>NC_083351.1:176695825-177344575 GCF_030254825.1 Meriones unguiculatus
TTAAGTTCTGGCTCTGCAGGCTTTGATTTTACTATGACCAAGTCTTGCAAAAGACCCTGTAAAATATGAATGGCCAACATGTCATCATGATGGTATAAATTGTGTGCCTCAGTGAGGTACTATGAAAAACATATAGAAGAAATGGACGAATAGTGCCCATTTTTAGTCCAGCACTCAGGAGACGGCTAATGAGTTTTATTTGTCACCTAGCTCCACCCTTCCAGGGGTAACTTGTAAGTCAAGGAGCTTATTTTGGACTTCTTGACCTTCTTTTGACTTGGGCTACTGATTCCCCATGATTTGCCAGAAACTATGTGAAGCAATACATAGTAAGCCGTGAGTGGCCAGTGACAGCCATCTTGGCAGCCGGTGTACATGTGAAGTGTGTTAGCCTTCAGAAGATTGTCTGTGAGGTTTTCTTTAGCTGAAGGGAAAGCCGTGCAATATTTCCTAGAACCTCTACTGAAAACGCATATTATACGTTTTCGTTTCCTTCAAAACACACATCACACGAGGCATCGGTTTATAGCACCTCAGGATGGGTTTGAGGACAGGCTTGGAGTGTGGCTTAGTCAGGAGAGTGTCATCAGCTTCCACCAGGCCCTGGGTCTATCCTCTGCACACAGATGGGTGTGTGGGTGCAGGCTGGAAATCCCAGCACTCAGAGGCAGAAGCAGGGGCCATCTTTACTGCAGGAGGCCTCGCTCGAAACCAAGTAAATCCAGTGACCTTTACACTTAGGGAATGTGGCTGGCACCTTCAATGTGTTCTGCGTCCTTATAGAAGGAGGGGATTGGCGTGAGTGCACACAGAAGGGAGAACACCGGAAGCCACAGGCAAGCAGGGACACCTTGGCCTAGCTTCAGTACCCAGGTGAGAAAGCCCAGCGGTTTAATCTGCCCAGAACTTGGCACTTTGTTATGGTGTGCTGGGGGTTGGCTATGCCTTCTATTCTCATGGTAGATTTTATTTTTAAATTAAAACTCCTGGGACTAAATCCCAGATAAGTTTCTCCAATTCCCTGTCCTTTCTGAAATCCTTTTCAAAAATCCCCAAATGCCAGTCTATAGGATCAGAGCGAGGAGGAAAAGAACGCGTGCCTTTCCTGAGATTCTTTACTCCCACAGTGGCTGCTGAGTGCCTAGTCTCAGCGATCTCTTAGTGATGATCTCCACAGATCAGGAAGATGAAGGCCAGGGGTTATGCATCACCTCCTGTAATCAGCATAAATGCTTACTAAGCATCTGCCATGCTCACAGAGCTGGCAGCACACATTGTAATCACAGCTCTTTGGAGGCAGACAGCAAGATCACTTCAAGTTTGAGGCCAGCCAGGGCTACATCGCGAGGCCTTGTCTGACAACAACCAAACCAAACCAAACATCTCCCCATGTCTAACAGGAAAGGGAGCCATCAAGCGAGTCTCCGGATGAGAGGCGAGGAGAGGGCTCTCTCCAGGATTTTTGTGGGAGCTCTGAGCAAGGGCTCTTCTGGCCTCAGGAGGGTCACCATGTGTGCTGAGCTGGACCCTGGGGAAGCAGGCGGCAGTGGGCCATAAGGAGCATGTGGGAGGCCTTCCTCAGGCAGGAGAGGACGTGGGACCCCGTCTTTACTCTTCCCTCAGGGAATAAGCCTACCGGGCTCCCATCTTAGTGGGAGACACGAGGGAACTCTCAGCAAGTATTCATCTGTGGCTTTAGATTATCAAAGACCTTTTTTCCTTTTTTTAAAGCGTGTTTTTATTTCTGTGTTTGCCTCAAGTTCTTATGCAAATATATTTTGTATATCAAAACCTTTTTTCCTCATTGTCTTCTGCCACAGAACCCAGAAAGTCAAAATACCTGTTCTCATCCAGATGCTATGAGGTTGCTAACTCTCTCCCTCTCAGGTCTCCCAGACCCTTGTTTATCTGTAGCAGAACACATTCCTCACTGGTTCATTCATCGCTCCACCTCTCTGGTGACAAACAGAAACTGAATTACCAAGAACTAGGGGAGGACCCATCGCATGGTGACTTGGGGGGATCACGGCTGCTGACTGCAGTGTCTTCGGTGCTCATCTTCTCGTTTTGTTTTGTCTTGGAGACAGGATCTTGCTCAGGTTAGCCTTGGACTCAATACATAGCCCAGGCTGGACCTGTAATCTTGTACCTGTGTCTTCGCAGTGTTGGGTGGACAGATGAGCATTGCCGCGCTGTTCTCCGTTCTGCCTCACGCTAGGCCGGCTGGAAGCCTCCAGGCTGTCCCACAGCTCAGGCGGAATCATGTTTGTAGAGTCTGCGTGTTTGGGATCACAGAGTCAGCAGCCTTTTGAAGTTCCCTAATTTAAACTCCTGGTGCTGTCCTGTGGGTGTTCTTGTTAAAACAGGCAGAGTACTCAGGGTGGCTCTGCCCCAAGTCTGAGCACAATGAAAAGGACACACATGTGCTTAAAACGCGACGGCTGAAGGGGAAGGAAAAAGACAGAGCCGAGCAGGAGAGATGAGCTTTTCTTTCTGTCAGGAGACTGGAAGAAACAGCATCCCAGAGAACACCTTTCTGGAGAGAGAAAGCTCCTCCGCTTGGCTTCCTCCTCCCTGGAAAGCTTCAGTCCTGCAGAGGTGTTTATGAAACAGATTTGCTCACGGTGTGGTGTCTGTGTTCTCTTACCGAGAAAAGCCGCCCTGTCATTTGCCCTTAGAGCATGTTCTGGGTCTTTGCAAACCAAAACTGCATGTTTGCCTTATTACAGAAGATGTTCTCTGAGTCAGACACTCTGATCCTCATAAAGCTGAGCCTCCAAGGGCCGGATAAGTAGCCTCCTGGGCTCAGGAGCCTGCTTGGGTGTCACTAGTCTGACCAGTGGAACTGGAGAGACCTCTGGAAGCTACCCTGGCTGGCTGGGCCAGAACCCCTGGGCCAGACCCAGTCCAGGCCAAGCTTGGTGAGCCTCTTCTGACTGGGAAGCAGAGGCACTGTGGGTGAGGGAGCTTCGCTTAGCCCTACAGCTGCAGCTGGGAAATTCTTCAGGGCTCTGGGTAGCTGTAGGCTTTTTCTTTCTCGTGGTCACCATTACGCCCTTTTTGTCATCTCTCTACTCTTTTCCTGTGATATGTCTGCTCCATCTTCCCCCTCTTACTGGCACACTGATTAATTCCCTGGTCTGAATCCAGAGAGAGCCAGTGCAGATGGCCTTGTACTCTGAGGTGAGCCCTCACCTGGCCTGCCTCAGACCAGGTGGCCAGTGCTCAGCCGCATTAGTCACCTGTGCAGGCATCAGCCCCTGGTGACCCCTCTGACTCTGGCTTCAGCCCTCCTGTTAGAAGCAGGTGGACCCAGCAGGTTCCTGGGACCAGAACAGTCAGCACTCAGATTTCCTTCTCTGTAATAAAGGACCACAGCATCGTTTCTTTCACAGGCCTGCAATGAGGCTTACGTGGAGAAAAGGAGCAAGCAAAGATGCCTTGTAACCTGTTAACTATTATGCTATATGATAACATTATCCAAAGGGATAACCCCTGGAGTCATTTCTATCTGTTTGATTTTGTAGAAAGGCTGCCTGGTCATCAGGGAAGGGAACAATGAAGGGGACAATGGTGGGGAACTTGGGGAGGGAGTCTCCTGTGTCCTGAGTGAGGGACATTCAGAGTGACATGCAGAAGGTCTGTCCTTGGGTTCTCATGATGCTCCAAGGACTTGGGGGTAGAGCACATCTGTGTGAGCACAAAAGTGACCCAGAATTGGAGAGCCGGTTTCTATGCGGTCTCTTTCTCCTCTACTCATGCCTCCACTTTGCTGGTAACCTCCCGCCGAAATGTTTTTAAAGACAAAGAGAAGAGGCACACAGGAAACACAATGAGCTCATACAATCAGAGCTGAAAAGGGAGAGGTGACAGCGAAAAGGCAGAGGTAAGGAGATACCGGGCGTGGGTTCCCAGAAGGGCTGGGCTGCTTGGCCCACACAAATGAACTGCTCTGGCATTTTGGCTCAAAGCTAAACATCTTGTAGCTGCCAGGAAACGTCAGGCCCTTGGTGTGAAAAGTGGCCCTGACCTTCGGCAAAGCTGCAGTTGGACACCCCTGAACCTCCTGACTGACTACTGCTTGAGAAAGCTCTGACCCACGAACAGTCTCCTTGTTCTTAACTGAGAGGGAGGGGCAGCTCAGAGATGCTGGTTTAATGACCCCGTAACCCAATCCAGATTCAAATCCAAATCCCAGCATTCGGGAAGCAGAAGCAAAGCAGGAGGGTTAAGTATTCAGGACTAGCCTCTGCTACATGGTTGGGCTTGAAGCCAGCCCCAGTTCCATGGAAGCCAGTCTGCACAAATCTCAGCCAACAAACGAAACAGCAAACCAGGGTTCTATTTGAATAGGCTCAAGTTGCTTACATTCTGTTGATTTATGACCATTCCTAATTCATCCATAAAAGCGCACGTTAAAAAGGACACTGCCAGCTGATGTTTTGGTCCAGCACACACTGAATTCTGATGGCTGATGAGCCTGTGGGGGGCTGTGGGGGGTGTGAAGATTAAATAAGGGGCAGGACAAGTGAAAGGAGACTTTGACATCTTCCTTTAAGAAGGATACGGGAAGGCCGAGTGAGGGGAGGTAGGGCAGGCAGGAAGGGGACGCAGAACCTGCCTCCCTGAACCAGGCTAGTTTCCTTGTTGGCTTTGGCAGATATGATTGGTGGTGGCCCTGGCTTTCTTCTCTGAGGGTTCTCTGCTAATTAGGGCACTGGAGAAACTGCCATGATAATTACAGTGTCTAGACTTGGGGAGCTCCTGAAGGCAGTAAGAGAATACTTAATTGCAGAGCTAAGAAGGCAGGAGAGGATGACAGGATCGCGAGTCTTCCTTGAGAGCAATGCTGTGCTGAACTGTGTGCTTCGCCGAGTTGCCCTGACGCTGTTACGTAGAGGGGGAGGCTGGGGTGTTGTGACTGAGCGTTCGGGATTGTCAAAGTTCTGTTCTCTGTTGGAGTGGGACTTGGTGACAGAATGGAGGGTGACCGAGTGACTGAGTATGCATGAAAGGCCCCAGATCTAATCTTCAGCACTGAAAAACAGAGCAAGGAATGTGAATGCACTTTAGCTGGCAGAATGCTTGCATAGTGCGCAGGAAGCTCAGGGTTGGGCATCCAGCACCGAACACAGTGATGATTCACTCCTCTAATCCAAGTACTTGGGAGGCAGGAGGATCAGAAATTCAACGCCATCCTTAGCTGCATAGCAAATTCAAGGCCTAGGAGACAATCTTAAAAAACAAAGCCTTTTGCCTGGTATGGTGGCTCATGCCTTAAGTCCCAGCACTTGGGAGGTAGAGGCAGGAAGATCTCTCTGAGTTGGAGGCCAGCCTGGTCTACAAAGCGAGTTCCAGAACAGCCAAGGGCTGTTTGAAACCCCTTCAAACCAAAAAAAAAAAAAAAAAAAAAAAAAAAAAAAAAACCACCAAAAAACCAAAATCAAGAACCAAAGCCTTCATTTCTTCAATGGGCTCCCAAGGGTCTGCAGAGAAAGCTGTGCTACTGCAATTCTGGCCTTTGAAATATGTCATTAGGAGGATGCTCTTTGTTTTTTTATAATTTGTTTGCTTTTGAGGCATGGTCTTACATCGATCAGGCTGACACTAAACTTACCATGTAGCTGAAGATGATCTTGAACTTCCTGTCCCGAATGCTGGAATTACAGGCTACCAAACCCAGTTTTAGGCTTCTTGCAGGTTAAGTAGACACTCTGCCAGCTAGGCCACATGCACAGCTAAAATGTCGTTCCTCCCCCTGATTAAAAAGACGCTGACTGTGTCTTTTTGAGAGGAGAAAAGTGAGTAGACAAGGAAAGTTCCCGTCCTGCGAGACTTGGGTAAATCACAGGCATTTCCAAAAAGCTAGTTAGTGGGAAAACTAAACAGGATAACTTCCTGTCCTGTGACCTTGACTCCGCATCCAGCCCAGGAGTCCCTCTCTGCCAGCATATCCCTTCTTGGAGGGGACGAAATAGCTGATGCTCCTGAGCCTGATGGGCGTGTGTCAGCCCACAGCCTTCTGACTCCTTTTGCTTTTATCAGATGGGTGACTCACCTGTGTTTCTGCAAACGAAGCGTGCAAATCTCCTTGTGGAAAAGAGCAAGCCTGAAGAACAGGCAAGTGAAGAAACCCTTACCTTGCAGTTAGCCTCCCAGGCAAGTGTTCTACAGATGCGCCTAGATGATCCCTTGTAAAATTTCACACATATAAAATAGATGTATGTTGTTGAATATTAATATTTACTATTGATTTATCTTTTAGTTAAGCAGTGGTTATTCCTAAACAAGCTGTATACCCAAATCACCACACAGAGACTAGCATTTATTTAGTTAACCTAGAGCACAATGTTGGGAAATAGTTACTCCATCCTAAACCTCCAAGCCTGTATAGCTTCCTCCCATTCAGATTTCCCACATTATACTTGCTTTTAGTCATATCTTAGGTCCCATTCATCTCTCCTCATGGTTCCAAGTCCTCTCCTGCCAACCCTGCTCTCCCTCTCCCCCTTGCTTCCTTCTCCTCCCCTCCAGACCAGGATGTCCCACCCTATTCTCTCCATTGCACAGCCTTGGGGTTGTTTGTCTAATAGAAAGTACAGGGAACAAATGGTGGCATGTTTACACAAACTTGAGACAGGTGGTGCTGAGAATAAGCATCACAATGCAATGTCTGGATTGAAGCCAGATAGTGGGGTAGAGAAATCAGCATGTGAATGAACAAGGGTAAATTGTATACATTCCACATTGTACCAACAGATATATGTAAATGTTACATATTTATATAAGATGTAGTTATGAGAATAGATAATGTTATACACATTGTTACTTAAAGTGTAGGCATTCATATCAAAAATATAGAGCTACCTCAACCTCTTTGAATGCAGTGTTCTGCTGTGTAAATTCATAATCACTGATCTCACTAAACATTTGTTAATATTGGGTTCCTCTCTTCCTTGTTATAGTCAGTTCTATAGTGACATTTTAAAATTATTTTTATTTTTTATGTGCTCTGGTGTTTTGCCTGCATGTGTATCTGTGTGAGGGTGTTGGCTTTCTTGGAACTAGAGTTACAGACAGTTGTGAGCTGCCATGTGGGTGCTGGGAATTGAACTGAGGTCCTCTTGAGGAGTAGCTCTTGCTCTTAACCACTGAGCCGTCCCTCCGGCCCTGACACTGACATCTTAACCACTTCTATGATTTTACTTTTTAAAAGATAAAGCGGCTTTTAAACTCAGCTGTATTGACAGTATACTCTGTGTGACAAAGTAAAGCCATGACAGACATGCAGCGAGAGCGCTGACAAATGCGTCCTCCCATGTGCCGTCTATGTCAATCAAGCTACAGAAAGCTTGTCGCTTGGTGAGTCTAAAGCTGCTGGGGTCGATGCCACTGCAACCCTGGCTCTCAGAAGCTGAGGCAGGACTGAGCGGTTGAGTTTGGCATCCCCCATATGGCTCCTCTTCCTGCCCCGGAAGTTACCTCATGTCCCTTTGCAGTTTGCATCCAGCCATATCCAGCACTATTGCTCTGATTCTGTTTCTGCAGGCTGCTGTACACTTTCTAGAACTGTGTATTCGAGGAATTATATATATAATATTTAATATATACTTATTATATATTAATATGTAATATATTTACGTAAAAATATGTATTATATATACTTTTCTGAGGCTTCCTTTTTCTACATGACACGTTTTAAAAATACAGACATGCAGATGCCTTTAGCAGCCATTAATTTCTTTTTATTGCTTACGGCATTTCATCATATAGATGTAACGCAATTTATTTATCCATTCACTGGATAACTATATAGATTATTTCTAATTTTCTATTACAAATGTTAATGTCACATTAATTATTGAATTACATGCCAAATTACTATGAATCTTTGGAGAGACATGTTTTTGTGTCTGTTGCATAAGAATTTCATAAGTGTCTTAGACTTCAAGGGCTTTGATAAAATTCCGCAATCAAAGCTAGTGTGGAAAGGAAACAGTCATTTCAGCCTAGGACTCTCCTGTCAGTCATCCCAGAGGGAAGTCAGGACAGGAGCTCAGGCAGGAATGCAGGCAGCAGGAACGCAGGCACAAGATGCTGAGGAATGCCAGTTACTGGCTTGTGTCTCCTTTCCTGCTCAGGCTGCTTTCGTCTATACCCGGGACCACATGCCCGGAGACAGCACCACCCACAGTGATGTCCCACGGCAATCACTAATCAGGAAGATGCCCCACAGACTTGCCTACAGGCCATTCGAATGCAGGCATTTTCATTCAAAGATGTTCCCTCTTACCAAATGACCCTGGCTTGTGTCAAGTTGAAACTAACTAACCAACACGATAAGCCAATGCCAAGTTGTTTTTCATAGTGGTTGTATCGTTTTACATCCCCACCATCAGCATTGAAGGTGCCACACAGTCTCTGTATCTAATTTCAGCCATCTCTCAGATCATAGCAATGTTTGTACCTCCGTGACTAATGATGGTGAGCATCTTTCACGTGCTTTCGATCACTGATCTAGCTTATGTGTCTGTCCAGCTGTGTTGCTGTGGTGGTTTGAATGAGAACAACCCCCATGGGCTCATCTGTTTCACTGTTTTAGGCCCTGTTGGTGGAACTGTTTAGGTAGGATTGGGAGGTGTGGCCTTATTGGAGCCGGAGCCTCACTGGGGGTGTGCTTTGAGGTTTCAAAAGCCTATGCCAGGCCCAGTCTGCCTCTCTCTCTCTCTCTCTCCAGTGCCATTCCTTATCTGCTTCCTTCCATGGTGGTCATGGACTAACCCTCTGACACTGTAAGCAAGCCCATAATCAAATGTTTTTTGTTTTTTTTTTTAAGTTTTTTTTTAAGATTTATTTATTTTATGTATATGAGTGTTCTATCTGCATTTACACCTGCCAGAAGAGGGAATCAGTTCACATTATAGATGGTTATGAGCCACCATGTGGTTGCTGGGAATTGAACTCATGACCTTTGGAAGAGCAGACAGTGCTCTTAACCACTGAGCCATCTCTCCAGCCCTTGTTTTTTTTTTTTTTTTAGGAGTTGCTGTGGTCATGGTGTCTCTTCACAGCAATGGAACAGTAACCAAGGCAGTTGCCAAATTAGAGAATTAGGTTGCCATCTTATCACCGAAGCATGAGCGCTTCATAAATTTCAAATATGACTCATTTCCCAGATGTTTCCAAAGACTTTATCCCAGGCTGTGAGTTGCCTGTTTGCTATTTTTCTTGTATGTGCAGGTGTGTGTTCATGAATGCATGCTTGTGTGTATAGGTGAGGTTTCCCTGAGGCTTTTTGCTGAGGTGCTGACTGACTTGTGTCTTGTAGCAGGGTCTCTCTTGAACCTGGAGCTCAGAGGTCAGTGAGGCTGGCTAGCTGACCAGCAGGCCCCAGGGATCTTCCTGCTTCTGTCTGCCCAACGTCTGGGCTACAGTCACACAGTATTGACTCTGGCTTCTCCGTGGGTGCTGGGGTGCTCCTCTTCTTTTTGGTTTTTCAAGACATGGTTTCTCTGTGTAACCCTGACTGTCCTGGCACTCCCTCTGAACTCAGAGATCTGCCTGTCTCTCCCTCCCACTGTTGGGAACTAAAGGTGTGCGTGGATTATTTTTTTCTTAATGGGTAATCTACAGAAGTCCGTTAAAATGTAAATATAATTCTTCAGAAAGAACATATCCATGTGTGTGCACATGCTCACAGACATACATGTAAGACCCCTGTAAACACTGATGTCAAGAATCCCAAGAAGGGAAAAAAATCAGCTGTCGAAAGTCAGAATAATGATAATGAGAGCATTGATCCAGTTCTTACTGGCTCCGAGAGGAGAGTGGAGGGTGCCATAAGCAGCAATTTTTTCCCAGGATTTAAAAAAAAATATTTATCTTTATTTTATGTGCATTAGCGTGAAGGTGTCAGATCCCTTAAAATGGGCATTACAGACAGTTGTGAGCTGCCATGTGGGTGCTGGGAATTGAACCCAGGTCCTCTGGAAGAGCAGACAGTGCTCTTAACCACTGAGCCATCTCTCCAGCCCTTTTCCAGGATTTTTCATCATACTCAGCCATCCAGGTATTCGGGGGTGGGGAATGGCTTTGTACCTATGGTCCAAGTGGGCCTAGCTCTGGGTCAAGCTCAAGGCATTGTCCACATGACAGTAGTTCTGCAAGCGTGTAAAAGGGAAGAGTCGTGGGGCCAGAGAAATTGCATCTAGATGTCAAAGGAATGCTGGGAGGCCAGGTGATGTGAAAACAGCCCCTCCCCTCCCCATAAGGACAATACCTGAAGCTGGGAAAGTGAAGCAAAAGTTACAAAACAGACTCCAGGAAGGGACAGATGTAAAAATGGGAGACATCGTTGAGGAAAGCCACAGGATGAAGAGAGCCAGCCCAAGACAAGGCCACAGGGATGGGGCTGCCCAAACCCTTGGGGGCTTATATCCCATCATTGCGAGCCCAGGATGCCAGAATTGGAGCCACAGAGTCTAGTAGCTTGTTGCCCTCTTGGGTCGTGGCCTTGCTTTGACCCCATCCCAAACTTGACCGCAATCCCAAATTTCTATGCTTTCATTTCTCCTTTGGGGGCACGATATTGGTTCTCTTGGGCCGATGCATTTTAGAAATACATAAAGTTGCTTTTTGGTTTTCACAGACACCAACAGTCTGTCTGCGTCTCAGGCAAGGCTTTGGCCTTGGATTTGCATGTGCTGGTGAAGCTATTAAGCACGAGAACTCAGTGTGGACGAACATGCTCACGCTCTGAGAGCTGAGGTGTGCAGGAGCCCTGGGAGCCGGTGCAGAATGCTTCAGTTTGGAGCTGTAACGCCCCTCCCCAATTCCCTAGTGGTTCTGGTGGGAGGCGCTGGAAGTGTTGGGAGGAAGAGGATGTGGGCATTCCTCCGTGCTCCCTGCTGTGGTGGCCTGCTCGCCGCTGGTCCAGAAACAGCACAGCTACTGATCGTGGGCCTGAGCTCATAGACACAAGACTGAAGAACAAGCATGCCTGGGAAGATGGCGGGAGGTGTGGGTGCTGCTACTTCCCCTGCGAGCCCACCATGCCGTGCAGCAGACGGAGGGGTTCCTTACATGTGGCCTGGCAGGGACATTGAAGGACATCTCACATGCTTCCTGACTGGCTGAAAGACAGTGACTGCCTGCTGTGTGGCCACAGGCCACATATGCCTTCCATTTGGGCTGGGTTCCAAGAGCATCTTCTGCACCTGGCACCGTCTAGGCCAGTGGTTCTCAGTCTGTGGGTCACAGTCCCTTTGCAGCTTGAGTATCAGGTATCCTGCATATCTGATATTTACGCTATGATTGATACCTGTAGCAAAATCACAGTTATGAAGTAGCGATAAAATAGTTTTATGGTTGGGGTCACCACAGTGTGAGGACTGTAGAGAAGGCATGCAGCCTTAGCAAGTTGAGGGCGCTGACACAGACCCGTTGGCTTCATGCTCTTTCTCTCTTTGGGAGTCTTGACCATGCTCAGACCAAATGCATACTTGCCCCCAGGGGAAAGTGATCTGGGGATGTTTTTTTCAGGTGCAGCGCTCTGCCTCAGCCTCTCCTGGCTTGCCACACAGGCTGTTGTCGTTCAGGGGAAGCCTTTGCGACGTCATCAAACTGGACTATTCTGGGTTGCCCTGCTGGGTTACTGGAGCTTTGTCCCTGGCTCTGTTACTGTATTTACTGCTCCCCACAGTCACAGCTCAGCTGGCTCTCCATCATCCGTGCCCTGGGCATCTCTGCCATCAGTGTGGCCCACTGGGGTCAGTTTGCCACTCCTCAGCACTGGCAGACAAGAGCGGCTTGGCCTGAATGGTGTCACTAAGGGCTTCGTGAAGGCCACCACTGTGGGCCACACGGACTGGCGCGTCCTCATGCTGCTGAGATGCACAACATGGCCTTTATGCTGCTTAGATCCTGAGCGCTTCTTTCCTGGAAGATTTCACTTACGGTTCCAGCCTCGTCAGATTCCCCATGTCCTGGTGGCCGAGGCAGCTTTCATCTGCCTCCATAGGGTCTGCCCCCTTCAGGAATCCCATTATGGCCTAGAAGGTGTTCCTACCAGCTCTGAGACCTCCCATTGGAGGAGTGGGGGAGGAGCTTCCCAGGTGCTTTTAAAACAGCTTCTTTGTTGAGAGGAGGCAGAGGCTGGGCTGTCTGTTTCTGGAAGCCACCTCTTGGAGGACTGAGTACCAGTGCCATCTCATCTCATTGTCACAGCCCTGGGCAGGACACTTTCGGTTCCAGTCCCGGGGCTGGGGAGCCATCCCTGCTGGATTTTAGGCTCAGGTGACAATTCCACCCTTTTAAAACAATGTTAATCTGGTCCCATCTTTCTAGATTTCCTTATATGGCAGGACAAGCGAAGTCAGCAACTTGACCTAGCCCCACTAATCATGGAAGTGTGTCCCAGCGTCAAGGACCTTAAGTTTGACAACTTTTTTGCCTCGACAGAGTAATGTAACATTACATTTAAGGCATTAATATGTAATACTAAGCTTTAAAAAAGAAGCCTGCTCTGGGCGTGGCGGCACACACCTTTAATCCCAGCATTTGGAACTCTGTGAGTTCCAGGCCAGCCTGATCTACACAGTGAGTCCCAGGACAGCCAGGGCTACACACAGAAATCCTTTTGTCAGAAAAGAAAAAAAAATAAAGAAAAAGAAACCTGTTACCATTGCTATGTGCCTTGATACGACTGTGATGATAATAAATGAAATTACAGATGAAAAAATTCTTAAGAAAACCAAAACCAAAATGGTGTAAATCGGTACCAGGTTTTCTCCCGAATCACCAGTCTGCCCCTCTTTGGACAGTGCCTGCCTCCGAGTAAGACAGAGAACTGCCCAGACTTTATGCAAACAGCCCACATTAAAACCTGCTATTTTGTTGAAGCAGACTCCCCACTTCTGAAATCAGGAAAGAGGTAAAATTCTTAGGGCTTTGATTTGTAGGAAAGTCATTAAAAATAACTCCTTCTGTTTTCCTTAAGGTTAGATTAAAGGTTAGAGAGATTTCAGTTGCAAAAGAGAAATTGGCTAAAAGATGCATCAAATTGTCTTTGGTTGAGAAACATTCTCAAGAAATGCAAATCCTTTGTGTGTTTCCTGGGCTTAGCATTTACACAACATATTTCAAGTTTAAAAGCCCTTACTATCATAATTGCTGATATTAGTGAGCACTGCATCTTGAGTCACACCCTGAATTCTGTCTTAGAGAATATTCAGAGAGTGCATATGAAAAGTTGGTACAGCAGTGATCATCGGTCCTGAATGTACCCTTCTTGTCTTTTTCTGTGCTTTAGGCTTTCAAATGTTTTGTTAACATAGTAACTATCAAATTCCGTGTGCAGTTCCACATCTTGAACTTCAACTTTGTCACTTAGTTTGCATTGTTGCATGTTTTTTAATAAGCTCTAAAAATAACATCCGATGAGAGGAGGCCAAAAGGGAATATTTGTGTCTATGACTCCGTCCAGAGACTAGTGGCGTGTGGAGACCGGCCCCACTCAGCCATTCTCTACCTTGGGGCTTTCCTTTTACTTCCTTCGGATTGGCAGGAACTTGTGCACCAAAGCACAACGGCACACACTATGTGGTGTGTGGTGCCCTCTGCTGGCCATTCTTGGTAGTGCTTTCTGTTCCTTGTAGGAAAGTGTTGTGTTGATATTTACATTTCTAAGTGTGGCCTTAGTATATAAGAGTGATGTACGGATACAGAAACTGGTCCTGGGCCCATTTTAACTCACTCAAAAACATATTAAACAGCCTTTCAAGGTGGCAAATATGTCACCGTGGAGCTGGCGACAGTGAGAAGCAATCTTCACTCTCAGGGATCTCTGTAATAGAGCCATGCAAGGGGCTAACACCCTCAATAAGACTCGGATATCACAGCAAATAAGCCGGTTAACTGGAGAGCCTCATTTATTCTTTTAGTACCTAACACTTGTCCACTTGTGTGTATATGTGTCTGAGTGTATGTGTGTGTACATCCCTCTATGTGTAGAGACCAGAAGAGGACACTCAGATCCCTCAGAGAGGCAGTTAGATGTTGTGGCTTGCCCAGACTTTTACGCAGGTGCTGGGATCTGAACCCTGGTCCGATGGTTGCATAGCAGGCACTGTCAGTTGTGCAACCACATCTAGCCTCGAGCCTGGTCTCTTCTTACACTCACTGGAGTTGACAGATGTCACAGCTAATGTATTCACAGCTTACCTGGTAAAGGCTATGGTGGGCTGTGGCATATTAGGAAGACAGATATGAGGGTGTTTGTCAGAAGAGAGGGTATCTTGGAAACTCTCCCACTCTCTGGGTTTTTTCTTACTTAATCTTAATAAATCTATGTTCAGTTTGCTAAACTAAAAAGGACACAAAGATGACCAGATAATACAGTTTCAGCTGATACCTCAGAGAAAAACAAACATCATTCCCCAGAGAAGTTCAACTGATATAATGTGTATCCAAGGAAGGGAACATGATTTGAAGCCATCTGTGCTACACACATTTCCCCCCACACAGTTTATTCATTTTATATCCTGATTGAAGCCCCTTCCCTCAACGCCTCCCATTCATTCCTACCCTCCCTCCCTCTTTCCCCCTATTCCCTTCCCCTAGTCCATTGAAAAGGGGAGTTCTTCCCCTTTGCCATCTGCCCATAGCTGCTACGGACGTTTTCAAGGGAGGGAAGCAAGACTCCTCCCCAGCTGCCATGCCTACGAACCGCGGCGATGGCCTGGTAACCTTACAGGCGCAATAGTGGCACTCATACCTGGGCGGTAACCAACATCTGCCTAATTGGACTCTTCAGTCTAATTAGTCCACTCACTAGGAGGGAAATCATGGCTGTTTGGGATACTTAGCCAACCGCCTGGGTCTTAGAGGAGAAAATAGCACCACCACTACTTCGCTTTTTAAACCTGCATAACGCCTAAGTGCATTCTATGTGTCTATCCCTATAACTACAGAGAGATGATACCCTGCATCAGAGGTATTCACCTTTGCGACTGGGGTTCAGAAAACCACAACTGGTCAAATGCATGGACCAAGTGATTGTGGGACAGCTAATTCACTGCTATGGCATACTTCCTGTATCTGAAGCTCAGGGAACATTTTGGAAGGTGGGTGGGTAGAAAGGCTGTGAGAGCCAGAGGACCAGGGAAGCTGCTGTGAGGCTTCACCCAGGATACCTCAGCAAGATGCCTCCGCAAGGCCTGAACGGCAGAACAATAGACCTGTTATCACAGAAGGAAGAAATTTCACCTGGCCCCCGCCCATACATAAGGAACTGTAAGCAACAAGAATGTCGAGAGTGAGAGAAATAGTCCTCCTGAGGGGGAAGAGGCTGAGGCCATGGTTTCAAGAGGGAGTGAGGAGGAGTACATGGGAGGGCTGGAAAGGGGAGGGGAAATGAGGTAATTATGTTTTAGTCAAACAAATGTATTAAAAACTTCCCGGCATGAAACAGTTGCTCAGCAGAGCACAGTAGGCACTTCATAGCCATAGAGACACAGGCATGGGCTCTAGGGCCAGGCTGAGTTTGGCTCTCTCTGCTTTGGCAGCTGGGTATCCTGTGCAAGGAAGGTTGCCTCACTGGTAAGCGGGGGTGATGGACGGACACAGATCATAGGTAGATGGAGCATGCAAAGTGCTTTGAAGACTTGCTGGCATTTGGGTTGTAACGAAAATTATTTTATTACTGTTCCTTTCAGCTTTTGGAGACTCCTGAATCCCTTTAAAGTCCTAAATTAAAATCAGGTAGAAACCTCAAGTAAGCCTTGGGTATGAAACACACTCCAGTTGGGCTGGATAGATGGCTCAGCAGCTCAGAGTGCCCGCTGCTCTTCCGGAGGACCCAGGCTTCACTCCTAACACCAACATCAGGCGGCCCCTGGCCATCTGTAAGTCTAGTTTGGGGGATCCAATGTATTCCAGTCTTTGTAGGCAAATGATGTTTGCAGCAAATGCCCCTCCCCCTCAGCATTCATAGGGACGACTAGGCCATCCAAGGAGAACAGTATGAACGCGGGGCCAGGCCAGGCTAGATCAACTCCTGCATAGGTGGTAACGGAGCTCCTCCTGTGAAATCACGGGTTTGTTTCCGTAGCACTGGGTTCTGATGAAGACCTTAGGGAGATGTCTGGAAGGAGGCAATATTTGCAGTGAACTTGACAGAGAAGGAAGAGCAAAAACACAGATGAGGTCACCGAAGGCGTGGTTATGTGAAAATGATGTTTGGTTTATGGGAATGGCATATATTCCGTACAGATGGTGTGGAGGCAGAGGGCTGGGGGCTGAGGAACAAAGGGCTCTGGGTCATTAGTGAGTTCACCCTCCTAACTCTTCTTGGGTTTGAGCTTGTAGCTTCTCTAACTCCCCTAAAAGCAGGTCCTAGAGCTATGCTCTCATGTCCATCTCCACCCTGTGGCCTACGCCTGGCTTCAACCCCCACATCCTAGGTACCTCTGCACAGCAAAAGTCCAGCCCCCGCATCTTTTTAAACCTTTAATAGACTTGTTGTTCTCTAATTCCTTAGCCTGTTATCTGCTGCAAGATATGCAAGACATGAAATAACTTGTGGCTTTGCACCAAGGATTGGGCCCTTAGGGTACAAAGCTGGGCCCGACAAAGACGGAGCCCGGCTGGACTCTGTGGTGTTGTGACAGCACGGCACAGCTTGTATGCAGAATTTGTTAAATGAATAAATGACGGATCGGCTGACACCTTCTCATACAGGGCGGGTGTGGTAGATTGAATGAGAGCGGTCCCCACGGGCTCCTGTTTGAATGTTTGCTGCTCAGGTGGACTGCTTGGGAAGGACCATGAGATGTGGCGCTTTGGAGGTGTGTCACTGGGTTTTGTGGCCTCCGACGCTCAGGACAGGCCCAGTCTCTGTGCTTCTTGCGTGAGGATCATCTGTAAGTTCTCAGTTACTCCTCCAGTGACATGCCTTCCTGTCTGCTGGCCTTGTGCCCCACCATGATGGCGTGGACACACCTTCTGAAACTGTAAGTCCACAACTAAATAATTTAGAAAATAAGCTGCCATGGTCATGGTGTCTCTTCACAGCAATAGAAAAATAGCTAAGACACAGGGTGACTGTATGGCCAACTACCTAGGTAAGAATGCTCCCTACCTGGGAAAGAGGAAGGAGGGGAGAAGAGATATGTGTGTGCTGGATCTTCGTACAAATTTCAGACTAGATTTCTTCTTGATTTCCTTGCTTGGCTATTTTCTCTTCCAGGGTTGGGAAAGGAAGGAGAGGGGAGGGGGGGTACAGTCACACACAGAGAGAAACATAAAATATAGTGACACACACAGAGAAAAACAAAATATAGTGGCAGAGAGAGAGAGAGAGAGAGAGAGAGAGAATAGTGACTCAATGTTTATTCCCTTTCAGTCATGCTAAGCCTTAGGCTCCCAGGTTACAAAATCATTCCTTTGCCAGAAGGTAAACTGGGAGAAAAATGATGTCATGAGAAGCATTAAAAACATTGGGAAGAGTTGAGTTCACTCCGTAGCACACGTTCTTGACACCAAGGGTAGAAAGAAGACCTTATGATCTTCTGAATGAAGAGGGCATGGAGCTGTTCAAGCTGTGAGGCCTTGCTCCTTAAGGCGCGGCTCACCAACAGCTGCCGCTCCTACAAGTTTGTTAGACTGCCATTCCCACCCTCCACGCAGCATGACTGTCTGTGAATCTGTTCTGATAAGTCTTTCACATGTTCAGAGGCATTCCTGAGAAGCACAAGTCTGGAACATGGGAGCGAGATCTGAGAATGTTTTCTTTATAAAATCCTGAGTTATGTTTTGAGGATGCATTGGGCTGCAGATAGTTCCCTGTATAGGGACTAATACAAAAGTCAAGATGTAAAGGCTGCCTTTATTTCCTCAGATGAGGGGATCAGATGAGACCTGTTCCCACGCCTTTCTAGCTCTTTCTGAACTCTTGCTGGCTGACTCAATTCAGCTCTTCTGACCCAAACTCCTCCAAGCTGACTGATTCAAACTTGCTTCTCTGGACTTCTGACTGAATTGCTCTAGTAGTCTGAAATTGATGGCCACAATGGGGGAGAGCAGGCTGGAGAAAAGGCTCAGTGTTTAACAGTGCTTGCTGCTCTCTCTGAGTTTGGTTTCTAACACCCGTGTTCTGCAGCTCACAGCCACCTGTAAGTTCAGCTGCAGGGGGCATCTGATGCTCTCTTCTGGCCTCCAAGGGCACTTGCACTCACATACATATTACACACAGACAATGCATTCATAATTACAAAAAAGAGTCCTTATAAAGGAGAGAGAGGGAGGGGAGCGAGAGAGGGGGTGGGAAGAGGCATGGGGGGGGAGGGGGCCGGAGGAGGGGGAAAGATAGTGAGAGTGAAAATGTCAGGCACTATCCCCCCTCTTCTGTTTGTGCTGTGTCAGGCAGCTTTGACTAGACCTACTCTATGCCTTCGGTGTGGGAGTGACGTGCTCAGATTTGCATTTGACCGATTCAGCCTGAGGAGGCTGAGAATAGGTGAGGCTGAGGGGCAGAGAAAGTAATTAGGGAGCAAATGTAGGATTTTTGCCGAGAGGTAAGTATCTTAACTCAGGTAGTGGCAATGGGAATAGGAAGGACAGGGCAAACTTAAGACATTTTCGGTGGTGTCAGCAGATAAAGGGGTTCAGGGTGCAGATTGGGAGTGGGAGGAGCAAAGAGAGGACAGTCAACCTTCTGGCTGGGGTTGATGGGTAGCTGCTCAGGGTGCCGTGAACAGATGACAGAATGGGGAGGCCAAGCAGGTTTGAGAAGGGAAATTGTGCGTTCAGTTTTCAACATGTTCAGCCCAGGTGAACAGAAAACATGTGTAGGAGGAAAAAAAGAGAAGGAATCAAGAAAAGGGTGGAGAACAAGATGAGTCAATGAGGGTGGAGAAGGAAAACCAAGAGGAGGAAACAATGCCTTGGCCAGATTCAGGGCTACTGTAATGCACCCTGTTGTTTTTCCCCTTTCATTTCCTGCTTCCTCAGAACTGGGATTAGCAAACTGGTTGAACTCTGAAGAAGTGCAAATAAGGTGATTTCTGGCTTCCCATCTGGTAACCAATTTGTTGTTACCCTTTGCTCTGTGAAAACAACAACAACAACAAAGAATTAAATTATTTAAAACTGTGGTTCAAGTCACATCGACCAAAATAGTTTTCCCGTAGTGTTCCCGAGCGAAGACCTTAGCCTCTGTCCCCAACACGATTTCTAAAGGGGGGTAAACTCTGTCTGTCCTTGTGTGATCCTTCCGGCTGTGGACTGCTTTCATCCTGCCACACCTTTCCCATCGGCGAGCTTTCACAGTTGTTTCACTTACACCTGAAAGCCCAGCAGTGGCTAGCAGCCTGGCTAGTCTCGCGACTGTCTCGCAGTTAGCAGTCTGTGCCTTTCTGCCCGACCCAGACTTCCCTGTCTCAGACGAGGAACCCTACCCTGTAAGGGCTCCAGCTTTTTCCTCCTCAGTCATCCGCAGCCAACAAAAAGCCAAAGGTCGCGAGAGGAAGATGTTCGCTACTGGATCCCGTCACCCCGACGCTCTCGCCAGGCTCAAACATGGCCGGCCACCCGGAGCCCTTCCCGACGGCCCTCCGCCGGCCTTCGGCGCGCTCCTTCTCCACCTCCGCAGGGTCAGGACCCGGGGGCCTGACAGCGGCCTGGCTTCCCGCCCCCTCGAGAGTGCCCGCCCACCGCCCCGCGCCAGCCAATCGGAGGCCGCACCGCGGAGACTGGCAGCGCCGGCCGGCCCCGCCCCCGGCCCCGCCCCTAGCCTCGCTGTGGCCTGCGGCTTCCCGGCCAGTAGCGCCGCTGTCGGTGGAGCGGGCCGGCCGTGCGGACACCGTCGGGTCGCGGGCGCTCGCCGCGGGCCGCAGCTCGGCGCCGACACCGCCAGCGCCGCGGCGTCCAGCATGGACTTCGAGGACGGTGAGCGGCGCGCGGGGCGGGCCGCCGGCGCGGGCGGGCGGGCGGGCGAGCGGGCGGGCGGCCTGCGCCGGGGGTCTGTTCCGCGCCTCAAGATGGCCGTGTGGCTTTGTTCTTGGGCCGCGCGGCGGCCGCGGGTGCGGGCCGCGGCGCCGTCCTCCCGGAGCCCCGCGCGGCCGTGGGCCTCGGCCTCGCCCCGGGCCGCCCGCGACTTCCCGGCGTCGCGCGAGCGGCTCCCGGCCCTCGGGGCAGCGGCCCGGCCCACGCGGCCCGCGGGCCGGCGAGCCTCACCGCGTCCTCGGCGCGGGCGCCCCCTCGGCGCTCCTCCGCGGCGGGCTCGATCCCCCAGCGCCAGCCGGGCCGCCGCGCCGTGGGTCGCGCAGCCCCGGCCGCCGGCTTGCGGACGTCCGGAGCGGTTCCCCTTCCCGGGGAGGTGGTGTCGGGTACGGAAGCCGCCCAAGTTGGGATTCTGGCACCGCCAGCCCCAGATGCCCTTCACGTCCACACGGGTCGGTCGGTGCACGGCGGCGCTCCGTTGTTGGATCCACTGATGGAATCAACCGAATTGTAACGACGCTTCTCAGCTCGTCCCGCCCGGGGCCGCGAAGTGCAGTTAATTTGGCATCTTCAAATCCTGCCCAACTTTGATAGGAATTAGTGTCAGGGTAAAGTGAGATACGGTGACGGGGTTAGGGACGCGCGGAACAGTTCGTAGGGTTAAGCTGGGTAATCTCGAGGAACTAGTTATTTCTAAGTAAAACCGGCTCATTTTTTGTAAGGAAACCTCTGCATCTACCAAAAAAAAAAAAAAAAAGGTCCCTAACGTTGGATAAGGTGTGGTCTTACCATATCGGACGAGCTTTTGATTTTTGATTTGCTGCAAGGAGTTCAGGCTGTCAAATAGAGGGAAAAGAGACGGGGTCACCCTTTTCGATGAACTTTTCAGTTGCTTTGAACTAGTTCAGCCCTTCTGCCTGCTTGTGCCTTAGTGTCAGGCTGTGGCTCTTTGTGATAGAGGTGACTCTAAATTGCAACTATCTGTGATACCCAGAATTGACACTGAAAAGAAAAACAGTGTTTTCATACCGAAGTTTGATGGCACTAGCAACACAGCTGGTGCACCCCAAGTTGCGTGTGTACGCAAAGTAGGACGCTGAGAACAGTGCGTCAATAAGGAAGTCCATTTTCTGTAGCGAACTGGAGGAGACCGGTAAAATTTGCTGTGTCTGCTTTTCATCACGACTGTGGCAACAGGAATCGTGTTAGCGATAAATACCCCTTAGCTGCCCACCCTCAGCCGTCGCTGCCGCAGTTAGGCCACAGAACATGGGTCTATCTGATCCGGTTCCGTGTCCTGTGCCAGGTTCCCATAGCCAGGAGCTCTGAATTCAGTTCTGTTCTCCCAGTCTTTATTTGTAGAGTTAAATAAAGACTTTAACATCCTGCCCGGATGGATGCAGCCCACATGCTCATACATATATGCATGTATTTTTCAGACAAGCTCCTAACGTAGAGAGCAGATTAAGTGCTAAAATAAACTCTGACCTTGAAACATTCGTTCTCCATAGGATCATTGCATCGTTTGATATGTAATCTGTTTTACTTTTTCTCGCTTTGTGTGAATCAGTACCAGGCCTCCTCTTTTGGTGTATATGGACTATAAACTAGTTTTACACTGCCTTTGGGCAGTGAACGAGGACTGCACTTAGCCGAAGGGTATTTGTACCCTAGTCTTTTTGGTAATTGATTTCATGACATTTGAGAATTAATCATGAACCGATGAGTATCGGGTTTTTGCTAACATTGCACTGATTCCTTGCTGTTGAATGTGTCTTCGCAGATTACATACACTCTGCCTGCAGGAACACTTACCAGGGCTTTAATGGTAAGTAGCCTGCTTCATTTCCTTTTATATTTGTTGAGGGGATATATTTTAGATTTTCTTTTTGTATCCATAAGACACAAGTATTAGTGCAAAGAGCCCGACCCAGTTTGTTTCAGATAATGTTTTGACTCTTGAGTCATAAATCTCAGTGTTAATGTCATACTATATATAAGGTCTATTTTTCTGGTGTGTGCGTGAGTGTGTGTGTGTGTGTGTGTGTGCTGGGAATCTCATGAATGCTATGCAAGTGTGCCACAGTGATAGCTCTAGTGCTGTGTATAGTATTTGAACGCAGGATCAGAACAGGAAGTTAGGTTACTTGGCTTCCTATCTGTTTTATTTTACTTAGCATTCTTTTATTTCATTTCTGACTACATTCTGAGTGATTGGTTTGCAGGATGCTGGCTGAATTACTTTGGCTGAATTTGACATTGGAGTCACTTAGTAGAATGAGTAGATTGTTATCTTGCTCCCATACAGCTTTTGTTGTAATGCATGTTGACTTTGCTTTTCAGGCCATTTTTTGCTGACCAAATGAGTGATAAAGAGCTGTTCTGAGCAGCACAGGAACAGTGCTGGTTGCCTGTTTTCAAAAGCCTGCTGTTGGCTTGTGATTAGCTGCAGTCCTAAGAGATACGCAGAATGCCATGCATATTGTTTTGATGGTTAATAGAGTTGAGGCGCTGCCATATGAAATGATAACAGAAAAAAAAGCACAGAATAATTTGGAGGTTAAAAAAAATTACATGAATGACATGAGGGAGAAGTAGTAAATGTCTTTGACCACCAGAGGCATGCATAGTCCAGCTCCTGTCCCAAGTATATAGTAATGAAACCAAAGCAAATGTACTACTAAAGGCTGCCATTAAAAATGTCTGTGTGTATGTGTGTGTGTGTGTGCCTGCATTTCTGTGAGTGTTTTTGATACTGTTGGACCCCAGAAGAAGGCGTTGGATCCCTTGGAACTGGGGTACAGGTGGTTTTGTGTAGCGGGCTGTGGTTCTGGGAGCCATCCAGGGTGCTCTGCAGGAGCAGGGCTGCTCTTGCTCTCCACCACTGAGCCGTCTCACCAGGCCCATCTATGTAGATAGTTAATCTCTGTCATCTCTAAAATTAAGAGAGGCCTCAGATTTGAGAAAGGCTGTTCTGTGGAAAGCAGCATGCGTTTAGTGAGGATGGAGAACATGGGTTTGAAGACAGGATATAGTAAAATTAACAAAGGAAGTTAATTTTGTATTGACATTAGGCCAGATCAGAGGCTAGAAAATTATCTAAAGAAAACTTTAATACCCTTGGATGTAGGGAAATGATGGTACTCATTTAAGAAATGTTAAGGTGTTTTCTATAGGAAATTAACAGAATGTGGAGGCCATTAAGATTGGGTAGAGAATAGAGTTAGATAAAAATGATCCAAGATTTTAAACTGAAGTAGGTAGGGCTAGTAGATTTGGGTGATAGAAAGCTTTACTGGAGAAGTAGAGTTGATATCTAAAGATAGTAGTTGGAATTCAAAATCACATAAGTCAAGGTTATTTCATTGCTAATGCTTTGAAAAGCCCTAATATTTCAACTTTTTCTAATGTAACTCCAGTAGTGACTCTCCCTGAAGGGATTGTCATAATTCCCTAGAAACATTGTCCACGTGAGTGTTGTTCAGGCTGTAGCCTAGGCCTCTTGGTGCTTAATTTTGGCAAAGGGTCCCTGACTGTGTGGACAGAGTACGCTGAATAAAGATTTTGGCGTTTACCTCGAATGTCTACTACTTGAAAATACTGTGAGGTATTAGTTTGTATTTTATATATGAGTAACTAAAAGGGTTTGATTTGCCCTCATTTAACACCTTTTCAGTACTTGCTGTTTACCAGGTAATGTTCGAGAGCTGGGGACTTGGCCTTTGAACAGAATGGACACATAATCCTGTCTTTGTGGAACTAACTTCCAGTCTAAAGGATTAAACATGCAAAATATAGTTTTAAAAATAACATTGTATGTTAGAAGATAACAGTTGTTGGGGAGAAATGATAATGCAGGAAGAGAGACAGGTTATATGTGTGTGCTGTGATCTTGGAGTCACTGAGAAAAGGCTCAAGAAAAAGATGGTGTTTGAGCATAGAATAAAAAGAGGTGAGGACGCAAACTCTGAGGTTGCCTGGAAAGAGAATGTAACCGACTTGAGGAAATAGTAACAAAGGATGTGTTGGTTCCAAATGAAGCTGGTGATACGTTGTTAGCCTTTTTACTTTCTATCTTTCCGTGGAGATATGATACCGATTTTCTCCACATCGTGTTTTAGGAAGGATTTGTATTTCCAGGGGCCCCTGTTTTCCTGATTTCATCACCTTCTTATGGAAATAGCAGAAAGGAGAACAGTCTTGTAGAAGGAAATACATGAGCACAGGCAGGACCGAGGACTCGGAAGTGTGAAGAGAGTAAGAGGACTGGTCTGACCAGAGCAGATTACTTTTGCTGAGCAGTCTGAAGACAAGGTTAGAGAGCCGAGGTAGAGCCAGAAGGCATTGAAAACCAAAGGCAACCTGCCCATGTAGAAGAGTCAGCAGAAAATGAAGACCTAGAAGAGTGTGTGAGAGGCACTGCAGGTGTGAGGAGAGCGTTCTTGGTAGAGGGAGCGGTAAGTGGAAACCGGGGTAAGCATTTGTTGTGTTCTAGAAACAGCAAGGAGCCTTTGCAAGTTGTGTGCAACAGATGAGGTTGTAAGGCAGGCGTCACGGGGTTAAGAGGTGATAGGGCATGTGTATATGGTTTCTCAACTGTTGACATTTTGGATTAGCTAATATTTTTATTGTAGGGTAGTGTGTGTGTGTGTGTGTCCGTGTGTGTGTCCATGTGTCCGTCCTGTGCAGTCACTGCAGGATATTTAGCAGCACCCTCAGTCCCTATGTGTAGATGTCAGTAGCACTTTTCTGCCTCGTTTTGACCCCTAGAAATGTGTGTAGACACTGCCTGTGCTCCTTGGCGGGGGTAGGAGGGAGGGAGGTGGTATGACAGCCTTGCTTCTGGTTACAAACGCAAGCATAAGGACCTGAGTTTGAATCCGCATCACCCAAGTAAGAAGCCAAGCACAGTTGTGCATGGACTGTGCTTTAGTGCGGTGAAGCGTGGAGATAGTGTCACCGTGACTTCCTGCCTGTCAGCCCAGCTCCACACATCAGGGAGAGACCTTGTCTCAAGGAAGTGAAGCAAAGGCTGATAGGACAGGGCAGTTGGCTTCGTCCTCTGGCACCCACGTATGTGCACAGTTGTGTGCACCTCCCATATGCACACACAGAAACATACATACATACACATGCACACACAGAATCACTAGTATAGGATCACAGAGTCTTTAAGGCTTTGGCTTTTAAGTTGGCATGAAGTGGTAAACCATCATTGGATATGCTTTCCCTTTCATGGTAACAGTTATTCTGGCTTTTATCTTTAGAACAAACAGAAGGGGAGAAAAAGTAGAAGTAGGAAAACCAGTTTGAAGACCTTGTAGTAATCTAGGTGAAGGTTATGGCAGTGGGCAGTGTGTCAGTACAGGAGTATAAATAGGATTTCCATTCAAGACCCAATGTCACACAGGAGTTATTTGCTGGATGTCCCACAACTCAGCTTATTATTTATGTAATTGTGATTCAAGTAAATAGAATGGATTTGATTCAAATTATTAGGACAGAGTTGTTTTCTGAATAAAGTACTTATTCACTTAATAGTAAAGAGGTAAAGTCCTTATAGTTACATTTTTAAAATGATTTAAAATTTTATTTTGGTAACCAGGGAGAAAAGTTGTTTACAGAATGTGTGTCTCTATAAGTACACTGATTGTGTGTGCTAGAAAGACTCTGCCTTTAACTAATCACAGTGTGTGAACAGTCTGAGAATTACAGTGAGAGCTGCTGTACTATCACAGTTCTCGGTGTTCTGCACAGTGCCGGACCGCAAGTGCTGAGTGCTAGTCATGTGACTCCAGTGAGTCATAGAAAAACACATTTAAAAGGGAAAGCTGAGATAGTCTCTTCTAACTCAGAAACTTGCAGAAATAATTAAACTCTCTGCTTTTTGTATGTGGTTAAAGTCAATGTTGAAGTTATGTTTTGTGTTGAGGCCTTGCAGGAAATTTAATGTTGGTAATGTTCTTTTCATCCTAAAGTTGTCTTCTTTATAAGAGGTACAGGCATATGCAGTGTCAAATACTGTGCAATTTCCAGCAAGTGATGGACTCTTCTGTAGAGAGTTATGCAGACCTTCCAAATAGTGACAGGTTTAGTGTACAGTATAAAGTTGTGTTAGTGCACCCACTACCTAGAGAACCTTTCAAGTGTTGGGAAGCTTGCAGGTTGGCAGTGCTAGATACGAGCATTTAGGGAGTTTGGGTTTTCTCAGGTTAAAGTATGGATTTTTGTCATTAGCAGCAAATCTTTGTAGCAACAGTTTCATTGCATTTATGAGAAAATGTCTGCTAAATGCCCATGTCTGAAAACCATGGGTTTGAAAAATATATTCTTTGACAGTTTTCTACATGATACCAATATATTTTTATTATATTCATCCTCATTATCCTTTCTGCTTCCTTTTTTACTCCTCTGTGCTCTTCTTCACTAGTCCCCCTTTTATGTTCATGTCTCCTCTCTGTGACTCTGACCTGCTGAGTGTTATTTATATGTATATATATAATATATGTATATATGTATATATATATGTATTCTATATATACATATATGGACTGTCTGAATGAGCACGGGTGCATGCTTATTTACTGGAGCATGGGCAGCTCACCAGTGGACACTGAAGAAAAATGGCTCCCTCTCCCTGAGCAGCCACTAACCACTAGTAGTTCCTCAGCCTCTTGATCTTGATGGTGCTTCATGAACTGGTCTCCAGCCCATTATGGAAGTGACAGGCTCAGCTCTATGCAGCTGACCAAGGTGCTAAGAGCTGATGTGTGTAGCTGCCATGGTGTGTCCAGAAGACAGCATTTCACTGCTCCTGAGACTCGGCTCTTACCCTTTCTGCCCTGTCTTCACAGTGTTCCCTGAGCCGTGGAAGGGGTGGTGCTTATGTCCTTTACGGGGTTGGACACACCACAGTCCCTTTTGCGCAGTCCTTTGACCAGCTCTGAAGCTCCATGTTAGCTGCTGCCCACTGTAGAAAGCACATCTCTGAGCGAGGCGGTGAGGGCATCACTGTCCTATGAGTTGAAACGTGAATGTTTACAGGGGTGTGTGCAGCAGGTTCCAGGGCCTGTTACCTAGCCAGCCGGGGGCCTTTGACCAAGTTCATAGTCCCATGAAAACCATAGCTTTTGTTTTTATTCTGTCTACTGAAAGTGTTCTTTATAAAGATAAGTAGATAACGGTACAGTGGCTTTTCTGGGAGAGAGCTGTGAGCCTTTCTATGCAGCACAATTGCTTTATGTGCGCCTCCTGTTTCACTACATTGAGTAGCACAAAGATGTAATTAAATCAGAATTAATGGTTAAGTGTAACTCCTAGGAAAGGCCAAAAATATTCTTGTTATTTGTGAAGGTAGTTTTGGCCTCATTGATTTCTGGAAAAGGTCTCAGATACTCATTGGTCAGCAGATCATTTTACGATAACTACTTCTCTGACGTGTATTAAAAATTAGACGTTTTCTAGGTGCGGTGGTGCGCGCCGTTTGTCCCAGCACTGGGGAGGCTGAGGCAGGCAGATCTACATGATTTTGCAGCCAGCCTGCTCTGCAAAGTGAGCTCCAGGACAGCCAGGGCTATACAGAAGAGCCCTGCCTGGGAGTGGGAGAATATATATAATGTTTTAACGGTTTACTGTTGTATTTATAATAAAATATGGAAAGAGTAGTAGTGAGGCATTTTAAGGGACTTTACAGAGCAAATTTAAGTAAATTTTCATATTTATAGTCATTATCAATTAATTTTATAACCTTTAATTTTCTTTTTGTTTACTCTGACACTAGATTTTTTTAGTGTTTATATTATGAATATTCACACTCATTTCTTTTATTAAAAAATTTTGAAAATTAAAGCATTCATCGAGGCCTTGTTATTGTTCAGGCCCAGGGCCAAAAGATTGGTCTTAGGTTTTGGTTTTACTTTACTAAAATACTATGAACTAGTTAAAAATATACGTGCTCTTGAGTTTTTAGACATTGGGGAGCAATTAGTACAGAAACAAGTATGCATTTACATAAAAATGTACTCACGACACAAAAAAATGTGTTGGGATTTATTAATTGATGGCTTTTTGAGACTAGTAGCCACTCATTAAGTTTATATGTTACCTTTTTACATGCCACAGTAATAGGTTCTAAACACAAGGTGTTACATTGTTAGCCCTGCAGTCTACTAAATATTTCTTACACTGAGAGTAATTTTAATGTAGAATATTTCTTTGAAATATGAAGCTTTGTTAGTAAATAATAGCCTTTTAATAAATTATCATTTTGGTGTTTTTTATTTTCAATATTGAGTTCAAATGTTAATGCAGATTGTTGCTTTAGGTAATTTGTGTGAATATATTGTGGAAATTTTTTTTTTTTTTCTATGTAGCCTTGGCTGTCCTGGAACTTGCTCTGTAGACCAGGCCGGGCTGGAACTCCAGAGCCACCTGCCAGTGCCTCCTGAGTGCTGGCATCAAAGTCCTGCAGCACTACCTCCCAGTGAATATTTTGTGTTTAATAAGAAATTTTGCCATGAAAATGGTGTATTTTACTCATAATCTTTTGTTGACTCTTTCAGGAATGGATCGTGATTATGGCCCTGGATCTTACGGAGGTCTGGCATTCAAGGATATTTATCTAAAAATTCTTCTTTTGAGTGCCAGTAAAGGTGAGCAGGATTTAATTTTTTTCTTTTTAAACTCTTATAGGACTGGATCGTGACTATGGCCATGGATCCTATGGGGGTCAGAGATCCATGGATTCCTGCCTAAACCAGTCCTATGGCATGGACAGTCACAGTGGTGGTGGGGGGTAGCAGGT
Source organism: Meriones unguiculatus (assembly GCF_030254825.1). NCBI lineage: Eukaryota > Metazoa > Chordata > Mammalia > Rodentia > Muridae > Meriones > Meriones unguiculatus. Next base: position 176,724,627 of record NC_083351.1, read on the forward strand.
AAATTGCTTCATCACTTGGCCAAATAATTAGACAGCTAGAAGATTCTGGATATATTAAGTGTTCCTTAGACTTTTATGGTACTTGAAGTTTGCTGTTTGATATTGATTTCTCACCTGAAATATTTAAAGGTGCTAATTAATGGGTATAAAAATTTTCTCAGTCTCGCTGGCAGACATTATTTTAGGAGGGCACCATTTGTCTTTTATTTCAGTGTAATAAAATAAGACATTCTTTAACGGTGGACACTTTAAAAAGAAAAAGAAACCCTTCTTTTAGTTTCAATTTCTTATCAGTCATAATATCCTGATCACATGATACAAAATGTTACTGGAAATATTTATTTGTGAATTATTTTTCTTACTTGTTGAAAAAAATTTTTTTCTAATGTGGGCACTATGACAGCAAAATAGTCTGCCTCGAGTGGCTTTAGCTGAACCAGCCTTGCAGCTTTCAGTTTCTAAGAAACATTTAAGATGGATTTTCACTTATTTTTAAAGCAAGCTTGAAGAGCATATTGTAATAATAGAAGTGTTCTTTAAATCATGTCCAGGTTGCTACTGGCAGCTGCTGCTTACATTTGAATTCACGTGTGCTTAAAAATTAGGGGCACTGTATTAAGGCCATGGACACCGCACCTTTAACTACAGTTAGACGATTTCTGTTTTACTGTTGAAACTCTGCGAGACTTAAAGTCTAGTTAAAAAGAGCTAAAGGTCTTAGGATTGATCATGTTCTGGTAGCCGCAAAGCAGTCTGCTTTTTGAGATACAACACTTCCTTCTAAGTACAAACTAGTTAGACATTTGAGGTCATCGTCCTTCCTAAACTGAAGGACCTGGATTCCTAATGATGGGCGTGAGTGATGCTGGCTTTTCTTTGTGTTTCCAGTGTGCCACTGTGGTTTTCAGTAGAGTAAAATCCAGAAAACAAACAGTAAATTACTATCCTTAAGTCATGTCTGAAATACCAAGTTGGAAAGAGGAATAGTATTATATGGCCACCAGGCTTCAGAATTAAATAGTCTTCATTTGAGGGACCTATAAATCACTGACTAACGTAACATCATTTAAATGTTTAGGGTGTCAGTTACTGCACTCCGACATTGTAAGTGTATTGTGCATAAACTGTTTCTGTAGCTGTTATCGTTCATCTCTTGTGTAGTTGTGAGCTTTTTAAAAACCGTGTTGTAAGATAACAAGCAACTTCTGTAATCCATGTTTTGGATTTGTGATAAGTAAAATGTTTTTTTCTGTTGAGACAGTGTGCTTACCTTTTAGAGTAGTTTTATGTGATAATTTTCTGATAGGAAATACTTTTTCAAATAATTGAAGGCATTATAAAATGTATTCTTTCTCATCTGCTTTGAAAATTCGTATGTAGAGGGTATATGTTGTGGTCTTTTACTTTTATGTTCTATTTTACATGTTTATTCTTCTAGATTTGTTAGATTTACTAGTTTGTCAGAGTGTGTAAGGATTGGCCTTGGCTGAAGTTTGGCAGAATGTCAAACTTTGTAACCTGAAATAATTCCTCAGCTTTCGTTATTACAGACACAATGAGGCAGTTTTGTGATATAGATTATTGAGGTGCAAAGGATCACTCTGTCACAAAGACCCCTCCCCATCTATGCAGTCTTCAATTTGTGTCCCCATGAAAAGCCAAAATATTATAAATGCTTTATAATTTTAAATATTAGGGAAGGATTCAGAGAAAGTTTAATTAGTTTGTGAACTTCAGCAGACAACCTTTTCTAAGACTAGGGCTGGGCTTTATTAGACAGACAAATCTTATTAAAATAGAAAAGCTGCTAAAAAGCAGAGTTTAAAGCTAAGGTTAACTGAACTCGATTTATATTTAGAAACTGACTCAGATAGCTTTCTGTCTGGTCTCATATTGAACTGCCCAGCCCTAATCAAGTGTGAGCAAAAGTAGAACTGTGCAAACCGCTATGGTATAAGTGAATTTTAGTTGATAAATGTCATCTGATAACTTGTCTTTTGAATTGTCTAACATTAGTAAGCTTACTTTTGTTTTTTCCCTCACTGTGCAACTTTTCCAGGTTTGGACCTTATGAGTCTTACGACTCCAGGTCTTCTCTGGGTGGGCGAGATCTGTACAGATCTGGCTATGGTTTTAATGAGCCCGAACAAAGCCGCTTCGGAGGTAGTTATGGTGGTCGATTTGAGAGCTCCTACCGGAATAGCCTTGACTCTTTCGGAGGTAGAAACCAGGGCGGGTCTAGCTGGGAAGCACCTTACTCCCGTTCAGAATTGAGGCCTGGGTTTATGGAGGACAGAGGAAGAGAGAATTACTCTTCCTACAGCGGTTTTTCTTCACCCCATATGAAGCCTGCACCTGTAGGCTCTCGGGGGAGAGGAACGCCTGCTTATCCTGAAAGTACGTTTGGAAGCAGAAACTATGATGCTTTTGGAGGACCATCAACAGGCAGAGGCCGAGGCCGAGGAGTAAGTACAACAGAATCTTTTCAGATTCTTTTCAATAGTCACTCTTTTAAACCCTTTCAAGACCATGGTTTTCAACGAGAACAGACACTGTTCGTCCCAGTGTACTTTAACCAGAAGCTGAGTCACAACATCATAGGTTGGCTGCAAGAGTTTTCCAGCACCTCAGAAAATAAGTTGCAGTGTGAGATAATTATTCATGAAGTTGTCTCAAATCTCCCTTTATGAAAAAGGTGAGGACATTAGGTTTGGTCTAAAAGGGGTTAAAAGGAGTTGCATTTTTCCTTGTAAACACTAGCAGTTTTGCTAGTGAGATAGTTGTTGGATTACTGTAAAAGGTAATTGAACCTTTTTTGAGCTTTTGAGTAGGTTAAAGGTGCAATGTATAATAAATATTTATCCTTTGTTACTGAACTCTAGCAAGTAGAATCCCTTTAAGGTTCCATGTTTCCTGTTAAAACACACAAGACATCAAAAGCCAGTGATAGATCAGGATAGCTTTGCCATGTTTACATGGTGAAGAAGTTGATAGGTATAATAGATGGTAGAATGATTTGTGGTCAGCATTATTTTGCCACCTTGCACTTCTTACTATATGTCCTATTGGTGATTGTGTTATTTCCCCTAGCTCTATTAAGAAAGAATCTCTTACTTGTATATACATTTACGGTTCCTTCCTAGGAAGTAATATTTTGCAAGTTATTGCCTAACTGTATAAATAAACTACTCTTCAGGTGTTTAATTTCAGGCTATACAGTGTATCAATTATGCTTTGTGGTCTTGGCTAACCTGATGATAAACTTTTACCTAGTAAGGCTGTATAGATGATGGGATTATGTCGTTTGGTCATGTAAATACTATTGTTTAATTACATTCTTATAAAATGTCTTTTCAAAGTCAGTTGTGTTCCTTCTCCTTGCAGAAGAAGGAACGTGTTGTGATAAAGACTGCAGTAGGGTGTGCTTGACTCCGTTAGCCTCTGCTCCTCAGTGTAGTCTGCCTTACTTGTGTAGAATCTTTACAGTTTCAGCAGTCACTCTTTACTTACGTAAAATGCATTGCACCTTTAATGTTTTTAAGGAAGATTTTCGTGATGTGACACTTCCATAGGCATAGTAGATACTTGTAATCATACATCACTGTGTATGTGCAGTGCTGTTGCAGCATGCTTGATGACTGTTAGTTGAAAGTAGTTGGAGTAGTAGGCTTTGGGCTTTGAGATTGACAGTACATTCTAGTTGGAAAATTTAGAAACATATTTAACATCTTCTGTGCTGTGTAATGTTTTAGGCAAAGGATTTTTTCTTCATGAGGTCTCAGGTATCAATTTTGCCTTCTTGAAAGTAAAATCGAATATTCCTGTACTTTGTATTTACCATTCTAGTCTGAGTGGACTTTCTGTCCTTCCGTTAGCCAAGTAGATGAGCCGTAGGGTCTTCATTTGAATCTTCACTTGTCCAGTTCCCATTAGGACCTTCTCTTTAGATTACTCCTCAGTCTTTACTTTCTACAAGTAAGGCTAGAGAATGAATGTCTATGGACATGGCCTCTTGATGTAGTGGTTTGCTCATGCAGGAGATGAGGAAGACACAAAGAGTCATTTGCTGCTATGATTCTTTTGTCTGAGACTTCTGTTTCTTGGGCTTCTGGGGTGATAATGTTTCTTTAGGTAAGAATGTGAATGGAACATCAGATGCAATCCTTATCTGCAGTGTGTCTTGGAAGTTGATGCATGGTTATGCTTTAACTTTCCTACTTCATACTAATGTTCCATCTTGCCTTCTCCTTCCCGTGTCAACAGGGAGAAATCCTAAATGGTTTCTGGATCTTTTTTACTTTAAACTGCAAATACGATCATCTCTGTGTATCGGAGTTTTAAGCAAGGTTGTAGTAAAATAAAAGATTTCTTTTAAGGTGTCTCATGGAAAGCATCAAGTAGGAACTCTGAAGAGGAGTTGTGAGAGAGCTGTCAGTGTGACCTCTGACAGGCACACGGTGTTTATGGTCTCCAGTGATTTCAATTGTAAGAGTCAGTGGGACACAGCCACCTTGCAATGTTGGGGATACTAATCCATTGGGTTTAAGTTCATGTAATAATTTATAAAATTGTATCTGTGCTTTCTCAGAGTGGACATGTAAAATTCAGTTAAGTTCCACAGAATTTTCAGGTGAAAACTAGTAAATAGATAACAAAAAATTATATTAATTCATATTTTATGTTTTGATATTATACTAATGTCTCTTGATTTCACAAATTTACAGCATATGGGTGATTATGGAAGCATTCATAGACCTGGAATTATTATTGACTATCAAAACAAACCCACCAATGTGACGATTGCTACTGCAAGAGGAATAAAAAGAAAAATGATGCAAATATTTAATAAACCTGGGGGAGCCTTTATCAAGAAACCTAAGCTAGCAAAACCTATGGAGAAGATGAAACTCAGCAAATCACCTAGTAAGTAAGAAGACCTCAGGATGCTTACATTTTAGAAAGTGTTCATAGAGAAAAGTACATAATAGTTACAATTGAAAATTAGACCCGTGAGTCCCCTTTATTAGTTATTAATCAGTTGTTGCTATTTAAATGTAGGGGTGTGTGCATGGGGCATGTGCTTGCTGCAGCATGCACGTGGAAGGGCAGGGAGCAACTTGTAGGCGCTCCTTCTGTCATTCTGCTGTAGGTCCCAGGCGTTGGACATAGGCCATAAGGCTTGGTGGCAGCTGCCTTTCCTTGCCGATCCGTTGGCAGCCCTCAACTACACCTTTAAAATTAATCTGCACTGGTCACTTTATTTCTCTCTGAGCCTTAACTACCCACTCATCTTTCTCTCTTTCTTGAGTCAAGGTCTCACTGTATAGTTCTAGGTGACCTAAAAGTTGATATGTAGGCCAGTTGATATATAGAACTTACAGAGATTCACTTGTCCTGCCTCCTTAGTGGTAGGATTAAGGACATGTGCCACTACGCCCAGCAACATGTACTTTTAAAAAGGCTTTGCAGATGATTTTGATTCAGACCTCTTCTTGGATGTTATATTTACTATTGGAGGAGTATATGCCATAATATACAGAATTCTTTGTATCAGGGCAAGGGGAAGAACATCTTCCTAGTTCTTAGCATCAGGTAAACAGTTTCTTCTAGAAAATTAATTTGATTTTAGTCTTCTGGAGATGATGTCTCTTAGAGATAATACTATTTCTATTATTGCGGAGTTGGAAACTTTAAGCCCATCTGAAGATGGGAATAAGAAAATTTATAATAGTACTAAGGGCTGTGACACATCTAGTAATGAGCTTAAAAAAATACAAAACTTACATTTTGTGAGTGACAAACAGTGGTGAAGGAAATTAGAGAAAAATCTAATTAAGGGGAAGCTAGACAAGATTGGAAGGCATGTCCAGATGACATGAGCTCCTAAATTTGGGCTCTAGTTTCTCAGGATTCTGATGGCAAGAGACTCACACTTGAGACAAAATGGCACTGGCACAGTGACTGACATATGTGGATGTGTGGGAAAATGCTGAGAAACAGGAATGAGCCACACGTGGTCCCGTGTTGTTAGCCTGTGGAGACGGACTGCTCAGAGGAGGAGGGCACAATCTTTGTGCCTGTACTTAAGCTGGCTGACTAGCCTCATGCAGAGGCTGACATGAAAGATCTCGGCAAAACTCACAGAACTCTTAGCAGAAGGCATAGGGAAAAACATTTGTGATTCTGTATTCAACAAGGACTTTTACACAGGACACCAAAAGCATGAGCAGCAAATAAAAACTAAATTCCATCAAAATAAAAAACCATCATTAGTAGAAAGTAAAAAGAAATTGTGTGCTGGTGTGCACCTGTAATGTCAGGATGTGGGAGCCTGAGGCAGAAGGATTGTGAATTTGAAGTTAGCCTAGGGTAAATGCGACTCTGTTTCCTTTACTACTCATAGCATGTGAAAAATACTTGTATGGATGGTTTATCTTAGAAAGACCTGTGTTCAGAGTGTGTAAGAACTTTAAGGCACTAACAAAAAGACATATGTGGACAAAGAATATGTGCAGCGTGTCTTTAAACAGACATTTCAGTTGCCAGTGAGCTCAGCAGCCCTTTATAAGACAGCTGCAGGAAGCATCAGAGATGCTAACAAGCCTTGCATGTCTGTACAGAGAGTACTTTATACAAAATTAATTGATTGACTGGGGGACATGAGCTCATGAGGGCGCACACGTGCATCTGTAAGTCAGGACAACTTGGTGCAGTTGGGTCTTTGCTTCCCCTTTGTGTGTTCTAGGGATATATTCAGGTTGCCACACGTCCATGATAGATGCTTTCTCTGCTGACCCATTCACCTCCTCCTTCCGCTTCTCTTTCGGAGGTGTGATCGTGCCTGTAGTCCTGGCTCCAGTGTTTGACTGTGTAGTCTGAGATGCCTCCCACTTCAAGACTAGTTAGCTTTGGCAGCACATATGCCAATTCAGGGTGATCCTCCTGCATTAGGTCCTGATCATTGGACCTAAGGGCATTTATCAATATTCCTGGTAGCTGTGGAGAAATTTCTGCACTGCTGTAAAAATATGAACAGCAGGGCATGCACTTTGAAAAAGACTGGCATTCCTCACACGATGAAACTGGATTATATGACTCATGACTCATTCATTCCTAGATACATACCTAGAAAAACCTAGCCATCTACACAGTGTATATAGCTATGTCCTGAGCAGTGTTTGGCCAGTGATGGATTGCATATACAGTGAGAGCACAGAATAAGTGGTTCATTGCAGTACAAACCATGTCTTAGGTTTCAAACTTGATTTTAAGAAAACTTTTTTTTTTAAACCAAATCCACTTTAAAATATAAACTTCTTTTTTTTTTTTTTAAAGATTTATTTATACATTATTCTGCCTGCACACCAGAAGAAGGCACTAGATCTCAGTATAGATGGTTGCGAGCCACCATGTGGTTGCTGGGAACTGAACTCAGGACCTTGGGAAGACCAGCCAGTGTTCTTAACCTCTGAGCCATCTCTCCAGCCCAAATATAAACTTCTTTTTGCATGTCTCATTGAAGGAACTGCTTTAAAGAAAAGCGATGGTAGTAAGAATTCCTCCTAGTCAGTCATGGTGGTGCATGCCTTTGATTCCAGTACTCGGGAGGTAGAGGCAGAGGCAGATGGATATCTGTGAGTTTGAGGTCAGCCTGGTCTACAGAGTGAGCCCAGGATGAGTTTTAGGCTCTGTAGATACTATCCATTTTGGTATGGATAAGCACAAATGAACAGATTTAAACAAAAATGTATAGCAGATAATCGCATAGAGATGAAGCAGATATAGAAAGTCCCAATGTATTAAAATGAAGTTGGTTTTTTTTTTTATTTATTTTATTTTCTAATCTTAGCAAAAACTGATCCTAAAAATGAAGAAGAAGAAAAGCGGCGAATTGAGGCTCGGCGAGAGAAGCAGAGACGTAGACGAGAGAAAAACAATGAGAAATATGGAAGTGGATACAGGTTAGTGTTCGCTGAATTAAAATGAGGCTTGTTAGAACATGGTTTTGAAGCTAGGTATTTTTCCTGAGCATGGTGTTGCATGCCTGTGTTCTCTGCTTGTGAGGCTGCAGCAGGGGGATTGTTAACTCAGCTCAGACTACACTACCTACTAGAAACTGAGACCCTATTTCAAAAAGTTTCCTGAAGTAGCATATATATTTTATAGGATATGAAAACGTTCAAGTCAACAGAAAAGATTTGATTAGTGAAATAAAGGCATGGGGCTGGGCTGTAGCACAGTTGGTAGTGTTTGCTGTGATACACAAAACCTTCGCAAGCCACTCACTCTTCAGACCACAGAGACCAAATATGCGGTACGTAGCTACAGTCCCAGCACCCGGGTGTCTGAGGCCAAAGGCCAGAACCTTGAGATTCGACTAAACAGAGACTCAGTGGTATTCCTGGCGGGGAAAGCTGGGGTCTTGTCAGTGTTTAAGTTGTTTCTGATCGAGATGCTAGGGAAGTCTGGACAGGAATAATGAATAGTACTGGCATTTAGATGCGGAAACATTAATTGTCAGAGTGTGGGGCTGGGGAGGTGGCTCAGTGGGTAAGGGTGTGTGGCACGAAGACCTGACACAGAACCATTCTCTGTGGAAGGTGGGTGTGGCCATGCATGCTGTCAGGAGTGGAGATGGGAGGGTGGCTGAGGCTGCCTGTCAGCTTAGTCCAAGACCCAGTAAGATGTCTTGTTTCTGACCTGTTCATGACCCACAGGTGCACACATGTGTAAAGGGTCCAGTGACACACACTGCTAAGTGCTTAGTGTGATGCCCAGCACTGAAAAAAATAGTAATAGACAAATGACAAAATTATTAGCCTGTGAACAGACTGCATTTATATAAGAACGTAATATATATATAATGATGTGCTAAATAAAATGATTGGGCGGAACAACGGTCTGTTTATATCCTCCTATTCCATCTAGGTAGATTAGAAATTTACACAAACAAACAAAAAAAGGAAAATTAAAGAATAAAATGAAGGACTTTTCTTCTCTGTGAGATTTTTTTTTTTCAGAGTTAAAGTTAGTTATCTATAGGTGTAAAAGAAATGATGAGGGCTGGAGAGATGGCTCAGCAGTGAAAAGAATGTATTGCTTTGTCTGAGGACACAAGTTCGGTTCCTAGCACTCATATTGTGAGACATAGAGCTGTCACTTCAGTTTGAGGCACCCAGTGCTGTCTTCTGCCTCCTTGAGTACCCCCCCGAATTTAAGCTAAAAATGAATTTTAAAAAGGATGAACAGATTTGACTGAGGACTCAACCTTTTAAAATAAAGATTTATTTATAATTTATGAATGTGTATCTTTGCCTTTGTTGGTGCATATGTACCGTGTGTGTGCAGAACTTGTAGACGTGAGAGAGGGCATAGGATTCCTTAGAACTGGAATTAGGATTCTGAGCCACCGTGTAGGTGCCGAGAACTGAACCAGGATCCTCCGCAAGAGGCTCGTAACCACTGCGCCGTCTCTCCAGCTCTAGGATTCAAACCTTGAGAGCATGCGGTCAAGAAGACACAAGACGTGGCTGGTGTCCAATATACATTAACTGCTGGCTTTTCTTAAAAGAAGGATAACTAAGATATCTGATGTGTAATTTAGTGAAGGACATAGAGTAACACTGTTAGGAAAACAGTAATTTAAGTAAAATGAAAAAATAAGTAACATGTTTCATTAGCAAAATACTGATTTGCTAGTTGAGGTATAATCAAATAAACTTAGTGGAGTTTTATCAAATAAAATTTAGTGGAGAATTATGTAATGTTATTACTATTAGGTATCAGATGGAAGTTTTAAAAACTTAAGCAACTTTGTATTCATTGATTTTTACCAAGGAAATAATCTAAAACCACAGAAGAAAGAGGTTAATCTACAAAAATTCTCATTACAACATGATTTGCATTAAGTCCTACTGGGAGTTAGGTGTCAGGTCTAGAGAATGAGGAGGCTGGTGTAAGTTCTGACTCTTTACCTTATGCACTCAGTGTTAGCACTGATGATTGGGGAATTTACAGTCACATGGAGAAAAGGGTAAAAGTAGAAACATAGATTTTTAAAATGAAAATTACGTATAGGGAGAAAGATAGGGAAGCAGGGTCTCCCCATGTAGTCCATACTGGCCTTGAATGTGTGAGCCTTTTTCCTCAGTCTCCCAGTTGCTGAGATTATAGGCATCTGCCACACTGTCCATCAAGACATTTTTAAAAAAGACTCCTTATATTAGGAAAAATTTACAAAGTATAAATAAAAAGATTTCCTACTCAGAGTGGTTTGTTCTTTAACATTTTAGGAAAATGATGAAACTATGCTTATTAAATCATTGTTCTATGTAGCTCAGATTTTATAACAGATAGTGACTGAAATCTTTTGAGGGTGACTTTATTTACAGTATGAATTTCCTTCCACGTTAAAGTGGAAACTATTGTTACCTGCTATGAATGTATATTGTTACCTGCTATGAATGTAGACAAGAATGTGAAGCTGCATCTGAATTTGCAGATATTTGGTTTGTTCTATCTTTGATTTTATGCTCTTAGGTATGCCTTTTATAATCTTGAATCTAGTTTTCATAATATGATCTTTTTCTGGTTTATTGCTTCTAATTTACAAGTATTTGAGAAACAATAGAGTTAAACATACTAAGAATTTCTCTGTAAAGAGGAGTTACATCTTGTTTTTATATAAAACTTTTATTTTGAGATTATAATTATGTTATTTCCTCCTTCCCTTTCTTCTCTTCATACCCTCCCATATCCTCCTTGCTCTCTTTAAAGTTTATGGGCCTTATGTATGTATGTATGTATGTATGTATGTATGTATGTATTGTTTTTTTGAGGCAGGGTTTCTCTGAGTTGCCTTGGCTGTCCTGGACTCACTTTGTAGACCAGGCTGGCCTCAAACTCACAGCAATGTACCTGCTTCTGCCTCCCTACGTGCTGGCATTACAGGCGTGTGTCACTGCACCTGTTTTGTTTTGTTTTTTAATGACTACTTTTTGCTTGTGTTCATGTCTATATACCTTACATATATGTTCCTAAAAGTAAGAGTTGGTGTAATGTTATTTGTATGTGTGTTTTCAGTGCTGACTGTTTGGTATTGGACAACAAGTTGGTGTGCTCTTCCCTGGGGAAGATTATTTCTCCCATTTTCACATTCTTCAGTTGCCTGTAGTTCTTTGTGTAAGATTGAGGCATTGTGGGCTTTTCCTCATCTACTTTGGCATGTCCCTGTTCAGCTCATGTTTAGGCAGTCATGTGGGTGAGACTTTATAGTGTAGATTCTGATACTACTAGGAGACAGAATTTTACAACAAACTCCCTGATCCTTGGGCTCTTACAATCTTTAACCCTCTTTTGCAGTGTTGTGTAGATAGGTGTGGGAGCTGCTTTGGGACTGGGCTCCACAACTCTACATTTTGATTGGCTGGGGTTTTCTGTAATTTTTTTTTTTTGTTGTTGTTGTTGTTTTTGGAAAGAAAAGTTTTCTTGATGAGGGGTGAAGACTCCACTTATCTGTGGCTATAAGAACAAATATTTAGAGTGTATTTAGGGATTATGCTGGTTTGGTAAAGTGGTTGTAGGTTCTCCGTGAGATCCATGACTCTACTAGATCTGGGTAGTTGCCTAGGTTTTTAGAATCAGCATGATTTCCCTCTGGTTGAGCAAGGTTTAAGTCCAATTGTCGAGTTGTTGGCTCCTGCCAAGGCATGTGTGCCCCTGCTGTGCCTAGAGAGACCATACAGCATTTGTCCTTCTGGGTCTGGGCTAACTCACTCCATAGGATTTTTTTAAACTTTGATCTGTGTACTTGGAAAATTCATGATTTCATTTTTCTTTGCAGCTGAATAGTATTTCATAGTTTACACGTACCAAAATTCTGTTATCTAATTGTTAGTTGAAGGATGTCTAAGTTTTTTCTATGTCCAGTTTTGTGAATAAAGCAGCAGTGAACACAGCTGAGCAAGTATCTGTGGAGTAGGGTTTTGAGTTCTTTGGGCATATGCCAAGGAGTGGTATAGCTGGGTCAAATGGTAGATTTATTTTTATCTTTTTGAGAGTTCTCCATACTGACTTCCATAGTGGTTACTCCAGTTTGCAAACCCACCAACAGTGAAGGATGGTTCCTTTTCCTCTGCATCTCCTCCAGAATTTGTTTTGTTGATCTTTGCCATACTGACTGAGGTAAGATGAAATTAAAAAGTTGTTTTGTTTTGCATCTTTTATTTTTCTAGGAATGATTAGCATTTTTGAGATTTTTTTTTAGCCTCCACCCCCTTTTTCCCATTTCTTCATTCAAGACCACTCTGTTCAGGTCCCAGGCCCATTTTTTTTTGGGTCTTTGTTTGTTTGTTTTTGTTGTTGTTCTTAGTATCTCTGGCATATTAATCCTCTGTCAGATGTATAGCTAGAAAAGATTCTCTCAATTCTGAGGGCTTCTTCTTTACCTGGTAGATTGTTTCCTTAGCTGTGCAGACACTTTAATTTTATGAAGCCCTACTTGTCAATTGTGGGCCTTAATTCTTGGGCAAATGGAGTCCTATTCAGCAGTCCTTTCCTATACCTTGTTCTGTGGGCTATTGCCTACGTTTTCTTGTAGCAGTTTCAGGTTCACATTTAGGTCTTTGATCCATCTGGGCAAGATGAGAGCTACAGGGTTACTTTGTTCTTTAACATGTGGACATCCGGTTCTCCTAACACCGTCTGCTGAGGATGCTTTCTTTTCTCCGGATCATGTTTATGGAGTCTTTGTCAAATGTAAGTGGCTGAAGGTGTTGCACTTATGTTTGGGTCTTCGATTTCGTTCCCCTGGTCTGCATGCTTGTTTCTGTACCAATGCCATGTTGTTTTCACTACTGTGGCTGTGTAATGTATCTTAAGCTCTGGAATGGTAATCCTTTCAGCGTTGTTCTTTTTGTTCAGGGCTGTTTTGCCTATCAGGGGTCTTCTGTGGTTCCATATGAATTTTAGGATAGTTTTTTTCTATTTCTGTGAAGAGTGAAATGGGGATTTTGATTAGGATTGCGTTGAATCTGTAAATAGCTTCTGCTAGATTAGTCATTTTCCCAATGTTAATTCTACCAATCCCTGAGCATGGGATATTTTTCCATTTCTAGTGTCTTTTTCTATGTCTTTCTTCAGAGGTTTAAAGTTTTCATGTAGAGGTCCTTTACTTCCTTGGTTAAGTTTATTCATAAATATCGTATTTTCTTTGAGGCATTGTGACTCTGAATGTGTTCATGATCTCTTTTCTTTATATTTGTTGTTGGTGTATGGAAAAGCTTTTGATTCATGGGAATTGTTTCTGTATTCTGCTACATTCCTTAATTTGTTTACTGTTTATAGAAATATTCTGGTACAGTATCTGGGATCTGTAATGTATAGTATCATATCATCTGCAAATAGGTAGAGTTTGACTTCTTTCCCTGTTTGTATCCCTTTAATTTCCTTTTCTTGCCTTATTGCTCCAGCTAGTACTTGGAGCATAGTAGTGAAAGGAGTGGGGGTGGTGGATCCCCCGTCTTCATTCCCAACCTCAGTGGGACAAGATTTTCTCTGTTTCAGATGTTGTTGGCTGTGGGCTTCTCATGCATAGCTCTTACTGTGTTGTTATGTCTCCTAGCTCTACATTGTCTAGGACTTCAATCTTGAAGGCATGTTGGATTTTGTCAGTTTTTCTGCATGTAGTTTTTGTCTTTTAAGTTCATTTATGTGACTTCTATATTTATTAACGAGTATGTTGAACCATCGCTGCATTCAGGTATAAAGCCAACTTGGTTATGGTGGATAATCTTCCTAATGTATGTCTGCATTCTGTTTTCAGGTATTTTAGTGGGTATTTTGAGTCTGTGTTCATCGGGTATATTGGCCTGTATTTTTTTGTGAAGGGTGTGAAGGGCAGGCTTTACCTGGTTTTGGTATTAGATACTGGCTTTGTAGCAGTTTGGGAGTCCTCCTTCTAGTTCTATTTTTTGAATAGTTGAAGAACAGTTTGCTGTAGTGTTTCAGTGTCTGGTAGAATTCTGCTATGAAACCATCTGGCCCTGGACACTCTTTTTAAAGCTAGAAAGCTCTTTATTACTATTTCAGTCTCCTTTCTTATGGGTCCATTTAGGTTGCTGACTTCTTGCTTAATTTTGATGGTTTGGCAGAATCTAGAAAATCTTTTTTTTTTTTTTTCTTAATGGAGTACAGGTTTTTTTTTTTTTTAAATATTCCCTTATAATATTCTGAATATCTTTGGTGTCTGTTGTGATGTTTCCTTATTCATTCCTGATTCTGTTACATTGGATCCCTTTTTCTTTTCTTTTTGGCCGGGTGAGTTAGTTGAACCATGGATCTGTTCAATTCTTGTTTATGTTGGCAATAAGCTCTTGGATTCAGTGATTCTGTGTTTCTGTTTGAGTGATTTCTCTGATTTTTATTATGTCTTGCTGTTGATTGGGTTTTATTTAGTTTGTTCTTTCTCAGGTTTTTGACCTGCATCATTGTCTTTCATTTGTGCTGAAAGGACTGCCTTCAGTGTCCCAGAGGTTCTGCTGTGTTTCATTTTTATTTAACTCTAGGAAATTTTAGTTCTTTGTCCCGTTTTCAGTCAATGCATTGTTTAATCTCCATGAGTTTGTGTATTTACTGGAGATGTGTTTGCTGTCAGCTTTAAATTTTATTTCGTTGTGGTCAAATTGGATACAAGGAGTGATTTCAGTCCTTTTGAATTTGTGAAGATTTGATTTGTTTCCCAGAATACCATCTATTTTAGCAAAGCTTAAGTGTGCTGCTGAGTATAATCTATATTCATTGGTGTTTGGATAGAATATTTAGATATCTGTTAAGTCTAGTTGATGTATGATGTTAATTAAGTCTGATGGTTTTTTTTTCTGTTTTTTTTTATATATATAACCTGATAATTGGAAAAAGCGGGTTATTGAAATTCTCTATTTTTGTTTTATTTTGTTTTTGTTTTTTTTGAGACAGGGTTTCTCTGTGTAGCCTTGGCTGTCTTGGAACTCACTCTGCAGACTAGGCTGGCCTCAGATTTACTGAGATCCCCCTGCCTCTGCCCCTGAGTGCTGGGATTAAAGCATGTGCCACCATGGTCCTGCTGAAATCCCCTGTTAGTAATACATTAATGTTATTCTGTGTCTTTAAATCCAGTAATGCACTTTTTAAAATAAAATATAGCATGCGAGTTTGGTGCATACATGTTTAGGAGAGCAATGTCTTCCTGGTTAACTGTCCTTTTTATTAGAATGACGTGTCCTTCTTTATCTCTTCTGTTTGGTTTTAGTTTAAAGTCTGTTTTGTCAAGTATTAGGGTAGAGATGCCTGGTTGGTTTCTGGTCCCATTTTATTAGAGTACTTTGTCTGTCCTTTTACTCTAAGGCAGTGCCTATCTTTAAAGGTAAGATGTACTGCTTTTTGTAGACAACAGATAAATGGATTTTGTTTCTTGATCCATTCAGTCTGCCTGTCTTTTGATTAGAGAATTGAGGTCACTGTTATTTAGTTATTATTGAAATGTATTTGTTAATTACAGTCATCATGTTGACTTTTGGTGTTTATGTTCTTGGTGGTACTTTGTATTTCAGTAATTACAGCTTCATATTTTTTTCTCATAGTCTCTGCTATGCTCATTTCTCTCTTCAGCTGAAATTATTACTGTCTGTATTTTCCTTGTTTTTTTTGGGGGGGTCATATATATTTTTTATGCTGCTTATATTGTGGAAAGTTTTTCTTCCTCCTTCAATCATGCTGGATAGTTTTGTTGTATATGTTATTCTGGGCTGGCTGACTTGAAATGCATTGCTTTAGGCTCTTCTGGCTTTCAAAATTTCCTTTGAGAAATCAGTTGTTATTCTGATGGTTTTTTGTTTACATGTCATTTGCATTTTTTTTTCTTGCAGCTTTAAATTCACTTTCTTTGTATATGTATATACGTAGTGTTTTAGTTATGCTGTTCCAGTGTGGAGTTTCTTTTTTGGTCTAGTCTATTTCATTAGATGTTTCTGTCCATATGGGTATGACTTTAATTTGGGGAAGTTTTCTTCCGTAATATTATTGATTATCTGGTCTATGCCATTGACTTGAGATTCTTTTTCTTCATTTATGCCTATAATTTGAAGGTTTGATTATTTCATGGTGTTCCAGTTTTTTATTTTTTATTTTTTTCTTGTGGTTTTTGCTTTTTAATTTTTGTGTTTCTTGTCTATTTGATGTAGGTCTTCTACTCTGTGTCCGATAGCCTATCTTCTGCTTGATTCTTTCTACTTGTAAGGTTTTTCTTTGGGTTTTAGTTATAGTACTGCAATTTTCATTTCAGCTTGAGTCTTTAATGTTTCTATCTTTTTACTGAGTCCATTCTCAAGTCCTGGATTATCTTCATTTCCTTCAGCTTTATGTTTGTGCTCTCTTGGGCATTACTTAGGAATTTTATTTTTCTTAAGTTCTGTTTCCTTAATTTTATTGCGATGTTTCTTTGTGTCTTCTTTAAACGTCTTGAATTCTTGATGAAGTTTATAATTCTTTAAATTCTATGTCTTGAGTTCATTTAGGTGACTTTATTGGCAAATAGTTCTACCAAACTGGTAGGATTTGGAGAGGAGATACTGGCTTGATCTTTCATATTGTTTGTATTTTTCTGATGAGATCTGGGCATGTGGACTTATTCTGTTAGTTCTGAGTCTGATATGGATAGCAGGCTGGGGCAGAAGAGAGGGTGTGGTGATGGGCTAGGTCTAAGAGTGGGCATGGCTTGGCTGGAATGAAGGGGGTGGATGGGGTCGGTGTAGAGGATGCACACCTGGTCTGAGCCTGGAGTGCAGGCAGTGGATCAGGCTGGTGCAAAGGCTGGTTTACATTGGAGGAGTCTGGGTGATGGGTAGGTAGAGAATGTGCTGGCAGAAGCTGAGGCCTGGACATCAGGTGTGGGGCCTGGGACGTATCTGGGGGATTGGGGAGAGGGTTGGTGGGTAAGACTAGAGAGGCCCATTGGCCTAGACCCTGGAGAAGGCAGTGGGAGGTCTGGCCACATGGTGGAGCTGGAGTTCCAGTAGGACCATTTTTGGTCTTTGTTTCTTTTCTGCTTCTTAGTTCTTTAAATTCCATTTAGCATAGATAATAGATAGGTTATACTGTCATGTGCAAATTAATTAAACAGTTTGTGTTAGATATATGAGTCTAAATAAATTGTTCATTGTAAGATTAAGATTTGTATTTAATTATTCCAGTATTTTTCCCATTAAAAATTGAAAATAGATTTGAATTTGATATAACTGTTAAAAGAATAAACTTTGCAGTTTGAGGAAAATAAAAAAATTAAATTTTTCATTTTTTTCTCCATAGCTTTAAGCCTGACAGTTCAGTTGAATTTTCATCTTACAGAATATGAATCTTAAAAATATTGTACAGTGTTTTAGGATTAAAACAATACTGATTATTAAAACTAGGACCTAACACATATTAAAGTATGTGCTGCCAGTGACTTACATGTGCAGTCTGTGTACAGTCATTTTCCCAGAGCGGTTTTATTAGGAAGGTCTGAGGCCAGTGGTAAAGGACTGCTTTTGGGAAGGTCTCTTGGTATTTGAATGCTGTTAGTATTATGAAGAAGGAGAGCATGTGCGCTGCTCAAGAAAACCTGGGGTGACACATTTATGTGAGAGGCATACAGAGACAGCACTATATGATGAAGCGCCAAAGAGAAGTGCAAAGTGGTCAGCCTTATTAGCAGTACTTTCTGAGTCAGTGGCAGTAAATTCCAGGAGACAACATGACGGAGGTGGTGTTTGAACTGATCTAAGAACGGTAGAATTGCAAGAATTGACTGAGGCAATCTATGTAGATTGCTTGCCTTAAGGTAAAAACAAAGAGGTAGGCATTTCACTGACAACTCCAAAAAGTAGAAGAAGGGATTGAAAGAAAGTAGTGATTTAAAAATGTAACATAATTAAAACATTTAATAGAGACATAGTATATGCTGTGTATTGTTAAAAGAGATTAGTGGGCATAGATAGAGGAGAGATGAGGACATTTCATGGATAGCAGCTGAAGGCTTTTTGATTTTTTTTTTTTTATTTTTAATTTTTTTTTTTTTTTTTTTTTTTTAGTATTAAGGAATCAGTGCCTATTTAAGCAGTGGTGTTTTAGTACCTACTATAGCACTAATTAACTTAATAATGACTGTGATAGCAGTCATCTTTAGGGCTTCATGTGACACCTCTGTGAAGACTGATTAACATGAAAAGGCTGAATCCGGAGAAGTCAAATGACGTGTCCAAGATCACAAATGGAGATACGATATAAATTGAGCAGTTAGCTCCTAAACTTATTAACTCAGGAAATAAATCTAACAGTAGTATGAAAGATCTTTGGAAAATCCCCAGAGCTCTGTGGGATTGAATAATTACTGCTTTGTGTCTGTCTGACTTTGTTGATAGTTTAAAAACTTGAGAATGGGCCAGAGTGTAAAATTTGTTGTGGGATTTTTGGAACTTGATGCTTCTTTATACTTTAGCTTTTGAATGGTTGAGTCTTGAGGTTATCACCTTATGGCCCTTATATTTTTCATGCCCAGAAGCTTAAAATGCAAAGTACTTTAATGCTGTGCTGTCCAGGCAGGAATTTAGATACTATATTTTTTTTCTCTACCTTAATTTCAGAATTCTAAAATGGAAAGAAAATTATTTCAGTTGGTAAAATTAGTTTTAGAAGCTGTAAATGAATAAGGTAATATTTGAAGAAAATTTCTTTTCTTTATAGAATGGCTTTCACGTGTTCATTTTGTAAATTTCGCACCTTTGAAGAAAAAGATATTGAACTGCATCTGGAAAGTTCTTCACACCAGGAAACACTAACTCATATTCAGAAACGAACCAAATTTGACAAAGTAGTTATGGAGTTTTTACATGTAAGTAGGTGTTTTTGGAATGAGAAGCATTTTATTCAACATGAATTTATTTTACTTTTTATAATTGCTCTCTTACCTGCTTGTGTTTCTAGAAAATTGATAATTATTTAAGCAAACTTTTTAAAGTTAATTAGATATTTATTTTAGAATTTGGGTTTTTAACTTGAGAAATAAGTTCTCATTTCTCATAGAGAAAGTTGTCAGAAAGAGTTCCTTTAGCTACCATTGATTCAGATTTACCTGTCGCTCCCGCAAAGTCCCCTGTGCACCTGAAGTATGCTGGGCACACTAGCTCTTCACTCTACATGAGCCTCTGTAGCTCATGGCTCCAAGTGATGACTGAAAGCCCATGTCTGTAGAGGCTAGGTGACCTTGTCACGAGCCAGCAGAGAATTCAGAGCCAGGGAGACTGGCATCTGTTTGGTATCTTTGTGTTGTCCCTGTGGCTGTCAGTTTAATAGATTACCCCCAAGACCATGAGCATTACTCGTAATGAGCCAGCTCTAATTGGAAATAAAAGATGTCCAGAGGCGTGGAGATAGAGATGCCAAGTGTGCAGAAACACTGTTGGGGCTTGAACTAGCAAACAGTGCTTTGGGTCAGAAGTGTTTAAGAGAGGAGGCTCAAGATGGACTGATAACTGCACAAAACTAATCTGGGCTGTAGGAGGCTGAAAATGCTGTTCTCTCAGACTCTGTGTCCAGCAGAATTGTATCCTGTGATTAAAATTCGTTCCTGTAATTGTATCCTGTGATTAAAATTCGTTCCTGTAATTTTCCTATAACGGGATGCTATCAGCCTTTTATGATGTCACCCACTTACCTGAGAAGGTCACCCTCTAAAAGCCCAGAAGACACCATGGGAGGGAAGCACTTTCCTAGTGTTTCATGATTGTCTTTTCAAGTCAATTATGGGCTTCTAGTTTCTACAGAGCAGACATACCTGTTAGTGATAGTGTTTCCCGTAGGATGAGCATATAGTAGGTGCTCCTTGGGAACAGTCTGTATTCTCTGTATTTATTTTCTAGGAATGTATGGTGAATAAGTTTAAAAAAGCGTCTATTCGTAAGCAACAGACACTTAATCACCCGGAAGCTTATAAAATAATTGAAAAAGACGTTATGGAAGGTGAGTCTTTAGGCAAGGCCTTTTATAAACTTATGTTGGTATTTTATGTGTCATACCTGAAAACCTTGAGACTGATACAGTTCAGTTGTACTTGCTATAGGTCATCAGATATAGACTTCCTAACCTCTTGTCTCCATGCTTACAAGTTTATTATTGCTCATAGTGTCACCTCTTTCTCTTCAGTATAGAGCACTGGCTCTCAACCTGTGGCTCTCAAATTCTTTGGCAAACGTCTGCCTCCAAAAATATTTATGTTGTGATTCATAACAGTAGCAAAGTTAGAGTTAAGGAATAGCAATGAAATACTTTTATGGTTGGGGGTCACCACAACATGAGGGTTACAGCATTAGGAAGGCTGAAAACCAGTTCATTTCTACTTCAGAACTAATTTGCTACTCTTATGACTTATAATGTAAATATCTGAAAGGTAGGATATTTGACATACAGCCCTAGAGGGTCATGACCCACAGGTTGAGAACCACTGCTTTAGACGAAGAGGCACACTTACATAATTTGCCTTTCTTAAGTCTCTTTAATTTTATTTTAGAGTTAATTTTTTTTTTTTTTTTAATTATATGGGTTGGGAAGTAGTGTTGATGACTGCAGGGCCCAAGGAGGCCAGAAGAGGCCTTCATATCCCCTCGAGCTGGGGTTACACAGAGCCTCCTGATGTGGGTATCGGATACCAGACTTAGGTCCCCCTGCAAGAGCAGTGCTGGTTCTTAATCATACCTCTCTGAAATTCAGGTCATTAACTCTGCTTTTCAGTCTTCTCCTGATTCCCTCGCTGAAGCTTACAGAAGTCTGTTCTTATTTTAAAAAGTGAAAACAAAAGTGTGGTAATTCTACTTATTTGCTTTTTTTTTTTTTTTTTCCTTTGAACAACCATTCTGTGGGTAACAGCTCTGCCTTTGGGCATTATATTTGCCTAACCCAGCAGCCATGCTTTTTAACGCTCCTCCACCCTGAGGGCCTCCTCTTTCAGCTCTGTTGTTAAACCTAAGAAAGAGCTTTTCTAAACTTACTAGCCTGTTGAGACTGCTCTGACAGAGAGCAGTCTCCTATTTCATTTGGAGAACCGGTCTTACTACGTAGACCCTGGCCTTGAACTTGCAGCAGTTCTTCTGCCTCCTGAGTAGTAGGATTACAGTTGTGAGCCACCATGCCCAACCAAAAACGATCCTTTTAGTTTTTGTTTGTGTTTTTTGTTTGTTTGTTTGTTTGTTTTGTTTTTTGCTCATCTTCAATAGCATTTCCCATCTACTCCCTTGTTCATGAATATTTTTTTTTTCCTTGTACCTTACTGGCCTAATGTTCTCTTACTCCCCTTGGTCTGTTTTTAGTCATTGTATTTCCTCAGTCATTGTCTTCGTTACTATCTCCTTTTATATCATTCAGGTGAACTCATTTATGTCAGAGTTTAAATTATCATGTGTATGTGAATTACTTATATCTATAGACCTAGTTTAGGCCTGTTTTCTGAAATCTTATTTCATTCATTCAGTTGCTTGCTGACATCTTTTCAGTAGTCATAGGAAATCAACATTTCAGGACTGGAGAGATGGATCAGGGCTAAGAGTGTGGACTGTTGCAGAGGACTCTCATTTGGTTCCCAGCACCCATAGCGGGTGGCTCACAGCTGCCTGTAATGCCAGCGCCAGGGGCATCTGACATTTCTGGCCTCCTTGGGCTCCAACACTGTCCACACAGACAGATGCAAATAATTAAAATATAATAAAATAAATCTAAATTAAAAAAAACATAATAAAAATAAATCTAAATAAAAAAACAGCATATCTTCAAAATCTGTCATTTCTTTACCGTCTTTAATCATTCACAGGGAAACAAAAACTCAAAGTACTTCATTTTTCTTGAGAAACTGCTCTACCATCCACCAAAGGTAGAAATAAGAAGTTACCCAAGGTGCTTTCATTTGTAGCACTATGTCCTATAGTTGTGCTTTTACAAACTATATAGTTGTGTTGTTGAACAAATCTGTTTCTTTGCCCGTCTTTTAAGTATTGTATTTGGCGGCTGAGGTGGTAACTCAGTGGCTAAGGTACTTGTTAGCCTTGCAGAGGACACAGGTTTGATTCCCAACACCAACATGGTCATTCACAACGTTCATAGAGTCCATTCTGGGGGATCCAGTGCTCTCTGATAACCTCCATGGACACCAAACACACATAGACATCTGTGTGGACAAAACAGTCAAATGTATAAAATAAATCTTAAAAACATACTGCACTTGTTCAAATTCTCTCTTGTTCTCTGAATATTTCATAGTATTTTTCCTGTTTAGTTTCCTTTCAGTTTTTTTTCTTTTTTTGGTTTTTATAGTGTGATTGCATCAGGAAATTAATTAGTGGTTCTTCATCTTGTACAGTATATGCCTAAAATTCCTAGGCATGGCCATACAAAGCATAGCAACAGAGGCAGGCAGGGTGGCAGACACAGGAGGCTGAGAGCTCACGTCTTGTACCACAGAGAAAGCAAACTGAAAATAGGGTGAGGCTGTAAGCACTGGAACGCTGCCTTCGGTGACATACTTCTTTAACAAGGAGAAGCCTCCCAGACAGCACCACTAAGTGGGAACCAGTTGTTGAGATCCACAGCCTGCATGGGCCGTTCTCACATAGAAACGCCAGTACTTTGTATGAAGAGCTGGGCAAGCCCTACAGTGAGCTCGCAGCCTGAGGTCCAGTTTGAGTTATCATTTTGAAGGTCGAGAATGGAGGGTTTTGTTCCTTAGAGCATCCTTTTTGCTTTTCCTGCCCTCCACATTCATGGTATTGGAATTCTAAATTCTAAATACTAAAAATAACATCCATTTAGCTTTGTGCTCTTTGAGGTGATGGACTAAAAGAGCTCTAAGTGTGGTTGAATAGCCCCATGAAAGACTGATGTGGGTTGGAGAGCTGGCTCAGTAGTTACGACAATGTGACAATGTACGGCTCTTGCAGAGGGCCTGCAGCGCCCTCCTTAGGTAGCTTGAAGCCGCCTTCAGCTCCACTTCTGGAGGACCAGTCAAAAACAAAATCTGCACATGTAGATATGGGATGTGCAGAAGAACTGCAAGAGCCTACATGCTCTGATCCCTTGTTGTAAGAGCACAGACCATGGTGGGAGCTAAGAGGAGCCTGATTTGTCAGACTGAGTGTGCGGGCATGTCTTCCCTAAACAAGCTTGTTTGTAGGTGTCACTGCAGATGACCATATGATGAAAGTGGAGACTGTGCACTGTAGCGCCTGCAGCGTGTACATCCCCGCCTTACACAGCTCAGTGCAGCAGCACCTCAAGTCTCCTGACCACAGCAAAGGCAAGCAGGTGAGCCTTAGTCTTCATGCAGCTCTTGGTGTTCACCAGTCTATTATTAGCATCAGCCGTTGACTGGTTCACGCATGCTGTCCTGTGCATCTTCACTGTGAACAGCTGCGTGTCTGCCTAGAGTCAGGCATGTCGTAGTTAGGAGCGTGAACTCTGGAGCAAGGATTTCTGGGTTTGAATCCTGCTTAAAGGAGTTCCTTATCTAACTTGACTTATCTGTAAGTTGAGGCTGGAGTCATGCTATGTGCTTATCTAAGGGTTCAGTTGGCTGACATGCAGTATCTAATACAGTGGTTTCTATAATAGTGAGCAGTCAGCAGTTGTTTGTTTTTAAGTTGTTACAAAATGGTTTTGTATGTGTGTGAAAACACAAAGAACAGGGAATTTTTATTATGACTGGCTTATTTTTCTGGTGGTCTGAGAAAACACATTTAAAACTAGCACTAGCATTTGGTGTTTGTCTGTTGGGCTTTTGAATAGGCTATCCCTGAACAGCTTACTGTCTGCTCATTCATAGGGCGTGTTTCTGCTCCCTTATGTTGGGCTTTATCTAGATTGCTTTACTTCAAAAAACATGAATGCTTATACTATGGGAAATGTGTTCATTCGTAAATTGGACTTGAAGACCTAAAAATTAATGATTTAAATTTAATATTAAATAGAAGAGACTTGAGTATTAAATTTCTGTTTTGTAATGAAGTGAATTTCACTTGAGACTCCTTTACACACTTTGAGCATGCAGGGAGACACTCTTCTCTGTATTATACTTCTTGTGATAACTTAGAAGTCTTGAAGAAGACTGATTATTTTGGATTATTCTGCGGATAGAGTGAAATGTAGAGTACAAAGGGTAGGAATGTCTAGTAAACCTAGACTTATACTTGGGAGTGCTGTGTTTATTGGCTTACAGAAGCTCATGGTTTCAGTCCATTAATGATTGAGATTACAAGCACATTGGCTACAGCTGTTCATAGCTTAATTTGTTGTAAAAGCCATTTAAGTATAGTGTAAAATATCACTTCATGTCTATAAGCATTCCATGCCATGGCTTTCTAGTACTTACACTGTATTCTGTTTTCCACAGGCTTATAAGAAACAAATAAAAAGAGAAAGCGTGCTGACTGCTATAAGCATCTTAAATAACCCAATAGTTAAGAAGCGGTATAAGCGCTTTGTTAAGGTAAGATTTTGAACAAAAGCTGTTTGGGAAAGTGCTGAATAATTAGGTGGTAATAATTTAGAGTTAGAACCCTAAAGTAAGCACAGGACACAGCGGGAAGAGTTTCACTGCTGTCTTGCTTATAGGCAGCACACTGTTTTTGTTACATGGTGGGATCAGGGAACAGGGGCAGTGATTTCTTTCTCTCCCCTTTCTAGCTCTAAATCAATGAGCGGTGACTAAGAATTAGGGACTCAAGATGTTTTTATTCACACATATGTGGGTCGTTTGTAAATGCTTTCTGTGACAGTGAATGTGTAGATGGCGGCCAGATGACAACCCTGAGTGTGGCACGTCAGGAGCTGTCCATTTTGCTTTTGAGACAGGGTCTGTGATTGGCCTGGGCTAGCATAGTTAGCAAGGCTGGTTGGCCAGCTCTGCCTCCCCACGTCTGGGCTAACAAGCCTGGGCCACCAGGCCTGGCTTTTACATTTGGGCTCTGAGACTCCCACGGAGTCTGTGTGGCAGGCACTTTATGACTGAGCTCTTTCCCCAGCTCTTAGCTTTGTTTGGGTTTTGCTCTTTAAGGTTGACTTATGTCTTCTGCAGGTATTTCCCCTCTTCACATAGCCCAGATTTCGTGCTTTCTCCCAGCTTGCATATTCTTTACACTACAGAGATAGAGACCAACATGACTGTTAGATTTATGGGTGTTCATCTCCTTTGTTAATATTTCCCCTTCATCTGTTTTCTGGCTTTATCATTCTTGCTTCCTTATTCCCATTATCATCATCTTTTCCAAATAGACAGTGCTTACGATTTCCCTAAACTAAAGGGTGACCCGATTTTTCCTGCACTCTTAATCTCCCACTCTCATTTTGTTGCGTTGTTGTTGGTTTTGTTGTTGTTGTTGTTGTTGTTATTTATTTTTTGATTTTTGGTTTTTCGAGACACAGTTTCTCTGTGTAGCTTTAGTTGTCCTGGACTCACTCTGTAGACCAGGCTGCCCTCGAACTCACAGCGATCTGCCTGTCTCTGCCTCCCTGAGCACTGGGATTACAGGTGTGCACCACCACACCGGCCTGACTCTCTCCTTTACTACCTTTTCTTAACATATTTTGGAAGATAGCTTGGCCTAGTGTTAGGCTCTTTACTTCTTGTTATTTGCTGTAACTGAATAGTTCTCACTTGGAAGAATACAATCAGAATCTTTTTAAAATGTATGGACGACTAGAAAACTTCCTAGGCCCCTTTAGAGAACCTCTGAATTAATTTTCCAAACCTTTCAGATTAATATATCCTAAACTGCTTCTTATTCTGTTCTCGCTCTCTCTCTCTCTCTCTTTCCCTCCATCCCTCCCAGATGAGGCTTCACTGTGTAGCCCTGGAACTCGCTCTATAGACCAGGCTAGCCTTGAACTCACAGAGACCCTAAGTTAAAAGGCATGCATTACCACGCCCTGCTTCTGAAGTGTTTATTAGGCTTCCTCCTGGCAGTTTTGATTTAGAAGGTCTGAGGTTGATTAGAATTAGTATTTTAAGAAAGAACTTAGGATCTGTGAACTTGATAGGAGATTAATTGTAGAGCCCTGCTCTTGGACAGCTGCTGGTGCTCTAAGGCCCTTACGTCCTAGTTTACAAACTGCCCTTCAGGTTATCAGTGATCCAGTTGTCACAGCTTGTGTGTTAAAGGTGAACATGCTGGGCATTAGCGCACTTGGTGCGCACTCGTGTGCAAGGGGAAGGACCTGAGTTTGACTCCCAGAACTGAAGAAAACACCAGGCTTGGGTGCATGTGTGTTATTTCACTGTCAGGAGTAAACTGGAGCATCTCTAGGCTCTGCTCAGCTAGCCTGGCCTAATTGGCCTCAAAATCATCTCCTGAGGAGTGATGCCAAAAGTTGTCCTCAGACACATACATATACACCGGAACACATGCACACTCACGTGCAAACACGCAAAAGACATGTAAAACTAAATCAAGCCTTCTTCATTCGACTTTGATAATGATGGACTCTAATGACTTTTCTCAATCCTTTTTACTTTTATCTGTTTGATTGTTTGACAGGGCTCATTTGTCACTTTTTTCTTTTAAGGTTCTATTTTTGGCAGCTACTGCTCTGCTCTGAGCATCCGTTCTCTCACTCAAGCCCACGTGTAGGCTCCTAGGGTTTTATCTCAGCCCTGACTTCCCCCTGGAGTCTGCCTTAGGCTGTCCCATGAGGGACTCTAGTTCCACTGTCAGCTCATTGCAGCTAATCCATCCACGTAAATACTTTATGTGGGCACCCTTCTGTGAGGTGAAGGTTTACATAAGGCTCACTCAGCATTTACACTCCTCAAGTTCTGATTGTATACAGCACACACACCCATTTCTCCCTGTTCTAATGTACCTATTCTGTTAGTGACGATCTTATCTCTCCTATTCTCCTCCTCTGTGTTTGTGAGAACTGTCTTCGTTAGTGTCTCCTACCCATTTCTTCCTTATGGAGTGTGAATGCTGGGCTCTGAGCCCATTCTGTATCCTTAAACACCTGCACAGCCCAGGTGTTTACTCTTACACGTGACTCTGGCTCACCCACCTGGAAGTGTGTCACTGGCCTTAGCAGGTTCTACTTAATGAGCCTCACCGCCTCTTCACCTCCCACAGTAACAGTCTTCCAATATGTCCAGTAACGTGAGACTTAATGCAGGTAAAATACAGGGCTGCTGAGGTGGCTTGGCAGATAAAGGCGCTTGCCATCAAGCCTGATGACAGAATTCAGTCCTTGGGCTCTGGATGGAGAAAAGAGGCAGCTGCTGCCTGTCTGACCCCCACACAAGCATATGCACGTGCACACAGGGAAAGTAATGAAAGTGACGGCATTGCGCCTGTGAGTGCTTGCCAACAAGGTTGCTCTAGTTTTAGAAATGTAAGAATGAGACGTGGTGTCTAGTGGCTAAAGCTAGGTGTTTGGCTTTCATTTTCCTAAGGGAACCTGGAACAGAAGCATAGTTAGCAGTTGCGCTATTAAGTAGATCATCTCCAGCAGCTGTTTTGTTTGTATCAGAAACTTTTCTGTTTGTCTCTTATGCATAATTTTAGAAATTCAGTTAAAAATTTTTACTTTTTAAGAACTGTAATTTATGGAATATAAAATAACTAATAAATTATATACTCACATTGGAATGAAGTAGATGTTGAAAAATATTGATTAGATTTGTTACAAGTAAAAAGAACTTCAAATATTTTTTCTTTGATATAGCAAGTATCAGCGATAAAAAAACAGATGTGCTGATTGTAACAGCTGTTTCTCTTGTTTAGGGAGAGAATCCTTTTGAAACTCAAGATTATGCTCAGGATCAGCAGATAGAAGGAGATGAAGATGATGAAGAGAAGATTGACGAACCCATTGAAGAGAAGGAGGATGAGGAGGATGAGGACGAGGAGGACGATGAGGAGGAAGAGGAGGATGATGAAGAAGTAGAGGAAGGGGGAG
Organism: Meriones unguiculatus; assembly: GCF_030254825.1. Lineage (NCBI taxonomy): Eukaryota > Metazoa > Chordata > Mammalia > Rodentia > Muridae > Meriones > Meriones unguiculatus. The sequence continues at coordinate 176,752,623 of NC_083351.1, forward strand.
AGGCAGAAGAGGTGGAAGAAGCAGAGGAAGAGGCCGAAGCTGGAGTAGCAGAGGGAGAGGCGGAGGGAGAGGCTGAGGAAGAGGCGGAGGAAGAGGCGGAGGCAGAGGCTGAGGGAGAGGCGGAGGGAGAGGCGGAGGAAGAGGCGGAGGCAGAGGCGGAGGGAGAGGCGGAGGGAGAGGCGGAGGGAGAGGCGGAGGGAGAGGCGGAGGTTGCGGCGGAAGTTGAGGCCGAGGAAGAGGCCGATATGCAGGGGGAGGAGGGTACGGCAGCTACAGGGGAAGGTGAGGCAGCAGAGGGAGAAGCAGAGGCAGCAGGGGATGCAGCGGTAGAGGAGGAGGGCTGAGGGGTGGGAGTAGTCAGACGCAGGCACACGGGCACAGGAGCTTGACCTCCACTGATAGCGTGTGAACTGACACCGTGCTGCATGCGTTCCACATGTTAAAGTTGGTTTTATATAATTTCTAAATGTTTGGCACTTGTTTAATAAAGTAAAGTTTAAGGTGATTTCAGCTTAGTTTTTAATAGATACCAAACTTAGATGTGATAAATTGTTTGTATGATCTTTATTACCTTATTGGTATTCAGGATGCTAGATGTATGTTGTTCCTCTGTTGTAATCATTTGAACTTAAATGCTGCTCTTGGAAGTAAGCCTTAAGAGTGCGTTCAGTTTTCAATATTTACTCTAGATTGATTGGACAATTGCTTTGTCCTGATGGTGTATTTCTTATTTTCACATGGACTAGCAGTTAGCATTAAGATGGCTTCAAGGCTTTTGTGTACAGTTCCCTTTGTAGCAATAAAATGTTTTCTCTCTTTTTTTTTTTTTAAACAAAACCTTTTTCCTTTGATTGCAGGTTAAACATTTCACCAATTAAATGAGTATTTAAAAAATCAATATCTGCCTTAATGTATGAGTTTAGCTCACAAGTATTTCAAGTGATTGAGAAGACTTGAATTAAAACATTTTTCCTCAATCATATTTTTAAAATGTGACTACTGTATATTTTCTAACACATTTCAGAGGTCAATCTGTAACTGACCTTGTTTATACTAGCTTTAGTGTGTTCTTGTCTCTGTATCTATGTCGGACCTTGGAACCTTCCAGAAAATACAGTTTAATATAAATAAGCTGTGTTCTTTTGTCTGTTTTACCTGGAGAACCAAGAGTTAAGCCTTCTGCTTTTGTTTTTTGTTTATTTTTCATAAAAATTATTTCTCCTTTATCCTTTCAAATACTCTCCTTTAAAAAACAAAACTTCCTATACATTCATCAAGAGGACATGAGGCTGGCCTGTTCTTAGTCATTGTCTTCAGTGGCAGGTTGTATAACTGAAAAGTTGCACTCTGCTACTCACCAGCCTCTTGGTGAGCACTGGGAGTTGTATTCCTTAAATCATCAGTGTGGCCTTTTTTGGGATGGGGTGACAACTTTTTCTTTTTAATGAAATCAACTTCTCAAAAATTTGAGGCATTGAATGGACAACTTATGTGATAAGCACTAAGTTGATGAGTATATGGCAATTGTAGAAGTGTGTATGTGATTATTATGTGTTTGTGCACATGTGTATGGGCCGTGTGTCAGTAGTGCTTGCTCAGGCCTGTACTCTGGAGGCGTGAAGAGGATTCTGGGTACCTTGCACTGTCATGCTGTCCCTCTGTCTCTTGAAGCTGGAGCTAGGCTGGTAGCCAGCAAGTACTGGAGATCCTCCTGTCTCTATCCCCACTCTGTTGGAGTTACAGACTTGTGTGTGGCTGGGCCTGGATTTTTATGTGTGTTTCAGGGAACTCAGGGCTCTGTGCTGGTGTGGCAAGCCACTCTTAGCCCCTGATCCACACCCCAGCCAAAAATAAGGCCTTTGAAACTGAGTTTAGGGCTGGGAGATGGCTCAGCGTGTAAAATGCTTGCTGACCAAGAATGAGGACCAGAGTTCAGATTCCCAGAGGCTTTGTGACTGACTGTGCATGGCGGCTTGCTGTACTTTCAGCACTTGCAAAGAAAGTGGCCATGAGATCCCAGGAGCTGGTTGGCGAGCCCAGACTAGCCGCGTTAGTGAGTGAGAGGCCCTGCTCCAGCAAACAGGATGGAGAGTGCTGCAAGACTGATGGCAGCCTGGGCTGCCACACGTGCTGGTACCACAGACACACACACAAAAGGGTGGGGCCAAGTCTAAATTTTCAGGCCACACTGTTATCGTTTGCTGTAATCATGAACTATGTAGCTTACACTTAAGATCAAAAAATCTGGTGAGCATTTAGATCTAATTGTAGGGATTTGGAGCCAATACAGGAAGATTAGTTGAAGACTAGAAACTTTGGATCCTGCTTAGGAGTCTGTTTACTGCATAGAAGACCTCTTAAGTGTACGAGGGCTTGGTCAGTCTTCCTACTCCGTTATCTAAAGATGTTCACACCTTTAGTCCCAGCACTCAGGAGGCAGAGACAGGCCGATCTCTGTGAGTTCGAGGCCAGCCTGGAATACAGAGCGAGTTCTAGGACAACCAAGGCTACACAGAGAAACCCTATCTTGGGCGGCGGGGGGGGGGGGGAGATATTTGTGGAGAAGCTAAGGTAAGAGAATAATATGTTGTTAGCATTTTGTTCTATTGACACGAAGCTTAGAAACGGTGACAGAGACAGAGGCAGTCGTGTTTGCTCATGCCTTTGGAGTACATACGGACATTGGAGGCTAACTTCCAGGAACTGGTTTTCACCTTCCACCGTGTGAATCCTGGAACTGTGACTCAGGTGGTTGAGTTCGGGAGCAGATCCTTTTACCCACCGAACAGTCTTGCTGGCCCCAAATTGGAGGTTTGTAAGTACAACATCTCTGGAGGTCTGAGATTTGAAGGAAGAGTCATGTATACATACATACATATATACATACATACAAACATATAAACCTCTACAACAATTTTAGGAGTTATTTTTGAATGACAAGCATCCAAGTAGTAATAAGTGTTTATATAGGCCAGATTATATGCAAGGTAATATTAAAGTGTACTTTTAGACTTTCAAATGTATCTATTTTCCATTTGAAAATTTGTAGGTCTGCAGGGAAGTTTACATGCAAATTAATTTTTACAATCCTTACTGTCTCTCTGTCTTACAGTAACAAGGACAATTCAGCATCTGTTTTCCAAGCTGTCCTCATATTGGCAGTGAGATAAAGCAGGGTCTAAGGAGCTGTGCAGGGCCTGTCTGTATTCTTCTTGTCACTTTTTTCCTTCGGTCTGTTGGAAAGTCTGCATCTGTACTGTTCCTAAATTTTACAGGCTCGCTCTTCTGCCTGAGCTGCTACCAGCACAGCTAATGTTTTTGCTGCCGTACCATGCCATGGCCAAATCCCTCATAGTTGCCTTTCATAGTTGAGGAGGTAGTTCTTTGTCATCTGTATATAGGTGTTTCTTCACTTGCCTAGTCACACCAAAACCTGATCCCTTGTATTTTAATTTCCTGCAAGTATCTCATAACACCCTTGTTTTCTTGTGTAGCTAAATATGTTTGTGACTCTTTAATCCATGTATTTCTTCTGTAATGATGATACAGAATTGTAATAGAACTTTAGAACTTAAAATTGCTTGAATCCGGTACGCCATTTTGATCTGAAACTCTTAACACGGACTGCTAATAACTGAGCTGAGTGTAGTTTCCTTTCACATTCTACTACTCTTCCCTGTGTCATGAAGGCCTCTGTCACCACCACCAACACGACTCCCAGTGTATTTGACTGTTTAATAATGACTTTTTATATAGTAGGTCCTGTTGGGATGCAACCAAAGCCTGCAAAGCTAGGGGCAGTGGTGAATGCAGCTGCCCCAACCCCGAGGCCTCCCCAGAAGCACCCATTCTCCCTCCTTCTCTTCCTCTTTTCTTCAATTCTGTAGTTTGTTTTCAATGGTGAATTAGGATTTTCCATTGAACTCAGTAGAATCCATTTAACTCAGCCTGACCAGTTGCTGGAGCATTCAGTGGGGAGTGGACACAGAACAGTCCTGGTAGAGTGCATCCAAGCATCAGAAATGACCAAATGTGGGGAGGCTGCTTTGGTCTGAGAGCTGCTGACATGCTGTCTGTGGGGATGGTGTCAGCACTCCCGGAAGTGACGAGAAATTGTCAGTAACCTCTGAACTCGTCAGTAAGAGTGATGGCTGAGTTACAGGACAGGTGTCACTACTGCTCTGTAGCCAAAAGCCTGCGTGTGCTGACGTGGGAAAGAAAAAGCAAGTTCCGTCCTATATTAGAATCCCGTTCGGGAAAGTCTTTATACATGCATAAGTACATGAAGTCCCAGCTACTTGCACAACAGCTTGTAAAGATAGTTTAGTCACAGGGACGATGTCTGAAAGGGTAAGTAAGGAGTGCACGCCTGTGAGGAGGGAGCTGGCATTTGAACGGGGGATTTTTTTTTTCCTCCAAATCTTATCATTTCTGGTTTTATTTTGAAAGGATTTGTACTGGCTGGTGTTAACTTGACACTGGGTCAGCAGAGATGAAGGAGCCTCAGCTGAGGCAATGCCTCCATAAGGTCCAGCTGTAAGGTATTTTCTTAACTAGTGACCAATGGGAAGAGGGCCCAGCCCACTGTGGGTGGAGCCATCCCTGGGCTGGTGGACCTGGGTTCTATGAGAAAGCAGGCTGAGCAAGCCATGGGGATCAAGCCAGTGAGCAGCACCCTCCTTGGCCTCTGCGTCAGCTCCTGCCTCCGGGTTCCTGTCCTGACTTCCTTCAATGATGTACAGCAATGTGGAAGTGTAAGCCGAGAAAACCTTTCTTTCCCAGCTTGCTTTTGGTCATGGTGTTTCTTCGAAGCAATGGAAACCCTAAAACAGGATGTAATAGTGTGTTACAGTGTAAATGTTTAAAAGTATTGAAAACAAATGTAAAGTGTAGAGTAGAAACAGAACCAATGGCTTAGATATAGCACCTCTAACAGTTTTTGTTATATCTTCTCAGACTCTGTATCTATTTCTTGATTCTCTTTTCATTTTTTTTCTTTTTCTTTCTTTCCATTTTTTCCTTCCTTCATTCCTTCCTTCCCTCCTTTCTTTTCCTTTTTTAGTTTTCCAAGACAGGGTTTCTCTGTGTAGCCCTGGCTGTCCTGGACTTGCTTTGTAGACCAGGCTGGCCTTGAACTCACAGAGATCCTCCTGCCTCTGCACCCTGCTGGGATTACAGGCGTGTGTACCCAGCTTCCATGATTATTTCTAAACAGAAGGTAGATATTGGTACAGTTCCTTGAGGTGAGAGAAACAGAGTTGCAGGTTTCCGAGGAAGATGCTAAATCAGTTTGGGAGCGTGTAAAATTGGCTTTGCCCCTGGACGCTCTAGTGTTGTTGAATGCATGGTTGGGAAGTGAGGTCGTGGTGCTTGAGGAGTGCATGGTCAGCAGTAGCACTTCTCTTAGGAGTGATGGCTACATTTCTGACACGATGCATGTGGCAGTTTATTAGCCTTGGGCCTTGGCAGATCTCTCGTTCTTGCCATGCCCAGCTCTGTCATTGTATAATTTTGTCTCATCATTGGCTTAAAGGCCTTAATTTCTCATTTGTGAGATGAAGATAACATTGCCTTCCCTTGTGGGACTGCTCCAAAGAATAAGCGTGAGCATGATCGTGAGGCAGCGCTTTGTCCTGCTCGGTGCCCGTACTACTCCACGTTTCCTGCTGTTACCTAAAGTCAGGACGGACTTGGTAGATGTTGGCTGGTAAATCCATATGTAGAGTTAGTACAGACATTTGGGTTTGAAGATTTTTTTTTTTTTTTTTACTTTGAATTAGTTTCAAAAATGTTTTTATAGCACATAGTAATTATATGTGAAGATCGGTTTCATTAAGACGTTTTATACATGCACATAGTGTATTGATCATAGTCATCCAGTTTCCCTTCCCCCCACCGATTCCTTCCTCTTTCAAGACAGTCCCCCTTCAGCTCTCTCTCCCTTCACGTCCCTGTGCGAGGCTCAGCAATTTCAGTAGGTTGTGCTATCTTGTGGCTATGCTACTGAAGAAAACCGACTTAGTCTTGAGTTTTCATGAAGATCATCTTGAGGTTTGTGTAGGCTTTTGTTCCAAACTAACACAGTCAAGATCTGATGATTTGATACAGCAGAAAAAAAATATCTCATTTAACAGAATCAGTTCTCGTTATTAATGATTTTTCTCCTTTGGCTCTTCAGCTAACGAGCATCTCAGTAACTGTTAATGGCAGCACTCTAAGCTTGGTGGCCCACAGAGGGTTAAATGATTGTTCTCAGCTGGAACTGGAACTGCTTGTCAGTGCTGAGGTCATTGTCACTTTTAAATGACAGATGTTTTCCTGAAAGTCCTAGAATCCCTTCTGGTGGCATAAAGTTCAGTGTCTGCAACATCGGGGTGGCGTTCTTTAATAGCTGCTAAATTTATTCTTCAGAGACTGTGCAGAGGTGCCCTGCTGCCTCTGGAGGGCTCCCTGGACACCTCGCTCTGCCTTTCCTTTTTGCATAATGCCTGCAATTTGGAGTCGCCAGGCTCCCTGCTGCGCAGCCGCTGCATCCTCCACTCAGTGGAACCCACAGGCTCATAAATTTCCCTTTCTTCCAGTCACTTCCTGCAGCAGCTGGGGCACGACAGCGGCCTCGTCGTCCCTGCTCCATAATTCCAGACAGCCCCGAGGTGAAGCAGCAGGCCAACCCGAGGCTGCTGCGTCAGATAAAGCGATGCGGTTTGCGCAGCTCAGCGTCCTCAGGAGGCAGCCGTGTAATGCTCCCCCGTTTGCATTCTGCATAAAATTCCTCTCACAAGTGATAAACTTCCTACAGGGAGCACGCATGGCCCACCGCAGGCGCAGAACGCGTGACTGGCGTGGTTGTAAACTCACAAGGAATGGGGTAAGCCTTTCCCCATGCTACAAGCTGGAAGCTGTTAAAACAAAACACCTCACAGTTTAGGGCTAAGTATGACCTTTTTCAGTTTAGAATGCTAACTGAGTAATGTTTTCCTGAGGTCCTGGACTTAATAGGTAATATTAGGGAATGTGACCGATTAATATCTTTGAAGTGTGTGTATAAAACTTCAACTTGTCATTACAAGCTGCATTTGTACCTCACTGACCTACACTACAGTTGAGGCAATTCATTGAGTGATTACTGTGACCATATTAATTGCATTAGAGAGATCTCAGGTAAACAATGTTTGTGTGGTACTTTCTGGCTTGTGTATGTGTGTGTGTGCACGCACATGCCTCTCATGAAGTTGCCCACAAAGGCCAGAAGAGGGCATTGGATCTCCTGAAGCTGGAGTTACAGGGCTGTGAGCTGCCGCCTTAGGCCCCAGGTCCTCTGTGAGTATGGACCTCACTCCTGGTCACGAGCGTCTCTTCAGCCCAGTTCTGACTCTTCCTTCTGGAGCTCAGGGTCTTAGGCTTGGGTAAGACTGGGTGAACGTTTGTTGTGAGAGCCTGTGCATTAGAGGCTCCTGTATGGCAGCGTTGGCCTCCACACTCAGTCCCAGAGTAGAAAGAACAACCAGAAACCGGCGAGTCCAGACCTGGGTGAGAGCACCCAGGAGACAGGCCCAGTCCTCGTTGAGAACCACTGCTCTAGACGCTAACAACAAGTATGGGCTTTGACTGTAAGTGTTCTGTGTAGAGTTTAGAGTTGCCTAACAGAATCGAAACTAGAAGAAACGACTCTCACTCAGATTGCTCAGGGCAAGGATCTTAGGCTCCTTGGCTCCTTTCGAAGAACTCCTGAGGCCCACTCTCCACACCCCTCCTTCGCTTGTCAGCGTGGACAAACATGCAGCAGAGCACGCACAAACACACGCAAGGTGCAGCTCTCTCTCTTCACGGTCCTTAGCATCCCCAGAGGTCTAGTCACCGCTTTCCTATCTCCAGCGTTAGCCCTGGCAGTGTCACCTACGGCTACCCAGAGTGGGCTCGACATGCACGCATTTCCTCGCATGTTGTTTATATCTCGTTTCTCCACTGGACTTGTTCCGAATGCTCACCGTGCAAGGCGAGAGCCCCAGGAGCTCAGGGACAAGGTGGGAGCCGTTGGCCTGGGACTCTTACAGACAAGAGCAAGCAGAACTTGGCCCCTGCCGGGCTGTGTGTGGCAGCACTGGGTCCACACCAGGGCACCTGAGAAACACGTCCCCGGGGCTCCTTGGGTTTCGCTTCCCTTCAGAGACCCCAGCCATCCTCTCACTCGGTGTCACCATAGGAGACACGTGATGAGGGGACACGTCTCCAGTCACCCTCCAGCCACAGGGCTGACTCTAAGGCCTCACGCTGCAGGAAAGTGGGTTTTGAGTGTGTGGTAGTTCCGGCCCCTCAGTTACACATGTGCCTTTCTGAGGCAACCAGGGTGGGCCCAGTGACGAGGACAGGCCCCACTCTCCTCTCTAGTGGCCCATTTGCTGGCTTACACCAGTTTCCTGTTTCCGTGCTTTCTCTGAGCTGTTCCCAGCCGCCTTCCTTTCTGTGTGAGGTGGACATGCTCCCTGTGGGTAGGCTCGTGAGTGTTTGCTCGCACTGAATGCACTCGGACAGACTCAGGCCTCCCAGGGTCCTTTCTGTGTCACCACACTTGGTCTCTTGGGTATGGGCCACAGCCCTTCTAACCTTGCCTTCTGCCATGCTTCCTTGTGTTCGTCCTCCGTGTGCTGGACGCCAGCTCTTTTCCCCAACGTGGGCGTGACAGGCCCCTGGCACTGGGCAGGCGAGGTTGCGGGGTCCCCATCTCTCACCACTCTCGAAGCACCGTTGTTGTCCCTCTGGCCTCCATCACCTGAGTGCCAGCTCCCGGGAGCAGGGCCTGGCTTCACTCAGCACTGGCTGTGGACCGGGCTAAGGTTTGTGGTGGCCACTTGTGGCTGCCCAGGATCAATGGGTGTGTGTCAGGGTGACTCCTGGCTCAGTTCCAGCCCCTGGTAGACTCCAGGGCCCTCCCCCGCCCCATCAGTTTGGGTAAAGTATTCGATCCGTGTACACTGAGTTGGAGTCACATGGCTCCTCATCAGTTCGCGTCTGATTCATCCCTCCTCCTTTTGGCCTTTCCCCCACCCTCTCACGTGCAGCTTCTGCTAACACACGCGAAAGGCAGGACGAAGGGACCGTGCGGAAGGTGAGGCGCGGGGCCTATCTGTGCTTTCCTGGGAAATTTCCCGAAAGTCTCCGCTTCCAGCTCTTTGTACAGAGCTGGGTCACGTGGCCACCCCTCGATGCCTGGGAGATGGAAGGAGTAGGGGTGGGGCCTGCCGTCCAGGTGGCTTGTGCACACGCCGTCACAGGGTCTGGCCAAGCGTGCGGCCCCGGAAGAGAAGCAAATCAGAGGTCAGCAAGTGTGGGGGACAGTGGCGCGCCAGGCGAGTGTCTGCGTACAACCCGAGGACACCATCCTAAGTGCTGAGGGCTCAGACAAGAAGTGTCCAGGAGGAAGCTGGTGAGTCTCAGGGGCAGCGCTTGGGAGTTGTTCTCTGCCCGGCTGTGCCCACACTCAGCATACCGTGGACACAGTAGAAACCCGATACATTTGCTCCTCTGAGTCAGAGTGCCTGCGGAGGAGATGTGCGAGCAGCGTTTCGGAAGGCTCCGTGGGGAGGCAGTGTGCGCGCTCAGGGCCTCAAGATGCGTGCAGTTCGGACAGCAAGAAACAGGGGCAGGAGCCGGGCCTGGAGGCAGACGCTTGTGATCCTAGTGAGTGGAGGGGTTGGGCCAGGAGGATCACAAGTTTCGCTTGTGAGAGCTTGACGCAAAACAGAGTCACCTTGGAAGACGGAGCCGTGGCTGAGAAGTTGCGCCCATCCCGGGAGCCCGTGGGAAGGCCCCGCCCCCTGCGGGTGGGCAGTGGCGCCCTGGGCAGGCGGGTCAGGCTGATGACCTGGTGGCCTGTGCTTCCTTTTCTGCCTCCAGGTCCGGCCTGCTCCCACCCTGAAGGCAAACGTGCTGTTTTTGGTCATGGTGTTAGTTACAGCACAGAAGGCAAATGAGGACAGTGACCGTCAGAGGGTGTGTGTGTGTGTGTGTGTGTGTGTGTGTGTGTGTGTATGTGTTTGGGGGTTGTGTTGGCAGATGTAGTTATTTCATTCTGCCCAGTGGAGTACTCCGTAGTGGCCAGCAGGGGGTAGCAGAGCCCCACTTTTCTAAGGCGATTCCAAGGTCCCACGTGTCCTACCTTTGGGGCAAATCTTTGTTTTTTTAAAATTATTTATTATTTTATTAATTACAGTTTATTCACTTTGTATCCCAACTAAAATGAAGAGGATAACTGCACACCGGGTTTCTGTCTGGGGGCACGGGGATCTGAAATTCGCTTGGGAGAACTTGTCCATGAGCTGTTTACAGCGACCTCTCTTAAGGTTACCAACGGTGTCCACCAATCCGAGGCAAGTGTGAAGTTAGGCCTCACGCGGGAAGAAGCTTTTAGCCCGAGGGCATCCTAAAGACTGGTGTTTATGTGAGAGGAGGAGAAGCGTGTGGGTTCACAGGTCTACGCAGCTAAAGAACTTTTGCCTCGGATGCTTGAGGCCCAGCCTCCATCACAGCAGTTAAAAGCTCAAGTCCCTGCCTGTGCCTCAGAAGACGCCATCTGAGCTCAGCCCAGGGTGCCTGGGTTTCTTAGGTCACAGTGGGCTGTGGGAAGGGGGCAGTGAAGCTATCGTTACAGTTCATAGAAACTTAGCTTTCTTACGCCCAGCCCACCACTGTCAGGCCTCCGCTTCTTTCCGGTTCCTCCCTGGATGGTGGCAGAGGAGACAGGCATCCCCAAGGGAAGGAGAGAAGAGCCTTTCTTTTCAGTCTAATGTAGTGGAAGTCGTGGTTCCTTTGTAAACTCGGTTCTGTTTTGTAGGTGTGTGTTTGTTTTCAGCCCATCTGTGGGATTTGATTTGGGCTGTAGTTTGTCCAGAGCTGATAACTGTCTGGTGTGGGGCCTTTGACAGCTGGTAACACCTGCCTGGTGAAGCACAGGGAGGAGTTTGGGGAGAGGCATGGTCTAGGGTTCTGAGGATGTAGCCGTGAGAGCCCAGAAAGAGAAAGGGTGGCCTGTGGTGGTGACATATGGGGAGTGGCAGTTTGGAGAGACCAGAGAGACGGTCAGTATGTGGCGGCTTGGAGCAGGCAAAGAGAGATGCTCAGGGCACAGCAGCGCAGAGAAGACTGCCTGCTTGGTCTGCTGTTCACGGAGATTGCTATAGATCCCTTAAAGAACCCATCAGCCCTAAGCAATCAGGAGAAGTAGAGGGGTCTACGCCCCTCTCCCCACTAACCTTCTTTGGAAGGGAGAGGCTATAAGGAGGCTGAAATAAAGAAGAGTTTAAAATGAGTACTACAGTCTAACATTTCTAATTGGTGTGTGTGTGTGTGTGTGTGTATGTATGTTGGGGGGGTGCTGAAGAACACAAGGCATTGCTACCCTAATCTGAGAACTCTGCATTTCTTCACTTTGCTTTCTCTGCTTCTGACAGGGTCATAAACCTGGAGAGAGAGAGAGAGAGAGAGAGAGAGAGAGAGAGAGAGAGAAGGCAGACGGCTGGCTGCTGAGGCAGCGGGGATCTGGCAGAGGAGACCTGGCGGAGGGTTCAGCTCTTCATGAGCGGTGCTGATTTGCATCATGGTGGCTGAGAAGCACAGTGGGGTGACAAGAACCCTTAAGATGGACCCTAAGGGTGTTACCCTGGTGGCTTTACCCAGCAGCTCTCAGTCCCTGTGCTTTTCAGCATCTTCTAAACTAGCCCCCCCACCCCTCCCCACCCCCACCTGGAGACAGGCCCCTAATGGTGAACCTTTCCGGGCACACTTCCTAGCCAAACCCAAACATACACTTTGCCTAAGCAGCCTGTCAGAAAGTGTTTTTATTTCTCTTTGCAAACTCCCGTGCCAGTGTTTGTGGGAAGAAGACTTTGCTGCAGCCAGTGTGCTCCTGCTCTGGTGTCCCTCCGAAGCAGTCAGCATGCTGCTGCAACTTGAACTGAACAGTGCAGGGAGGTGGGCGCTTCCAAGTCCGCTTTCAGGTCCGAAGTGAGGTGATTTCCCCAAGTCACATCAGAAGTCACACAGCGCTCCCCGTGGAAACTCAGGATGGAGTCTTGCCGAGGGTTCTTCTAACCCTTGGACTGAAACCTACACTGGTAATACTTGGCGTGTGTGATGGCCGTGGCCTTCCAGGTATCCTTAAGAACTCCACCCCTAGTCAGCAACATACTTGACGCTCACACACCAGGCGGGTGCAGAATGTTGGTCTACAGTGAAGGCAGCACCAGCATCCAAAAGAGAAGAAAAAGAAATGGCGGACTCTGGGCTCGGGGTGTTTGCACGAGCCTGAGAAGTGCGGTGACTCGACCTTGCACACTTACAAGGGCCGGAAGGGCAGAGCGACAGCTTCCTCTTAGTGTCTATCTCTTGACTTCAGAGTCCAAGGCACAGAGCTTAAGCGGGTGAATGACCAGATCAAACAGTATGCCCGGGTCCCGAAGCTGGGACTTTTGGTAGAAGATGCTGTGCACAAAAGGTCCTCGGTTTGCTATCTACATCTTTTGGGCCTTGGAGAAGGGACTCAGGAGCGCCTTTGAATACAGAGAGCAGTGTGACCGACTAAATCCTGAAGTGCCTGAGAGGGAGGCCACACCCTGACCTCAGGGGTGTAGCTGAACACTCCTGCCTTTTATGCAGACCCTGCCTTTTCTCTCACAAGATTATATTTTATTATTAACTCAAAGCTTTCCTGAAGTGCCAAGAGCCCTCTTGCACTCCACATGGAGGCTGTGAAAGATTTTTAAGGGAGGTTCCTGAGGGCTGGAGAGGTAGCTGAGTGGTGGGCACCAGCTCAGAATGCACCAGAGGTCCCCTGAGCCCTGGGGAAGGGAGGAAGGATATGGAATCTGAGGAAATCCCCGAGAGAGCTGCTGCTGAGCCCCTGAGTGGAAAGCACGGGTGGCCAGAGTGGGGAAGGTCTGTGCAGTCCACGGAACAGCAGAGAAACCTCATTAACTGTGCCACATTCCCCACTGCCCTGAGCAGCCCTTGACTGGACTGTCCGCCATCAAAGAACGACCACAGCAGAAGAGTCTGGTAACTGGTGGGACCCGGAGGGTGACTCAGATTGTGCCTGAAGGATTAGAGTGACCTCAGGTCCTTCCTGATGGATGGAGGAGGGACCTCAGGTTGTGCCTGGGACAGGTAGGGATGAGGTGGGGTCAGATAAGCACAGATGCCTTCACGCTTCCCCGCCACAGGAACCCCTGACACCTAAGGCTGGGGCTTCTCCTCAGGCTGCAGCACCCTGTGAATGAACGGCTGGTGGGAAGGGGGCAAGTCTGAGCACTGCCCACGAGGTGGCAACTTTCCACGCTCGGGCCTAAACCAGGAGTTGGAGATTAGGGTCTGAGGAGCACGGTGTTCTCCAGCGCTACATTTCCTATGGGAGGAAAACACAAGACAACAGGAAGATTACGCTGCCACAGAAGGAGAATAAAGGGAACAGTGCACACCAGGTTCGAGTGATACATCCAGGAAGCGAGCACGCACCAGGAAGACCCTCACCGGGACGGGAGTGCACGGGAGCCAGGAACAGTCCAGAAACGCCAAGAAGGACTTGCATACAATCAAACCAGGAAATCAGACCATAGCAAACTGAGTACCAGAGAGAAGCTAGCCAAAGGATGAGTCGGTGAACTCTAAGGCCGGGACAGGGAGCTCCCAGGAGGTGTCTCAGCTGTGAGCAGTGTGACTGTCATTGCAGAGGACCCACACTTGATCCCAGAGCTCTGGGGGGCACCTACCCGCACCTGCACACAGCCACACACACAATCAAGGCTGGAGAGGCGACCCTGGCTAACAGCATGATGGTTCTTCCATGTGGCCCAGTTTGGTTCCCAGTGCCCACAGGCCACAACTGCCTGTAACTCCAGGGAATCTGATGCTATCATCCAGACTGTGGACGCCAGCACTTTTAGGTCCGTAGATGTGCACAGATACACATAATTAAAAAAATGAATCTTTAAAAAGAATATATAATTTAAAACAACAACAACAACAACAAAAAACTATGGAGAGAATGAATATGTTAAAAACAGTGATGAGGCCACGTGTGGTAGCCCATGCCTTCAGTCCCAGCACTCAGGAGGCAGAGGCAGGTGCATCTCTGTGAGTCTAGACCAGCCCGGTCTCCAGAGCGAGTTTCAGTCAGGCAGGGCTACACAGTGAGAACTTATCTCAAACAAAAACAAAAACAACCAAACCCGAACAAAAAAAGTTATGAGATAGTAATATCCTTCTGAGAACTGAGCAAAGTGAATAGACATCGGTTGTAAGCAATGCAGGTGACGGGCTTGACCCAGCACGTGTGTGAACATGTCACCAGTGTACCTGGGCCTCAGCAGGGAGCACAAACCCTTCTCCAGTGAGAACCCAATGTGACATGCTTCAGGAGAGTCTGGGATGGAGCTTGGTGGCAGAGCCCTTGCCTGTTATGTGCACAGCTGTGTTTCACTGTGCCGAACTCCAGGAAGACTTAGGAAAGGTAGTCCATGTTCTCTGACTACACCGCTACAGGAAAACAAAATGGTTCTTTACACGAAAATAGCTAGAAAGGAACATTCAGAGCAGAACTTGCAAAAGACGCAGCAGAGGCAGACTGCAGCAGAAAATGGTTTCTCCACAGCAAAAATGAAATTGGGAGAGAGATTTGTAACTCTATTGAACATACATGAACTCTAATAAGCTAATAGTTCAACTCATTTGGAAAGGATGACTTGAATATGCTAAGAAAAAATAGCCACAAGAAAATAAATTAAAAATAAACCCAGGGGCAAAATTAATAAACTATGTAATCCCTCCTAATCAGCAAATCTCCAGGCTGGTCCTTGGGAAGTATTAGTAACGGGTACAGCAGTAATGGATGCTTGTATCAGGCTGTTTCTATGGTTACACCTGTATGATGCCTGTATATTGTTTTAAACTCCTTCCATCCATTAGTGTTTTATCTCCACGATGTCTCTCCATAAAGCATGCAGTGGTCCCTGCACTGTTCTGAGATAGAGAGAGAGACTTACGCTTTCAAAGGGCAGAGGACAGAGCTGCAGAAGCAGCTCATTTTAAATGAGTTCCATGAACAAATGTTCATCAAAGTATTGAAAAAGGGAATGACTAAATTTCAGGAAAAGCACAAGATGTCAGATTGATTTCAAGAAGAAACAGAAGACTTGGGCCAGGCGTGATGGCACGCGCCTTCCATTCCAGCTTTTGGGTGGCAGAGCTCTGTGAATTCAAGGCCAGCCTGGTCTACAGAGTGAGTTGCAGGACAGCTAGGGCTACGTAGCAGAGAGACTCTGTCTCAAAATCAACAAAACACAGAAAACAAAAAGAAAACACCCAAGAAGAAACGGAAAATTTGACCAGTGAGTGATCTGAGCTAAAGGCCCCGCGCCCAGGCAGTTTTACAGGTGACTTTCATCAGGTTTTCAGAGACGAGAACATCTTCATCTTCTACAAACCGTTCAGAACTAAAAGTAAAAACGATGACAGTTGTCCAGCATGTTAAGAAGTGAGGAGAAGCTTACACAGGACAAGATTAACTGCTACAGAGTACCCAAACACGTTAAGACTGACATAGCATTGCCTTAGAATCTGAACCCAGACCATGACTTCAGATGAAAGAGAATAATCTGTTACCTCAAGAGACTACAGGAGGGGTGGAGAGATGGCCCAGTGTTAAGGAGAAACAGTGTTCTTCTATCAGATCTGAGTTTGATTCCCAGCCACAGTGTCCGCCAGCTCATACTACCCATGACTCTGTTTCCAGGGGATCTGAAACCTCTGGCCCCTGCAGGTACCTGTACCCCCGTACACCCACACCCCCATAATTAGAATAATAATAATAATAAAGTAAATACATGTGAAAAAAAGACTAAAAGAAAGATCGCTTGCTAATTTCTGTATGAAAATCATGATGCATTTTTATCATATTTATCCCAAGAAACATTGCAGAAAATGATGATGTAAGAGACATCAGACAAGGGCATTTTATTTCCATCAGTCTTCAACAAAGACAACGCTCCTTAAAAAAAATCCAGGAATCCACACAGTTGATTGTTTTAACAGTGAGCCAACATTGTCCTGGATTTCTAGCCAGGGTAACTAAGGGAAAAACAACAAACAACCATGACAACATAGACAGAGAAATGCTGTTTAGAGTGATGAAGAAAGAGAATAGCTACTGTCTGTGGATGGAGTAATAAAACATATAAATTCAGGACTACACATTGTAAAGCTTTACTTTTGGAAAACATTCAACATAGACACCAGTGAACTGAAACAGGTTACTTATCACTATATTGTTAAATTTTCTTTTTTTTAAAGAAGTGTAGGCTGGCCTTGGTGATGCATACCTGAAATCCCAGCACTTAGGAGGGGGAAGAAGGAGGACCAGGAGTTCAGGGTTACCCTGGGCTATCTATGAATTTGAGGGATAGCCTGGGCTACATGGGACTAATTTTAGGTACCCTTAGCTAGAGAGCTTTCCTACCTTAAATTTTTTTTACCCTCATTCTTCATAAAAGAAGGTTGTTTAAGAGCTTGCCCAGAAGTGTAAGTGATTAACTACATTAATTATTTAACAAGAAATCGTTTTTATTTTAAACTTAAAGAACCAAAAAAACCTATAACACAAATTCCTATTCTAATCTATTCCTTCTTAGAATAGATTAGAATCTAAACATCGAAATATTTTGCTAAATATATAGATATTGTCGCTTGTGCTTTCATGATTTGAAGAGTGCCCTAAGAGACATAGTCATCAGTGAAACGGGAACAAAGAAGAGCACGGAATGCCCAGAATGGAAGCAGCTGTCCCTGCAACCTAAGGTTTCGCATAAAAGAGGGAAGGTGTGTGAGCCCACCTGGAGACTGAAGGCAGGAAGCAAATGCTTCAGCAGCGTTGGATCCTTCAGATCCTTCGTGTCTAGGCGGGCTCTTCAAAGCGCTCAGTGGGGACAGGGGGAGCTGTGGTGACCACACTGTCCTTAGTTTGTTGATGTTTTCACTAACAGAGATTTTTTTTTATCTTCAGTGGGTGTGAGAGTTTGCTGTTTAGAAAGAGCAGAAGTTCTCCATAGAGATCTGGGGACTAACAGCCAAGCCACTCTGGGTTAGACAGGGAGTGAGGCCCGACCCTTCTCCCCCCCACCTTTCTTCTTTCTCCTCTCCTCCCTCCTTCTTCCCCTCCCTTTTTTCTCTCCCCCTCTGCCCTCCTCAACAATTGTTACCTTGTAACCCAGGTTGACCTCAAAGTTACCATCTTCCTGTCTCAGTTTCTTGAGTGTTGGGATCACTCTCGTGCAGGACCACTGACCAAGTCTTGGTTTGTGTCAGTGTAGGTGCCTTATTTTAGGACACTAAGAACTCTCTGTAAACAATAATGGTTTCCTAGGGGATCTCTTAAAATTCAGCCTCAACCTTCTCCAATATTTATTTGTTCATCCATTTCACCCTTTATGTAATTACCAAGTGTTTTCCATAACTGACCTTCTACTGAGTTCCATAACGAAGAACAAAGTATAAGAGATCTCTCTTTTTATGTGCTTGGAAAATGTGCACGGGCTGCGCTGGCTAGTACTATGTCAGCTCAACACAGGTTACATCATCGGAGAAGAGAAAACTCAGTTGAGAAACAGCCTCCATAAGACTGGTCTCCAGGCAAGCCTGTAGAGCATTTTCTTAACGAGGGATTGACGGGGAGGGCCCAGCCCACTGTGGGTGGAGCCATGCCTGGGCTGGTGGTCCTGGGTTCTATAGGAAAGCAGGCTGAGCGAGCCCTGGGGAGCAAGCCAGTGAGCAGCACCCTCCGTGGCCTCTGCATCAGCTCCTGCCTCCAGGCTCCTGCTCTGTGTGAGCTCCTGCCCTCACTGCTTTTGATGATAAACGGTTACACGGAACTATGAATGAAATAAACCTTTTCGTCCCAAAATTGCATTGGTCATGGCGTCTCATCCCGGCTACAGTAACCGGACTAAGGGTATTGCTGTGACAGACCGGAACATGTTTTCGAGAGGTCTGTACAAGAGCATTGGGACTTTAGGCTAGAGGAGTGTCGGGAGCTCAGGTAGCATGTTCTGTAGAAACCTGGCGAAGAAGAATGTTGAGAGCAGTGCAGAAGATGGAGGTGGCTTACAAAGTTTTAGAAGAGGTTTGGAGAGCCACTTAAGGACTCTATCAGGGCCTTTTGCTACTTTGAGTTGAAAATCTGTGCTTCTAGTCAGCGGGGGCTGAAGAATCAGCTGTGATTAACAAGGGTCCAGAACCACTGAAGTAAAACCTACGCTTTACTGGGAAATTGATGCCGGACAGCTGCAGCTGAGAAATGAGCAATGACTGAGGCGAGACGAGTGAACTTGGTGACTCGTCAGAGTCAGCCGCTGGGCATTGGTTTTGAAGGCTCATGAAGAGCAGCTGAGGCCCGGGTGTGGGAGCCCGGGAGAGGCTGCCGCAGGAAGCGCAGCCCAGTGGCAGCAGAGACGGCAGCAGTCTGGAGACGCCAGTGCCGCGGATGACCGCCAGGAACAGCAGCAGTGGAGTGGAGCCAGCGGGGGGCCTGGAAGACAAGCTGCGTGCTGCGGGGGCGGAGCCCGAGAAGTGACCCCGCCCACTGGAGGAGCCCAGACATGGTGAGTGGATCCCAGATACTGGGCATTGGTTATCTACCCTGTTGGAGTTTCCTTAGGCTTTATGCTTTGCTCAGATTGTGAATGTGCCGTGGTTCTTCCCTCTTGAAGTAAGAAAATATTTAACTTAATTTTGATTTTTATAGGAGCTCACAGTTAATAGACTTTGAACTTTTAAAAGATTTTTTTTTTTTAAGAGACCGGATATTTCGAAGGGATTGAACTTTTAATGTGTTTGAATTTGTAAAGACTGCGGGACGTCTAAAGTTATTTATATTTTATACTGCGATGTTAATATACCATCATGGGCAGAAATGAGAAAGAATTTGAGGACTAAAAAGGGGTGTGTTTGTGTACATAAAGTTGCCAAGGGGCCATTTGTGCAGGCTACATTTATGCCAACTTGACAGAAGCTAGAATCACCATATGATCTGGTTATAGGTTGGCCTGTGGGGCATTTTCTCAATTAGTGATTGACGGGGGAGGGCCCAGCCCATTGTGGGTGGAGCCATCCCTGGCTGGTGTCCTGGGTTCTATAAGAAAGCAGTTGAGCAAGTCACGGGGAGCAAGCCAGTGAGCAGCACTCTCCATGGCCTCTGCATCAGCTCCTGCCTGCAGGCTCCTGCCCTGCCTGAGTTCCTGTCCTGACTCCCTTCAATGAGGAGCTGTGAAGCGTACTGTAAGCTGAATAAACCCTTCCCTGCCCTCTTGCTTTTGCTCATGCTGTTTCATTGCAGCAGTAGCAACCCTGACTCAGACACAGCACGCCTACCTGTGACCACATGTGAACTGGTCATTACTGCAAAAGCAGAGAACACAGAGATGGAGGGGGGGGGGGGGACACAGTGCCACCAAGGTCAACAGTTTTTCTTTTCTTTTTTTTAATTCTGAGAGAAAGTCTCATTACACAGCCCGTGGCCTCAAGCCTGCCATTCTCCTGCCTCAGCCGCCTGTGTGATAGGGTGACAGCATTCTTTCCTAATAATTAATCTCAGTCAAATCAAATCTGATCGTGCCTCAAATCTTTCATTCACTTTCCATAGCCCGAAGAATTCCATCTGCGCTCCTTAAAATATCTTTTTAAGAAACCATGTTTGTGCCTTACTGTCTAACCCACCATCAAAATCAGAGATGGCACAAGTGTTAGCTGAAGGAAACTGCTTGGTGGAATATAATTTTAAAAATGGTTTAAAGACAACCACGGGCTTCCTTGAATTAGTAAAATTTGTTAGTTCTGAAATGGATTTCCAAACATTTTATTAAGAGGAAAAAACGCTTCTATCACTTTTGAAGCTCAGATGACATTAGAACTGTATTTTTAATCATTGAAAACGCTGCTAGAATTTTGATGGAAATATCAGAAATGTCTTATTTCTAGAAAGATAAAATGTTGCCTTTTTGTGTGGTAGAGGTCCGCACTAAGGGTAGGGAAAGGCAGATTGACATTTGGTCATTATTTCTTATCAAGGATGTTTCACTTGTAATGCCGTTTGACAGCTATATTCCGGGCCTGACAGCACTGAACCGGCTTAATTCCCACCGAACAGCTCTAAATAGGCAGGGCTGCAATCAGTTAGCAGCCCCTGGAGGCAGGAGAATCTCTCCTTTGAAGGAATACTCAAGGGGAAGAAATCTAAGATTTATAAAGGGCAGCAAGCATTCAAGAAAGGGGCAAAGTTTATGTGTGAGCCCATAATTGATGTTTCCTTTGTTGGAGAAGAAAGCTTGACTATGCTTTAAGAATTAATCTTTAACAAGTTCTAATTTGCACTAACAAGTGTGTTCAAGATGTGAAGGAGATCTGTGGTTCTGAGGGTTCTGTTTCTTCCAGGCGGCTAAGAACATTTGGAGGGGTCATCAAAGTACGAGGAAGAAACTTTAAAATTAAACTGGAAGGCTTTGGCCGGGCCTCTTTGATGTCTCCGCCGGAGGGCCACCGTCACTCCAGACAGTGCTGATTAGACTCTGTGGCTGTGGTGTGCGCTTAATATGTATGTGCCCGTGTGAATGCCAGCCAGCGCAGTACGGCCCTCACGCTAAATGGGGTTGGCGGTCCAGCTTTTGCAGGTAGCACAGGTAGGGGTCACACGGAGAGTCCTGGTTTGATACCCCTGTTCACTGTTACTAGGGGTTTCTCTTTGGGGGGACATCACAGCCTTTCCATAGTTTCTCATGTGTAAAATAGGGGTGATGGTTTCTGATTGGGGCAGCTGGTTGCCGTGAAGTCACAGAATAACAATTTACGTGTGTCAGAGAGGAGGAGCTGGACGTGAGGCCTCATTATGTGCTGAACGACAATGGCCTCACTGTGCCTGGGATGCTCTTTGTCACTGTACAATGTAGGCTCAGTCGATACTATATGACGAGGGCTCAGTTGCTAATGTATGATTTAGGCTCAGTCACTACTATATGACATGGGCTCAGTCGCCGGGTAGAGAGAATGGGGGTGCTAGGAGGAGCGGGTCTGGATGGGAGCCAACTGTTGCGTCTCTGTCTGAGACTGGGCTCCTGGGGAAGTAGCTCTGCCTTTGTGGACCTGGGGCTGGACTCTGTGGCGGGCTAATCTGTACATGTGTATACACACACCTTCACACTTACATCTTCACAGGTGTGCACAGCCGATCACTGATTCCTACCATTTTGACTATTTGCTTTTACTTTGTTTGGTTTTGTTTTTGCTTGTCTCCTAACCACTGTCGAGCTTTGGGTTGCTCTTTCTCCGCACACACACTAGCTGCAGCCTCTGGAGTGGCGAGGGGGCGGGCAGGAGGGAGAGCTGTGCTTGCTCTGTGTCAACGGTTCCTGGTTCCCACCCCTGTGGTGTCACCTTTGAGCATCTCATTCATTTCCTGGGTTCGCTTCCTGTTTTGAATCCCAGATGAAATATCATCTCTATCAACAAGTCTTCCTTGACTACCCCAGACCTTAGGAGCCCCTCCCCGGTGGTCCTCAGGGGTCACCTGGGTCACCATCGTCCCCACTCAGGCTGCCTTGAGCCTGTGGAAGGTCTGCCCCTTGTCACCCGCACCGAGGGAGGGCTGCCCACGTGGTGTGGCGTGGCTGGACACTTGTGGGTAGGACTGGAGTCTCTGCGCTCAATCCCAGGCTGTTCCCGGAATTGGTAACCTGTGCCAGATGTGGAGGGCACCTGCTGTGGGTGTCAGCTGGTGGCCTCTGCAGAATCCTCCCTGTAGCCCCTGGATTGGCTTCCTCCTGGCCACAGTGCAGCCATGTGCACGCTGCTGGTTTGCTGTGGAGACAGGCTCTCACCCTGCTGCCCTGACTGGCCGGAATTCACTGTGCTGCCCAGGCTGACTAGAACTTCTGGCACCTGGCACTGCTGCGTGCCCCGACTGGTCCAGCCATTGCTGAGCCCTGACTTGTTTGTCATTCCGTCCCCAGAGCCTTGTTACGGGACTGCCCGACGCAGGGCCTGCAACTAATGAATCATTCATGGAGTGAAATGATTATCAAGGACGGATCTAGCTCAAGATTTAGCTTTGTAGTCAGACCGTGGCATGGTGTGTGTGTGTGTGTAAAGTATAAAGGACTACTATCTTCCAGGAGAAGCAGTGATTGTACTCCATGCTCCCGAATCTAAACTTTAGAAAATGTTTTCTTTAGATGTGTTAAACGTTCTTTACTCTTGGTTGTTGGGGGATGGGATATCACGGAATCTGCGACGGCTTTAAACTCTTGATTTCCGTGTGGAGCCGAGGCTGACCTCAAACTTCTGATCCTCTTGCTGCTGCTTCTGGGTGCTGGGGTCACAGGCACTTGTGAGGATCACACTGGCCTTCCTACGCCCTTGAGATATAGAAACGTTAGAGATATGGGCCAGCAAGATGGCTCAGTGTGTGAGCTGTGTGAGCCTGATGCCCGGAGTCTAACAGAGCCACATGCTGGAAGGAGAGAGCCGGATCACTCACGCTGTCCTCTGACCTCCACATACTCACACTCATAACCACACGTGTACACGTTCATACCATAATACTAAAAGCTTAAAAAGTAAAACAACAAAACAAAAAACCATCATAACCCAAACAGACAAAGAAGAGACTGCCAAAGGCATTGAGAGGGTCAGTCGGAGAGTGGGGCTGTAGAGCAAGGTGAAGTCAGGAAGGCAATGAGGGAGACTCTTCAAGCCCGTTCCCATCTCCAAACCCTGGAGAAGTCAGGCAAGCTAGAAAGCAGCAGCTAAGGCCACGAACGATCTTGATGAGCTCCTCTATGGAGACACGGGAACCGGCCGAGGAGTGGCAAAGGAAGACAGAGGGGGTTCAGCTCCACATTCCCATTTTACAAGGCTCAGCTCTGAGGAGGAGTGAGTAACAGGCCCGCTGCAGAGCTGTGGGCTGCCAGGGCACATGAGTATGTTTTATATGCTAGGGAGGCATACTTTAATGCTATCGGGGAAGCCAGAGTAGGAGGATTGAAGAAGCGAGGAAGGGTTGGGTAGGAGGATTGAAGAATCGAGGAAGAGAGGGTTGGGTGTTTGATAGATTAAGGTCTAGGCGAAAGCAGGAACGGAGAAGATCCAAAGCCGCTTGTGGCTTCCTCCTCCTGCCTGCACCACTCTTCTTTTTCACTCTATATAATGTTTTCAAGTATCATCTACATGATAATGACTTCCACACCTACGGCTGCATGCAAAATGAACCCCAAGAGCTGCAGGTGCCTCACCATGCAGCCTCCTGTTGGGTAGCTCCCTCTGGGACTCCCCAGGAATCTTAGCTTTGTAGCATTAAAAGTAGAGTTTATACTATTTATTCATACATTCTCTCCAAGTCTCTTATAGCAGGAACAGGTGCTATTATTCAGCCCAAAGCCTAGCAGACATCCTTGCTCTCCTTCACCTTCTTGTCAGCTGCCTTCACTTTACTTCCTTGACTAATTCCAGGATTGGCTTCTGTTTTCTATCTCTAGGAAGGCCTTGTTATTGCTCAAGTCTTGTGGACCCCAAAGTCCACCAAGGAGTCGATTCGATGCAAATGCAGTAGGGTCTTTTATTACAAGCTCGAGCTCCGGCCCACAATATCACCAACACAGCTGTTCTGGAGTGTAGAGCCCTGAGCTCAGGGGGAGGAGGGTTTTTATTGGGTTACAGTGAGGTTTGGGAAATTACAGCTTAGCAGTTACACAATTGGGTGCCATTCAGCAAGGGCAAGCTTGCTACAAAGTGATTGTGGCTAACTAATATTGAGCAAGCTGTTTCTAGACTTCAGGAATGTTAGGTATTTAGGTATTTAGCCATGAAAGTTCTACTACCAGGTCGGTGGGCTGCCCAGCACAGATGACCCACCCTGAGATCAGATACCTTCCCATTCTTGTGGTTTTCTTCAGCCTATTCCTTGGGTAGGGGGTTCCATTGTCTTCTTCCTGGAATTGGTAACCTGTGGCCCAGTTCCTGGGACTGGTCCTCTCAGCCTCTGTGGTCCCCACAGTCACCACTAGAGGTTTTCATCCATGCAGCATAGAAATCCTATTTTTGCATTTACCGTTTATTTTGTAATCACCTTTTTTAAAGAGACCAAACCTATGCTGACAAGAAGCACAGACCTTGTCTCCTGTCATCGTGGCCCAGCACCCCGAACACAGCGGGTCCTGGGTAGATGTTAGTGGGATGAGTAATTATAGTTGATAATATGTGTGTGCGCTGTAGCGGTTGATCTCCGTCAACTTGGCCAGATTGAGAATCGCCTAGGACGCAGTGACGCACGAGTCTAGAACTGTTTGGGGGGGGGTCTCCAGACAGGATTAGCCGAGAAGGAACAACCCGTCTTGAGTTTGAGAGACACCATGCCCTGGGCTGGGAGCCCGGCCGGAATAAACTCCTCCCGTGCTGGCATCGCGCACCTTTGCATCTCGTCTCCCCTGGTGTGAGGCACGCTGTTGCTTCCAGTGCCTTCCTTGTGCTGCAGTGGTGCTAGTGTGGTTCTGCGAGGACCAGCTGGGCAGGATGAGAGCAGTTTCACGCCGGGAGCTGGGGGTGCAGATTTGGAGGAGTCCTGGGGAGAACAGCCTTGGGGTTTTCCGGTAAGAAGGGGGGTGGGACACCGACTCTCAACAGGAAGAGCTGTTGGGTGGGTAAGCTACCCGTGGCTGAGGATGTGTCGGGAATTAAGTTGTGCAGTTCTTACAACAACCCAGTCAGGAGGCTGAGGGGCAGAGGTTCCCCAACCTGCTGAAGGCCTCACAGGCGGCGCCAAGGAGAGCCCAGCAGGACGGCACAGCCCACGCCCAGTCGGAGGTGAGTTTGCTCCGCTGGCTCCTGCTCTACTCACCCCCAAAAAGCTGATATTCCCGGCTGCACATCATGCCCCCTCGGAGCTCTTAAATACGGAATCCTGGTCCTCCGTGAGGTGCCCGGTCCGTAGGGACGGTCTCGTCAGGGCACGTTTTCAGTGAGCATCCCAGAAAATTCTGGAACCTCCCATACCACCCTCGTCCGTCCGCGCGCCCTCCCCTGCCCTGCAGCTGGGGACAGCACGGGGCCTCTGCGGCTCTCTCGGATGCTCCTGAGGACTCCAGGGGGAGCGGGCTGTCCTGGCTGAGGAAGTGCTGGACGTAGGCCAGACATGCTCTTGCCTTCTCCACTCAGAGCCTGGACTCCCAGGCCCCTCACGTAGAAGGCAGCGTGGTGGCGAGCCGCAGCGAGGAAAGCATTCCTGCTGAGCTGTGTTCTCCATGCCGCTGCTCTCTTGGCTACCCTAGAGGCCCGAGTGTCAGCTTTGTATGTGCATGCTACATGGGTGAAGAAGCGCTAAGCCAAGCTGTCTGCCGCAGCTAGGTCACCCCGAGGGAGCGTCTCACGTCATTGGAATGTCATGACATCCCCTGTCACTTGCCCTCCAGTGACTTGGGAAAAGCTTCTGTTCCGAGTCCTAGTTTCTTTTGTGCTGGGTAGAAGCCTGGGACACAGTGATTTTCTTTGTGATCTCCTGTACTTGACCCCCTTGTGGTATTGTAAAACTTGCTACTTTTGAAACTAATTAGAAAGCGTCCCTCTTCCCTCCGCTCACTCCTGATCCTCCCGCCGTGTTGACGCTCATTAGGCTCTGGCCACCATGGTTCCTGTACATTTCTCTAGTGGATTTTTACCTTTGGTAATGGATACACCTTTTGTAGAGAGACACTTTAGGACCAAATGCCGTATTTATCAAGGCGTGCCAACTGATCTGAGTCCCGTAAAGATTCCTTGTCTGCAGCAGTTGTTACCATGGTGAATGTCAAATGCACATTTTGAATTGCATCCTGCCTTTGGACCTGCCACTGGGTACTTTACTGTAGGGAAAGCTAGCTTTTTTTCTTCACTTCCCTTAACCTGTCTTTCCATTTAACCACCCTTTCTACCTTTCTTTCCTATCTGCACAGGCTCATAAAACTTTATTTTCTGTTGTCTACTCCTTTTGGGTGTGTTTGCTTCTTTTTGTTCTAGAGCTTTTGTGGGATCTCTCCGATTCCTTTATGAAGACACTTAGTGCCCTGATCTTTCCCCTTAGCACTGCTTTCATTGTATGTCATAAGTTTGGGTATGCCATGCCTTCATTTTCATTAAATTCTAGAAAGTCTTTAATTTTCTTTATTTCTTCCTTGACCCAGTGGTCACTGAATAGACAGTTGTTGAGTTTCCATGAGTTTGTAGGCTTTCTGTTGTTTCTGCTGTTGTTGAAGTCCAGCTTTAGTCCATGGTCGTCTGATAAGATACAGGGGGTTATTTCAATTTTCTTGTAGCTGTTAAGGCTTGCTTTGTCACTGACTATGTGGTCAATTTTGGAGAAGGTTCCATGAGGTGCTGAGAAGAGGCATATATTCTTTTGTGTTTGGATGGAATGTTCTGTAGATATCTGTTAGGTCAATTTGATTCATAATATCTGTTCGCTTCATTTCTCTGTTTAGTTTCTGTCTTAATACCTGTCCATTGGGGAGAGTGGGGTGTTGGTCTCCCATTATTAATGTGTGGGGTTTTGTGTGTGATTTAAGCTTTAGTAATGTTTCTTTTATGAATATGGGTGCCCTTGCATTTGGGGCATAGCTGTTCAGAACTTAGATGTCATCCCGGTGGATTTTTTCCTTTGGTGAGTGTGAAGTGTCCTTCCCTATCTCTTTTGATTAATTTTGGTTGAAAGTCTATTTTGTTAGATATTAGAATGGCTACTCCAGCTTGTTTCTTGAGTCTGTTTGCTCGGAAAACTTCTTCCAGCCTTTTATTCTGAGGTAATGTCTATATTTGTTGCTGAGGTGTGTTTCTTGTATGCAGCTTTTGCACCCATTTTGTTAGCTGATGTCTTTTTATTGGGGAATTGAGAACATTGATGTTGAGAGATATTAATGACCAATGATTGTTTATTCCTGTTATTTTGATGTTGGTGATGGTAGTGTGTGTTTGTTTGTGTGTGTGTGTGTGTGTGTGTGTATGTGTTTTCCTTCTTTAGGTTTTGCTGCTATGAAGTTATTTCCCTTGTTTTCTTGGGTGTAGTTAGCCTCTTTGGGTTGGAATTTTTCTTTTAATATCTTCTATAAGGCTGAATTTTTGGATAGATATTATTTAAATTGGGTTTCATTGTAGAATATCTTGTTTTCTCCATCTATGGTGATTAAAAGTGTTAGTGGGTATAGTAAATAGTCTGGGCTGACATCTGTGGTTTCTTAGAGTCTGGAAGACATCGGCCCAGGCCCTTCTGTGCTTTAGAGTCTCTGCTGAGAACTCACGTGAAATTCTGATAGGTCTGCCTTTTTATTACTTGGCCTTTTTCCCTTGTAGATTTTAATATTCTTCTTCTTCTTTTTTTAGTTCGGTACGTTTAGTGTTTTGATTATTATTTGGTGGGAGGATTTTTTTCTGGTTCAATCTATTTGGTGTTTTGTAAGCTTCTTGTGTGTCTATAGGCATCTCCTTTCTCAGGTTGGGAAGTTCCCTCTGTGACTTTGTTGCAAATCTTCTCTGGGCCTTGGAGCCGAGAGCCCTCTCTTCTATTCCTGTTATTCTTAGATTCGGTCTTTTCAGATCATCCCAGATTTCTTGAATATTTTGTACCAGGAACTTTTCAGACTTAACATTTTCTTTGACCAATGTATTGATGTCTTCAAACGTATCTTCTACTCCTGGATTCTCTCTTCCGTGTCTTGTATTCTGTTGGTGATGTTTTTGTCTGTAGTTCCCATTCTCTTCCCCAGGTTTTCCACCTCCAGTATTCTCTCAGTTTGTGTTTTCTTTATTGCTTCTATTTCCATTTTCAGGTCTTGAACAGTTTTATTCATTTCCTTCACCTGTTAGTATTTTCCTGTGTTTCTTTAAGGGGTTTATTCATTTCTTCTCTAAAGGCCTCTGCCATCCGTATGAGGTTGGATCAGGGTCATCTTCTTGTTCTTCGGCTGTGTTAGGGCAGCCATGGCTTGTTGTAGTAGGACAGCTGAGCTCTGGTGGTGCCATATTGCCCTGTCTCTTGTTGATTGTGTTCTGATGCTGGCCTTTAGCCGTCTGGTTGTCCCTGGCTTTGGCTGGATGTTCCTGATGCCGGCAGCCCTCCTTGGGGAGGCAGGCAGAGCAGTGGGCCTGGCAATAGAGCTCAGGGAACAGCATGCTGCTCCCCTTGGTGGCTGTGCCCCAGGGGAAACCTGAATGTTCCTGGGGTCTTGCAAGCCTCATTGGGAAGGGAGGCAGAGTTGTGGGCTTGACGATGGGGCTCAGAGGACAGAGCACAGCTCACCTCTACTGGCTGTGCCTCAGGTCAACCCAGGGGCAGGCAGAGGACAGATGGAGGGGGCTGTAACCACGATGTTCCTTGGGCCTGGCATGCCTCCTCAGGAGGCAGGTGATAGAGCCCAGGGGACAGCATGCAGCTACTTCTGCTGGCTCTGTGGTTTTTCTTAATAAAATTATGTTCACTCCCTGTCAACTGGTTGCTTGCTCTGCCTTTTGACCTATGGTTGACTTTTTTTTAATCCTCTTTGTAATATTCAAGCAGAAAGCTCTTGGATTAAAGGTGTGTGCTAAGGTTGAGCCACACCACGACTAAAAACAGGTTTTTCTAGTGAATAACACAATCTTGGAGAATTCATAGTGTGATCAAATATTTTGCAACATTTCCCCTATTTTTGTCTAAATAAAAAGGAAAGGTTTTTAGCTCTAACACAGTGAAAGTATTTACAATAATGAAGTTATTTCTGCCAAGCTTTCCATAGTGGGCAGCTTGGTTGTATTTTGAAGTCTTAGGATTAAGTATTTTTGAGTTCAAAGTTCTGTAAAATGTTCATGTCAGTTTCCTACGAATTCAGCAATTTGATTGTCCTGTGAAATTTATAGTCAAAAGCTTATTTTTGGGTGGGATTTGTTAGCAATTCTGGCTAGGTATAACATAGCAGTCAACCCAAAGGTGTCCACTGTTTGCACTGAACCTGGCAACAGAAGAGACATGGGGCAGTTTTTCCCAGTGGTTAGCGTTACCATAATCCAGGTGGGTTTTTCGTTGCAGAGCTCCATCATCTTGGAGACCTCAAAGGCTACTGTTAGGAATGGTCATGGTTTATTGTAGAAAACTGAAACATGTTAAATGCCATTTTCAGCAGATCTCCAAAAGCTTTGAGGACCACAATCTATTAAGTACATCTGAAGTTCACAAACTTTGTTCCTAGTCACCTGCTTCACACGCAAACCTGAAAACACATACAGGAAACTAGATGACGCTTATTTCTAGAATTAGTACTCTGTATGACTATTAGTATCACAACAGAAAGTTTATATATACACAATAATCTTACAGATTTTGAGATATTTGTGTCTTAAGAAAAAGTTTAGAGAGTCAAATGAAAACCAAAAGGTTATGAGATTAGCGGCAATAGAATAGTCTCTTATGTTTTGTTTTCCTCTGTCCCATGCCTGGTGGCTCTTCTGATATGAGACAGAGATTTTAGATTTTCCTCTATCAAGCATGCATGGACTTAGAGAAGGAGAGAACCATGTTCCAAGCACAAGGCCAGCTTTAATTTTTAATTGAATTGGGACCACAGAAGACCATTTGCCACTCATGTCTGTAGAGGGCAGCAGAGACAAGCATTTGGGAATGTAGAGGGCAGCAGAGACAGACAAGAGCTTGGGAAGGTGCCATGGTCAGGCCAGGCAAGGTGGGAAGAAGGGAGCCCCTGCCCAGGCTGTCAAGGAGGAAGGGGTTGCCACCTGGGCAAGATGGTGGCATGGGATACCAAGCTGGAGTTTCAGGCTGGCCAGCTGAGGTGGGTGATGCCGCTTGGCCAATTTACTCTTTTTCTTGAGACATTTTCTCTGGATTCCTTAGTTAGATGCTTTTATTCTCCTGTGAAGATAAAAACAAAACCTGCCCCAACCCTAACTCTGGGGTAGGTGGTGGTGGTGGTCCCTTTCCTGGTAGGTCAAATCTTTCCTAGGGCAACACTTTTTTTTTTTTTTTTGGCAACAGAAGAAGTATTATCTTTCAATCATAATTACAAATTTCTCTTGAAAAATTGAAAGTAAATATACCTTAGTATGTGGATAAATATATCTACACCCCTTTCTCTTTATATGAAAATTCATAGTTTGAGTATATTTACTTTTAGATCATAAAAAGCATCCACTTTGAATTTCAGCCTGCCTTTTGCAGTTTTTAAATTTAGGTCACTGTAATTCTCATGAGCCTGCCTCTGCCTCCCAAGCGCTGGCATTAAAGGTGTGAGCCACCACCTCGCTAGGGATTCCTTGTAAGTATTCTCATAGGGTTGTCCTGGTTTAAGTTGGCTCCCCATTTCTCCTTAATTTTTAGTGTTGGGGGCAAACTATCAAGATCTTTGAATGTGTAATCCATCGTTCCTGCTGATTTATTCTGAATTTGTCCCTGGCAAGTTTTAATATTCCAGACTTAATTAACATCATGCCAATTTGTCCACCATTTCATTATTTTCAGACATTTTGCCTATATGAGCTACATAAAATTTGATGTCTGCTAAGTTTTGGTAGGTTTTGCCATTTCCATTCGTGCCCCCATGACCAGATATCTGCCGTTTATCTGACAGTTAGTGGTTTCCGTTTTGATGAGCATATAGCTATACTATTGCTCAGACACCGTGAATTAGAGAGGAGAGACTTCTGTACTTGCTTGTCTTAGAGCCAACAGTGCTGTGCTGATTCTGTGATTTCCTTAACTCAAAAGGTGATGTCCACAATGGTGTGGGCCACGTGGCAATCTACCCTCTAACATTCTAACATGGAATTAAGACGTGGTTTTAGAGAGCCCATCTTTCATCTCATGCCAGTAAGGCAAATATGTCTTTGGTAAATTATTATTCAAAAACATTTATTTTTATTTTTTCATGCTTTATCAAATGAAAGGCATTTGTTAGTTTTTATAAGTTAGTTTGAACTGAGTGGCTATGCTGCCTGATGAACTATCACCTCTCCTCATTCAGGAGGCCTGTCATGTTCAAATGCAATCTTTTATCAATTCTGATGGTATCCACAGCTTTTCTTCTCCTCTGGAAGCAAAGGCAAAACCTCTTGCCCAACATAACACATATCCTGGTTTCCATTCAGAGATCAATACAGGATGATTTAATTTAGCATTTCTATCTACTATCCGATGTCTCTATGTAGCTCTTGTTCCTTTTTCATTAGTGTTTTAAAAATTTAAAGTTACTAAAGCATTGTGTAATCCATCTCTGGGGGTCATTATGACCCCTTTCTGTTTATTAAGCTTGTCTTCTAAAGTGCGATTAGATCTTTCTGTAACTGCTTGTCCTGTAGGAGGGTGTGGTATACCTGAAATATGCAAAAACCCTGTTTCATTTTGCTAGAGACATATGCTGGAGCACCGTCAGTCTTCATTTGTGCAGGTATTTCCACAATTGCCACACGCACTAATAAACGTGTAGTTACAGAACCAGCCTTTTCAGAACTTCAAGCAGTTACCATTGAAATCCTGAATATGTATCTGTGGTATGATGCACATGCTTTACTTTTCCAAAGTCTGCAAAATGAAACACATCCATTTGCCAAATTCCATTTCTTTGGGTACCTTTTGGGTTACTTCCTGTGGGTAATGGAGTTTGGTTATACAGAGAACAAGTAGGACATTGCCTGATAATTTCTTTAGATTGTTGCCAAGTGATAGAAAACCATTTCTTCAAACTGTTGCTGTCAACATGGTGTTTCTTGTAAAATTCTGAAGCTTCTAGCACATTTCCTATTAACAGCTGACCAATTTCATCATTGCCTTGTGCTGAGGGGGCCTGGTAGACCCATATGAGATCTGATATGTGTTATATACAATGGATGATTTCTATTTCTGATTACTTGTTATAGTTGAATAAATGGTGAAGTTAATTCTGAATCATCAAGAGTAAGTTCAGAGGTTTCAATATATAAAATGATTCTTTCTGCATATTAAGAGTCAGAAACTATCTTAAGAGATTCAGAAAAATCCAATAATAGCCTAAGAATGGCATATAGCTCTGATTTTTGAACTGAATAATAAGGGCTTTGAGCCACTTTACTTATTTTTCCTGACTTATAACCCGCCTTTCCTGATTTATTTGCATCAGCATAGAATATAGGAGGCTCCAGAAATTGTTGCCTCTTTTACTATAAGAAGGAGAATCTGATTTGTATTTTATATATATATATAAATATATATATATATATATATTGAAGTCTCTTGCTTTGGGGATATTTGTTGTTAATCTCTCACAAAAAGTAACTTTATGCTCTTTGCCAGTGTTCATTTTCTGCCCCAAACGAGGCAATTTCGGCATTAATAGAAGATACCACAGTTTCTGCTGAGTCTAATCCTTATAATTGACGAAGGCTCATTTTTCCTTTCAGAATCAATTCAGAAACATTTTCTATATAGGTCTTTAATTTTTACTCTGTGTGCTAAAAATATATCCATTCTAAGATACTATCTTCTCTCTGCATAAGAATTCCCATGGGAGAATGAATTAAAGTCAAAACAACAAGAATACAACGCAGCTTTGGATCCAAGTGATCCTTATGTGCATCCTGTAGTTTCTTTTCTGCCAGAGCCAATTCTCTCCCAGACTCAGCTGATAATTTTCCTGGACTATTTAAGTCCTTATCACCTAGGAAGGTTTGAAATAAATTATTTAACTCTCGAGTTGTTAATCCAGTTGTGGGCTACAGCCAGTTAATATCTCACAGCAAATTTTGAAAATCATTAAGAGTTTGTAATTGAGCCCTCTTGATTTGTACTTTCTGTGGTTGAAATTTCTGAAACCTATCATATAGCTTAGATAATTGATAAGATCTTCTTTTTGTATTTTTTGAGGAGCAATTTGCAATCCCCAGCAAGGCAAAATTCTTTCCACTTAATCACATATTTTTCTAAGGTATCTGCATCTGAATCAGCCAGTAAGAGATCATTTATATAATGATAAATTTTAGAATGAGGAAATTGTTTACAAATTACTTCTAAAGGCTGTTGTAAAAAATATTGACAAAGGTGTGTCTGTTTAATGTTACTTATGGAAGAACTTTCCACGGATACCTTTTAACAGGTTGAGCGTTATTATCAATGGGCACTGGGAAGAAAATGTTTTCTTTATCCTGTTCTTGTAAAGGTATAGTAAAAAAGCAGTTTTTAAAATCAGTCACAATAATAGAGCATCCCTTATGTAATAAAGGAGGCAGGGGAATTCTAGGCTCTAAAGAGCCCGTTGGCTGAATCACCTTATGTATGGCTCTTAAATCTGTTAATATTCTCCATTTTCCAGATAACATAAGAGAATTCCAAGGACGGATCAATTCTTCAATATGTTGAACATTTAGCTGCTCCTGTATCAGCAGCTGTCCTAGTGCCTTTAATTTCTCTGATGCCATTGTTCCACCCATATAGGCCTGTCAGCTGTTTTAAAGGTAGGGCAGTTTGTACCTTTGAAACACCAACAGCTGTTGTGTCCTGCTTATATCAAACCTGAATAGTCTCTGATTATTTAGATAATACCTTTCAATATTTTTTTCTCAGAAGCACTCTTTATTTTACGGTTTGCTTCTGAGATTGGAGGAATGTGTTTTCCATTGCTGTATCAAATCATGCCCCCATAAATTCATGTCTATATTAGCCACATATGGCTTTAATTTTTCCTGTTGTCCTTCTGACCTCATACACTTGACCCATCTTACACTTCAATTTACCTGAGATAAAGTTCCAATCCCTAGAAGCTGCATATTTTCTTCCTGAAGAGGCCAATCTGGATGCCAAGATTTTGGTGAAATTATTGTTACGTCTGCTCCTATGTCTACTAAACCTTCAATTCCAATGCCATTTATTTGTATTTTTCGCTTTGGGCTTTCATCATTTATAGCAGTTTGCCAAATACTTGTTTTCTGGTCTCTCCTAAATATTTTGTTTTATCTATTAAAGCTGTTCTGACCTTGATTACACCCAGAGCAGTGTTCTTCTTAACAACAGGCACGAACTTTTTTAATTGCTCTGTGGACGAGTTCCTCCAATGCTGACTGGGAACAGTTGAATCAAATTTGATATCAGGGTCTGTGGGAGGCCCCCTAGGGTGTTTCCAAATGGCAAAGTGTTACCTTGTCATTCTCTTGTTGATTTGCATTCATCAGTCCAATGCAGGCCTTTGTCAGTCCTGCATACTCTGGTAGGCGGGGGCCTTCCTTTTGGCTTATCTCTAGAAAAAAAACTATTTCTAGGAATGTCTTGCTTACAATCTCCTTTCAAATAACCTTGCTCACTATAATTAAAACATCTAACATTTTGACTTTTCTTAAAACTTTTAGAAATTACTTCTATCAGATTAGTGTCATAAACATGAGATCCAATATTAGCAGTTACTCTAATCCACTTCTCTATTGGTGCTGATCTTGCCTTTTGCATTCTCAATTAGCATTTTCAAAAGCCAAGAATTCAATTAATACTTGCCTGACTTCTGAATCTGATACTATTCTATTTATAGCTAAAGTCAATCTTTGCAAAAAATCAGTGAAGGTTTATTTTGGGCCTTGTATGATTTTAGCAAATGACTCAGACCTCTCCTGATTCTTCAACCTTGTTCCAAGCATTTAAAGCTGCTAAATGACATTGCAGTGAGGTGTGATTATCAAATTCAAATGGTCTTTGTAACTCAGTATATTGACCTTCATCTAGTAATTGATCTTGTGAGATATTAATACTTCTAGTTCTGTTTTGATGTCTTATGGCCCTAGCTTTCCTCTTTCTCCCATGTTCAACTATTATAACTGAGGACCAGCTTCCAATATTGCTGTTGACAAATCTTTCCAGTCTTGGAGGGATAATTTTGTTCTAAGTTGCCCATGAATTTAATATCTGCTTCACATAGGGTGAATGCATGCTATAAATGACCATTTCCTTAAATCTCCTCAAATCTAATATGCCCATAGGATTCCATTTAGTTTCTCCATAACCTTGGGGGTGCTATCATCTGCTTGTAGTTCTTGTATAGTCACTGTAAAAACTAAGGTTGGTTTTCTAACAACACGTTTCATGATGCTGTGCCATGGTGGGTTCTTGTCTCTATTCCTCATCTGTGTCTGAGCATTTTTCTTGTTTCAATTTCTAAGTCTTTCTAAGTCTTGTATCTTATCAATCCACTTTTCATATTTGGCACAAAACCACTATTACTATTAAAGATAAAATATGAATTACCAGACTGATAGTAATTATAATTGGCATTATGTCAATCTCAACTAAGTCATTTATCTTTTCTTTGTCTTTATGCCATCTAAAGTGGCATTATACAGGGTCTTAACAACCTGTATTATGATATTTTTATCCTTAACAATCCTTGAAAGGTTTTTCCTTTTAATATCATGGAACTCTCTCCTTGAGGATGTCTCAGGTGTCTTACCAAATCTGATGGCTTCTCGGTTTGTCCATAGCTGGCATGATTTCTCTGTCACTGTAGTTGTGCCACATGTTGGACCACTAAATGTTTTAACAAAATCCCAAACGTTTGATTTTGCCAATAAAGACTTGGGAGCCAGATGCTGGGGTGAAAGCCTGCTAGCTCAGAGAGGAAGAGAAGGCACCCAGCTGACCTTCCTCCTCGGCCAAACTCCCAGAAGCAATCTCTCCTCTCTCACCCGTCTCAAAAACCAGTCAAACTGAATGTCCCTTCCTTCTACTTTCTGTTCATCGCTCTATCTGTCCTCCTGACTTCCTCTTCCTCTCCATATTTTTTCTTAATAATCCTATGTTCACTTCCTGTCAACTGTCAGCCTCTTGACCTAGGATTTACTTTGTCTAATTCTGTTTACAATATTCAAGCAGAAAGCGCTTGGATTAAAGGTGTGTGCTAGGGCCAAGCTATACCACAACTGAAAACAGGGTTTTCCTGTAAATAACACATTCTTGGGGTTTACAGTGTGATTAAAAATCCTGCAAGAACTCATACTCTCAAGTGTAAGATGGCTAATTTTCCCTTGATCCTGGAACACATTTCTCCCATCTCTTTCTAAGATTAAATTTTATATATTTATGTATTTGTGTATGTGTCTGTGTGTATGTGTGTGTGTCTCTGTGTATGTATGTAGGTTTCTGTATGTGTTTATCTGTGTGTGTATGTGAGTGTGTGTCTGTCTGTATATATGTGAATGTGTGTGTGTCTGTGTATGAGTGTACGTGTGAGAGAGAGTATGAGTGTGTGTGTGTGTGTGTGTGTGTGTGTGTGCAGGTCAGAGACAACTTTGAGGAGTCCGTTTTCTCCGTGCACTACGTGGATCCCAGGAATGCACTCTGGTTGTGAGGCCTGTGGCAGGTGCCTTTATGTGCTAGTCATGGCCCTGGCTTGTCTCCCATGTGTCCTGTAGAAAAATCAAACAGGCGGCGATGAAAGTGTGACAGAAGCAACAGCAGAACTACTACCTTACTTCTGGTGCTCGCCTCTTGAAGAGCTTGCCGGTGAGGCCACGCCCACACTGAGCATGCCTTGACCCTCATTGGTGAGCTGGCAGTAAGGCCACGCCCGCAGGCCACACCCACACCGGGCGTGTCTTGTCCTCCATTGGCCAGCAGGAAGCCCGTCACGTGCACGGAAGATCAACACAGCTGTAGTGTTGACAAGGGCAGATGTCTCCGCTCAGCTTGTGGCACTCCTGCAGCGCGCAGCCATTGCACAGCATTGGCATTTCACAAAACCTGGCCGAGTCAGTTTGTAGAAAGGCTGTAATGATTGTTCAAGGGGAGAACAGGGTCGACCACAGTCACGGTAGGGCGCATCACGTGTGTGCTTCAGCAAGGGCCCAGCCACGCCTGTGGCTCTGCCCATTTCGTTCTGTCGCCTCTCACCACGCGCATGGCTTCGTCTTCTGCGTCAGGGCAAACATCGGAAGCATCAGAATGGGGAGCAGAGGCGGCTCAGGGGCCACGAGTGCACTGCGTGCCCGCTCTGGCCGAGAACTTGGGGTTAGCTTCCAACGCCCAAGGGCACCTCACACCCACGTGAACTCCCAGCTAGGAATACGATTTATTTCTTGTCTGTTTGTCTGTGTGTGTATGTGTGTCTGTGTGCAGCTGTGCACGCATGTGTGTGAACATGGAAGCCAGAGGACATTCCTCGGGCGTTGTCCGCCCTGTGTTTTGAGACAGGGGCTCTCTCAGACTTCAGCCTCCCAAGGTGAGGAGGCTTGCCGGCGTGCCCAGGGTCTGCGCCTGTCTCTCCCCTTTCGGCGCTGGGAGTGTACACTGTGCCAACATGCTGGGCTCTGCGTCTGTTTTAATGTGAGTTGGAAGCATGCTCCAGGACTTCACACTAAGGTTTTTCACCTATCGGGAGCAGTGCCTCTGGCAGCTGTTTTGATATTTAAATCTCAGCTGAGAGACTGATTTTACCAGACCTTCTTTAAAGGCAGGGTAGAATTTGCAAATCCATCTCCTTTTGTTTGTGACAACAGGTGGGATAGCTTGTGAGGATCACACCTCTTCCTCAGGCTCCTTGTGCAAATTAACCATTGTTCTGAGATGTTTCTACTCTGGCTTAGAAACTCTACAATAAAAAGACAGTCCAACAGTTACTTCAGAAGAAGGCTGAAGATGATGCTCCAAGCATCCTGTCTCAACTCTTGTGTAAACAGGACACAAATAAAGCAACTATATACAATGTTGTGCAATGGGAGGAGCCAGAGGACAGGAAAGAGGGGAGGAGCTAGAGAAGAGGGTTGGAGGCAGAGATGGGAGACTTGCTGCTGGCACTGCTTGCTGCAGCAGTCTGCCTTTTGCTGTGGCTGTCGAGTCTGGACCTTTAAAAAGTTCCTGTGTGTTTATTAATTTTAATCCTCACTCCCAACTCAAGAACCGTTCGGCTCTGCTGGCTGGCTCCAGCAGAATGGCGCCCTGATGTGTGGCTTGAGATACAGGGAACCCGTGAAGGACACCGCTGTTTGTCGAGCTCGCATTAAGTAAAAGGGGTGTGGTGAGTAAATCCCAGAATAAAAATGGGACAAGGCATTAGCCTAGTGTTTTCTTTATGGAACTTAATTAAAGGTAGTCTGTACAAGCAGCAGGAAACTGAGAAAGCTAAACTTTCAGGCTCAGAGAGAAGGAGGTTAGAAAGATGGCAGGCTTCAAGAGAAAATGTTATTATACCATCAGCTCCTCCAGAGGAGTTGTATTGCCCTTCTGATGACAATAATTTCATGCCAAAAGGAGACTTTGAGGAAGACTTGCAACCTAATGAGGTTGCAGAGTTAGAGGAAGAACCAGATCAGCACTGTTCTGAGAGATACCCTCCAATTCAGGCTATGCATGTTAAAAAGCATAAGCCTTGGCAAAAAGAAATTAAAAGACTGGAGTATGGTTTGGAGGAAATAAACAGAAAAATTGGAGCATTAACTACTAGGGAAAATGAAGCTCAATCTCCCACTCCAACTCCATCATTTGTGGAAGGCTTAGACCCTCCTCCTGGGAATGCTACAGTTTCAATGGCCCAGAAGACAAGGGGACCTTTCCCTTTGTCCACTGTACGAACATCTGTATCTGCTTTACAAGCTTCTTTACAAGAAGCCAGGCAGAATGGAGAAGACGTATCTGAGTTTTATAGTTTTCCGGTTCTGGAGCAACCCGATGGACACGGTAATATGGGGAGAGTCCATGCTCCTATACCTTTTAAACAGATAAGAGAATTAAAATCTGCATGCTCCCAATATGGACCTACAGCGCCTTTCATCCTGGCTCTGCTGGAATCCCTGTCTACTGAGGCTCTCTGCCCAGGGGACTGGAAACAGTTAGCAAGAGCATGCTTATCAGGAGGAGATAATTTATTATGGAAGTCAGATTTTGCAGAGCATTGTCAAGCTACAGCTGAACTTAATCGAGCTTAGCAAATTCCTATAACTTATGACATGCTTGCTGGAGAAGGAATCTACAGGGAAATAGGACAGCAATTGGATTTTGATGTGGCCGTTTATGCTCAGGTCAATACTGCTGCCTGGAGGGCCTGGAATAAGCTTCCACAAGTAGGTAGACAGGTGGAGGATTTGTCTAAAATCTGTCAGGGACCTGATGAGTTATTTCAAGATTTTGTGGCAAGATTAATGCAAGCAGCAAACAGACTTATAAGTGATGAAAAGTCTGGATTGTTATTAGTGAAACAATTGGCTTATGAGAATGCTAACAGTGCTTGCCAAGTAGCCTTGAGACCTGTTAGAAAGAAAGGAGAAAATGGGGAAAAGGCCAAGGATTGGGGTACTAAGTTACAGACAATAGTACTCATCCAAATAATTAGGTTAATAAAGGCTAAAATTCAAAGCTCTCTGGCTGCAAGGTATTTGTCAGCTCTTTCTGGTAAGGGTCCACCAATTTATTGAAACATCAACTAAAATAACCAACTGGGCTTTGTTTATTACAGCGTAAATTGGCACAACTGACCCCAAACTTAAAAATTTCTTGTCTCTTTGTTTGATTTTCATTTAAAGGCTTTGAGTTACAAATATACTAATTTAAAACTATATATATCGGGGCTGGGGAGATGGCTCAGAGGTTAAGAGCACTGACTGCTCTTACAAAGGTCCTGAGTTCAATTCCCAGCAACCACATGGTGGCTCACAACCATCTATAATGAGATCTGGTGTCCTATTCTGTCGTGCAGGTGTACATGCAGGCAGAACTCTGTATACATAATAAATAAATAAATAAATCTTAAAAAAATATATATATATCTAAACAAGTTGGTAAAGGCACATACCTTTCTTCCCAACACAAGGTAAGAAGAAACAGGCAGATCTCTGAGTTCTGGATCAAACTTATTTACATAATAAAGCCAGGATGGCAACTCCAGCTGTAAGTTTAGCCACTTACAGAGTCTTAATAATAGCTGTTATTACTTTTGTTTTGCAAACATTGCCAGCCTCAGCTCAAGTTGTAGAATTAAGAGCTGTTGCTGCAGTCTTTAAAAATTTGGCTTCTACCTCTTTCAACTTGTATACTGATAGCCATTATATAGCTAAAGCTTTACAAGTCCTAGAGACTGTAACATATGTTAATACAGCTAATAAACAAATACAAGATCTATTTAGAGAGATTCAACAAAGTATTTGGAGCCGTGTGCAGCCTTATTACATAGGTCATATTAGTGCTCATTTAGGGCTTTCTGGACCTTTAACTTTAGGAAATGATTTAGCAGATCTAGCCACACGTTTGGTTGGATTAACTCAACAAGAATTGGCT
Organism: Meriones unguiculatus; assembly: GCF_030254825.1. Taxonomy (NCBI): domain Eukaryota; kingdom Metazoa; phylum Chordata; class Mammalia; order Rodentia; family Muridae; genus Meriones; species Meriones unguiculatus. The sequence continues at coordinate 176,792,932 of NC_083351.1, forward strand.
CAAAATTCTCATGCATTACATCATCAAAATAGCAAGAGCTTAAGAAAACAATTTAATATTACCAGAAAAGCTGCTAGACAAATTGTAAGATCATGTTCCTCTTGCCCTGAACATTTTAATGTACCTCATTATGGTGTCAATCCTAGAGGTTTGACTCCCAATCATTTGTGGCAAATGGATGTAACTCATGTCCCAGAATTTGGAAACTAAAATATGTTCATGTAACAATTGACACTTTTTCAGGATTTATCATGGCAACTCCCTTAACAGGAGAAGCCACCAAACATGCTATAAGTCATTGCTTAAAGTGTCTTGCTGCAATTGGTATACCTTCCATTAATATAAATCATAAAATGGGGATTCCATATAATCTCCAGGGCCAAAATATTATAAAATGAGCCCATGGATCTCTTAAGAACCAATTGCAAAAAATAAAAAAAGGGGGGAGTCATATCCCCAAATATTAATCATGCTCTCTTTATTTTAAATTTTTTGAATGTGGATACACAAGGCCGTTCTGCAGCTGATCGATTGTGGCATCCTAAAACCAAAGATAATTTTGCCCAAGTAAAATGGAAAGATCCAATTACTGGATTATGGCAGGGCCCCGACCCTGTATTAATACGGGGAAGAGGGCATGTTTGTGTTTTTCCACAGGACGCAGAGGGAGCCAGGTGGATCCAGAGAGGCTGGGACGGTTTGCAGTTGTTCCCCAGAAAGAAGATGTTCCTGCTGCAGACGACTGTAAACTCTGCCCTGACCTAGACTGAAAAGCTGCGTTAGACCTGAGCTCCTGACCCAGCTCTTGCTTCATTCTGCTCCTGGGAGAAGATGTCATGAAGAAAAACCTCTTATATAATAAACTGGACTTGACTGTTTTGCTACAAACTTCAACAAAATCAAGAGAGAACTAACTGTGAAACTTTAATCTGGCTCTGGTTTTCAGCAGAGCAAAACAGACTTGCTTCAGGAACTCTTGGGGGGGGGGCCTGGAACTGCCTATGTTAATTCTCCTTTTGTTTTGCTGTTTAGAGATGTTAAGCTTTCAAATGGTTCTGTTTACTCCACAGCCTTTTACTGTGGTTCCTCTAAATGTTTCTCAGACTTGGTAATTTGCACAGGGAGTCACCTGCTAGTCACTTTTGGAGTGTTACTTTGGACTTGGCTTGTGATAGGAGACATGCTCCTATCAGTGACAACTAAAATCTGCCTGAAGGCCTTTTGGTATGTCAAAGCTGAGCTGATCTGCACAAGATCATATCACAGTGTCTACCCTAGCAGAGGTTGGTAGTCAATGACGGGTAAGTTTTCTCTGGGGTGTATGAAAATTCATGTACAAATATTGACCCAAAAATGGGGACATGAAAATATATATATATATACCTTTCGAGAGAAACAACCTAAGACAGGCACAATCTTCTGCTCCATAACTCTTAAGTTATGGTCAAAATTTTAAAAATATAAAAAAGGGGGACATGTCGGGAGTGGTGCCTCTGGCAGCTGCTTTGATATTTAAATCTCAGCAGAGAGACTGCTTTTACCAGACCTTCTCTAACGGCAGGGTAGAATTTGCAAATTCATCTCCTTTTGTTTGTGACAGCAGGTAGGATAGCTTGTGAGGATCACACCTCTTCCTCAGGCTCCTTGTGCAAATTAACCATTGTTCTGAGATGTTTCTACTCTGGCTTAGAAACTCTACAATAAAAAGACAGGCCAACAGTTACTGCAGAAGAAGGCTGAAGTTGATGCTCCAAGCATCCTGTCTCAACTCTTGTGTAAACAGGACACAAATAAAGCAACTAGATACAATGTTGTGCAATGGGAGGAGCCAGAGGACAGGAAAGAGGGGAGGAGCTAGAGAAGAGGGTTGGAGGCAGAGATGGGAGACTTGCTGCTGGCACTGCTTGCTGCAGCAGTCTGCCTTTTGCTGTGGCTGTCGAGTCTGGACCTTTAAAAAGTTCCTGAGTGCTGTGTGTTTATTAATTTTAATCCTCACTCCCAACTCAAGAACCATTCGGCTCTGCTGGCTGGCTCCGGCATTCACCAACACTTACTTATTTATTTTTTTAAATTTCTAGAGAAGCACAGAAAATGTAAGTTAGTTCTTTAAATGTTTTGCAGGTAAATGACATTATGCAAAACATTTTTTTTTTTATTTGTGCATGTAGAGTCATGCAATCCATAGTGCCATCCTTTCTGTGCTTGTGTTTTCCATTGATTGGTGGGAATTTACTAATACCATTAACTACATCCCTCTAGTGCTTTACGAATTGTGGACAAAACATTTTGGGTCCCAGAATGGGCTTTTAGATGGGTAAATCAATCCCATGGATCATTTTAAATTACTAATCATAAGCAAACAGATAAGCAAAAATGACTATAAATTGGGTTAATTACTGTAGCTCAAGTTTTAGCTCATAATTTTGACTTTCAAAGGCTACACAAACCAATTTTGTACTCTTAGATTATAATGAGGAATCTTTATTCTTTAATCAGTTCGCCCTGTATCTGGCTGTCTAATGTAACATTCCTTTGAAGTCTAGAAAGATCTAACATAATTGAAGAAATGTCGAACTACTTGACTCTTTTTTTTTAATATAAAGGAATTAAACATTAATCAGGTTTGTGCATCTCAATTAAGCCAATTAAAATTATCACAGAACCCCTCGCATGCTGAGCGCAGTAGCTTCAGTGCTTGAATACATTACCAACTTTTACAGAGAATTCCCATACCCATTAGGGCTTGTTACTCAAAAAGTAAATACGGACCCAGAGTCCACATTACACGGCCTGCCAGTCACTCCGAGCTCCGGCAGAAGGGGAGCTCATTGTTCTTGGCGTTTGGGGGATGGCTGTGCCCCCGCACTGGCACGAACCCCAAGTCTTCCCAGCCATGGAAGTTGTCCGTGGTTACTGGCCAGACGGGTACCAAATAGCCTGTTAACTACTCAGCTTGCTTCCCTAACGACTGGGGGAAGGCAGAGTTGGTCTTGCAGGCTGTGGTCTACATACAAAGTCCATATAATTACTAATAATTTGTAACAAGTGTTAATTGATAAACAGCTCCCCCTGGTACCTTAATTAAAGCTGCAGGATAGCTAGGCGATTTCCATCTGGGATTGATCCCAATTAGTCAACAAAATCTGTGTAGTCTGTTCAAAGGAGAGGAAGGAAATTTAGCCCGGCGAGGCTTTTGGGATTTTGTCTTGTCTTCTGTTTCTTTTAAAAAGAGAAACCCAGAAGAGCCGCGTTGCGCGGTCGGGAGCCATCCGCCCGGCTTGTGCATCCCGTCCCTTCCGGTGCCTCCGCAGTCACGCAGCCTCGTGCTTGCTCCTGCCAGGTTATTGAAAAATGTTCCAGCGTTTCCTTTTATTACACCCAGTGGCTCTCACTGCTGAACGCCCACCCGGAGGGACCCGAAAGCACAAGAAAATAACCGTTTTGTTCAAAATAAATAAATGAACACACACACACACACGCACACACACACAATGCCTGGTGTTCTTCTCACAATCTGTTTGCAACGTGGCGTTTTGGGGCCATGGTTAGATGGCAGCCCTGAAGGTGGGCCTCGGGGAGGCCACGGGCGAGCCGGTGGCCTGGGGATCCCGGAAAGCCAGCTGCGGGGGGGCTTCAGGATTTGTGCAGCACAGACCTAATCTGAGAGCCGCTGAAATCGCCCCGGCGGGGCAGAGGACGACCAAGTGTCATCTGCGCGGCACGAGATCGCAGGCTGGCTGCGAACAGCTGCTGCGGCATTAATTAATCTGTTTGCAAATAAATTGTGGGTCTGCGTGAGCCAAAATCGCTGCTACAAGCAAGCCGGGAGGCTGCACATGCAAGATTGCCTGGGCCTCGTGTCTTCCCCGCGCGGGAAGCTCACGGGACACGGGCCGGGTCTGCGCAGCCTATGGGCCTGTGGGTGTCCTGAGCGAGCTAATCAGGAACTTTGTAGACACCCGGCGCCGAGGCGGTCCACGCCGGATTCCGGCCTTGCGAGGGCTGTACAATGTGGCGTGGAAGCATCGGTACCTGATCTCAGTCAGATTTATTTATCAAAGGGAATGATATATTCTTCAGAGCAAATGGATGTGGATTTAGTGATTTTGTAATTTTTAAACATTTCCTAAGTGTCACAGTTGCTTAATTCCTTTTAACTAGGGTGGGAAATTTTCCTGTTGCCTGAACATTCGGAGAATCAAAGTTGATTTCTAGAGTTTACTCAGAAGGGGAGAGAGAGAGGAGGAGGAAGTGGGGGAGGAGGATGAATAGGAGGAGGAGGTAGGGGAGGGAGGAAGAGGAGGAGGAAGAGGAAGAGAAGGGAGAGGAAGAGGAGGAGAAGGTTCTCAGGACAGAGAACACCTGAAGGAGTGTGTCTTGGTGACATCTGACATTCTGACACTCTGCTTTCTGACACCCTGTCCATTTTTCTTGCCCATTCACATCTGGAAACACTGGGCTTTCTGCCCCGCTTTCCAGCATGTATTTCTTGATGGCCTGCTTCAGCTGGGTAGGTTTTCATCAGTGTGACTCAAGCTAGTCATCCGGGCAGGGGGAACTTCAAACGGGAGAATGTCTCCACTAGACTGGCCTGTGGGTGCTTCTCTTGATCAGTGATGGATGCCAGCAATTTCCTCTAGGTAGAGGTTTTAACCTTCCTTTTAAGTCCTGTGCAGTGCCACACGCCTGTAATCCCAGCACTCAGGAGGCAGAGGCAAGTGGATCTCTGTGAGTTCGAGGCCAGCCTGGTCTACAGAGTGCGTCCAGGACAGCCAGGATTACACAGAGAAACCCTCTCTCCAAAAACCAAGGGAAAAAAACAAACAAACAAACTTCCTTTTTATTAGCAAGTGATATGTGTACGTGTGTACGCACACTTCTCTGAGCGCAGGCATGCGCACACCACAGCATGCGTGGAGGACGACACTGATCTCATTTCCTGCCTTGTTTGAGCAGCCAGCTGGCCTCCGGGAGTCCCCGGATTCCTCTTTCTCCCCTCAATTCCTCCTCCTCTTTAAAAAATAAGTTACCCATCCAGTGTGTTCTGACCAGCCATGGGGCCTTGCACTGCAGTGTGGCTGACGTGCCAGGGTCTTATCTGTAAAGAGAACCAAAGCCCACAGCTCTTCAGCTTGGGATTCCTTCCTTCTGTGGGCTGTGGAGCTGAGTGGTTTGGTCCAGCGTGGGGGCCACAGCGTGGTGAGCTCACAAGCACAACGGTCCAGTCACCTGGACAACCGCTTCACCCAGGGCTCCCGAGCCTCTGGCTCCCCGTTCCGCTCCCCCCGAGGTCACACACACACACACACACACACACACACACGGCACCACGCCCCACCCTGTGTGTGGGGCGACACAGATGTTCCGTGTGTGACCCATGGTGTCACACCTCCTCTCTGCGCTCTGGCCGGCCATGAGTTCCTGTGATCATCCTTGCCCACTGAGCAGAGACCCCCCTGATGGGGCCCGAGAGCCGCTCTGATCCATGGGTAGAGAGACAGGACACCGCGTCCACGTGCTGCCCTGCTGGGTGACGCTTGACCGATGTGATCCAAGCTGGAGTCCCGAGGGAAGGGAAGGGGGGCCTCGGTTGAGAAACTGCCCCTATTGGACAGGCCTGGGGGCAAGTCCGTGGCAGCTTTTCCTTAATTGTGTAACTCTGCTAATTGCTGGCCATGTGGCTGGTAACGTCCGTGGGCGGGCGAGCCTGGGCTGCGCAAACAAGTGACGGAGCAAGCCGGGCGGAGCAAGGCTGTGAGCAGCAGCCTCACACAGTCTCTGCTTCCGTTAGGGGTGGGCGTCCCTCAGCGGTGGACGGCGACACAGAGGGAGATGCACAGACCCTTCCCCCTCCGCGGCGGTTTGAGTCACGTTTCAGCTCAGCAATGACGAGTAGACTCATTCCATTTAACAGGGCAACAGGAGCAGGGTCAGGCCTGGGGCCTTTTGGGCTTGCCGGCCACGAGTTCCTGGCTAGATTTAGAGTAAATGCACGTGTGCGCTCCTGTGGAGCAGGCCTGAAATCTAACCAGAACGCGGTTCCTGCGGTATTCACGCTGCCATTGCACGGGTGGACGCATGTTGCCGTGCTGGTCGTCACTGCGGTTCACAGCTGGCTATGACCACTGGTGTTGGCCGCCGGTGGAACACCTCCCTCTACTGAGAAAGCTGGGCCGACAGCACAGAGCTTCCTGTCACTACCGACTTTCTTTCTCCACACGCTGCGACCAGTGTGTGTGGGGTCCTCAGCAGCAGCGTCTTACACATCCAGCGTAGAGCGCAGGTATTGGTTTTATTGTTATTATCTACTATTTTTGCTATTTGCACACACGTGTGCACATGCCACCGTGCAAGTGCGGAGGTCAGAAGGCAACTTGTGGGGGTCAGTTTACTTCCTTCTTCCATGTAGGTGCTAGGGATTGGACTTGGGCCAACAGGCTCGGTAGCGCATGGCTTTACTCACTGCGTCTTCTTGCCAGCCCTAGAACGGGTGTTTAAAACTCACTGTTTTTACTCAGTGTCACTTTATCTCCAAAATACAAGAAAATCATCTGGGGAGTGTAAAAGGAACTTTTATTCTCCTCTTTCAGTTGTTGTCTGGGAGGCTTACTGCCTCTGTTTGCTAACCTAGGCCTAGTCCTGGAAGCTTGTCGCTTCTGTACACTCTAACCTAGGCCTAGAATGTTTTCAGCCTCTGAGACTCACTGCTGGATGAGCTCACCCTTTCTTGTTCTTACTGAGCGCTGGCTGGCTGGTTCAACTCAGCTGTTCTGGCTCAAACTCCTCTCCCAGCGGACTGATTCAATTTGACTTTTCTCTTGGCCTCTGAGTTGCTCTGCTTGGCCTCAGACTAACTCAAGCCATCTGTTCTAATCTCCAGCTCCTTCTCATTCTCTGGCTCATTCTGTGTTCACCTGAGTTCTCTCTCTGCAACCTGTCTCTTTATTACTGTCCTGGTAAAGCTGCCTCCTCTCTGCATTGCCCCTTAAGTAGCTTCCCTTTTCTCTCCTTTCTCCTGAGAGTTGGGCTTATCCAATTCTGCCTGATCTGATTCATCACTTTTTATGCCACTCAATAACTTTACCAACATTGTTTGGGATTAAAGGGGTGTACCACCACTCCTGGTCCTAAGCTTTTATTGACCTGAAACTTGCTTTACACCAGGTTGGTTATGAACTCAGATCTGCTTCTCTGTCTCCTGGATGAAAGGCATGTTTGTATTCCAGCTGGATCACACAGACCTAGAAGGTCTTTGGATGTGATCTCTTGCAGAGCAGCCATGTTCTGGCTTAAAATTCCTCTACGGAGGAAATAAAATTTTAGTGACATTAAAAAATATCAGTGACATCAGGTAGGTAATTAAAAAAAAAAAGATGCACCTAACACAGATACAGTAAGAAGAGGAAAAAGACCCTGAGAACCAGCTTCCATGGTACTGGAAGGAGTTGTGCAAGCTCCCAAAGGAGGGAGTCAACCAAACTGTCACCTATGACACCCATGAACCACATATGACCAGCACGGCATGATAACCCTAAGTGTGCAATACTGGCACATATATCTCAGTGCAACCAATAACTCTAATTAGACTTAAGATCTCAACAAGAGGGAGACCATGGTTGGTGCTGGAAACCTAGCCAACTGCCCAGGGCTAGTTGAAGTCCTGGCCGTTGGAGAAGAATCTACAACCATTAATTTGTTAAACTAGCATAACCACTAACAACAATCTTTAAACATGTGTCCTGATACCCATAGGCCACTTGGTCTTTGCCTGTCACCAAGGAAATGTCTCTTTCTAACAGATGAGACCATGACAGAAAACCACAACCAATCAAAATGCAGAGTTGTGTAACCAAGTTCCAATGCATACATTTCCAAAAAACACTTCAGCACCTGAGACTGAGGGAACGTTTCAGAAGATGGAGGTAAGATCTTAAGACCCAGAGGATTACAGAGTTTGCTGTGAGGTTGTGTCTCCTACTAATGTCAGATGCTACACCCGTAAAACATCGCCAACATGTCTGACGAAACATGAGCTGAACAAGGATGACACCGATGGACATGCCAGAGTGGACAGAATAAAACCACGAGGACTTAGGCACACAGAAAGTACTGCAGGCAACTGAGGAATGCTGGGAGCGGGAAAGTTGGCTTTCCCAGGGAAGACCATACCAGTTAACCAGTGCCACATGGTCAGCCCTGAGAACACACACACGTAACAGTACACAGACTGAGCAGGTCATATTTAGGAAGATATAGGTATATAGACACACACACACACACACACACACACACACATGCAATAACAATGAAAAAAGAGGCCATTAATGTGAAGAAGAGTGAAATCATATAGACGGAGGAAAGGGAAGGGAGAGATGTAATTATAATCTCAGAAATTAAGAACAAAGGAGAGAAAATGCATCAGTGAGAGGAACAAAGGTAATGGGAAGATGTGTGTGTGAATACAAGCAAGATACTTGTTATACTTGTATGAGGATGTCGCGAGGAAACCCATTATTTTGTGTACAAATTAAAAAAGTTAAGAAACATAATGCAGCAGACATCTGGTTTATTAAAGCTCCAAATGTGATCGCCTAGAAGTAAATTAAGAAGGGAAGGACAAATGTGATGGAATTTTATATCTCTCTGTGGGAGAACACGGTAATAGTTGTCACAGCTGAGAATTGGTCTCCTTGACGTTAACCTCTGAGGCATGAAAACCACAATTTAGGCAAGCTTTTTCTGAAGGACAGAAAGTGAAGAGCAGTAAGTGGAAACATGTATTTCACTTCTAGGGAGAACAAATATTGCAAACATGTCAGTTTTCTCAATTATTCTGGATGTTCAAGTAACTTTAGTGAAAACACACAAACACTTGGCTCCTGATGGAGCCTCATTATTATTTACTCTAGAAAATGAACATAGGAAGTTCTAGCAGTGGAGAAAGAGGAAAAATTCTACACAGTAACACAATCATTTGAAACACAACAGACAATTCAGAAATATAATTAAATTCACACAGGAATCAATTGTTGAGAAAAAGATTTAAAGTTAATACAAGAAAAATTGAGTGTTTGTTGGAGGCAACTGAACAGCAATTTGGAAACAATATTAAGTTTATTTTATTAAGAATTTATATATATATTTAAGGTTATGTTTGGTGTGTGTATTTGTGTTTGTGTGTGTTATGAGTGTGTGGTGTGTATACATGTTTGGTGTGTGTGTGTGTTTGGAATGTGTGTGAGTGTTTGGTGTATGTGTGTGTTTGGTGGGTGTGTCACTCCTCTTCGGCCAGAGTTACAGATGATTGTGGGCCACCTGACGAAAGTTCTGGGAACTCAATTGGGCCCTTTGCACACTATGCACTCTTAACCATTGAGCCACCTTTCTAGTCCCATCAATTTTTAATTAATTTTTTAATTATATGTGCTTATGATTATGTATAGGTGTGAGCATGCTATGGTGCTGGTGTGCTGATGATTGTGTACAGATGTGAGTGTGTCATGGTGCACATGTGGAGGTCAGAGAACAACTTTGTGAAATTGGTTTTCTCCTGCGTTTTTGTAGATTTCTTGGGGGGATGAAGCTTAGGTCATCAGGCCTGTGTTGAAAATACTTTATGAGCTAAATCATCTTGTTGTTTGTTTTTGTTTGTCCAGACAGGGTTTCTTTGTGTAGCCCTGGCTGTCCAGGACTCTTTGTAGACCAGGCTGGCCTTGAACTCACAGAGATCCTCTTGCCTCTGCCTCCTGAGTGCTGGGGTCACAGGAGTGTGCCATGGTTATCCAGCTGAGCTAAGTCATCTTACTGTCCCTGAAAACAATAATTTGTCATGGGGCTTTTGTTTACTGTGTTGGGTTTTCTTTTCCTACCTCCCTTCTCCACCCCTGTCCCTTCCAACCCCCAGCACTAGTTAGGACAGAAGGAAGGTTAGAGCGTAGAGGGGCCATTGCTATCCTTAGACCATTAAGGGCGGTCAGTTCCTTGGGCAAATTTGATCTTCCTTGTCAGGATAGGGCCAACCAGCAACGGCCACAGCAGCAGAAGGCAAAGCCGGTACAGGGTCTCTGGGCTCTTGTATTTTAATACCCTCTCAAGAGTCCAAATGTAAAGTCTCCGTAGCTGGCAAAAGCATGCCTCTGCCAGAGCAATTGACAAATCTCTGTCAGCTGCTGTGGTTTTTCTGAAGCAGCCTCATATCCCACACCTCAGATTAAAACAAGATGTATTCACATAACATTTCTATGTTTCTAAAGAAACCAAAATTCTCACTACAATATTTTTTAATCAAATTTATATTGAACCTGATAGTACACTGGAGAGGTTGAAGACTAAAACCAAAACCACACCACAAAAATATTCTAGAAAAATATGATTTTGACTAAACAAGATAAAACATGAAAATCATGAAATATTGTTATTAAAAAAACATAAATAGTTGTTGGGGGTTGGTCTGATGCTTGTATTTTGATGCTAATTACCACCCCTTAAGATCTGCGGAAGCAGGTGGGCGTGGCTAAGGGAAAGAGGTAGGTGTGGCCAAGGAAGGAGGTGGGCGTGGCTAAGGCCTTCAGGTTTGGGGGACAGGAGAATCATGGGAAGGCGATAGGGAGATGGGAAGAGAGGAAAAGGAGGAAGCCACCATGAGTTAGGGGAAGAGAGACGCATGTGGGCTGGAGGAAGGACTCCAAGCACGGCGAGGATGAGGGAAACTATGGAGAGAGGAAGTGATCCAGATGAAGGATAAGCAAGTATTTATGGAACTATGGATGGAGGATGGTCCGATAGGAATGGTTGAGGGCTGGGAGGTTGGTGGGCTGGTTATTGCGACATGGTGTGGGGAATTGTCTGCCCAGTGTCGTTGGGCGCCATTTTGTTGCTGACATTAATAATTATAAGGCAAATAATAAACATACTTAGCCCCATACCATTTATTGTCAGCAACAATAGTTAATACTTTCACAGAGTGAGAGAAAAGCCATCAAAGATAATAACACAGAAAGAGAAAGCCATCTGCTCAGAAGGGGCGCTTCCAAACAGTAAGGAAAAGATGGGTACGAGAAACAGGGAACCCAGGTGCGGCCCTTCACTGGTGATTCAGGAAGCAGACAAGACTCAGCGAGGGGCCATTTTAATTTATTTTACCCAAGTTTTAAAAAGCTCAACCCCTTCTCATGTGGATTTTATTAAATACACATGCATCACTGGGAGAAGTATAAATTCATAAAATGCTTAGAAATCATTTTGGCTTGATTTCTCAAATGCTGAAAAGTACCTATTCTCTGAGTAATTCCAGTTATAACACACACACTCCACACTCACACACACACTCACACTCACACACTCACACATGGCACGTGTATTTAGGCTGCTCACATTGTTTGCACAACTTGTGTGTGACAGTGTGACACTGTTGTATGTTGTGGGTAAAAGAAAAGTACTGAGGTGCTTACAGGTGGGACAAGGTTAAACAAGTTACGGCTCATTCAAGTTAGCGTCTGTTAAAACATTTGAGACGAATATAGAGACACTGATGTGTTAGCACAGGTGAGACAAACACACACACACACACAGGGAGGGAGAAAGCCTTACAAACAAGCAAGCAAACAAACACCCACTCGTGTGCACCCCTCACTTAATATTCTCACAGTTTCCTGTGAGCCACTTTCAGAGCTTCAGAACCAATGGAAAAGCATCAAAAGTTAATGAAGAGCCAGGTCCACAGCAGAGGCCATGACCCACGCCCATCTCCCTTGGTCACCTTCGTCTTTCATGTGTGGCACCTGGCTTCCACCCAGAAGCTCACACTGCCTGACAGTCTCCCCAGGCTCCTGAAGCCTCTGCTCGCCCAGTCAACAGGCTGGAAGAACCAAGCAATTCTGTCCCCAGGAACTGACTTCCACTAAGGATGCACATGCCAGGTCCCTTGCTCTCTGTGATGACTGCCCTTGGTCCATAGCTTGACTGGGCTCGGATGGCAGGACACACAGCTTTGTCTGTGTTGGGCGGAGGTTTGCTGAGGGGGGAAGACCCACTGTGCCCGTGGGCACAGATGCACACACATGTTGTCGGAACACAACATGAGGAAGAGCAGCAAGCTAGCTGGTGCCTCTGCTCTCCCAGGCGTGAGGAGGTTCGTGTGGTCACAGCAGAGAGCTTCCCCCACATGGCTGGCTGTGCACCCCAAAAGTCAGTCAGGTAGACTGTCCTCCTTAAATTGCTCCTGGTCAAGGATTTGCTTGCAGCACCCAGGAAAGGCCCTTCCACTCTGCCTAAGGCGTGCTGTGCTGCACCTCTAGCGGAGCCAAGCTCTTTGTACCCACAGGGGCGCCTGCTTGATAATGCCCTCTTCTCTAGCTGCTGTCACTCCCCTGACTTTCTCTCTCACTAATGCCCTCTTCTTCCAGCATCACATTTTATTTTACGGATAGCTTTGGGGGGGACTCAGACAAGACTGTCACAAGAGTAGGTGTGCTCCATGCAGAAGATCTGGCCAAGGCCAGTTCATGAGGAGAGCACCAGATGTGAGGCCCCGTGTACCAGCGAGAAGGGTCGTGGTTCCTGTCTTCTCACAGACCAAGAGCTGCTTGGCCTGCCAGGCGTGTGGGCTTCTCTGGTTTCCCCTCGTGAGATTTCGGGGACACATAGGGGAGAAATATCCAATCTGAAACAGTCAACCAACTTACTGGATGGTTTCTTGACACCCGTGTTCCCCAAGAAAGCATGTTTATTTCAGCCTGGATGGTGGGAAGTGTGTTGTGTCTGTGTGGGGTGTGTGTGAGAGTGTGGGGGGCATCCAGCTGCAGAATCCGGGGACCTTTTCCACAGTCTGTGGCTCAGGCGTCTGTCCCAGGCCCTCAGCGCCTTAGCACAATTCTGCTCTGCCCACACGTGCGGTCCTCCAGGATTTGTGGAGTTGTCATCTTGTAATTGGACTGAAGGGCTGAGTTCAGCCAAGGAAGGCGCCTTTTCCCCCAGTTCCTGTGCTTTGAACAGTTGAGCATTTTACAGCTGGGTTGGTGAAAGGTTCTGATGCTATTGGTGTCATGAAACATTTTATAGGCAAGGATAATTGAGTTTTTATTTTTACTGGGAAAGAATGCCACCATCCTGGCTTTGGGGACCAAAGCACGGAAGAACTCAATTAAGGACCAGGATTCAGAGAGGCCCTGTAATTATGAAAACTAAATAGAAACAATCGCAGTTAAAAAACAACAACAAAAAATAAGACCAGAGAAAGCATTCAGGAATTTTCATTTCTTCTGTTAGATTATTCTCAGAGCAGTGAAACAGTCAAGGGCGTTATAAATCCATTCATTTATTTCAAAATTTGCAAAACAAATCCCTTCTTACACATAGTATTTGTACAACATGAAATTATTATTCAATAAGTTGACATTTTAAACCTATTACCGCCTAAACCTGTCTATTACTGCACTATTCAGAGCAGTAAGCTAACATTTACCAGCGCGCACAGCCTCCCGTCATGGGGAGATCAGGCTGAAATCCGTTATTTCATATTCAGATCGTGGAAGGTCAGGATTGAAACCAGCTACCTTTCTGATACTTTACTGAAAAGCCACTGTGAAATCCACAAAAGAAGTATTATCAAGTCACTGGAGTTATTCAGCCGGATGTTGACTTTGATATGTCAAATCTCTGATCTTTAATAGAAAATTGATGGTCGTGCCCCGAGGGTCAGCCATATGCATGACCGGGATAGGCCAAGGTTTGCATTAAATTATATCCAGTCTTGTGGGCTTATTCCCTGGCAGCTAAAGTCAAACAAAGCAAATGGGTCCCTTGCTAGTTGGGTCTCTTCATTGTTCTTGTGTTGGCATATGGATTTGCTTCTGTAATGGGGGACTGCTGGGCACGAGCTGCCTTATTGATTTTCTGAAGAGAGTTTTTTTCCCCTTAGTGTACCCAGAGGTGCCAGAAAAGGAAAGGAAAGCATCCAGTGTAGCCTCGGCCTTGGATGGTTGTGCTGGCAGCAGGTTGATTCTGCCACTGGAAATCCCGTGAAGATGTTAAGTTTCCGGTTTGAGCTTTTGTGTGTGTGTTGGGCAGCGAGGGGAAAGAGACTGGGTGCTCCCTGTGCCGCAGTCTTTGCGCAAGTTATCTGGTCGTTGAGTTCTCTGGATTTGAGTTGCAGAAATGGCTGGTGCTAACAGGCTCCATGACTAGCACTGGGAAGGGCACGGGAAATGGCAGATCTGGGGTTTTTACAGAGACTTTGGGGTCAGCAGCTGCTGTTAGCAGGGCTCCTGGCCCATGGAAAAATGGACCAACCCCACCCATGACACTAATGGTAGGTACTGTGAGACCCAGAGAAGCCCAGAGGGTACAGTCTCAGGGGAATGAGTACCATGTCCACTCCAGGCCAGAGATTACTGGGGAAAAAAATTAAAAGAAGCACATAAAAATTCTGGTAAGTCTCTCTCTGTCTCTGTCTGTCTCTGTCTGTCTTTATGTTTTCATTGGTCGCTCATAAACCATCCCTTTCTCACAGGTTTGCTGTGGGAACCACGTGAACACTCCTGGTTTAGGGTAAGTGTGATTAAATACAGCTGGGGACTGGTGGCGTCTCCTGGGCCTGGGCAGGCTCTCGTGAGTCCTGAGCACAGGTGGGCTGTGGCCTCCTGGCCTGGGTGGAGTTGGGGGCCTCTTTGCCCCTCTGGTCTTTCTGCTGTTTGGGCCTGAGGTCTGTGGGGAAATGGACCCTGGACTGCCATGCTGCCTGAGCACAGGTGGGCTGTGGCCTCCTGGCCTGGGTGGAGTTGGGGCCCTCTGGTCTTTCTGCTGTTTGGGCCTGAGGTCTGTGGGGAAATGGACCCTGGACTGCCATGCTGCCTGGCGGATGTGTTGCTTTCTGGGCTAGGATGGAAGTGCCTCCCCTTCCCCCCACCCCCAGCTGCCCATCTCGGGTTCCTTTGAGGCAGTCTGAGAGGATGGAGACTCACCTCCAAGGAGAGCGTGATTGGCAGGAGTGGGGTTGGGGAGGTGGGGGTGGGAGGGAATAAAGCTCATGGCAAGAGCAGGGCAAGTTGGGGTCACAGTGTATGTCATCCACGTCACTGGGAAGTCTCCTGGCCTTTTCTCTTTGCGGCAGGGTCCCATGCATCCAGGCTGGCCCCAAGCTCACTGTGTATTCAGGGGTGACAGTGACAGTCCGGTCCTCCTGCCTCCATTTTTAAAGTACCGAGCTGTGCAGAGCTGGCAATGTAACCAGGGCTTTGGGGCAGGCAGGCACCAACAGAGCGCCATCTCTGGCGTAAGGCTCATGGGTGTTTCTTTTTAAAATCTATCTTTACTTCATGTGCATTGGTGTCTCACCTGCATGTATGTCTGTGTGACGGTGTTGGATCACCTGGAAGTGGAGTCACAGACAGTTGTGAGCTGCCATGTGGGTGCTGGGAATTAAACCCAGGTCCCCTGGAAGAGCAGCCAGCGCTCTTAACTGCTGAGCCATCTCTCCAGGCCAAGACTCACTTTTAAACGGTGTTGGTCACTATGTATTTCTAAAGTCTTCTCTGCCAGGTTGAAGTGTCTTGGAGAGCAATACCAACAGCAGCAAGAATGTTAGCAAGAGTTGTTTTTGTTTTTGTTTTTCTGTAAAGTCTGAGTGGTTGCCAAAGATTGTGTTAGTTACCACGTGGCTTTCAGTCTGGAGGAGAGAAAAGCAAATCTTAGGTAAGTGAGATAAGTTTCCCAGAATCCTCTGGTAAGTGGTGGAGTCTTCGGGTCCAGGAGTGTCAGCTCTCTGCCACCACGTGTCACCACGACGCTGTGTGGGGGGGAACAGGGAGCCTCACCACCACCTTTTCTTTCTTTCTCGTGTGCTTAGGCTGAGGCTGATGTCAGGTGTCTCTGTTTTGAGATAGGGTCTCTCCTTTGGCCTTTCCCGGTGGGAGGGTGTTTTCTGTGCTCTCTAGGGACTGAACTCAAGTCTCTGCGCGTCTTTCCCCACTATCTCTCACTAGCGCCCCCTACCCCCTTTAGACGGAATCACAGAAAGCATGTGCGAACCCAGCCTTGCCTTTCCTGGGGCCGTTCATTCATTCCTTCAACAAACATTTGCCAGTCTTTGGCTTATGCTGCTTAACGCTGGCGTTTTGGTTTTTGTTTAATCGGTTCTGTGCAGAGCTGGTCACTCGGCCCGGCCCGGTGTGCTGGCGACAAGGCGGGAAGCGGAGCACAGACACCGAGGAGATGGGTGTGGGTTCTTCAGGGGCGCCTTCCCTTTCCTTGGTGATTACCTATTCTTCAAGACGAACACCCGGGCTCTACCTTTAGGGGGAGAAGGTGTCGTGAGGACCTTGAAGAACGTCCTTGGAGGACGGGTCCTCTCCCGGGTCTGCGGCTGCGAATCTGGACCGGCCTTCACCTGAGAGCAAGCAAACACTCATTAAGGAATTTCAAAAAAGAAGACACCGGAGGTTCTTTGAGGCCGGGGTCAAGCGAAGCCCCTCAGATTTGCGGCCGCCGCCGCCCCCGCCGTCCTCGCCACGCCTGAGTGGGTTTTAATGAAAGGGAAACACTAAATGTTTTGGCTGCATTTGAAGGCGCGGGACTCTGGGAGAGGGAGAGTTGTGCCTGCCTCACAGCCAGAGCTGGCCTCCGCCTCACCCTGCCCCTTTCATCTCCCTTTGTTGGGAGCCTACACCGAGGCTGAGCTTTCCCCACCGCTCCCTGGCTGACTGCGGCTCTGAAGGATGATTGCCTCCCGGTGAAGCCCTTTCCCCTTCTTCTGTACCCGAGCTCCATGCTCAATGAACATCAAAAAGCCTTATCATACCCCGATGGTTTAAATCTTTAAACAGAGCGTAACAGCCGGAGTACATCCAGGCCGCGCGCATCCCGGAGCCTTGTCACTGTGTGCTCCCGCAACAATTACCAGGAGAGGAGGCCGCCCGAGCAGGAGGAGCACGTGTTGTCTCCCCGGACCGCATGCTGCTGCTCTGATCAGGACTTCAGCGAAATTCTGTTTGAAATGAGAATAGACTAATTTTCATCCGACTCCTCCGCGAGGAATCCCCTGTGGTCCAGCACGCCAAGGGTCATCATTAGAAAACCACCTTCAAAAGAGAGGGGCCTTCTCGTGGCAAAGCTCTCTCCCTTTGTTAAATTTATAAACATTTATGTAAAAATGTATACATTAATTGTTCAGGCTCTTCCTGGCCTGGAAGGGCTGTGCCGGGCAATGTTCTTGGGGGAAATAAACTCGCAGAGATACCCCAAGTCAGAATGAAAATGGCCTCGTTTTTGAGTGAAAATTCAGAAGAATTCTGTGATCAAAGGCAAGTTCTTACTCCCAGCTGTTCAAAGGGACTTAGATTAAAAAAAAGTCGGCTGTGACCAAGAATAGAAAAGAACTCATTAAGAGCTTAATGAGCCGGTGGCAGGTGGAGCCATCACTTCCTTAAATGCTGTATTTCCCCCCCTTTATAGTGTTACTCATTTGGTTTCCCTGGATTCAATCGAGGTTTTCCAGTAAACCACGATAAAACGCAGCCAAGTTCATCACACCGGAAACACCCTTCACTCTGGCGTCACCGGGCATCTGTGTAATTAAGACGTCACCCCTCCCTTAACCTCCCTGCGAGGAGAGGTCTGGGAATGTAGCTGGGGAAGCAACAGTGTTTCACTTTTTCTTCCTTCGCTCTCCCATTTTCTCCAGAGGGAGAGCTGGCAGGCCAAGGAAGTTTAGCAGTGAGCCCGGGACCCAGGAGGAAAGGCAGGTTTGGGGTGTCCATAGAGACCCAAAAAGAAGCGTCCTCGGGGACTTAGGACTGTGTACATGTTCATGATTTTGTTTTTGCTACTCTAATGTGTATAAATACCAACACAAAGCGAAAGAAGCCCTCTCCCTATCCTGAAAGGCTTAAATTCCAAGGCACGGCCGAGGCTCTCCGGTATCTGCAGCGCTCACCTTCCTCATTCCCGCCCTTCCGACACCAGCAGCAAGGCCTTTCTTTCTTTCTTTCTTTCTTTTATTCTTTAAGTGCTGGAGGAGTCATGAAAAATTCAGACACTGGGCTTCCCTGAGACCAATCTGGTGGCTCTTTCTTTGTGCTAACTGCTGGTTTCTATGCATCATTCAAAAGGTACAGACCAAGTCGTCAACCCTGAACGGCTACTCGTGTTCAACATGAATATTTGCAGCTTAGCGAGGGACGAAATTTAAAAAAAAAAATAATATTTGACAAGCCCAAAGAAAGGTATAATAGGTCCAGAAGTATCCGTTTGAAAGATTTTTTTTTTTTATTTGTAAAAAGAAAAAAAAAAACTTTTTGTCTACCTGGGATGATTCTGAGCCACAAAAGGTTGGTGTTGAAAAAAAAAAAAAAAAACACTGATTTTTCTTCCAGGAGCATTGATTATGATTACACCCAGGCAGATGCGCAGGGAAGTCCCTTTTTTTTTTTTTTTTCAGGTAGAGGCAGGAGGAATATTCATTCCATGCAGATGCCACTAATCTGACCGGGAAGCCAAGCAGGATGATCCGAGTTGACTCCAGTCACACAACTATACACACTCGGCAAAATTGCCTTTCCCCACATTTCTTAATTAGAATTAGAATCAGCTTAGAACTAATAGAATCTCTTATTAGGAACAAAAAGAATGGCTGTCTCTCCAGTTCAAGTGGCATATCTACATAACTCATAGCCTTAAGAGATTACGGTCCCTGCTACTCGTGGCTGACTGCCTTTAACTCTCTTGTATTAATGAGTTGTTCTAAATTTAGTCTGCTGTGACAAACTAATATTAATACAGTATTTTATGGCCCAGAGCATTGGTAATACATAGGAAGGAAAGCCAGAGTCAAAGGAAGGGGGTGGGGAGTGAGATTACTTTGTGTGATTGTCAAGATATAAGATAATCCACGTATGTAGATATTAAGACTTAAATATAATACACTGCTTATGGATTTATATTATGTGAAACATTTTCTATTACTCTAAATCCTCCCGGCATTAGTTTCCTATTTTCAGGGGTTTATAACTTGGCCACACAAATTCACTCTGGGCTGAAACTTGGAATGCAGGGTCTTAACCCGGAGACATTTTATTTATTTATTTATTTATTTATTTATTTATTTAACAAAATTAAAAGTGAGTTTGGGCATTTTTAACCCCACTGTGTAGCAAAGGAGGAATAGCAGGTTTGGAATAACATTTGGTACCCAGAGCTCAAACATGTTTCAAAACAGGGAAGCATCCAGCAAAGAAAACCACACATGACAGGGCAGGAAGGGATTTCTAGGAAAGGAAAATCAAAGTTACAAACAGAGCTAATAAACAGACGAGGAGCTTCTTTCTTCAAGCGGCTTTTAAGATGTGAACTGTGGGACTGGCTTGGGTGGCCGTTTGTAGACAGCATTGTCGAGGGGGGGTGCATGCATGTGTGTGCGGTGTCTGTGGTATGCATGGCTTGTGTGTGCATGGTGTGTGCGCGTGGTTAAGATAACTCAGGTTTATCCTCCGTGACCGAGGAACAGAAGCATTTAGTGTGGGATTGGCCCTGTTGGCTGGCGAGATACAATGCTTTCTTCTCAGTGAATCCACAGAGTGAGCAGAAGAAAAGTGAGTGCCACAGCTCGTGTCACAGGCGGCTCTAGGCTGCCAGCGGCAGCAGTCAGGAGCCTGTGAGCATGGAAGGTGAGCCGTCGGGTGGGCGCTTATGGCAAGACAGATCGTGAGGAGCATTTTCAGAGCTGGGCAGGGTGAGAGGCAGCAGCCAGGCAGCGATGTTTCTGTCTGGACCCGAGGCCGACTGCTCGCTGCAGGCCAGCTCTGGATGCTCCCTGCGATGGGCATGGTGTCCACCTGGCAGGTGTTTCCAAAGCCTTTTCACGCCTCCAGAAGGAAAGCCTGAGTGGGAGACTGTCCTGTTCCTCAGATATTACATTGTCTTCTTTCCAGAAACGCAGCCACCGGCAACCCAGCCGGGAGGCCCCTTCTCCCGCTCTCCTTCTGGCTCCAGCTCAGAGGGTGGCTGCCCTCCTCTCTCCTGAGCTCACTGCGCCAAGGCAGCTTCATGGAGAGAGCCCCTTCCTGTTCTCCAGCACGTCTCAGCAAGATGCCTGGAATCTCAGCAGATTTTTTATCAGAAGAGAAATGGAAATGGGCTCACACGTCCCAGCAGAGACCCAACCCAAACCTGCTGCCCGACCCAGCGAGCGCAGCTAAGAAGCCTGTGCCGAGTGACAGAGAGCCGACCCTGGAGGCCATGCTCAGAACACGAGTGTGGTGGGCACAGCACATCCTCGGGAACAGGAAACTGCGGCAGTGGCAAGAACAAAAGGCAGGTCGCACTCGTATTTCAGTTCTAGGAACTGAACCCGGGAACCCGGCCACACCCGGGACTGAAAGCCAGAGTACCCACTGTGAGGTTTTTGGTTTAAAGCATTTTTATAAACTTGTTAACCACGCAGGACTCTCCTTGCTAACGGGCCGAAAAAGAAAAACAAACAAACAAACAACAGATCAAAACAAGCAGGAGATCTAAATGAGCTGTGTATGTTTGCTGAGGTGAGCCGTCCCCTGGACCATGTGAATGGTGACATCGCAACCGTAGGCTTCTGCTTGTGTGCCCTGGACTCAAGCATCTGAAACATGCCGCTCACGCTGCTCAGATTTGCCTTTCGGTTCACGTAACTGAGGTTGGTATAGTTTTAAGCCAAAAAGGCAGATTTTTATTTTTTATTTTTTGCTTTAAAAATACTCCCCCCTCCATATTCTTGTGATACCCAGTGGGTGTCACATAAGTTGAAGAGTTGGTCAAGGAAGAAACTTCGAACTTTTCCTTATTGCTACCAGTTTGAATTGGGGCTTCATGTGGGATCACATGGAGATTTGACAGAGTCCTAAAGCTGGTACGGCTTGGGTGTGGTGTCTTCCGGAGGGGTGAAATTGTTTGAGGAGACAAGATGGAGGAGTCTCCCCCTGAGTGGCTCCTCTGTTCGCGTTTTGTGTTGGGGTGGGCTGGTGTGGCTCCGCCGAGGATGAGTCACCACGGAACTAAGGACCCCTACACTAAGACACTACAGGTGTCTCTTCACTTAGCCAAAATTAGCTAAATCTTAACTTCGCTTTTAAAACTCAGAAGGCTCAACATTCAAGACAGAGACAGAAGAGAGTGCTGCCCTTCTGTCCTGCTCTGCGGTGCTCTGCCCTGCTCCCCCACATCTGTGGGAAGCGGAAGTCCTCTGCTGGGATCTATTGGATGAGGAAAGAATCTATTTTCAATGAAAGGGGAAAAACAAACCTATTTTTCTTCCATTGTCCTTCCCATTTCCCATGAATGCCAACGATCCTCTCTCACTGTTTGGTTTTAATTAATTAAATTTAGTATCCTTTGCGTGTGGGGCTCCAGGCACAGCGCACACGTGGCCGGCCACCTCGTCTCCTGTGCGGCCCGAGCACTCCAGGCTGGCTGGCCCGGCAATGTCTGTGCCAGCGTTCTGTCTTGCTGGAGAGTGCTGGGGTTATAGGCCCATCCAGCTTTCTCCCGTTGGTTCCTGGGGCTGGACTGTGGCCGCTGAGCCTCATCCTTGGTCCTCATTATTCGCCACTGATAATAGCTGAGCTTATAGATTTTCACATCAACTCTTAGTCCCCTCTCTTTTTGCAGTGGCAGCATTATTTGTGTTTTGAGTGTGCTGTAACTAATTCAGCTGTCAGCTGGTGTTTCTAATATCTTCCTACTAAAGACCCCGAATCAAGGGTAACCGAGAGACACTGGGTCTGGCGGCACAAGCCAATAACCCCACCACTCTGGAGGCTGGAGTCAGACAGGTGCATGGTCCGTGCCTTCCTGGGGTAAATAACAGGGTCGAGGCCAGCCTGAGCAGCAGTGAGGCCTTCAACAAACATAGCATGAACATCCTTGTACCCACAACACGTCACATAATCCAAGTCTGAAGGGTACACTCCCGGGAATGATGTCACCGGTCACCCAAGCGAACCTTTGTACACCGGATGATCATTGTTCTCTTGGCTTCCACAGGGACGCGCAGATCCTCGCTCCCTCTAGTGTTGGAGGCTCACGTTCCATCCCCCAATTCCCTGGTCACCTCTAATTGGCCTTTTCAAGCTGCCGGATCTCAGCCATCTTGATGGGTTAAAAAGAACACTGCAGAGTGGTGTTAAATTACGTTTCTACCATAGCCCATTGGAGCATTTGAAAATATGCTTAACAACTATTTGGTTTTCATTTATGTCTTCAATTACTTGCACCTCTGAGTCGGCCGCCGCGCCTCCCGGGTTGGTATCACCAGGCTCGTGAAATCGGTATGGAAACTTGGGGACTGTGACGTAATTTCTTGCGGGTTCCAGAAGGGGATGATAGAAAAATATCTTGTCTGACTTGAAGAATATGGTGATATTTGGCTGGCCTCCTCTTTTTAAAACATTATGAAAATTCCGATTTTTAAAAAGCACTTTATTGATTCTTTGTGAATTTCACACCACGAACCCCAATCCCACTCATCTTCCTGTTCCTCTGTATCCACCCTCGATCCCCACCCCGAGAAACCAAACCAAACCAAACCAAACCAAACCAAACCAAACGTCTCTCTGGGAAAGCTGTGGCGTGTCCTGTGTGTCACACAGTGAATCCTTTGTGACACCCTTTTCCCCAAGCAGCTTTACCTGTAAGTGTTCACGGCAGTGCTCGAGGCCTCCGGCTTCTGCTGCTCTCTCAGCACTGGGTCCCCATGGGGACTCCTCTCAGATATCCTATTGTTGCCGTGTCACGGAGACCCTGCCGCTTTGGATCTGCAGGACCAGCCCCTTCATGCACGCCAGCAGTTCACAGATGAGGTAGATGCTGGTGTGGGCCACCTCAGAGTCCTGGATCGGGGCCTGGGTCGTAGCCGAGTTGTTCAGCCAGCCAGCTCTCCTGCTTTGCTCAGGCAAGGGGCGGGGCTGCCTCTCCTGTACCCACACCACCAGGCCAGCTCACCCCGTGGTACCCACGAGAGGCACAGGGCCAGTCTCCTGAGTGCCACAGCTGGTGAGGGACTGGCTCTCCCACACTGCCTGGTGAGGGATTGGCCAGCTCTCCCTGGGTCATACCTGCTGAGGGGTGAGGTCAGCTCTGCACAGCCCTGGACATCAGTGTGGCCTCAGGAGGCAGCCAGACCATGGCCTTTGGTGGTAAGATGGGCTGTGGACATTGGCATAGACTCCTGCTGCTGCAGGCCCATGATCTAGACATGGAACAGGCCGGCACCTCACCATGGCCTGTCTCCAGCTCCACCTCTCAACATAGTGCACACAGCGTGTTTCACTTTTCTTTCTTCCATCTCTCCACCACATACCTGCTCACAGTGGTGGCCCTGGCCTCCAGCAGTCTTCTGCCCACCCACGCTGCGTGCCAGGAGGCCTCTTGGAAGTCCTGATTTTTAACACGGAGACCAGGGAAGAAACTTTGAAGTCGAGCTGAAGGTTCAGGCAGTCTGAGTTGAAGCTGTGACTTGGAGACGTTCTCTGGAGTGGGTGCTCTTACAGCGCGGGACCCAGTCCTGGGATGACCATCCTGTCCCCGGCTAAGTGACAACAGTGTCGTGTGCTGAGCAGCTGGGAAGAATCACAGAATACTTAAGCACAGGCCCTGGGTCCCCTGGGGAACAGGCAGGGCTCTTGACCGTGGAGCCGTCACTCCAGCCCCTGGCTTACACTTTTTCACTTATAGTTTTATTTTTCTTTTAATCCACATTGCTATGAACATGTATGTTTATATTTATATCCACAGGATATTCACTGAAAAAAGTTTTTGCTACAGGGTCTCTGGCCCAGGCTTGTCTAGAACCTGTGTAACTGGAATTGGCTGTAAACTTGGCACACTTACCTCCACCACTTGAGAGCTCGGGGCAGACTCGGGCCTCCTTCCAGCCCTCACCCCACCGGTGCGGTTCGGGGGATGGAACTGGGCAGCACACAAGCCCCTCATGGCTGAGCATCTCTGAGACACTAATCTTCCTGTGTGTAGTAGTTAGGAATTTCACCGAACGTTTCCTCTCCTCGTGGATGTTTCGGTTGCTGCTAAAGGGTCGTAGTTTACAACGTTCAGGCAGCTTGTGGGACCGTGGATATACTGAGTGACATTGGAGCCAAGGAGGAAAACCACAAAGGCGACATGATGTGATCATTGCCCCCCACGCCCCACACAGAACTCAGCTTTCCTAATTCTTCACATAAGAATGGCGCCCTGGTTCTTTTCTGTCAAAGTCTGAAGTAACTTTTCAAAGTATGACTGAGCCTGGTCACTCATAGTTTGATTTGGGAACACTGTACATTTCCCTTACTATCTGTTTTGGGGCTCTGTTTTAAAATTCAGTTTTTGCATTTAAGTTAATTTTAAGGTATTTATCAAGAACATCCACCCATCACCCTCTTCCTGCCACGTGGTGGTGCCAGTGACCAAATCTAGCCTTACCTGTGCCAGGCAACTACTGCTCAGCCGCACGGCCAGCTCCCCCAGCTACTGTAACAGACAACAAATGCACTCCCTGACTTTTCCTCGTATGTAGCTGTCTAGAGAAAACATTAAAGGACAGAAAGTTCTCAGAGTGAGCTTTGCAAACTTATCTAAAGTTACCTTTTCCTTACACAGGTATGTCTTTGATATATTACTGACGTTTTTATTTATAACTGAGATAACTGTTCTTTTCTTTGAAAACTTCCATTTCTATTTCATTTTAATGGTCGAAAACTGGGAAGGATAAGATGGAATCTCCCTCAAGCTACTTTTTTCTCTCCATACCATGTTGCTGATGAGAGGATGAGAAATCCATGGCCCACAACAGCCCATAGTGACTGCAACAGTCTGATGAGGACAGCGACTCTATGTGTCATGCTGTTCGTGGACTCATGGAGGACCTGGCCTAGAGGACCTTTGTCTAGAGATGTATGGGCTCAACAAGGATCAAAGGAGGGTCACAGATCACAAGTAACGGAACCTTAGCTTTCTTACATTTCTCAAGAAAGAGAGTCAGTGATTTACAGCTGTGTTTAAAATTACGGTTGGGGAACAAATGTTTTGGTTAAGCACTAAGACGGGAAGTGTCCACTTTGAGTGTGTAGCCGGCCCTCCCTGAGTGTGGTGTAGCTACGGCTGCATGCCGATCGAAAACTGCAGCAGAATGCTCTGAGCATTCTGACAGTGGAGTGGCTTTGGCAGCATGGCACTGTTTGCTCAGAAGGAAAGCATTTTGTCTGACTAGCACTTCCTCCGGAGGACTTTCCAAGGCCGCTGAGCCTCATGGGAGCTCAGCCCTTGCTGTATCCTGGGAGCCAAGCCTTCTTGTCTTCCCAGACTTGATCAGGTCAACCTCTTCCTGTCTTGCACGTTTATGACATTTTATATTTGTCTGATTGCATGCCTGTCTTCCCCCCTTGGAAGGTTCTCAGGAGGAACACGTGTGTTGGTGGGCTCCATATTTACCGTTGCATCCTATGAGAGCTGCAGAGTGCAAAGTTAGAGTAAATGTCTTGAGACAGGAAATCAACGTACAGGTGGACGGATGGGTAGGGGATGGGTGGGTGGGTGGATTTTGGGTGAATAGTTTTGGTTGGGTGGGTGGGTGGTTGTGTGTGTGGGGGTAGATTTTGGGTACGTAGATGTGGAGGTGGATGGAGTTTTGGTGAGCAGGTGGATGTGTGGATGAATGGGTTGGTAGATTTTGGGTGGGTGGGTGGATGATCATTCTGGTTAGGAAGATTGTACCTGAAGAAGACATTTCCCCTGTTAGGATTTACGAAGTTGAACATGTAATTTAAAAGACGCCAAGTACCTGATACTGTTAAAGTAGTGAAATTCACAAAGACTCTGCAAAGCATCTGGAAGCAGAGATGCTCCTTCTCCCTGTGCCACACTGACAGCGGCTGGCTGGGTTCCCTGTTTGAGAGGACAGTGACACTCTAGCATTAAGTTATCAGTCTTTGCTCTCACAGTGACGTATCGAGAAGTAAAGCTGTGACACCATCACTTTTCGTGATTTTTAAAAATTGAGAGTGAGCCAAGAAGAGGAGGAAGAAGAGGAGGAAGAGAAGTGGGGAAGGGAAGAACAACCATCCATCAAGGACATTTTCTCACTCCATTCCTGAATCTTCACTGTCTTTCCTCTTGGTTCTGGGCCATTCAGAAGAGTTAACAATCAGAATTCTACTTCAGACAGGACTGAGCATTCTTTTAGGATTATTTTATGAGAAAACTTAGATTTACTATAAAAACATGTAGCACTACCCTGATTTTCAAGCTCACTGAGAACATTCAGTTCAAAGCTTTGAATAAAAGCTTTTATTCATTAATCAAGGTGTTTGAGATGGTATTAAAATAATGTCTAGGATTCCCTAGTAAGGGCAGCAGGGGCTGTCTCTGACATGAACTCAGTGGCTGGCTCTTTGATCACCTCCCTCTGGTGGGGGCAGCCTTGCCAGGCCACAGAGGAGGACAATGCAGACAGTCCTGATGAGACCTGATAGACTAGGATCAGATAGTGGGGGGGAGGGGGAGGGAGAATTCCCCTGTCAGTGGACTAGGGGAAGTGGATGGAGGGTGGGACCAGGAGGGGATGAGGGAGGGGGCTACCACTGGGATACTAGGTGAATAAATTGTAAAAAATAAAAATAAAATAATGAAATAATATATAAAAAGGCATAAAATAAAATACTGTCCAATAAAAGTTGAGAGCAAGGCGACATTTTTTTTTTGGTGTGCGTGGCGTGTTGAATATGTTTGCATGAGGTGTGTGTGTGTAAGTGTGTAATGGTGCACACACCTGTGCTCACAGACCGAAGCCGGAAGGGGACACTGGGTGTCCTTGTCGATCATCCTCGGCCTTGTTCCTTTGAGGCAGGGTCTCTCAGTGGAGCTCTTGTTTTCTGGGCTCGCTCCACAGCCCTCCTGTTTTTTTGTTTTTTTTTTTTTTTCCACGAGGATCTGAACTCAGGCCTCAGGTTTGCTCAGCAAGCTTCAGGTTTGCTCAGCAAGCTCCTGGTCTGCTTGAGTCCAGTTCCCAGGGACCACTTCCCAATTCCAGTTAACAAAAACTCTATCCACATCGCTAGTCAGAATAAATATACACTTCAAACTTCATTATCAGTTTGTGTCATTGGAGTGTCACACGCAAGGATCAGAATTACGTAGGGAAGGTTACGACAGCACACTTTTTTTTTTTTTTTTTTTTACCTGTCCTAACACAACGTTAGGGAGGGCATACAGACGTCAGCAAGGCAGAGAAGACACGGATCTTTTAGCCCAGACCAACTGGGTTTCTAGCTGACGGGCCTACCGGGCTTCCTTCCTCAGGAGTCCTGACGCTCCTGAAGACCAGACCCAGGCTCCACTGGAGACCCTTGAAGAGCTTCCTCACTAGAGGGCAGCATTGGACCAACTGTCCAAACAGAAGGTTGCTGGCAAGTGGGCCAGAGCCATGCAGATCCCTTTAGTAACTCGGGTCTTACAGGGATTTCTAATTCGATTTGTTGAGATGGGACCCAATTTGGTTTGCTCACCCTTTAGGAGGGAGTTTTAGGGATTTGCTCCACTAATAAAAATGAATTGTTTTTAGATAGGTATTACGTCAGGTCTGTGAAAGTCGTGCGAACCCTGGCACTTGTATTACCTAGCCTTTTAAATGCACATACATTATTGTGTTAAATTATTTATTACTGTAACGGAATAATGCACGAGCAGAGCTACCTCGTCAGCAGACCTCTCTGTATTCTCAGCCTCCACAATGGCGGCTATTTCCCAGTGAGTGCTGTGGATTATTTGGGGGGATTTTTGTTTCCTGTCTGGCCTGTGGGGTGCGCTGCAGAAGGCTGCAGGAACAGCAGATGGAGATCCACCTTGCCGCAGATATTTTTCCTGGAGATTGGATGTTTATCTAGGGAGCACGCCTAGAGGCTGGCCCCCATAAGGTAGTTCAGTCCTTAGGGGATACAAGAGCAAGTCATTGCTCCAGCCTCCTCATCCTGTCAGGGTTGGGACAAAACCTCTTCTCTTGTTTTCCAACGGGGTTGACTGTGTGGTGGAGACCTTGATGTGTTCGTGGTTTTCTGTGGCTGTAACAGATGCCTAGGCCGATCAGCTTATACAGAGAAGCAGTTCACTCTGCTCACACTTTTGGAGGCCCTAGGCCATGGTCAGGAGGACACGGTTCTGTTGGGCTCTGGCTGGGGTGGGAACAGCACACCACGGTGAAGCTATGGGCTGGTAGGAACCATTGAAATCATGATCAGGAAGCAGAGAGGGGAAGAGAGAGAGGGAGAGAGATAGAGAGGGGAAGAAAGAGAAGGAGGGAGAGAGGAGGAGAAAGGGGGAAGAGGGGAGAGAGAGGAAGAGAGAAGGAGGGAGAGGGGGAAAGGAGAGAGGGAGAGACATAGAGATGCGAAGAAAGAGAGGGAGGGAGAGAGAGGCACTACTGCCATCTCCTTTGATGGCGGCACAGAGCAAGGCACGCCCGATTCTAGTAACCGCCATAGTCACAGGGTGCTGGCTTTGGGTGGGCTGAGGGTGAGCCGTGAAACCTCCTCAGGCTGTAGAAAGTAGGGGAGCAGCCGAGCTTGTGAAAGTTGGCGTTTCCTCGTCCACAAAACAGCCCACGGGAAGCTAATCCTCGGCGATGCTAGGATGCTAAGCAGAATTCACTTGCTTGGTGCCTCCTGCAGTGCCTGGCATGCAGCAGGTGATCTCTGCTGTCTGTGTGTCTGTCTGTCCGTCTGTCTGCACACGCTCACAGGCAGGGCACTTTGTGTTTGCTCAGATCAGTGGCTCACAGGGCCTGCTCAGCTTTCATTACCTCATCGACACACACTCAGTGCGTTCTGGGTGGGTTCTGAGCCCCGTGGGGGATACAAGGCCTGTGGGCGGAAGCTGATGTGTTGAGCGGGTAGCTGAACACATATGGAGGGCGCCTGGTCTGGGCGGGCTGCAAAGACATTGCAAAAGTCACTCAGAGTGGCCAGTGTTTACATGGCACTTCCTGTTTGTCAGTCGTGGCATGCATGGCAGTTGGATATGTGGGTAAACCGAGGCACAGACATGCATTCAATGTAGAGAAAGCCAGGCTTGGGATATACACAGCTGGTGCCGGGGCATCTGTGCTTGCCAGCTGGCCTTGACTAACGGGAAGGACAACAGTGATGGTGACTACTATTTTGGGCCCCTGGTACAGTATCACCTTCTCTTCCCACAGTGCCCCTGTGTACTATGGGACAGATGCTGACTGGCTTCTGAAGTGGGGAAAACAAGAACCGAGAATGGCCGTTCCACCCTAAGGAAGAAGCTAGTCTGAGGACTTGCAGTTGGCAAGGGACAAATCTGGGGTGCAAACCTGGGGTGAGACATCTCTGGGCGTTGTCTTTCCATTTGCTGTCCTTGTCTCCCGTGAAGGCGTACTGATGATGAAGAGGAACATCCCAGGTCGCCATGGTGACAGCATGGCATTGCGGACCGTGTTTGGTGTGGCGTGTGTGAGTGTGTGTGCACATGTGTGAATGTTTGTGTGTGAATTTATATATAGAGGGAAGATGAAAGACAGGCTTGAGGAATCATCCTGGCCCTTAGGGCAAGACTTCAGCATTGATCTAGGCACTTCAGGCTTAGGTAAGGAGGTGTTTTCAGATGAAAGGTGGATTTTCCTCCCCCAATTCTATTTCTGTTGACTTTCCTATACTTAGCAAATCTCTGCTCCCTTGCTTCTATTTTTTTTTTCAGTTTGATTTCACAATAGGGCTCCCAGATTAAGCAAATGAAACAGAGGACAGTAGCTAAATTATGTTCAGTTAAGCAGCAAGTAATTTTTTTTTTTGAGTAAGTGTGTCCCACGTATCTTCATGTATGCAACCCATATGTAAAAGGGCCACGGAAAAGCATGATTCCCAGGCATGGGCTGGCCAACCTCGGTGGCGACTTGCAAGTTTCATAATCTCTCCATATTCTTTTGCACGGATGGAACTCTGTCCTGTCTGGTGCTTGGCCATGCGGGAAGAGTCCTCACAGTCAGGCCTTGCCTCCTCGTAATTCCTACGCCTGCCTCTGCTGCCCAGTGAGGACAGGAATATTCAGCTCCGTGGAAACTGGTCGTGATGGTGTTACGCCAACGGTTGTCAGTGGATGCTCCGCCTTGCTGGGCCGTGTGCACCTCTCGCTTGTCTCTGCTACCATTAGGGTCTCCTTGAAAGCACCGCATGGTAACGTTTGCCGGGCTCACTCTCTCCGGCTGCTGGCCACGGCCCTTCCTTCATGACACGCCACCCCCGGTACGGGCACGCAGCCAGCTGAGCAGATGGCTGAGAATCTTGGCATGCCAGGAAACCATTAGGTTCATCAGTGCTAGCAACATGGGCAAGTTCCTATCCACAAACATGGAAGCAGGGGCCCTCGGAGGGCAAGAAGCGGAAGCCCTTTTGGTTCAGCGGGGCCTGACCTTTCAAGCCCAGATGCAGTCTCTGCTGAGCTGCAAGTTTAGGGCTCTGTGGGGAGGAACAGCCTCAGGAGACAGGGAGATGGATGGGCAGGAGCTGCTGAAACACACAGAAATTTTCATTTCTGCCTGGCTGGAGGCACCGAGGGCCAAGACTGCTGAGGGTGACAGCGAGCGGCTCCAGCAGGAACCTGCTTTCCATTTCTGGTGAGAAACCGCCTGAAGAGAAGCAGCAAGCCTGCCAGCGGATGGGCCGGGCCGCGCTCTACTCTCTTACTCTGGGGAGCACGGTGTTCCCCAAATCCTGAAATGCTTGGACTTTACTGGCCCCACAGACACTGGAAGTGAAATGAAAGCGTTTTCCCTTCAGCCAGTGGAGAGAGTTGAAGAGGTGGAGGAGGAATGAAAGCAGCTTAGAATTCTAAGAAGGTGTCCTCGGTTTTCCCGCAGCCTTAGTTCTTCCTACTTAAAAATAGATGCTAGCCTGGTAGGCTGTCTGCTGAACATGCAGGAGGCCCTGGGCTCTGTCCCCAGCACGGTGCATGGTCCCAACACTCAGGAAGTAAGAGCAGGAGGGTCAGAAGTTCAAGGTCAGCTCTGCCTACACAGTGAGTTCCAGGGCAGGCTGCACATGAGACCCTTGTCTCAGATAAATGCACTAATAAAACCTTGATTGCTCGAAAGCCCCCATTTGTGTAGAAGTGTGCCGCAGACGTCTCTTCCAACTTGAGTGTGTGAACGGTTCCTCCTGTCAATAAATTTGTTCTATGTCAGTGCAGAATTCTTCCCCGAACAGCAGGTGCCCACTTTGAAATTATAGTTGTTCTTTGATCAAACAAGCTACTCCTGCTCCTCTTCATTGCAATCTATATAGGCATATATAAGTCAATACAAATATTTATATTTAATGATAACTAACCTGCCAGGCTTGAATCTTTTATTTATTTCTCAACTCCATGAAATTGCTGATCTAGTTGCAATGGTCACGTGATCAGTTACCTGCCATTCGGCATAAAGCGGTTTCTTAGTTACAAACATTAACATTGTGGTGGATGTATAATTCAGATTTTCTTGTATGAATGGTTGCTCTGAACCCTGTGCTCATGCAGGTCTCTCCAGCCATTGGGTTTTCTTAGAGGCTCATTGCTCTTTCTTGACTTCTGGCCCAGTTTATTGAAGCATGTGCTACATGTAAAAGCCCTTGGATGTTTCATGTGTATTTCAAGCATGTTTCTTCCTATCTGAGCATCCCTCAATCAGTATCAAATGCGCCGTCATTCATTGTTTGGCCTGTGTCAGAGTTTCTTTTCCTCTGCGTGGCTCATAGCTCGGACCATGAGCTATTAACAACCTCAGTGTTTCTCAGGTTTTCTTAGGAGAGATATTCGTCTCACCACCACATGATCTCACTTCAGTCTTAGACTAGACCACTTATTTCTGTCCAAAACATAAGTCCAGTCAAAATGTTTTACCATAGCCAAGACGGGCCTCGTTCTCCCTGGCCTGGCTTAGCTGGCAGTAGAATGTAGAGGGGTGTGCTGAGGTTTTCTCCAGGGAATCCTCCCAAATGTCCTCCCTTTCACCCAAGAACTTGACGAGAACTCCCTGAAGTGTGTCAGTGTGCACAACTCCACGCACCGTGGAGGCAGTCACATCTACCTGAAAAGACAATTAGGCAAGGGCTAAGGTTGAGATTACCGGTGGAAGCCGAGTAAGAAGGGCCTCTGCTTAAAGACAAGAGAGTCAGGCTGTCAACGCAGAAAGGCCCTTTATTCCCCCCTAATGGTCAGAACAACGCACAACCAAGAACGCTTACTCGGACTATGAAAGCTACGGTGGAAACATGTTAAGACACCCGACTTTACCTCAAGACAAAACCAAAACCTGGAGCCCGGGACAACTGTCTGATTCCCAGCTGTGGAAACCCCGAGCAGCCTGTCCTGGCATGTTAGAGTCTCCGAGAGAAACGGTGGTGGAGGAACAAGCCTCCTTGCCGCTTGAGACTCTTATCCTGAATCGCTCATGAGTGGGGCATGAGCGATTCAGTGCTGTGAGAGTGAGACACGTAGGTTCCGGGTATTCCACAACCTTTGAGCCATAGCCTGTCGTCACAGGCGATATCATAAAACTTTGCCTCTTCTGCAACACGGCAGAAAGTGGTGGCAGGGTTAAACCTTCATTTTTTTTTTTTTCTCATCAAGTATCCACATTAACTTTTCCTAGAGTATTGGAAAAGAATGCTAGTTCTAATGGCTGTCGAAGAATTGGGGCTGACGTGCCGAGATGCCATCAGAAGAAGAGAGATTCTGAACAACTCCAGGGTCAGAACCATCAGGTAAATAAGGACTTCACTCTTCAGCCGTGCCTGGCCTCAGAGCAGGGTTTGTCTGTCTTCCTGTTCTTCATTGTTGGGCACACTGCTGCTTCTCTGTTTTGGGAGAATTGGTGGTGGAAACTGAGGTGGCTCTGGCTCCTGGAAGGTGAAAAGGTGAAGCAGCGTTGCCATCCAGACTGTATAAGGAGGGACACAGGGGCCACTCAGGGGAAGATGGGCCCTTTTACCTCTATGATGAGAAGTATGTCGCAAAACTCATTCTCCTTTAGAATTGAAAAGGCCAAGGAGAGATATGGTGGACAGCGTGCCAAGTTCTACCAAGGCTCTGTCTGTGGAGTCAGACGGGGCCTGGTGTCATAGAGTGTCTGTGGTCCATGAGTACCAGCGCTGGCCCGTTGGCCCGTGCTAATGGCTTTAAGTGAGCTGGAGAGAGAGTTGTCCAAAGCGTTGCCCAGAGCCAAGACCTGTCCGTTTTCAGTAGTTAAGCTTTCCTCCTGAGCTTCTTTAGTGTGAATATAACCTCTGCCATCTTCACCTGGACAACTTTCTTCATTCACTGTGCCTCTAAGTAAATCATGTCTTGCAATATTAGAAATAAAGTGTCGCCATGGATTGGCACGCCTCCCAGCTCACGCCTCTATCGCTCATGGACGAGCGGATAGAATCTGTCACCTACAGCCCCCTTCAGCTTTTCTCATGTTCTTTCAGATCAAAACTGCCCTTTCCTAAGCCTTGGCCTTACAGGAGGTAAATGTGAAATGGAGTTTTGAAGGAAAAATGTTTTTGTATCTTATTCCTCACCTGTTTGTGTCTTTGAACTTCTCTTGTCGGAACAGAATCTGAATACTTGCGAACCACTAGGTGGCTTTCTGGCTTGGGAGAGTGCAGGGAACAAAATCTTTTATTTCATTGAATCATAAAGTTCTCCTTATTTGGGGGCTAGGGAGATGGCTCAGTAGTTAAGAGCACTGGCTGCTCTTGCAGAGGACCCTGGTTTGAGTCTCAGCACCTACATGGTAGGTCACATATCTGTGACTCTGGCTCCAGGAGAGCCAGTGTCCTCTTCTGCCCTCATGGGCTGTTCAAACATGTGCTGCGCTTAATACACACAGGCAAAACACTCAAACATGTATGATAGAAATTAATTTTAAAAATCTCCACATGTTAGGGCCCAATTAATTGTTACAGTCAGTATCCATTACCTTCCATTCAAAATATAACTCTGATTTCCTTCCTTCCATCTTCCCTTCCTTCCTCCCGTCCTTTCTTCCTTCCAATAGGGTCTCACTCTTCATCCCCAGCTGCCCTAGAACATATGCCAATACTTCTGGCTCTGCCTCCAGAGTGCTGTGATTATAGCCATGAAACCCTGTGCCCAACTTTAGCCAGCACCCTGATTCTTTGAGGTATATGTAATCAGTAACTACTACCACGTTCTAGTGGGCCGTTCCCTAGTTAATACTCTTTAAGCTTATACACACATTTGTGTATTTTGTTTGTCTGTTGTTTGTCATTTAAGATAGGATTTTACACTGTAGCCTAGGTTGTCCTGAAACTCACTGTGTAGCTCAGGCTGGCCTTCTGTGGTAGCCTCTTGCCTCAGCCTGTTGTATTTAGGCAAAAGGTGTGCTTTACCACCTTTATAAATATCTGTAAATATTTATAAGTTTATTAGTATTTTCTACAAAGAAAACAGGGTATGAAAATCTTTCCTAATAAATCCAGCTGTTTGCTTCCACTGCGAGGACTGAGGGAGGCAGCTGCCGAGTCTATGCAGAGAGGAATGAAAACACTCCTCTACGTCACTTCCTTGGAATGGCATTAGCCAGCCCTTGACTGCTGGTAAGGTGGAAGCAGGAGGCCATGGAGATCCTGCACCACTCAGGGGCTGAATGCTCATTCCGAGTGGAAACGCTACCCTTCGGGGACAGCCGGTATGGACGCAGAGCCTCCGGTCACCCCCCCCCCCCCGGGCACCCTGGGTTAGCATCCCATCCTTGGGCTGTCTGCCGCATCCTGGCTCTCCTGTCCCTGAGGTCTCGGGGGAGGAAGCGTTTCTGCTGCCAGGCCAGTGTGTTTGCTGCTTAAAGATTTCCCGGATTGAAGAGTAATCTCCCAGGTGTGTTAGTGCAGCAGCAGAGGGAGGCAGGGGATTGGCGGTTCCTCTGGGATGCTTGCTTTTATTGAGGGAGCACACTTGCCCGGGAGAAGAAGAAGGGGCAACAAAGCAGCCCCGGAGGTTGGCTAAGAGCTGCAGTGCAGGCTGACTGCCCAGAGGAGTTAACGGGTCTCAGAGACAAGGCCGGCACTCGGGCAGGAAGGCCAGTAACTACCGTGTAGGTTTGCAAGGCCGTGGTTAACGCGGTCCTCCGGGGACACTTTCTCTAGAACTCTTGGATTGAGTCCTGGAGGTGACGTGTCATTTTAGGAAACGTGTTAATGTACAGATCAAGCTGTCCTGCTATCCCACTGGACATTACCACGGGCAATAGTGTCCAGTGACCGGGCTGAAGGAGCAGAGCTGTGAGGGTAGCACTTGGGGTTCATGATTGGCCAAAGGAAGCAGAGGGGGCTGTGTTTGTTCAGATAACCCTGAAGGTGAGATGAGAAAATTCACAGAGACAAAAGGTGAGGGCTCTTGACGGATAAGCAGCATCTGCAGAAGTCCCTGGAGCAGCAGGAGCAGAAACCACAGGCCCTGGAGTGGAAGTGAAGGTGGGCCAGTTTCCCTCGACTTCAAAGTTATAAACACTGACACAAAAAGATAATTCAATTAAAATACGACATTTAGTTAATTATTTATATTATTAGTGCTATGTGTGTTTGTGTGTGTGTGTGTGCCCTTACACACTGAGCCATCTTACCAGCTCAGAAATAACTTCTTAAAGAGGAAAAAATAAAAAATGAATTCATGGATAAGGTCCATGATAGTGAACGAAAAAAAGGGCATGGACAAGACTGTTGCAGCCTGTTATTTGAGACAACGCTGCAGCCATCTTTGTGTTCAGCTTCCATTTTTTTTATAAGATGAAATTAAGTTCAAAACCTTAAACTTTTCAACTCTGCTTCCTGGAAGCGGCTGTTCATAGCTGGAACTAGGAGACCCTGCCAGAGGGCGGAGCTGACGGTTCAACAGTGTTATGACTCAGCTTTGTTTTCTATCCACTTGGCTACCCCCTGGTTGCACCCTTCTTATCTCCACACCTGGCTGCACTTTGGATGTGCTCTAGAAGACCCTCAGTCCTGCCTTACTTACCTCACTTAGGACCGATCAGCTTAAAGGTCAGCTGATGATACCTCGTCTAGTTAGCCAAAACTGTAATGTTGCTTTGTATCGTTCAACAAACTGTTGCTGCCCTCCCCAGGTCCTTTGCACCTGGTTCTTTCTATAAAAACCCTGCAGTGAGACCTAGTCCATCCACAGTTAGGCTCCCGAGTTCCTTTCTGTGTCCCTGGTCTGACCAGCCTTGCGATGTTGCATTCAATAAACCATCTGTATGTAACTGAGACCTGAGTCCGGGCGGTGCGGCTAGTCTTATACTGGAGCAGAGACATGCAGGTTCTCACGAGCTTGGGACTGGCACAGGGGTGAGGAGAGTTCGCCGCAGCCTCTGTCTGTTACGTCTGTTGTGTTTTTCTTGTGTTTTCTGGTTCTGACTTTAGAACCCAGTAAATGAGCCACACTTCAGACCTTTGTTTTTTCCTCTTCCTTCTCATCTTCCTCCTCTTCTTAGAGTCAAGAGTGGTTTTCTTCTCCTTTTGTCTGTAAACTCCCATTCATAATTCACAGCGCATCTTGGTTTTACCTTTGTGAAACTCTGGACTCCCAGCTTCCTCTTCCTGCCTTTCCTTTACATCTTCTGGTGAGAGCATGCAGACTGCTCTCCCCCGGGCTGGACTGTGGGGGCCTCATCTGTCTTTGTCTTTGGAATGGAAAAGAGGCCCAGTGTTTATACTAGTCTCTCTCTCTCTCTCTCTGTGTGTGTGTGTGTGTGTCTGGACTTCATTTCTCTCCACTCAACAGTCTTGAAAAATGTTCTTTTAAAGTCTGATGGACTCAAGCCACTCTTTTCTGAACACTGTGGATCCTGTATCATGAGAGGAACAAAACTCTCCAACAAGACCCTCCACAGGCCCAGCCTAGCTCATACCCTGCATCCTCATCTTCTCTGCCCCTGCAGTCCCCAGGTAGGTCTGTCAGACCTCCCAAGGTCCTTTTTAGTTTTCTTGCCTTTGTTTCCCATCACTGTCTGGTCTTTCTTTTTACCCCTTCTTCACACCCACCTATAAATATTACCCCAATGACCCACCCCCACCGTATCCTCCTACAACAGCTACACCTCTGTTTGAGACTTGATTTTTAAACTGTCTCTGTCTCCTTCCCCCTTAGACAGAGCTCGTTGAGGCCCTGGAATCCTGGCACCATACCTGGCACCAAGACCACAAATAACCCCTTAGCTCTTGCTTTCCATCTTCCTTGTTTAAAGACACCAGAAAGATGTAGGACTCAGAGTTCTAAATACTAAGAGGTTAAAAATACTAGGTTGAGACAGATTGAGTATCTTTATGTCTCCTTTTCCCTCAAGAGTGAAGGAGAGACAGATGGAAAGTCTGTATTTAGAGGATGCTTCCATAAATTATGCTGTGCAAAAGACACCTAAGAGCCCGCTCAGTCACGAGAACTCAGGCCATTCTGCCTTTGTGTTCATTGGTTTTCCAGTTATCTTGTCACAGGCAGGCTCAAAATAATGCTAATTGGCTGCGGCTTACCTAAGGCCGCCTTGTTACAGAAGAGGAAGGGGCCCGGGAAGCCTTCACCAGGACAGCAGAAGCAGCATCCATTTGTTAGAAGATGTTCATTCAGCCCCCAGGCTCCTGAGACGAATGCATGGACCGTGATCTATCTTCCAGGGTGTCCAAGCATCTTACGTCCATCTCCCTCCATTCACACTCAAGTAACATTTTGAGGAAGGAGTTACCCAGGACGTCCTGTCCCGAGGGCCGGGAGTCAACCGTCTCTCTCTGCAGTATCTAGCGCATTCATCCCATGGAGTTGTGTGGTTCAAAAGTGGCATGAAACAACATGCCGCCTGCCTCTCATCCCGGGGCCTGAGCAGGCTCCGTGCAAACACGTGAGTTCCCCTCCACAGACGGTGCCCTCCCGCAAGGCGCTGGTGATGGCAGCAGAGGGTAAAATCTGCAGCCGAGTCAATTGCTTGGGCATAAACTTTGCAGCCCCTCCCTTTGCTCAAGGAGCCACCTGGATGCAGTATGTCAGCGGATCTAACTGTAGCATGGCCCTGCGATTCAGAAAGTAGCTGAGCTGCTGTGCGTGCGCACTCTGCTTTTTGGGGTCCCCTGCTCCTAATCGTGTTTTGAATTCTCTCAGATGCCCTTGCTTTCACTAGTTAGTGCTTTTGTATGCAGAAATGGGCTGCAAAATAGGCACCAACCCACCGGCCCCACCGGATGAGTAGTCTCTGTTGCTCCCTTGGGGCAGCCTAGTTTTGAGGTAACCACAGTTCTCTTTGCTGTGACAGGAACAGTTTAAATTTAAAAGCCAGCTTAAGCGGATCTTGGCTCCCAGTTTGAGGGCTTTGCCTGTTGTGGTAGCAAGGCGGGAGGCTGAGGTGGCTGTTCTCCCGGCATCTGAGGTCAGGACGCAGAGATGAAGCTGCAGCTAGCTCACCTTCTCCTTTTGTCCAGTCTGGGACCCTGCCCAGGTGGGGGGTGTTTGCCCCCTGCACCCACAGCAAGCCTTCCCTCTTTAGTTAAACCTGTGTGGAAACAACCTCACAAACAGACCTCCAGGTGTGTGTACCGTGATTCCAAGTCTACTCAGGTTGTAATGGAAACTAACTCAGACGTTGCGATGGAGTCTGGGCTGTACGCTTGAGGCCGTTCTGGCCCTATTCAAGGATGCTCCACTAATTGGTTCACTAGCTCTGCAACTTGGGGACAGCTATCCTGGCAACCTTTGTTGTATCCTTTAGCTATGATCCCAGAAAACTACAACCCCTTGAATAGCAGACACTAGACTAGGGAAGTAAGGTATTTCCCTGAATCTAGACAGATCTAGGAACAAGACGTGCGTGAGCAAGGGGGCGGGATCAAACGGCCGCTTCCTCAGTGCTGTGTCTCATCTTGGCTTCCCCCAATCATCCCCAATCAGCGGCAAATCAGAACAGCGCGGAGTCAAGTCTGAAAAGGCAAAGGGCCATTTGTCCTTTTCTGTTTCACATTTGCTTACTGTATCTTTGTTTATGACTGGGTAACATCACTTCACACAGAGCTATCAATAATCATCTGTCACTTCCAAAGAGGCTGTGACTCGTGGACAAGTGACCTAATCAATTTGTTGGTGAACTGTTCATCCCTGATGTTTGAGTGAGCAGGCTCTTTGTGGACTGAGACTGAGCACGTGTTTGGTGGCTGCAGTAACATCCTCTAGGCCCAGCTGCTTCTGCAAATCTGGTTTAATCTATCAACAAGAATCAGAGTCACAAACCACAGTCACAACCAGCCAGGCAAGGACACTGGCTGCGGTCTTGCTGGCTGGGTGGTGCTGAAAAACTCTAGGGGGCGCCATCCACCCGTGGTATGATGTCACTGGCTCGCACCCGGCTCAGGAGAACCAGAGTCTTTTCTTTCTCAGTGTGGGAGCTCTTGGGCCACCTTTTGAGTCACAGCTTCCCTAGCTTCTGTTCCTCCCCATCCTTCTTCATTTGTACCTGGCCAGCCGTCTGTGTGTGTGTCTAGTGTGTGTGTGTGTGGGGGGTGTTACGTGTTCATACTTGGCTGTTGGCTGTATTATATAGCTTTACATTTGTAGGTGAGGTTATGTGGCAGGACCAGCCTTCTCTGTGTCCCAGAAGCACAGGAACAAAGGTGTTTTTCTTCCTCCAGGTCTTCTTCAGATCCAGGGCCAGAGGGGCATCCGTCACTCCAGGGAGGGGGCAGGGGAGCCACGAAACTTCTTTCCAGGCACCAGCTTGCATTTCATGGTTAAGGTGGCTGCCGTCACTTGAGCTGAGGGTCCCGGAATGTAACTCAGTGTCCACAAGGGTGAGCTCCAGGTGGTCTTAGAAGAGCGAGCAGCACAGACATGATGAAGAGGAGTCATGCAGATGGCTCTTTGTTTTGTTTTGAGATCAGATATGGTTGACCTCAGACGTGGCATCGCCCTGCCCTGGTTATGCACAGGCTGTGGTTATGGTGCCAGCCACCACACCCACATGGGCGCCTGGAGGAAGCGACACTGAGGTCTCAGTCTGACATTTGCTTCAGATGTTTAATAACTTGGAGAATACTTTGTCCTCTTTGGCCCCAAGTTTTCACAATGGAATGTTCTTGGGGGTGATACAGGGCCAGATATAAGGTAGGACACCCCACAGATTTCTTCTGGCCCCTGTGCCCCACCCTGCAGTCTACCTAAGGCCCCTCTTAGTGCTGGTCCTTTGCATCCATCTATAAATTAAAGGGCTGTCTCCCAGCCGGCAAACAGGAAAGCCCCTTGATGCCTGCCCAAGCTCTGAAATATCCACGAGGAAGGCAAACTGCATAGGAAGCCAGCTTTCTGCTCACCAGGCCACGGGCAGCAGCAGACACTTCACGATAGGGAAAGGGACTCCTTTGGAACCACACAGCTCTCCTGGTGAAGCGCCGGAGCTGCTGCCTCTCCGGAAACGCCCAGAGCATCTCCCTCCTGGCTGCAGAGGACCGGGATGACCCGCAGACACGGACGACTTCAGGATGCCTTTCAAGCTTGGCAGGCGACCCCATTTTTATTTATGATATCAAAGCTCAGCACTGTGTTCTCTCCTGCTGGAGACATGAAAGAGATTCAGAAGTCATCCAAATCATCTTGTAATTAATGTTACCACGCACGCCCAGGACATTAAAATGTTAACAGTGTTAGAGTCGTGTGCTTTGGAATACCGAGTGAGGGCTTTATTAGAGAGAAGTGCTCAGCAGATGTCAGCCGCCCTAATTGAGGACATCAAGGTGCCTGCTGCTTGTCTTATCAGTGGTGCAGTGGGTTTTTTTTTTTTTTTAATTTATTCATTTTCTTTACTGCTAGAATCTGCTCTCATTATTAGACTATCTTGTCACTCATTTGCATTTCAAGTGCTGAGACTGGGGGTGGGGGGCTAGCAGCCATGCGCTTTAGAACCCTTCAAGGGTTACTCTATCAAACGGCAGCTCAGCAGCGCAGTGAATCTGACATCTGGGTTATCTTATTCCCAGATGCTCCGCGGTGTCATTAGCAGGATTAATCTTAGCTTTAATTTCATAATGATTCCTATTCTAATATATGTGAATGAACACAAAGTCTCTTGACTCATTATCACCAATTTACCCAAGATATGTAATCAGGCTCTTACATCCACCAACATTTATTTTTGCTAATACATCTAAAACTGTAGATTAAGCAAATACAGTTAGTTCCAGCTGGGCGAATGCCTGGCGAGGTAGTACTGCGCTATTTATGTTTTAATTAAGGCCATTAACGGGTGTTGTTTTTAAATATGTACTGACCAAAAACGTGTTGGTGGGGAATTGTGGAGCCGTCGCTCGAGCAGGGTCCAGCTGTAAAATTAGTCACAGCAGCGCTGTGGAGGAGCCATTACCCACTTCGTTTTGGCAAATTATTGAAATTCCCTCTGCTAATTATGTTTTTAACCTTTCCAAACAAGGCGGAGGTACAGAGCCT
This sequence comes from Meriones unguiculatus, assembly GCF_030254825.1. NCBI lineage: Eukaryota > Metazoa > Chordata > Mammalia > Rodentia > Muridae > Meriones > Meriones unguiculatus. Next base: position 176,834,416 of record NC_083351.1, read on the forward strand.
CAGTTCCAAACAGCCCCGCGCCCCCCCCTGGAAACGGAGTGGCAAGTCCTGAACGGCGAGTATAATTGTAATAAGCCGTGTTGTCCTCATTCCTGCTCAAGGTTAACATGTCACATCACATATTGTCACCCGTGGTTTTACGGTCTGTCCTAGGCAGCAGCCCGTCTCCCCTCTCACATGACACTAAGTTTAATCGTGAGTGGTGGGGGCGGCGGCGGCGGGGAAGATGCCGCAGACTCCACGCCGCCCGCCCCGCGTCCTTCCACCCTGGATCCTTCCTTCGCCAGATGCCGTCACGCACCAGCACGCGCTGCTTTATTATTGATGGGCAAAATGTTCAAACATTTAAAGAAATGAAAGCCAGCTTTGCATTTTTAATTAATTAATTAAAAGTACTGTAAATGCCAGCTTGTTAATTGCTTTGCACCTGCAAGCCAGCGCTGGTTTTGTGCACTCTTTCTTTGAATATTAAAATTTTTTCCTCACGTGTCTTTATAATGCTTGGGAAGTCTCTCCAGCAAACATATTAGTAAAGAGTAAATATTGAATCTTAGACAAAACTCATGGCTTCATCTTTCACTGTACCCAGAATAGGATTCAAAGGAGGATTCAGATTTCTAAGTCTTCTAATTAAGTAGTGATAATCAGGCTTTCTGCTGAGGGTCACTTCCTGGGAGTAATTCGAGTTATTAAAATGCATGTTTTTGTTTGTTCTGCTTTGCGAGCTAAAACTGATCCCTTTTAATATAGCAGCAAATATGCAAATTGGTGTTTCATTATATTGTGTAATTTATGGCAATCTTCTCTAATTTACTGAAAGGTCAGGGGCTTGACCCTGTCACTCATTTTTTTTTTCCTAGTAAAGCTAAACTAATTATGTGGATTTTTTTTTTTTAATTTCATGAAACTCTGGGAATGTGCAGCATGACTAAGAATGTGACAACTTTAACTTTCATTTAGCTTCACCCTCATGGAGGTGGCCTCTGTGCTGGGCGGATCCTCGTAGGGCAAGTGGGCGGATCCCAACAGCAGAGTGGGTGGTATCTGTCGGCTTGAGGAATTGCTTGGCTTTAAGTACTGCTCAGAAAAAGGAGAAAAAGCTCATTCCATTTTACAGCAGGGAGAATGTAGCAGCAGGAAAAGGAAAAGCCTGGCTTTCCTGAGATAAACAGTGGGTGCCATGGGTCAGGAAGTGTTAAAAAGAATCACGAGACCGAGGATCAAGTTCTCTGTTCCCAAGACCAGCTAAGTCGTCAAATTAGTTTTGCTCTTCACGGATGGCCAGTGTGCTTTCTTTACTCTATATAGCCAGTACGGATAGCTAGAGTGGATGACCACTGTATGCATTCTTTAATCTATGGATGGCCAGTATGGATGACCACTGTATGCATTCTTTAATCTATGGATGGCCAGTATGGATGGCTGTTGTGCTTTCTTTACTCTATGGATGGCCAGTGTGCATTCTTTACTTTCTCTAGTGATTTTTGCTCTTGTTATCTTTGCCTCTAGCACAAGTAGGTGCCATTGGCTGCTTGCTGGCCAGCGAGCGCTTCTCAGGCTTCTGTGTTGAGAGGCATGTAGAGTTATTACTAAGTTTTAAACTCTGGTCTCCCTCATCTAAGCTGACTCTGAAATTCACTTTTAGAAATCTGTGTTTTCATTCATATGATCTGTTTTCTGCACTTGGAAAGACCCCACATCCATTGGCTCTTTTCCACTCCAAACACTAATTTGTTTAATTATTGATGAAACATATGTGGCTGGCAGGTGCTGCAGAGATCGTTCAATTGTCAGTGTTCACCTATAAACATGCGGATCTGAAGTCAAGCCCCATCACCCACATAAAAAGCTGGGCATGCAGTGTATGCTTGCAGTCCCAGCATCGGGGAGGCAGAGACAGACAGATCCCTGGAGCTTGGTGGCTAGCCAGGTTCAGTGAGAGACCCTGCCTCAAATAATGAGGTAGATACCAATTGATATAGACGCCTGATGGTGGCCTCTTTCTTCAGCGTGTGCACACCTGTGTATGCATGCCGGCACACACACACCTGTGTAAGTATGAGCATATGCACACAAAAATACAGCTGCAATATTTTAATAAATAAGGGAATTGCTACTCTTAAGGAGCTGCTTGAGAATACAGGCATATAAAAACATCAAAGGGCAGCATTAAAGACACAACAAGAGCAAAATGCTGTGAGAAGACCGTAGTGATAAAAATAATCTTAGTTGGGGAAGAGAGGGCAAATGGGGTGTTATTTAAACTAGGCTTTGAAGATTGAGAAGTTTCTGCCAGGAAGAAGATAAAGCAGAAGAAAGATGCTGATGGCCAAGGAGACAGTTGGAGCAGGTTTGGAGATGAGGGCATGCTGGAGTTTTCAGGACACAGTGAGCACCCCAATGCATATGCCATGCCATGGATGGTAGTGGGTAAGAGGCTAGAAAAATAATCCAAGTTTGGCATGTCTCAATGCTAGGCAGTTTGGATTTTATTTGGAGGACAGTAAACAGTATGTCAGTTTTAACATGAGATGGTGTGGTGGTTTGAATGCTGTGAGGGTTTTATTGCTGTGAAGAGGCACCATGACCATGGCAACTCTTATAAAGGAAGACACTTCTTTAGGCCTGGCTTATGTGTTCAGAGATTTGCTCCATTATTATCATGGCAGGAAGCATGCCGTGTCCAGGCAGACATGGTGCTGGAGGAGCGGAGAGTATATCTTGACCTGAGGCAGCACAGGGAGACTGGCTTCGGCAGGCATCCAGGAGGAGACTGTTCCATGTTGGGCAGAGCTCGAGCACTAAGGAGACCTCAAAGCCCAGCCCTACAGTGACTCCCTCCAACAAGGCCACACCTGTTCCTACAAGGCCACACCTCCTAATAGAGCTACTCCCATGGGCCAAGCATTCAGAGGTGCACAAGCCTATGGGGACCAGGCCTCTTCACCACCACAGAGAATAATTCACACAGGCTCAGATGTCGAATGCTTGGCTCCCAGGTAGTGGAACTGTTTGGGGAAGTGTGTTCTAGGTGTGCTCTTGTTGGCATAGGTGTGGCTCTGTTGAAGGAGGTGTGTCGCTGAGAGTGAGTGGGCTTGGAGGTCTCCAGAGCCTAGCTGCCACCGAGCTTCCTGCCATGATGGTCTTGGAGTCAGCCTCCGAGTGTGTAAATTCGTGCCTCGGTTAAATGCTCCCCTTATAAGTTGCGTTGGTCATGGCGCCTGTTCACAGCAGTAGAGCAGTGACTAAGAGAGAGGGCGACCTGGCTAACTCTGTGTCCGGGGGTGGTTTGAAGGCAAGAGGAGGTGAGTGCTGTTGCTGGAGGGCACCCATGGTCTACAGAAGACACCACATCCCTCGGCTGAGGTGACGGAAGTGAAGGGATGCTGAATTCAACGGAAAAATACAATCTGACCACAAGTTGAAGGAGGTGAGAAGAGGAAGAGTGGGGAAAGGGATTTAACGCCAACGTTTCTAGCTGGGAAACCAGGCGGCTGGAGATGACGTCATTAACTAAGATAAGAAACACAAGGAAAGGAGCTTGCTTCTGTGAAGAGCTCACTATGGCGTCTCCTTATGTCCACCATGCTTGAGGACTGGCATCGGGCAGCTCCAGGAAGCTTGAAGGACATGCACGGGTGTCCCACAAATGTGCGTTAGAGGACCCAGCACGGGACTCACAGTGTCTGGTTGGCGATTGCTGAAGGGCTCCGTGCGGAGTGTCAAGTGGTCAGACAGCTCTGAGCAATGATCCCCACCACGGCTGGCACTGGAGAGTCAGGAGCACAGATCAGCGCCCCAGCTTAGAGGCACCAGGTTCTCTGTCAGGGAACTCATCTGTTTTTGCTATAGCCAACATGTCGCAGAGTTGGTCGGTTTTCTGTCAACTTGAGACAAACTAGACACCCCCTGGAAGGCGTTGCCCCTGTGGGTGTGTCTGTATCTTCTGACTGACGTTGGAAGCCCCACCCACCCCGAGCAGCGCCATCCCTAGGCAGATGGGCCTGGGCTGTAAAGGAAAGCAGCTGAGTGACCAGAGGAATGAGGCAGTGAGCAGCTTCTCCCTGGCTTCTCCCTGCGTTTCTGCTTGGCTTCCTGCCTCGACTTCCCTCAGCGATGGACTGTGATGTGGAAGTGTAAGACATGTAGACACCCGCCAGCCCCAGGGTGCCTTTGGCTGTTTTATGACGACAACAAAGAGCAAACTGCGCACTGTGCACGTGCTCCATGAGTCCAGATGCGCTGACGATGGGATTCCACCGGCCAGCAATCCAGCACAGGGTGCATTCACATGGGACAGCAGAGGGGAGCGGAGGCAGACAGAGAGAAAGGCATGTCACGGCAGAGGTGGAGAGTGGAGTCAGGCTAACCATGGCATCCCCTGGAAGCTGGGAAGCAGCAAAGACGGACTCGGACAGAAGCTGTGCAGCGGAAGAGCAATGGGACTGTTTTTATGCCAATGGGATCTTTCTGGGGGGGGAGGGGAGAGGAGCTTAACCAAATGAACAAAACAAAAACTTGACAAGCAGAGATGACCATGAAAATGAAAAACAAGTTGTCAGAGCTCTGTACAAAATGAAGAAAATGGCAGGTGAGCAGAAACCCAGAGCTGATGAGTCTTCTTAACCCAGACGGGGGGTGGGGAGGGGGGGGAGGAACTGCAACTGAAAATACCGCGAGGGACACATAGCTAGAAAACCATCAAAAATCAAAGTTGAAACAGACGAAACAGTTTTAAAAAGGAGTGCATTTGTTGTTTTAGTTCTTACACATAACTTTTGATGCACTTGTGGTGATTTTTAAAGTGTTATTTTCATGGCGGGGGAGAGAGTTCCACCCCAGGGCTCCTAAGTGGTTAAGAGCAATGTGCTCTCCCAGAGGACCTGGGGTTGATTCCCAGCGCCTGTATGAAGGCTCACAACCTGTAGGTCCAGTTCCCGGGATCAGATGTCCTCAGGTACCAGGCACACACATGGCACATAGACACACATGCAGGAAAGACACACTTATAAACTAAAACAGTGAAATAAAACATTTAAATAAAAATTTCAAAAACTATATTGTCAGGTGGGTGTGTGTATCTGGGTGCAATGTGGCAATTGTTAAAAAATTAAAGGTGAAATTATCATGTCACTCAAAAATTTCAATTCTGGTCCAAAGAATTAAAAGTAGGGGCCTGAAATGGTTGTAAACACATCACGGTAACGTTATTGACAATTGCTGTAGCACACTGTCTCAACGCCTAAGGCGGAGAGTGGGGAGGCATGGAGGAAGACTACATATGTCCTCTTCAGGCCTGTGCATGTGTGTGCATGGGCACACACACCCACACACATGTTCTCATCCATACAACCCATGCAGAGAGAGACAGACAGAGAGAAAGAGATAGAGCAGAGCGAGGACTGAACAGGACCAATGAAACCACAACAGACTATAAGGTAATAGGAAAAGATTTTCCAAAACAGACATGACCAGGGACATCCTAAGAACACACCATCTTCTAGAAAGAAGTCTGTGGTGGTGAGGCAGTGGGCACGTAGGTGGGAAAAACAAAACGAAACTCCCAGCAGGAAGGAAGAGTTCCTACGTGCAGGATCAAGGTGCGGCACGGGAGGAGCTCAGAGGATTGACTGGTGAGCCTTTACCGAGGGTGCCTTGATGGCTGAACGTACATTTTTGCTCCAAAAGAGCAAACACAGAGAAAAAGGAAGGAACTGGGCAGCCCACAGCCCAGGGAGAAAAAGGAGCAAGAGAGGCTGCTATGTTTTTTTATTTTATTTTTTCCAACAAAGGAATTTCTTTTTGTGGAAGAAATGATGGTAAATTTTGAAACTATTTTTACACTCTTTCTCATCTTGGGGGTTAGTCAAAATGATACTTTCCCAAGAGTGACAAATCTTAGTGATTTGTTTGTCGTGTCTGACTGACACTCTTGTATGCCAATATTTATAGAGCTGGAAAGATGCTTGCGCATAAGCAGAATAATGCTTTTCCAGTTTCTAATCAGCATCAAAGATGTAAGCACATTAAGAGTCAACATTTTGGTTGTGATTAATGTTGATTTTGCTAATCTGTAGGCAATAGACAATTTATCTTATAGATCATTGGGTTTAATAAGAAAACAAATCCACCTTTCTAAGTTTTTGTTTCACATTTAAGATTTCTTCTTATTTCCTCATTACTCTGGATTGTTTTGAATACAGAATTACCTTATACTCAGTGCCTTAAAACATTTCTCTCAAAAAGGGGAACAATGCCTAGTTACTTTTTTTTGGGTATCTCTCATTGAAGTGTTTCCTATCTCTTCCAGAAGCCATACCCTCATGGAACCCCATTCATTAGCAAGAGGGAGGCTAGCATTTTGAATAACACCTCTGATCCAGTTTTGGCTAAGTCCAGCCTCTTTCAACTTTCCTTTAGCAGTGGGGTTCTTTTGCAGTGTTCCATCCTCTCAAGGTTTCTTTTGATAGCCGTACTTTTCTCGGCATGAAATTCCTAGTCATGTGAGCTTGTGAGGAATAAAAGATGGCTGACGATGCCACTGCAGTCTGGACTCCCAAGAGCCAATGTGGAGACTAAGAAGTCTAGGACCATACATGGCATCTCTCTGCTAAGCTGTTGTCACCTTCAGACAGCCTGACAATTCAACCTGAGCTGTGGCGCCTCCATGGAGGTGAGGCTGCTCTGCATAATTGCCTTACACCAACGACCTTGAGAATAACTGGCTGCAAAGACTTGAAAAACCCCATTATGGCGGAGCCAGCCGCTGAAGGTCTGCTCTGACCTTACATCCATCATTAGGGTTCCTTCCCATGAGAGGCTGTCTCCCTGCCTGGCGGACAACTACTTACCCTTGGCTTGTGTTTGCTTTGAAGATTTTGATGCTTGGGCACAGTTTATATGTGTGCATGGCGCCCACGCCTTCTGGGACTCCACATCGTCGTCACGTCGTCATACCCTGGCTTCACTTACGCTTTTGTTACCAGGCCACGGCTGGTCTTAGGTCAGAGGTATGGCCGCCTCACAGGGAACCTGAGAGCTGCACTCAGAGAACCATCAGGCTCCCTTAGGACTGAATGGGTCAGCTCCCATGTGTTCTAGGACCTAGAACAATGTCGAAGGGTCACAGGACACCCCCTCACCAGAAGTTTACTAGAAATAAACAGAAACAACACCTTTAAGCCTCAGGGATACAAGCACCTCAGTGTTTCACAGGCCTCTCATTAGAACAAGTTAAACGCCATCTACCGAGCTAGAAATGTGTCCCTATTTGCTTTCTTCCTTGTCCTGCTTAAACATCGAACAGTGTCTCATCTCAGAATCGGATAACATTCCTTTGCCATGACCTCAAGCGCTGTTATTGGGCTGGCGAGATGGATTGGTGTGTAACGGCGTCCTCCCACATACACCTGGTGATATAAGATTCGTCCCTGGGTCCCGTGGTGCAGAAACAGAGCTAGCCTCTGAGAGCTGTTCACTGTTGTGCACCTGTATCATGGCATACACACTTGTATACACAGACAATCACGCACACACATGCACACACGATAAATCCAGCAAAAATCGAAAGCCATGGCTCTCATCTCAGAAGGAAGAAACACCTTATTCCTATTCATTGTTTAATTTGGAGTCAAATATGAGTGAGCATGATATCACTCAACACAGATTCATGTTGCTTTAAGGGCCATGCTCCAAAACAGTAACAGTTTCATGGGATTTTTATAGCAACAGAACAAAGAACATGATAAGTCAAAACATTAAAAAAATGATATCAGAAATGTTGGGTGGGCTGTAACAAAGTAAAAGCAAGTCTGCTGTCTGGGGGCATTCTGAGATTTGAGGTTGATGGAAGTTAGGTGTCCACTTGAACACTGAAAATACCTTTACCAGAGAGTTATAAGGATGTTAGCTCACACAAAGACGTGAGCAATAAATGACTATTTGCAGAAGGAAGCTGAGGCAGCCCCAAATAATTTGGTTCCCAAGCATAGCATCCCACCCTCACACAGCTCGTGGGCTGTTCAATCCTGGAGTGGTCCAGGCATGGTCTTCTCCCAACTTCAGTCCACACCACGTTTTCGGACTCCTCTGACTTGTAGCTGTTAGACAAACACGAGCATCATTCCACAGCTGCCAGGTGCTGTGTGTCCTGTAAGCCACCCCCATTCCGGAAGCTCCCCGAATCTGAGAGGTCCAACCACAGAGCACTTCCTGGAAGAGAGGGGCGTTTGTCAGCTGCTGGGATTTAGCCAACAAACAGGAGATAGACAGCAGCGGAGCCTGGACAAGTAACAGCCACTTCAAGCATGTCCTTCACTGAGATAGACCATCACAGGAGGAGAGGACGCTAGTCAGGCAAGATGGCTCAGGGGTCAAGGGTATGTGCTGCCAATCTTGACCAACTGAGTCCACTCCCCGGGGGCTCACATGGTTAGAGAGTCACTTCCTTCAAGCTGCACACACACAAACACATGTGCCCCCATTTAATGTCTCACACAAACAAACACTCACACAAACAAACACAATGTCTTAAAAGTGTTTTTTGGACTTCACACTGCCTTCAGGAACGTTTGGAAGGATTCCCCCTCTCCACTGCTGCATCTCCATGGCCTCCATTCCTCTCTTCTTTGTTTCTCCAGGTAGGAAAGGTTGAACGAGAAGAAGGGTTTAAGACCAAGATTTCACTAGGCTGCCGGGAGGGGGGGTGCGGGGGGTGGTTGGGAAGAGTAGAGGAATGAGGACAGGAAGGTAGAGGAACTCGTGGGCGTCTGTCTGAGGCTGGCTGTGTTAACTGGAGGGCGGCCTCATTCAGTCAAGGGAGCGACGCCTCAGCACCTCTGGTGGGGCTGGGGTTACATCCCATTGGGATGTTTTCTGCCTGTGGTAGGTAGGCTGAGTCTGCTCTATCTGCCTCACTAGCTATTTCTGGTGGGAGGGGAAAGGCGGTCGGTTGGATTTACCTGGGAATCTTACTGAGAACTGTATCAGCAGGAAACGCAGCTCCATTTGAAATATGCTCCAAGGCGAGGTGTGCACACAGGAGCTCGGCCATTTTCTGCGGGTACCCGAGGCTCCTCCCCGCACCAGGCAAGCAGTCCATGCATTTTATCCTTTGTGAGGTTGGCTTAAACTCTGCCACCCTCTCTTTTAATGTGTGTGGGGAAAGTCTAAAGATCCTGGCGGCCGCACCTGAGCATGATGCAGACGAGAAGTCTGTGGTTTAATTGTGGTTGTTAGAGCAGAATTTGACGTCGGCATCTCAGCTGGTACAATCAGCATCTCATCATCTTTTATCAGGCGCCGCGCGTTTACTGCTGTTCTGCTTTGAAGATGTCAGCGGTCGCTGCCTGGCACTTACAGTTTTATGAATTGGTGAGTTTGGCTTTAGCATGTTAAAGTTTTGAGGCCATGGATGCTTAGAGGAAACAATTTGCGTTTCTGCAGACCATGGATGATCCCTGTCTTCGTTTATTCTTTTGGTCCTTGAGCTGTTTTGTTGGGGTCAAGAGTAAGACCTTTGAGAGGGCCTGAGCTTTCAGCACAGGTCTATTAGCTGAGTAACCTTGGGTGAATCGTTAACCCAATCGCCCCTTAGCTCCTTCATTTGTAATTGGGGATGATAATACCTGAGCACTTGGAGCATCTGAGATGTTGTGTGAAAAAACCCCATAAATGAATTGCAATCACATCGCGATGGCTTCCATCATCTCCACTGTTGCTAAGATAGCTCGGGGTGGAAGGGCAGGCGAGTGAGGGCAGTTATGGGCTAGGCTTGCCTTAGTCTCCCTCCGTGACAGCTCTTTAAGAGGCATGGATCCCAAACACTTTTACATCTGGATTTTGTTGACGATGAACCTCTGAGCTCCCCGAGTGCTGGGCTCACAGCCATATATTATCGCATCCAGTGTAATCTTGAGTCTGTTGGGAGATACAGCACTGGAGATAGTAAGGGTCTCGGATGCAGGGGAAAGTGTAGGCTTAAGGAAACCAAGTGAGAGACCGGAAACATCCTAACAGCACAGGGTCTTGGTTGTCACGGCCCAGGGCTTTATGTAGCTTACATGACTACTCTATAGACCATGGATTACACACGGTTCCCACCACTGTACAGACAAAAAACCCAAAGCATGTAGAAGTGCGCACACCTTGGGCTCACAAGTTTAAGAATTAGAACATGAATGAAGGGAATCTGGCCGGAAAGACTGCGGTTTTAATTAATAAACATCTCTACACAAATGTCTAGTATATCCTTGGGTTTTGATATTTATCAGCACTGTTAAAGTAGGTTCTATCTGAAAAAAATATGAAGTGATTTATGGGAAGGTGATGATTTTTAATGTTAACTTCGTAAGTTTACACGAGGATTTAACCTGATATAGCCAGGGACAATGGGTCATGCCTGCCATTCAAGTACCTGGGAAGCTGGGGCAAGGGGCAGGGGTACAAGGAATTCAAGGTCATCCTCAATGATACAACAACTTTGAGGCCAGTCTGGAATATGGAATACGTGAAACCATGTCTCCTTAAAAAGAGCCAAAGAAAGACAACAACAACAACAAACCCCTCCTAGATGATACTGTTCTGCCTGTCCTGTCTCACACACATATTCCAGAAATAAGTGTCCTTTGAGCTCTTGTTTTAAATTGTGCTTTTAAGTTACACAAAATGGCTGGGCCTGTTTGTGGAAGTACTGTGTGAAGTTTCAAAACACCATACAGCATGTAACAGTCAAAGGAAGTTGTGTGTCATTGTCACATATCTTTAGCATTTCTGTGCAATGAGAATCTTTAAATCTTTTCGTCCAGCTATTTTGAAATACTCAACGCAATATTGATACCTGTAGTCGCCTATGTGCAAAAGAACGCCAGCCATGATGAATGCCTCCGCCGATCTGCACCCCCGACCAGCCTCTCCTGATGCCCATCCCTTGACCTCCCCAGCTGTGGTCATCTCCACTCAGCACTGTGATTTTATGAATCAGTTTAGTGCAGTCCACAGTGAATTCAGGATCATGTGGTGTTTGTCTTTCTGTACTTGGCTTATTTCACCTTAACATAGTGTTCTTTAGCTCTGTTCCTGTTAAGACAATGACAGACTTTCATTGTTTTTGTTAAATAGTGCTCCTTCCAGTCTGTGTGTATGTGTTTATGTGTGTGTATATATATGTATATATATATGTATATGTATGTATATACATAGTTCTCATTTTCTTTCCTTATTAATTTATTTAGAGTACTGTTTTAGGCTTCTTGATTGCCAGTTATAGAAACCATTGGGATTAGTTTAAATAATCAGAGTTACTGCCCCCGCCCCAAGAATAGTCTAGATGAAGAAAATCAGAGAGCTGGAGAGATAGCTCAGTTGCTGTGCATGCCTGAGTATCTGAGTTTGACTGACGCTCAAGTGGAAAGCTGGGCATGGCACACACGTTGCCATTCTTTGGAAAGCTGAGGTGGAATTGGGTCCCTCAACCTTCTCAATGACTTTTAATCCATCTGAAGAATTTTCAGGTAAACCAACTGTCATGCATTCTGTTGCATTTTCCAAGTAGACTCTGTGGGAATAGGACAGTGCCACAGAGGTGGTGAGTGGCAGGAGAAGCCTGGGAGAGATTTCCAGGGTAGGTCCCGATGTTCTAAATGGCACCACATGGTAGTCATGTTACATCAGAGATTACCATGGGCAGAGGGTTAGCAAAGCCGTAACAGCAGCTCTTGCATGCTGGTGAACAGGCCACAGCTGCACTCCTCCTCTTTGAAGGTGGAAGAGCAGAGTCCTGACCCATCACTCCCCTATCTCATTTCCCACAACATTCCATTGGTAAGATGAGAGAAGGCATGTAGCCCGTTCTCTGACGCAGTCTTTGAAGAAAGCAGACGATGTCAGGTCTGAGTAGGTTTCTGCCATTTTCTTCTTCTCTTTCCTTCTTCTTTTTCTCTTCCTCCTTCTTTTCTTTTAACCTCAAACTACCAAACTGATGTTTTTCTACCTGATAAAACTTCCTTAGGTCCTTCCTTTCATCAATGTTTCTCCCTGCTATTGTAAACCCATGCTAATCTCTTCTTAATCACTGGCCCCTGCTTGTTCTCAGAGGCATTCCACCTTTGCTATCCTTTGCTCACCCAGAGGGGCTACAGCAGTTCATAGCTTGGTTTCTTCCTGGGTCACAGGACATCTCCTCGTCTAGCCTTGGGGGTCAGACACCTGCCATCTATCTCTTTTGCTTAATGATCTTCAGTCGCATGGGTTCCTGTCTGTCTCTTTTCCTCATGTTGTTCAATGGTGGACACAGCCTTGTCTACTGTCTGCATGTTAGTGCCTGCCTTCATCAAGGCAATGAATCTAGGTGTGTAGATGGACTGGAAAGAAGACATGATCTAAATATTGAAATGAAATGAGCACTGTTCCGTTTCTAGAACCTTGAAGTGGGAGCCAAAGCTGAAGACGTTGGCCTGGTGACTGGATTGTTTATTCCTTAAGGTGCAATGATCAGTCCTTCTACTTTGCCAAGAACTTTGTCAAACAAGCTTACGATGGAGGGCTTCCTTGCTCAGCTTTGGGAGCAGCCACGCTTGTAGTGCTACTCGAATGTCCCACGCCTTGTTCTGGGGATTGAGGGCTTAACCATGTTAGGCTGTATCAGTTATGGTTGTGAGCCTCGTCTTTAATGGCTGAGCCATCTCCTCAGCCCTAGGCAAGCGTTCTATCCAACTGAGCTATGTGCCCAGTCTCCCCCTCCCCCCACCTTTTTTTTCCCTTCTGTCCTTTATCTCCTTCCTTCTATCCTGTCTTTCCCCTTCAGACTCAATTGGGGTCAGAGATGTTCAGATGAAGCTTGCGAATACACTCATTCTCTAAGTGTTCACATGGCATCACCCGCCACCAACAGGAAGGGGTCTGCATTCTTCAATTAAGCATCAAGGCAGGCCAGCTGTGAATTAAACAAAACAGTTGGGAATTACGCAGGTCCGATTCACACTGTCCTAATAGGATATTAAGGGACCTTTACCCTGGCATGCACAGAAGGAAGGCTTTCTGTCTGTGAGGCAGTCTGCTCATACAAGGTTTCAGCCACAGAGCAGAGAGTGTCCCCTGCAGTGGTGATGGCCTTGGCTTGTCCAGGCAGCATCAATTATTCATGCAAGGAAGATAAACTAGGAAGAACCAGGTACTCTGTTTCCCTCATGAGGCCCTGCCAGCGAAGATGAGGAAGGGACGGTCCCAGGAAGCCAGGCTCACTGTGGCACGGTGTGGAAAAGCAGCGCCTCTCACTGTGCTTAGGAAGGAATTAGTGCTGGGAGAGTGTGTCACAGGTGACAGGGTCCCCAGGAGGAAGAAGCATTTCTACCTACAGCCTTAAAAGTAGAATGAAAGGTCCAAGGAGAATTGTTTTACTGGCATTTGACTTGGAAAGTGTGTTGGGCAATTCTGGAACAGAATTCCTTCTAGGACATAAACACTTCTGATCCTGACATCTTTGCACAACAGAACAAACCTTGCTGGGAACTCTTTGTCTCCGGTCTCTTTAGTGACAGAATGCAAGGGACTATGCCATTTGGCCATCTGATTTGCCTGTCTTCCTGGGCTGTTGCATTTTGGAAATGTTGGACACACATAATTGTGATTTAAGAACACGTATGGTTTTGAGCATAATCCTAAGTGACAAAGAAACTAGAGAAAATAAATATGGAAAAAGCTAATGCCATTGCCTCCTAATCACAAAATTTTTATATGCCCAAATATATAACCATACTCTCTAGAAAATGAACCACTAAATAAACAAAGTTAGAAGTTACAAAAGAAAAACTTTAGAAAGCAATGGGAACCAATTTAATGAAGAAAGAAAGAAAAAAGAAAAGAAAGAAGAAAGAAAGAAGAAAGAAGAAAGAAAGAAAGAAAGAAAGAAAGAAAGAAAGAAAGAAGAAAGAAAACAGGCCATCCAAGCTCTTCCTAGACACTACTGTTTCGGATCCTGGTCTTTGAGGATACTTAAGGACACTACTGTTTAGGATCCTTTTATTTATTTATTAAAATTTATTTACTTTGTATCCTAGCCATAGCCCTTCCCTCATTCCCTCCCAATTCCACCCTTCCTCCCTTTTCTTCTCCTATGCCCCTCTCCAAGTCCACTGGTAGGGGAGATCCATCTCCCTTTCTACCTAACCCTATCTTATCAGGTCTCATCAGAATTGGCTGTCCTTTGTGGCCTGGTAAGTCTGCTCCCCCCTCAGGGGGAGGTGATCAAAGAGCCAGCCACTGGGTTCATGTCAGAGACAGCCCCTGCTCTCCTTACTAGGGCACCCACTTGGACACTGAGCTGCCGTGGGCTACATCTGTGCAGGGGTTCTAGGTTATCTCCATGAATGGTCCTTGGTTGCAGTATCAGTCTCAGAAAAGACCCCTATGCCCTGATTTCTTGGTTTTGTTGATCTCCTTGTGGAGCTCCTGTCCTCTCCAGGTCTTTCTATCTCCCCCTTCTTTCATAAGATTCCCTGCACTCTGCCCAAAGTTTGGCTATGAGTCTAATCATCTGCATTGATAAAAAAAGAAGAGCAGAGGCAATGCAAAGGCCTGTAAGAAGTCTTCAGAGAGAGATCATGCTTTGCCTTGTGTGCTTTCTGCCTTTGCCACTGGGACAGGCTTCACTGAAGATATTGCTCTATCAGTAGGGATATAGAAGATGGATCAAGTTGGATGACCTTGGCTAACCTTAGGAGATTAAAAAAATAAGCAAAATAAAGCTATGTTATTAAGAAGAAGTAGAAGAAGAAGAGGAAGAGGAAGAAGAGGAAGAGGAAGAAGAAGAGGAAGAGGAAGAGGAAGAAAAAGAACAGGCATGGTGAGAACAAGCCTCCTCTTCCTGAAGCTTCTTCTCAAGGAGGGATGGCGTTTACTGGAAATTGTGAGCAGCTGTGATGAAGCAGCACAGGTCGTCGTATCTGTCCTCTTAGCAAGGCAATGCTTTTTTGCCTTGTAAGTTTTTTCTCTGTTTTCTGGATGTGTCTTAAGGACAAGAACAAATGCAACTAAACAACTTTCTTCTAAGTATTAAAATATTTTAAAACTTCCCACATCATGGATAAATAATCAGCTAGTGAAACATTTATGAAGCTCTTGCTATGAACAAGGCCCTGCTAAGAGCTGGGGTGAGTTCACGGGATTGTAAGATTTGCCCTGTAGGGAAGTGAAGATCCAAGACGAGATGGTGTATCCCTAAGAAGTGGAACCTCCAGGGGATGCACATCCCTGATCATGGGGCAGGGGGGTGGGGAGGTCAGGGGAGGTGGAATTAGAGCTAGATCTAGAAGCATAAATGATAACAGAACCCAGCGCCCTGCCGTGGGGCGAGTCAGGGGGTAGCGTTCAGTGCCCGGCTTCCATCCTTGCCGAGAATTTGCAGTTCCCCTTCCACGTTAGCTGACCCAGCAGTGTCTTCAGACCTGCGATGTTCTGACGTGCATGTGAGTTTATATCCCTCTTTCCCTGTATTGAATGGCTATTGTAGGACATTATGAGATTGGAGGGATATCATAATGAGAGACCAAAAGATTAAAAATCAGCTATTATTGATATTTAAGGCCTGAACTAGCTGGGTGGGGAAGTCCAGGAATGCCCTGAGGTGAAGACCCACCTTACTGCATTCTTTCCCCACCCACTAGAGATACAGTTGCTAGGAAACTGGCCCATCCCCCTAGGAGGGACCCCAGATCATTAATGATCTGGGGACCTTCCTATAGCTAATCAATTCAAAATGTAGCATTTTGACCAATAGATGCTTGCCAGGCAGGAATCTCCCCTGCCTCGGGCATGCTGGGATGGGCCAGAATCTTTAAATCACCCAACTAACCTGGGCATGGGGCACTCAGCTCCCACTGCTTCCGCGGTGGGGGGTGTAGGCCCAAGCTGCAACTTGTAATTTACAATAAAAAGAACCTCATGTATTTACAGCAGAGTCTAGTTATTCCTGGTCTTTTGGGGTTCGTGAACTGGGCAGAACAATAACTTAGCTACTGAGTTGCTTTTGTTTAAACCAAGAGTGTGTGGAAGGCACCAGTGTTCCCAGAATCCTCAGTTTCTCTCTGTGTTTGTGTGTATGTATGTGTGTTTGTATATGTGGCTTCATGTGTGTATGAGTGTGCATATGTGTATATGTGTGTGGAGGTCAAAGGACAAGCTAAGATGGCACTCCTCAGGGGCTATCCACCCAGGCATCTCTCACTGGCCTGGAGCCCACCAGGTAGCCTCTTTGTTTTGTTATATCTATTCTCCCTCCCTCCCTTCCTCCTTACCTCCTTCCTTCCCTCTCCCCCTCCTTCCATCCCTCCTTTCCTCTTCCCTTTTTCCTCCTTCCTTCCTTCTCCTCCTCCTTCTCTTCCTCTTTTTCTTCCTCTTTCTCTCTTGTTTTATTTTTGTCTTTTGACAGGGTCTCTCTGTGTAGCTCTGGCTGACCTGGAAGTTGCTATGTAGACCAGGCTGGCCTTGAACTCACAGAACTCTGCTGCTTCTGTCTCTTAAATGATGGGATTAAAACATGCCTACTGTGCTGGCACATTTTTTTTTTCTTTTTTTTTCTGGAAAGCATTCATGAATTTTACGAGCCTCTCATCTGTTTCTGCCTGTGGGTAGTAAGACAAACAGTAAAAATACAGCAACTCCCTTCACTACAAACTAGCATGGGAAATGAACACCTGTTATCCAATAGCTGTCACTTTCCACTATCACTGGGGTTGCAGGATACTACTTATGAATACTATAAGATAGTCCATTGCCTTCTTTAGGTGTACAGATTGTAGTATACTTATTCTAAATTATATGTCTAATATTCACTTATAGAAGCAAGAAGGCGGACCCTAGGTAAGATTATCAATCTTCACTCAGAAAGGCAAACGGATGGACATAGGAAGAGGGAGAAAACAGGAAACAGGACAGGAGCCTACTACAGAGGGTCTCTGAAAGATCAAAGCAGAAGCTGAGGCTCATAACCAAACTTTGGGCAGAGTGCAGGGAATCTTATGAAAGAAAGGGGAAATAGGAAGACCTGGAGGGGACAGGAGCTCCACAAGGAGAGCAACAGAACCAAAAAATCTGGGCCCAGGGGTCTTTTCTGAGACTGTAAATGAGAGACCAAAAAGGTTAAAAATTAGCAACTATTATTAAGGCCTGAACTATGTGGGTGGAGAAGTCTAGTAATGCCCTGAGGGGAAGGACCGCCTTACTGCATTCTTTTCCCACCCACTAGAGATAACAGTTGCTAGGAAACTGGCCCATCCCTCTAGGGAGGGACACCAGGTCATTATGGTCTGGGGACCTTCCTATAGCCAATCAATTCAAAATGTAGCATTTTGACCAATAGATGCTTGCCAGGCAGGAATTGCCCCTGCCTTGGGCATGCTGGGAGGGACCAGAATCTATATATCACCCAACCAACCTGGGGGTGGCGCGCTCAGCTCCCACCGCTTAGGCAGTGGGTGTTGTGGGCCCAAGCTGCAGCTTGTAATTTACAATAAAAAGACCCTCATGTGTTTTGCAACGGAGTTGATTCCTGTAGATCTTTTGGGGGCTCGTGAACTGGGTATAACATAAGGAGCAGCCTTACCAGGCCACAGAGGAAGACAATGCAGCCAGTTCTGATGAGACCTGATAGACTAGGATTAGATGGAAGGGGAGGAGGTCCTCCTCTATCAGTAAGAAGACTGGGAGAGGGGCATGGGAGGAGAAGAGGGAGGGAGGGTGGGATTGGGAGAGAATGAAGGAGGGGGCTACAGCTGGGATACAAAGTGAATAAAAATGTAATTATTATAAAAAAATTTAAAAAAAAGACAGTCTATTACCGAGATCAGGCGAGGCTGAGGGATCTTGAAGCATTCACCTTTAAGCCCACAGAAACCTCCAAAAGAATGTCTGGCCTCAGCTGGACTAGGTGGTTTATAAGCTATTGAAATAATTTATACCAACCTTCCCTCATCCTGACTCTTGTTAAATTTTTTCTAAGCAGCTGTAGTAAGAGTTGAGTCTTGTTAACTTTCTACAGTATGTTTTATTATAGCGTTTATTCTTTTTGGGTTCGTGGAAAAGGGAGGCAATGGTGCAATGACTTTTCTCCAGGGGCCTGGTAAAACAGAGAGAGGCAAAGTGCTCCTGGCCTACTAGGGTTTGTGAAAACATTTCCTTTTCTTGCGGGGGACCAGTGATGTGGGCATTCGCGGATGGCCCTTTCTGTTTCTCCTGCTCTTTGGATGCAGCCTGGGGAGGGGTGAGGTCCTTCCTCCTCATGGAGTCGCCAGGAGACATGGTGGGTCCAGCTGCAAATCCTTGCTCTGCTGCTGCTGCTTCTCAGCTCCCCTAGAGAGCATCCCAGGGCAGCTCACCAGCTCTAGCCTCCTCTTTCTTCCTAGGAGGGTACCTGCACTTGCCCCCAGTCTGCCTCTCAGTTCACGTCTGCCCTCCCTTTCGATCTACTCCACTGTTCATTGGCATAACAGCAGCCATGGTCAAGCCGTTTCCTTGCAATCCCTGGAAAGTTCCCACCGTGTGAACTGAGGTTTTCGACGTCCCTCCTCCTCCTGCCACTTCTGCTGCTCAGCTCTCACAGCTTCCTGGGTGCCAGCCACATTTACTTCACTTTCTCAGGCTTAGGGAGAGACCTTCCCACGTCTCATCTGACTTTCCTTTAACAATATCTACGCATTTATTTTTTATGTGTGTGTATGCACCAAAGGCATGTGGTGCCAGCCAGAGCCACAGGAAGAGGACGGATCCTGTGGCGCTGGAGGTGCAGGTGCTGGGCCACCGCGTGGGCACTGGCAACCCAACCCGGTCCTGTAGATGAACAGCCAGTGCTCTTTCCTGCTCAGCCACCGGAAGCCCACACCTGGCTCAATTTCCTGTGTCTTCAAGTCTCTCCTCATAGCGGATCCTCTTCGGGAAGATGTCCTTGCCTGTGGGGCATTAGCATCATCGCCACTCTGGACCTTCTGTTTAAAATCATCCACTAAGTCGGAAGTACTTGATTTCCAGCGAGCATGAACTTCCTGAAGGCAAGAGTGCCTCTCCTCCCTTTGTTGCCGAAGCCTGGCTGAAGCTACACATCAGTTGAGCTGAGTGAGTGGGTTTGGCTGAACTCTGAGGCTTTGGGTGAATGGTAGTGACTCTGAGGGAGAAATCGTGTGCTAGAGAAGAAGGGGGGAGTGGTACACGTGACAGGGACCTCTTCAGCTAACAACAGAGCTGTCAGCGGGTTTGAGAGACCCTCAGAGTCAGCATCAGCTGATGCTTTGGAGGAAGGTGGTCACCGGGTTGGTTGGGACCAGATTTTGCTGTTACAAACTGCCACTTCACTGTTATAAAAAAAACTTGTTTCCCAGATAAAATCAATACACACATACACACACATGCTTACATACATGTGCAACCATGCACACTCTCTCTTGATTGTGTACACACACTATCAGTGTGAACTGTAACAATGTTCACTGTGACTCTGGCTGTATTGAAAATGTCTCTAAGGAAGGGCAGATGTTGTGGCTTGTTCTGATACTTTATTTTGATGCTAAATACTGACTCTCAAGATCTGATTACTACCCGGATATACCTATCCTTGTTGTATAAAGCTGCCTAAGACATTATACCTGATTGGTTGATTAAACGGCCTATTCCTGGGCAAGGCAGAATGGAGTAGGCGTGGCTAAGGTTCCAGGGCTTTTGGAGGACAGGAGAATCATGGGAAAGAGACTCAGATGGGAAGAGAGGAGGAAGGATGATGCTGTGATGGATTAGGTGGAGAAGAAACCACGTGGGCCAGGAGGAAGGACTCCAGTAATGGTGTGAAAAGGCCCAGATGAAGAATAAAAGCAAGTATTTATAAGATTATGGAAGGAGTACAGGAAGATTAAAGAGGATGGCATTGGATGGGGGCTGAGAAATGGATGGTGAGGTGATTCAGACAGTGTAGATAGGATTATCTACCCAGCCCAAGGGAAATAAGGCCATTATAAATCTAACAATGTTTCATTAATTGTGATAGTGGGTTACACAGCGGGTTACTGCCGTGATAATCTTAGGGCTAATAACAAGCATTTTATAGCCCAGCACTCATTTTTATTTACTACAACAGACAGGTTTTGTAAAAAAAGAGTTCTTGGTAATTAGTTTCCCTTCTTTTAAAAACATTCCAATTACTTTTTACTGAAAATTTGCTGTGTGCGGAGCTACCACAGAGACAGATGAGAGTGATGGGGTGCCCTTCCATTGAGAAAGATGATCGCAGTGAATTAGTGTGACACCCGGAGGCCCGTTCTCCTGGAGCACACGCGTGGTGTCCGGGATCATGGGTAAGGCATTACCGACTCCATGCGGGAGCAGGAACTGTTCTCAGGAAATGAGTGAACTGTTTCACCCCACCTACTGTCCAGCTGAGAAAGCGCCTGACGGTGTCCCTAGAAAGGCTTCTCATTTCATTCAGTAGCTGTACAAAGCGCTTCTTCCCACTTTGAATCACTGCCTTAGAGGGAAAGCCATTTATTGGACAGTTACCCAGGATTTCTCTCTGGAATGAGAGCCCATTGATGACAGTGCCACAGCTATGGAACTGCAGAGAAAGTCTGATCCAGAAATAGCTCCATTTCCTTTAATCAGGGAGCTAGTTTCCACATGTTTCTCAGGCCTTTTCTTTTGGGTTTTCTCCTTCATGATCGGGGGATGGGATGGGTAAAGTTGTTGGGCTTTTTTTTTTTTTTTTTTTTACGGATGCTTTTGTTAGCATTCACCATGATGTTTGTTTTTCATACATGTATTTCATGGTTTTCAGTTCCATGTTCCATTCCCCTGACCCCTTCTGTCCTCTCCCACTTTGCTGATTCCCTCTCTTCCCAGCCAGGCTTCTTCATATCTTTCCCCTGAAGTTGAGTTATTTTCAGACTTTACAGGAGCAGGGTGGAGGCTTGTACCTCACCAATGGCAACACCACTCAAGAAGAATGTCAAGTGTCTTGGCATTTGCATTTGTAAAATTTGGAATCGAGAAACAGGTGCTGTCACCTCTTCAAGTGTTGTGCTGTCCCGAGCGGAAGGCAGTGATGGGTAGAGGATGGTCACTAGAACATTAGCCATTGTTGCACAGACTACGTCTGTTCATCAGAACGGGCCTTGGAGACATCCCTGTCCAAACGCCTCATTGCTTCCCATGGTGAGTCCAGGATCCAGAAAGATGCGGTGTCTTTAAAAGTCTAAGCAGGTACTTATTCTCCCCCCTCCCCCGCCATCTTTGTGTGTTTCTTGTTGGAACTGGAAAAGGGACGTGGGAGAATTTGGGAGCTCATCTAAAGATGAAAGTGAGGCAATTACTTCTCCTAATTAAAGGAGAATTTAAAACACTTCCTTAAAGCTTTTCCCGAGTAGTGGTTTATATAATTAACGCCATTGCTTTCTCTCCCTTTCCTCCAAGCCGAGAGGATTTGCTGCTCTGACCCACAGCTCCGTGTGCCGTGGACAGTCTCTGTGTCTATGGCTTATTGGGTAATGATTTGTATTTGCAAGGGAATGCTTGGCGGCGTGGGCTGGGTTAGTTCAGCTAGAGAAACTTGATAATGAAGCTGAGGTTGAGGGGTTTGGTCCCTGGGAGCACCTTAGCTTTGCTGTGATCCTCAGCTGCTGCGCTGGCCTAATCCCGGTTAGTCATCTCTCAGGTGTGGGCTTTGGGAGCTGCGGGGTGCTGAGAGCCAGCCAGGCAGACTCGTTACCTCCTAATGCTCACCTGTGACGGTGCGCTGCACACGTGAGGAGCGGTAGTGCTACGGACAGGGCAGTCGTTATAGCCAGAGTCCTGCCTCCTGACTGCCCCCTCCCCAGGGCATTTCACCATGTAAATTGGGGTGGAGGCAAGCGTGTGGTCCTTCCCGCTGGCTGACTAGTGCGCTGCACACTCAGAGCCTGCCCATGATTTGACCCCTTTCGTCCACGATGGAGGCATCCTCATTTATTAGCCTGCATGCCTGCTTAGGGCGTGGCTGTCTCTGAGTTTCACCTCACGTGTCCATCTGCTTGCTCTTATTTTATTGTTAGGCCAGGGTGATAGTCTGTTGCCTTTGGGTACAAAGTCCAGGAGAGCTCGACCACGAATGTGTCAGCTCTGTAACCTGGCACAAGCCATCAGCTATTTTCATGGCTTTTCTTTCTCATCCGTCAAGGGGATACTAGTTTTCTTGGGGACAGTCAAGTTACCACGAGGAGAAGGTTCAGAACAACATTCTGTTGACTATCACTTCTGGATGATATTCAAAAGGAACCAACGGTCTCCTGTTCACCTTCGAGTCATTGTCACAGGGTGCTCCGATCCCGAACTGCTAGGCTGCTTGCTCACAAAGACGGGATGGGAAGCTGGTGGGCGCCGGCTGCCACTGGAAAGTATGTGTGCAGAAAGCATGTTCTACAGGCACACGACAGTGCACCACAGCAGGAATGTGCCTCTGAGTCTTCTCTCCCTCATCCCTTTCCTCTAACTGTGCCAGGGAGTCACGTGTCACAGAGGCCATAGTGCCAGGCCCTCTTCTGGGGACAAGGTATGTGGGTGTATGGTATCCCCAGCTGTGGCCAGCCTGCTCCCATCCCTGTCAGCAGGCTCCAGCCCGCATTGATAGAATCCCCAGGGAAAGGCATCTCCTTCACGTGAGGCAGTGGGGCCCTTGTTGGCCACCGGTTGAGAAGAACTGACTTCATCTTTATTTTCTGTTACGTGGATGTTCCTTTGATAATGGGGTACAAGGCAGACCAAGGGGAGAATGAGAACCACCTAGAACATCTTCCTGCCTAGAAGAAAGGTTAATTCTTGCTAGGAAGGGTTGCCATGAAAGCGTTTAAGCATTCCATTCCCTAGGACGACCCCGGCTGCTCGGGGAAAGCAGGTGACTCGATTGTCTTCTCACACTTCTTCTTGTAGGAAATGAGCTTCAGACCAGCTCTCGGGCATCACCATAAGCCATGCCTCATCCCAACCACACAGACCCCATTCCACACCCAACCTTCTTCAAGATGGGCTGGGTGCTGGGAGCCGAAGAGTGAAGCTGTCCTCTTTAGCAAGCTTGGTGACGTGGTTTAGTTTTGGATGCCCGTGGTCTGCGTGACTGAAGTCTGGAGGTGTCAGGGCTGTCTGTCACTGGGTGGAGGGTCTGTAGTGTCTTCTGGATGCTTCCTCAGGCCCCTTCCCCCACCCCCAGTCTTGGAAAGAACAGAGAGCCATGTCTGTGACAGCGGTGGACTGCTCCCGAGTGAGGAACTGACCTACAGCGATGCATATTTTGTTTGTTGTGACTACATTAATAAAGGGAGCTTAGCCGGACGGTGGTGGCACACAACTGTGATCCCAGCACTTGGGAGGCAGAGGCAGGGGGATCTCTGTGAGTTAGAGGCCAGCCTGGTCTACGAAAAGAGATTCTGGACAGCCAGCACTACACAAAGAAACCCTATCTCAAAAAACCAAAATAAAATAAAACAAAAAGTAAATACAAGTAAATAAATAAGATAAAGGGATCTTGGGGACAGCCACACCCTAGTGACATAGTCTCCTTCATCAAAGTTCCCAAGCCCCCTGAAGATGTCAAGTGACACAGCAAAAGTTTCCTGCCTTTCTCCTAGAGACTTTTTTGGGGGACTTCTTTAGCTTGCCCCCCAAACTACACCAACCAAGAACAGATGCAAGTCACACCGGCTTGTTGACTTAGACCCAGGGCCTGTATCAATAAGCACAGTCCTGCTTGGGTTTAAATTATTGAAGGCAAGTAGTTTGTATGCAGTTGGTATAGCACACATATTTAGAAAATACAGTGGCGCTTGTGTTTTGTTTTGGTTGAGTGCATATGGGCTCATAATAAGTTGATTACTTACAAGACCGTACATTTTATTTAGTGTTTTTCTCACCTGCCTCCAATTTAAGGGAGAATAAGTTTTGGGTAGGGATAGATTTTGGGAAGAAAGAAGGTAATAATTACTGAGTGCGAATTCCATGTTAGACATGGTAACAGGCTTGTTGTTGTTTGTTTCGTTTTTAGGTCAACTGTGTAAAATAAAATTTTAAATCAGTTTTGTTATTTTTAAAAATGGAGAAACCAGGACCTAGGGTCCCAGGGCTAACACATTTTGCTGAGCCGGGAGACGCCAGCTGGAATTTCTCAGGCTTGCTGTGGAGTGTGGTACTCACGGCACAAGAGTTAGACTGTGGACATGTTTTAGAGAGCTAGCCCACTGGACAGGACACTGCTGGGCTGGGGGAGGGGCCTAGCGCCTTCTTACTTAGGCTTTCAAACTGCGCCTTTTTCTATGAGTTGCCTCAGGCACTGGGCAGCTAGGGATCTTATTTTAGCAGAATTAAACTCTTTAATGGATTTTCCTCCCCATGCCCTGAGAATATTTCTTGTTGGAGAGATGGCTTCCTTTTCAAGAAGTTCTGTTTGTCTCAACAAAAGACCAGGAGCAAATGTATTTGTAGTCATAAGAGGGGAAAAGGGGAGGGGGTAGAGGAAGCAATTAGCTGCTCCTTTCCCCTCTCCATCCTCCTCCTCCTTCTCTTCTTCTATTTGCAAATCCAGGCATGCGTTTCCAATGTTCTTCCTGGTACTGGAGCAATGGCACAGGGGCAGAGATTGTCAGGAGACTGACTCAGGAGACCTGGGCTTCATTCCCAGCATACACCGGTGGCCCACAATCTTCCGAAACTCCAGCCCCAGGGGATCCATCACCTTCTTCTGGCCAGTGTAGGCCCTGGGCGGCCATGGGGCACACTGTAAAAAACTTTAAAAATCTTCTTCATTCTGTCTTGACACAAACTTAGAATTTAGCGAGAGGTGACCATCCCAGGAAACAGCATGGTGGGTGTTGCTAAGGCGTGGTTATGCGAGTGGGCAGACAAATCCGCCTGTTAGACTTTTCTCACTCTATAGGGCCGAGGGAAGCGGGGCCTCCCCATTCCACTTTCACTCGACAGGGCTGAATATTAACATCGCAGGTGAAATCCATGTTTCAGACTTGCAAATTTTTGTCATGAAATCAAAGGGAATAGAGAATCGTCGGAGCAGAGGGGGAGTGTGTGGGAGATAAGAGGAACTCTTAGTGTCAGTAGGATGGAAATCAAGAGGATAATGAGGAATGCCGGAGTAAATAATTTCCATTTTATCTCCAATGAGACTATTTCCCCCCTCACCTTTCAAATTCCCTGCTCACCTCCCCTGCATCCCAAACAAATGATTACCGACTCTCCAGTCCTGAAATGACCCTGAAGTGGGTGTAGTTACGGAATTCTGAAGTGCTTCTCCCTGGAGCCCTCTTCCCTAAGCTGCTAGACTGCAGGCATTAGCGGGGATCTGGTTTTCGGCGTGTTTTGCAAAGCCCTGTTTGTTTGTCTCATTTGAATCTGTGAGCGCAGCAACACCTCGCAAGTATATTAGGTATTCTTGTCTGGGGATTCACGGGGAACTCTGGAGTTTCCGCAGGAAAGCAAGAGCGCCTGGATAATGTGTCCGGCGAAAGGTAGCAGAAATGAAGCAAAGCGAAGCGGCCAGCCGCAGACACTCCTCAGGCTTAGAGTGACATTTCTTTCTTTCTGTCTCCCTTCAGCACTACACACGCTGACACATTCTCTCACCCAAAGGACAGAGGCGATCTTAAAAAAAAAAAAAGAAGAAGTGTATGTGTGTGTGTATCTGGCATGGGTATGAAAGTCTTAAACAAAAGCACTAAGACAGCCAAACCATGAAGAGACAAAGAGGCTCACCCACGTTGCCCTCATTGCCACATAATCACTGGCTGGTGGGGGTGGGCCCCCTCAGAACTCACAAGGTAAGCATCCTCCAGCTGCTTTGATATGAATGCCAGTGACTCAACCTCTTATCGCACGCTTATGTGTGCAGAGAGTACTCCGCTTTAAGGTAACACCAGCCCAAGGAACCAGCACTCTGGGGACGGACATCAACGTGAGGCTGCAGCCCTGGCGCCCAGTACGGGGAGGCGCTCAGAGAAGAGTGCTGGCACGCATCCCTCCTTCCTTCTCCACATCCCTCCTTCCTTCTCCTCACTCGTCCCTGCAGGGGTTCGACACCGGCACCAGAGGCTGCTCGGCATTGCCACCCGAGCACCTGCGCAGAGGAGAAGGAGGCCCACCCACACCCAGGGCTTGTCAGCAGAAAGTATCTTGCATTCACACCTGAGCTCTGTGAACTGGATTGCCCCTCCCAGGAGGAGGCAATGGCATGTCCCCACCCAGAGGCGGGGTGCACTCTTTGCTTTAGTGGTGAGAACAAGGACAGTCCCAGTTGGACCCTGAGTCATCGCTCAGCAACACATCATAAAGTTTAGACCTGCAGTAGGTCAGTGTCCACAGTTAAAGGCCTAAGGGTGGAGACGTGTGAGAAGGTACAGGATGTCCTCTTCAGGAGTGTGAAGGAACCTCTTTCAAGGGGGAACCGTGGCCCTCACTCCTATGAGAAAATTACTCAGCACACCAGGCCAAGTCTTGAACTCTTGGAACGTAAATATTTCAAGTACAGCAGAGTCAGAAATCACTTACTCTTTGAGGTAGCTACAACCCCAACTCTAACTCTTCCTTTGCCCTTTACAGGCCTTTCTAACAGCAAGTTAGGGTGAGCCTGGCTGCTGGAGTCTACGGACTCGCCGGCTTACTGATGAGCCAGGTGAAAATCCATTCGTATAATGTGCTAACCCTTGTTCCCTCAGCTTGGCCAGCTCTTTGGAATGATTTGTGTTTGAAAGCGAGGTTGTCTTTTTGGTGATGTCTCAGGTAGAATGAGTTGCATGGTGAAATGTGTTTGACAATACAGAGGGTATGGCTGAGCACTGACAGGCTTAGGGGGAAGAGAATGTCGGATATGTGTTCACGCCTGTTGGCAGGCTGTATGTTGTGTTCTTTTAGAAAAGATTTATTTATGTATGTGGGTATTCCATTAGCATGTGTGCTTACATCACAGCAAAGGGTGCCGGATCCCATTACAGATGGTCGGGAGCCACCATGTGGGTGCTGAGAATTGAACTCAGGACTTCTGGAAGAGCAGCTAGTGCTCTTAACCACTGAACCATCTCTCCAGCCCCTGTTGTATACTTAATATATAGGTTTAAAAACACAAATTTTCTCTCAGGAGCTATATCTGCACAGAGCTGCTCCCATTTCTCCTATCCTCAAAAGGCAATCTTGCAAGCAATGGACTCTTGTGATTAAGACCTCCCAAATCTCTCCAAGTCAAGCCCGA
The DNA here is from genome assembly GCF_030254825.1 of Meriones unguiculatus. NCBI lineage: Eukaryota > Metazoa > Chordata > Mammalia > Rodentia > Muridae > Meriones > Meriones unguiculatus. The sequence goes on from NC_083351.1 coordinate 176,861,663, forward strand.
AGGGCTTACCTAGCAGTAGATGTGTGTTCCAGCCCTTGGCGGGAGGAGATGTCGGTTTTGTGCTTGGAGCGTGCCTCCTTTCCTTTAGACACAGGGCATATCAATGCTTTCCCATAAAAGTATTACCACATTTGAATATATAAATGATAGACTTCTCTGTCCTTTTTATGCATTTCTGTGACAGGTAGATTCAAAAAAACATCTCTCCTTAAACCTGAGATGTTGATATAAATATCTGAAGGGAAATTCTAATCACAGTATACATTGAACAGGCCCACTGATCTGTATACCTGGAAAAGAGTTTTCAAACAGACTTTGTCAGCTCAGCGTTGGCATTCCTTGTCAAACAAAAGCATGCCTAAAGACACATTTCAAAAGCAGAGGATTCAGCACTGCTCTCCTGCAGAAAATCGAACAGGAACTCAGAGGCCAAGAACAAACAGAATAAGAACCAACGAATAGCAGAGCAGAGTTCTGAGAAGCACTTTCAGAGAACCAAATATGTTTTCAAAAGACCACATCAATAATTAAACATTAGCAAGTCAAATTCCATTTTTCATTTGCTGCGATTGTCTAAAATGTGTAATGAAGAAATGAAATGATTGATTTGGCCTCAGCAAAAAAGGAGCTAACTAACACTCTTAATCTGGAGGGCGAGAAGAACCAGGGTAGTAGAGGGAAGAAATCTTGATCTTTCAAGGAATGCTTGTGCAAATTGACTTATCTTCAGTTATGTCTTAATGGAAGCATTTCAATCAATGGCAGCTGAACTGCAAGTTCATCTCTCTTTTAAAGGGAGGATCTCATTTCCTCACTTTATGTTAGCCTCACAACGTAGCTTTGGTGGACCGGCACGGTGCGGTACAGCTAGACACAAATCTCACCTTGTTGCCGCCTAAACAAAACCACGTGGTTTCTTATGGCTATAATATTTTTTTCATGGACAGAAAGTAATTGTGACTTAGAGGAGAATTGAGTGTAGACATCACCAACTGGTCTATTTTAATTATACACAAGAAGAATGAACTTGGTCTGTCAGGGACTCGCCGAGCTTCGTGCCCTCAGGACGGTAGAGCAAGGACAAAGGGCGCGCTTGAAGATGAGTGAGAAGACGCTTGTCTGCGGCCGTGGATGTGTGGGTGGGGCTGGGCCTTCGAAGGGAGGCAGGGAGCTTTAGCTTGGCCAACCATGGGACCCTGACAACACTCACTCTCTTCTGTGTTCAGAGGTTTAAATTCACACACTGGCAGAGAAGGAAGATGAACAGGATCGCTTTGATAGCGCGTCGTGTGCCCTTCCTCTCCTTAGTGTTAACTGAAATGCCACTTTAATGCAGCAAAAAGGATGGAAAAGAACTTTGTGTCTGATTTGTTAAGGCCTTATTCCTTGTTACAGAAAGGGAAAAGAACAAATCCCTGAAGACTCCCCTTCCCCCTTTTTTTTGGGTGAAATGAGATATTTTTTTGGCGTGCCAGTCTCAGTGATTGACAGTTCACTTTCCCCAGGGACCTGAGACCCACCATTTTTTAGGTAAATGATACCGGGCAAATTATTTGACTTCTTGATACCACAGTGGCAGGGTAGCAAGAGCATAATAAACCAATTGAGGGGATCGCACACACACACACACGCCAAGCACATGTGAGTCCTTGGACCCTGACTGGCGCGTGGAGCACACAGGCATGTGCTGTGGCTTGCCACAGCCATGCAGACGCAAGCTGTCTTTGAACCTGTCCTTTTATTTTCTCCATGGTGTTTTTTAAACGCCAGAAACACTCAATATTTACAAAGTCTCGTTTAGGCATTTCTTCCTTTATGGCTCCTTCTGCTGCCGCCACGTGCGCAGTCTCCGCCCAACCTCACGGGTGTGAAGATTTCTCTGGCCTCTGAACATGCTTGCCAAACAGTTGAGCTCTTGTGGTTGGCTTGTGTTTATACAGCAGTCGTTTATTCCTTCGTCAGGTAAATGTGCAGATGAGACGGTGTCGTCCCCTCCTAAAGAGGTCGATAATCTAGAGCACACACAGATGACCTCATCGCAAACTTCAGAGAGCCTCAGACACACTGAGGACTCGTTTCCAGGCAGGCACCATCGCCACAGACAGTCCAGGAGGAGAGGAAGACGAAGCTGCCATTGGGGTCTTGCATCTGAGGGGTCTGTAGGCTGGAGCCCTCCAGACTACTTCCTTTACTCATTCAGCTCTCTAGTTTAGGGAAGTGGGTTGGTCTGAAGATAGGAGCTTGAGGTCCCCTTGTGGAGTCCTTGTGATCATGGCCCTGGGGATGCTGGGGCACAACAAAATCACTTTCCTTTGGCTGGTGGGACATGCCTGAATTCCTCATTAAATGTACAGAGGCACTCTCTGGAAGCCAATTAGCCTTCAGCTTGATAGCTCATCATGTATTAATGCATGAGAGTTTAATTGCTTCTCATCTCAAAGAGCTCTTCTCTGTGGTAATTTTATTCTTTCGGAAGTAGGTAAGCGGCTGGTTTGCTGTAACAATTGCTGTAACTGCAATGAAATTCTCGTTCTCATCTATGGAAAAGTCCCACGCAGGGGCTCCTGACAGCCACATGGTGACTCCAGCTCTTGTGCCCTTCCACGGTTTGGTCTGGAATCTTCTAATGCCTCAGGAGATTGCCATGGGGCAGTGCCCTGCTAGAGGAGGAAGGCAGGGAGACGACAGATAAAGCCATTTACCCCATGGTCCAGGGATGGCCTTGGGTCACAGTTCCTGTGTTTAGAATAAGGGAAGCTGCTTCTCAGAGGCAGCTCCAAAATCAGATGGGGCTGGGAATTTTGGACTGTGAATAGCCTTCTCCTTCACAGCAGGTACACCAAGAGAACATTCTAACATGGGATCTGGAGTACTTTAAAAACTGCTTCATATATTTTGGATATTAGCCAGCTGTTAGATGTAGAGCTGGTGAAGCTCTTTTGTCGTTTTGTCCTATTGACAGTGTCCTTTGCTTTACGGAAGCTTTTCAGTTCCGTGAGGTCCCGTTTATTGATTGTTGATTTTAAAGCCTGAGCTGTTGGTGCTCTGTTCAGGAAGTTGTCTCCTATGCCAATGAGTTCAAGGCTCTTCCCCACTTTTTCTTCTAGCAGATTTAGTGTATCTGGTTTTGTGTTGAGATCTTTGATCCACTTGGACTTTAGTTTAGCACAGTGATAAATATGGATCTATTTGCATTTTCCTACATGTAGACATCCAGTTAGACCAGCACCATTTGTTGAAGATGCTGTCTTTTTTCCATTGTATGGTTTTGGCTTCTTTGTCAAAAATCAAGTGTCTATAGTTGTGTGGGTTTATTTCTGGATCTTTAATTTGATACCATTATCCTCCTTTCTGTCTCTATGCCAGCAGTTTCTATCACTGTTGCTCTGTAGCACAGCTTGAGATCAGGGATGGAGATACCTCCAGAAGATCTTTTATTGTACAGATCTTTTATAGTTTTAGTTATTCTGAGCTTTTTGTTTTTCCTATGTGATGTTGAGAATTGTTCTTTCAAGGTCTGTAAAGAACTGTGTTGGTATTTTGATGGGAATTACATTGGCAGAATGGCCATTTTCACTATGTTAATCCTACCGATCCATTAGCATGGGAGATCTTGCCATCTTCTGAAATCTTCTTCAATTTCTTTCTTCAGAGACTTGAAATTCTTGTCATACAGGTTTTTGATGTACTTGGTTAGGTTACACCAAGATACTTTATGTTTTTTTGTTTGTTTGTTTGTTTGTTTTTGTGGCTGTTGTGAAGGGTGTTGTTTTTCTAATTTCTTTCTCAGTCTGCTTGTTTTCATATACAGGAAGGCTACAGATTTTTGACAGCTAATATCCAAAATATATAAACACCTCAAGAAACTAAACTCCAACAAACCAAATAATCCAATTAAAAATGGGGTACAGAACTAAATAGAGAATTCTCATCAGAGTAGTATCTAATGGTGGAGAAACATTTAAAGAAATGCTCAACGTCCTTAGGCATCTGGGAAATGCAAATCAAAGTGACTCTGAGATTTTATCTTGCACCCATTAGAATGGCTAAAATAAAAAAATTCAAGTGACAACACATGCTGGTGAGGATGTGAGAAAGGGGAACACTCCTCTATTGCTAGTGGGAATGTAAACTTGTACGACTACTTTGGAAATCAATCTGGCGCTTTCTCAGACAATTGGGAAAAGTGCTACCTAAGACCCAGCTATACCACTTTTGGGCAGATAGCTGAAATATGCTCCATCATACCACAAGGACATTTGTTTAACTATATTTGTAACAGCTTTATTTGTAATAGCCAGAATCTGGAAACAACCCAGCTGTCCCTCAACCAAAGAATGGATACAAAAATTGTGGTAAATTTACACAATGGAATGCTACTCAGCTATTAAAAACAAGGAAATCATGAAATTTACAGGCAAATGATAGGAACTGGAAAAGATCATCCTGAGTGAGATAACCTAGAAGCAGAAAGACACACAGGGTATATACTCACTAATAAGTGGCTATTAGCCACATAATGCAGGATAACTATACTACAACCCACAGACCTAAAGAAGCTAAATAATGAGGACCCTAGGAAAGATGCCTAATTCTCATTCAGAAGGGCAAATAGAACAGATACCAAAGCTGGGAGAAGAGAGGGAACAGGATGAGAGTCTACCATGGAGGATCTTCTGAAAGGCTCCAACCAGCAGGGGATGGAAGCAGATGCTGAGACTCACAGCTAAACTTTGGGCAGAGCACAGGTAGTCAGAGTAGGGGAAGAGAAAGACCTGGAAGGGACAGAAGCTCCACAAGGAGACCAACAGAGTCAACAAATCTGGGCCCAGGGGGCCTGCAGAGACTGATGCACCAATGGAGGACCATGCATGGAGAGGACCTACAACCCTGCTCGGATGTAGCCTATAGGCAGCTCAGATTCCAAGTATAATCACTGACTCATTTGAGGTTTTGATCCATTATATATACACAGCCCCATTATAAACAGAATAGCAATAGAATTAAAATGTGAATTGATCGATCAAAAAGTATTAGGAACTTACCGCTTCATGAAATGTAGGGTTTTCTTGTTCTGTGTGTTTGTTGTGATATGGTCTCACACAGCCCAGGCTGGTCTCAAGTTGCTGTCTACGTAGCCAATGATGATCTTGACATTCTGATCGGCCTGTCTACGTCTTCCGGGTGCTGGGGTTACAGGGTTACCACGGCCAGTTCTGTGAGGTGCTGGGGGTGTCCAACCCAGTCTTCACCCAGGCACCCTGCCAGCCGAGTTACCTTCCCAGCCTCAGACGACGACTCCCCCCCACCCCCATGAGGATGTGAAGTGGTTCGCTAGGGAGGGCACTGATTTTAGTAAGGAGAAGGGCTGAGTGCACATAATATTTGGAGAGTTAACCCTGAAGGGTGAAAATACTTAGGGCAGGCAGTCCTGAAGCGCGAACGGGGTTTTGCTGCGTGGTGTGGGGAGAAAGAAATGACCCCAGAGCAGAGCAACAGGGAATGATGCGGCAGGGCACCAGGAAGGTCTGAGAACGGCACGGGGCGTGTGTGGGACCATCCCAGTGAAACGGTTTTTCTTGTTCCTGCAGCGTAAAAAGAGTCCCACAGACTTGGCCCAGGTTTGGATTTATGGGGAGGGACAGGATTTGGATTTTTGTGGGACAGGGATGAACGGACTGTAGACCAAGAAAACAGTAATGTTTTTAAACCCAAGCTCTAAATTGTTATTCACCAGGGCAGGCGCCGGAGACGGCGGCTTTACCTCTGTGTTTTATTGCATCTTACATCGCCACTCGGTGTAACTTGTTCACTCTCGGTAGTGGGCTCCAGGGTGAGCAGTGGCGGGGATTTATTTACTCGGCGACGGCTAATGGTTCTCCTGAGCTGAGCAGGATAAGATAGCTCCTGGAAAATAAGGCCATCCTGGCTGAATGGGGTCATCTTGTAAAGGGTTTTGACAGTCAGATGGCTGAGCGCAGGCTTGATGTGGCAGGGACCAGGGAGCCATTGAAAGTTTCCAAACGGGTTGGTAACTTTGAGTGTGTTAGCTAATGAAGATTCATCTTCCATCAGCATGCAGGATGCCTAAAGGTGAGGGAGGCTGCTGGGGTGGAGTTCTGGAGGACTTTTTTTTTTTTTTTTTTTTTTTTTTTTTTAATCCTAGGGCTGGGGCCAGAGAGATGGCTCATTCAAAAAAGTGCCTGCCATGTAAGTGTGAGGACCTGAGTTTGGATCCCCAGAACCCATATAAAAGCCAGGGGCAGCTCAGAGGCAGCACAGACACAGCACAGGTGCAGCACAGGAACAGCCCAGAATGCACAGACGCAGCACAGGGCAGCACAGGACAGCACATGCAACTCTGATCCTACTCCTGCAGGGTAAGCGGTGCAGAGACAGGTGGATGCCTGGAGCTCATTAGCCATCCAGCTCGGCCTAACTGATGAGTTCCAGACTCCGTGAGTGACTCTCAAAAAATGAGGCAGAGGGTGATCAAGGGAGACAGCCCACATAGCTCTCTGGCCTCCATGTATGCTTACATGTGCACCTGCCCACAGATATAGCACACGCTCTGGAACACACACACACATGCAAGCACGCACGCAGGCATGGAAATGGTTGAAGTTCTGCTATGAGCCGGGCACTGAACATCCGATGACGATGTCTCGCAGTCACTGCCAAGAGAGGACATTAATGGATGCTAGATCGCGGGAGGACAGGTGATGTCAGGGACAGCAGAGGACCACAGGCTGTCAGTGTGGCCTGGGAACAGCTGTCGCTTTCCCCTCAGTCAAGGGAACACATTTACAGCTCAGTCAACCACTTGACTCTCCCAGTGTGCAGGCGCGGTCTCCTCAGTTCCATGCGGTGGTACCGTCATCGGAGGATAGAGGACGACGAGCCACGACTGGAGGCTTCTGAATAGTCTCTAATTCTTATTGACAGCCTTGCAAAGTTCTAGATGCACTTAGCACCTCCAAACAAGTGCTAAATGATTTAACATTTTGGGGACAAATTTGTTCTATTAGCCTCTAGTGCCAAATTCACCAAAAATAGCTCATTAGCTGTGCATTGTGATTTCACTGGGGTGCCCTGCTCCTGGCTGGATTCCAGAGAACACATTTGTATAAAAATGTTCCCATTATGGAGTGTGATAGCTATTAATGGAGCACCATATGCAACAGAGCTTCTCCTTTGCCTCCTCCTGCCTCCCAACCTGAAGCTCCTATTCCCCATTGATTTTTTTTTGCCAAGTGACCCACTTAGCAGGGGTTAAACTTTTACCTAATAGGAGAAGGCTTGGGCCATTGCAGCATTTCATCTTTCATCCAGATTTGGGCATCTCAGTCAGGTTCCCACCACCAGCTCTGACCCTTTATTCCATCCCAGCCTGGAGGAAAGGAGGGGAGGAGGCAAGATTGGGAGTGGGTACCAAGCCCAGACCCACAGCTGTGCCTGATGGATCGCCATTTCTGTTGTTAGACACACACACACACACACACACACACACACACACACACACCTCGTCACTTCTGGGTCCCCCCACTTTATTGTGTATAGAAATGAAAGAATGATGTTTCTCTGCATGTCTTCAGTAAAGTTCTTGACTTTTAAAATATCTTTGCTTGCTTTTTTCCCCCATTTTTAAAAAATAATATGGCTTATTTTGAAGGTGACCAAGTAGCTTTAAACCATCATTAAAAATGACACCAACTAAAAATAAATGGAAGGGGTCTGCTTATCATGGGGAGAGATCTGCAGAGAGATTTGGTAAAGGAGAGTTAAGGAGTCACACAAGCCAGGGAAACCCATTTTGTAGACAGAAATACTCCCCTGAGAAAGAATAGTTTCCAAAAACGTTGGGCCAGATGCCCTTGGCATCATTAATGTTAAAGCAGTGCTATTGGACTGGCATCTGGGTTTTTGGTTGTTTTCTTAATTTTGTTTGGACACAGAGTGGAAGAGTTAGGAACGCACCACAGGCTGGTGTGCAGGAAGGAGAGGCACACCCTAGCTCATCTGAAGGAAATATTCAAGCAAGATGGAAGCTGGCGCTGTGATCAGGACCCTGGGACTGCAGAGAAGACAGGGTCACTTCCGCTAGAGCTGCAGAAGGGGCGTGGCTTTGTGGCCGTTCATCTAGCACTGTTCACTCTCTGTGGAGCCCAGGCTGCGTGGGGAAAGCTGTCCGGGTCAGTTTTAGATTGGTTACTTAATTTTCAGAAATGCCACAGCTCAAGCCTTTCTACCACAAGCTCATTTCCATTCTGTCCGTGAAAAGCCTCAGTCTGGAATAAACCCATTTCTTTTTAAGAGCATGAAATTATGTGAAAGTTAATCTGTTTCCCCCAGGTATATACCTCCACCTCGTAAATCATCTTGAGTAACATGGGAGATAGTTTAAAAACATAACACAGAATGATGTTAAACTTTATTGATAGATCAAAGAGCCTGAGATAAAGATTTCTATGTAGAACTTCCTAATCATCTGTCCATAATCTTAAATTAATGACTCGACGCAGGCACTGTGGGGCTGAGGCAGTCTGTATTAGATCCAAGTCCTGAACTCGATGCTGGCACAGGGCTGAGAATGAAGACACTGCTTTATACCCAGCAGGGCAGGTGTGATCACTTAGCTATAGGTCTATAGGTCACGTTTATTCCTGTTTTTATTTCAAATAATGTTCGTCGAAAAAGAGGAAAAAAATCTCCTCAGTGTGTTTGTGTAACTGTGAGAGTGAGGTAGCGGGACCTGGACATACGGATCAGCAGTTAAGAGCACTTGTTGCCCTTTCAAAGGCCCCAGGTTCTCTTCCCAGTACCCACGTGGCAGCTCACAACTCCAGTTCTGGGGGTCTGATGCTCTCCTTTGGCCTCCGTGAGCACCAGGCTTGCAAGCAGTGCACAGGCACACATGCTCGGTAAACACAGCGCCCTTTCCGCTCCTTGCTTACCTGCTTCCCCTGCTGCGTGGCTGGTCCTCTGCCCTCCAGGGCCACTCTCCTGCAGCTGTCACACTCTCACGTGCAAACTTTTCCCAGGCTGTTCACCAGAGAAGCCCATACAATTTTATTTGTTTTTTTTTTAATTAAAAATTTAAATCTATTTATTTTATGTGTATATGTGGGTGCCAGAGTGCATGAATGTGCACCGCATACATGCATGAACCCATGAACATCAGAGCAGGGTGTCAGGTTACTGGAACTGGAGTTACTGGCAGTTGTGAGCTGCCACGTGGGTGCTGGGGACCACCCCTGGGTCCTTGGGGAGAGCAGTAAGTGCTCTGATGTGCTGAGCCATCTTTGCAGCCTCTAGGATTTGTCTCTTTGAAGACCAACCAGAGAAGCTTGAAATGACCAGCTCCCGGGGCCAGAAGGAAGGGACAGATGAAGCGAAGGTGATCTTAAGGGCACTGATCTAAAAGGTTCCGGCAGAAAAGGATGTATGTCCATGCTGACTGTGGAGTCTGGCCATGAATGTGAGAAGGCCCACTCTCCGGTGTCATTCCCGGAATCGGCAAATGGACGTGGCAAGCCTCTCTAGCCTCGGTGGGGAGGTAGAGAAGTATGCGGGGACCTCAACACGGGAAGGCTTCTGCGTGCCCTCAGACCTTCCCCTCCAGGGTGACAAACTCTGAGCATGTTCCATGACCTGTTCCTCTCTCATATGTGGGAACTTCCGAAGAGATAGGGCTTGACGTAGACACCTGGGTTAGTATAAAATTGTCAGCCGAAAGTCTTGAAATACATAGCCAGAGCTTCCGCTGCTTTGTTTTTAAGGGACGTGAACAAGTCCTACAGCGAGGAGAGGCTGTGTTTTGATTCCAAGAGGCACATATGCAGGATGGGTGCTGTGGTTTGGCTGGGCGTTGTCCGCCATGCTCACACGTGTGTGAGTGCTTGGTCCATGGTCGGAAAGTTGTGGAGGGAAGGAGTCATGGGGGTGATCCGTTGGGGCATGATAGGCCCATCCCACTTCTTGTGGCCTCTCTGCTTCCTGCTTACAGACACCATGTGACCCGTCATGCTCCTGCTGCCTTCCTCCCTCTTTTCAGGTACTTGTCACAGCGAGGAACACTTTGCCCGCCTAGTTCAGACAGGTAGCTAAGAGAGCGTGCAACCTTAATTTCTCCTGAGCACAAGCAAAACTCCTCCAGGGTGGAAGTAATGGATGCCCTCCCCATTCAGTTAAGAAAAGCGGGAAGAGATGAGGCAGATTCCGTACACCCTGGGAGGTATGCTGTGGGCCTGTCTAGAGGGCGTCACAGCGATGGCAACATGTCTGCAGCCTGAGGTAGGCACCTGCCATGGTCAGTTTTGATTCTCACCACCTTTTGAGGTAGGTCGAATTATTCTTCCCCTTCCATGGATGTGTAGATTGGGACAAAAGATGAACGTACTTTCTCAGGCCCTGCAGCTGACAGTGGACAGGACCAGAATCAGCTCTTAGGTGCCCTGATGCTGGAGTTTGGGAAATGCCACAGCTGGTGGAAGGGACAAGAGAGACTACATGGATGGGGCATCACTTAGGAAAGGTTTTGGCAGAGAAACAAGATAGCGAATACTTGAGGCTGTAGATAGAAAGGAGCCAACATTCTAATTAAAGAATGTATCTGTACAAGTTCTCAGTCCTGGGCATATTTCACTGCAGCCTCTTCTTGTTCGTGGCCACCGTGGAATTACAGGCAGAATACAGCACAGTGACCACGGGTCTCTGGAAAACCAAAGGGCGACAACCTAGAACTGGCAAGACCCCCTGAGCATCATGGGGCACGAAAGCCAAACTCCCACGTCTTTAGGGAGCGTGCTTGAATTCCTCGGCTAGGAGGGACCTCGGCCAGTTCAGGCTAAGTTGAAGTTCTGTCTCCACATCAATAACTCATCTTCAAAACAGTGAAGTTGCTGAATAAAAGTGGAACGGGCTTTCAAGCGCCTCTGGCCTTTTCTGAACCCTGCCTCCCGTGGGCGCCCCACTGTGCAGGCCGTTCTTGTTCTCGGCGTGAGCTTCACCTTAAAGTGGGCACTTCTGAAGCCTGTCCTCTCAGGTGGCCGGAACCTTTCCGGAGAGCCACGGGGAGCCCCTCTGGACACGGGCGAGCTGGAGACGTGATCAATTAATCAGCGGTAGATGCTGTTGATCACTTACTCGACAGGCCGAGGCCCGGCCCAAGTCCAAACACAAGCAGGTGGGGTTTTACAAAGTGGAAAGGTCTCGTGGTTAGAGTTTGGTTATCTTGGCGACAAAGGTGGTCCATATTTCAGGGCTGTCAGGAACAGGCATTCCTGTGGTCTGCGTGCGCTGGGATATATGCTTTGCTTTTTTAAAAAAATTAATTTTTATTTATTACAATTTATTCACTTTGTATCCCAGCTGTAGCCCCCTCCCAATCCCGTCCTCCTTCCTTCTTCCCCTCCCATGTTATGCTTTGCTTTTTATGGAGCAGGGTGATGGCATCCTCGTGGTTCCGGGGAATGTCTGCAGTAAGGACTGACAGGCCTGTTCAGTGAGCACCACCGCAGGGGAATGACAGAGGACAAGGAAAAGACTTTCAGTACAACAGCAGACATGACTGCTTCAGTTTGGATGCTCAGGTTAGCGCTGCAGAAAACTTCCAAAAGCTAGATGGAGCAAAGAGGAGTCTTTTTCTCTTTTCTGTCTACACGCAGCGCCCCATTCCTGACTTATCTTTTCCTTCAGGATGTGATGTGGGCACCGGGACCTGAACTTGGGTCTTCTGCCAGGGAAGTGAGAGCTCTTGGCCTCCAAGCCATCTCGCCAGGCCCTTCAGTTATCTTCTTTTAACGAAAAGGTGCTGCTGCTTCCTGAGACGCACAGGCGCGTAAGCAATTCCGTGTGGACAGAAGTCAAAGGCCCCTTGACTTCATGGCAGATGGTGGTAGCCGGTCTGAGGATTCCTGCACTCCTGTGTGGCATTTCTGGGGTCAGCGCCTCCCTCTGGGTGCAGTTTCACGGTCCCTCAAAACCCACGATTCTTCTGTGACCTATGGATTCTGCCTAAATTCTGTCTCTGACAGACACCTAACTTCTCCGTAGTCTTAGAGAAAGCCGAAGGGGCCAGGCCGTGGACAAGGTGGCAATCCACTGACCTCCCTGAGACGTGTCCATCTCTGCTGCACCTGGCAAAAGCTGACTGTCCAGGCACTGGTGCAGCGTGAGGAGTGTTTGTGTGGAGGAAGATGGAATGAGAAGGCCCTAGCCAGCCCAGAGAGAGAAGGTGATGCATTTGTTGGCTCTAATGGACCCGTGACCGCAGAGCCCGATGGAGCTCTGGAGCCTGCGTGTTCCAGCTGCCCCACCCAGACCACCTCTTTGGCTAAAACCATGGCAACCATTTGGGTAGAGAGGCTGACACTGGTTCTTCCCAGCACTCTGCTCAGGGGGGCAGTTGAGTGTGGAGGAGGAGCCTCCCATTGGATGCCAGTGTATCTCCTACTGTTGTCATGCTTTAGCATGTTGGGGCCTTCTAAAAGCAGATTGCTTCAAACGTCTGCACTTTAGTGATGGTCCAGGAGAGTCCTTTATGCAATGGGATAGGAACTAGTGGGGAAAGGGCCACCAGCCCACACTCTCCACATGACTGTGCCTTTCCTAATCCCCAAAGCCAATCCTTTAACTGAAGCTCGAAGGCATTTGGGTTTTAAGGAAGCCCGGGCACTGGGTGGAAACAGTCCTTGCTCTGTGTGTACATGTGTGGGTGCATGGACTTACGTCTATGCATGTGTGCATGTCTCTCTGTGTGTACGGAGGCCAGAGATCAGCCTTGATTGCTGCTCCTTTGAGCTGTCTGCCCTGCTTTATTTTCCGAGATAGTCTCCTGTTGGAAAACGGAGCTGATAAGCTAGGCTGTGAGCTGCAGTGAGCTGTCTGTCCGCGTCTCCCCAGCACTGGGATTACAGTCATATCTCATCAAGCCCTCCTTGTCCTGTGGGTGCTGGGGACTGAACTCAGATCCTCATGATTCTCTAGCATGCATCTTACTGACTGGGCTACGGCTCCCTCTCATGGAACTGTTTCTAAAAAAGTACAGTGCTTTTATGCAGTGAGCACAATTTCCTTAATTTGGGCTCCCTTTTAGCTGCCCAGGACTGGCTCCAGGCAGCAGGCAGGCAGGGTGGAATGTTAGCTCCAGACAATCCCTTTGCAGGGTCATTCTCCTGCCCTGCAATTATCCCATGTTCTGCCGTATCCTGGGAGCCGCCGTTGCTCTCCCTGCCGTCCTCAAAGCTGCCCTGATGTGTCTGTCACATCCTCCTCCAGCGAGAGGAGAGCATAGAAGATGAAGATGGTGGGGAAGAGCTAAGGAGAGGAAAAAGGGCGAGAGGGAGGTGCACACGGCTTTGCACAGAAGGCTGTCTGAAGGGAGAGTTTGAACTGGCTCTGTTAAATACTCCTCCGGTTTATGGCCATGAATAAATGATGGCTGTAGCTGCAGTGCAGTGACAGCACCAATAGGTCCTGAGGAGCATACTGAAACCCCTGTCGACACAAAGTCAACTGCACCATTTTTAAGCGAGCACAGCTCCAAGCAGCAGCCGATACTTAACAATTAACAGTGGGTGGATGAAATCGCCTTGCCACTCTGCCCGCATATGACCTGGCTACTTGCGAGCAGAGATGCCAACCGTCTGGGGAACATAGAAATGCTGGTCTTTGACCTTCAGGTCTGTAACGTGCCAGCCGAACTTTTCCATGGTGATGCATGTTTGTATGATACAGAGGGAGGTCAGGCGGGACCATCCCTTCCAGCTACTTAGACATCAAAGGCCAAATTTCGAACTATGATGAGCAGTTATCAGGCTCCTGACCCACCCATCAATACATTCTAGCCTCTTCTATTCTTTTTTTTTTGTTTTTGTTTTTTTTAGGGCTATGTACACTTATTTACTGACTCTGTTTTATTACATGATTCTAACCTTTTTGTTTTTACATCTGCAGGCTTGGTCTTTTACTGAGATAGCTTTTGGTCTCTCTGTGAAAAACCATTTAATTTTTTTTTTCAAGGTTTCCACAGACAGGTAGTGATTAGAATACATTGTCAATTCCTTTAGATCTTTCTTTCTTTTCTTTATTTCTTTTTTTTTTTTGTCACACAGCTCACCTGCCAACTTGTTCTTGTTAATTCCATCCGTCTGCCTGGCGCTTGGCTGCAGGAAGATGAGGTGGCTGAGAGGGGCCGGGAGATAGCAGCGGTAGCTGAAGCAAGATGAAAATGAACGATACTTTCAAATCCTAAGCAGGGCATCTGAGGCTAATAATTACATTAAAAAGGCCCTCTGTAGGTAGGTGCAAATAGGCTAGTCCAAACAAGCGCGGCTGCTTTAATATGGGCTGTTGGAGAGCTGTCATTACCTGACGAGAGTGCCACCTTTCACCTCCAGCCACTGTGCTCCGTTAGGCCTCACTAACGGGGGAGAGCGAGGAACTTGTTTGCAGGGATTTGTTGTCTCACGCTCCAAGGCAGCTGAGAGACAAGACGACGCTTACATCCACAAGGTGTGACGGCCTAAGTGTTTGTCTGTGTCTAATTAGTTTGCCTTTGCTGCTTGGTAGCTCCACAGCCAGGAGGCAGATTGGCTCTGCGGGCTGTAAGCAAAGAGGGTTGATTGGTGTTGTTATCATTTGTTTATTTAACCCTCCCTCCAGCCAGCCAGGCTTCCCCAAACGGAGAGCCTTCTCTCCTGCCTCCTGCATACACATTGAATAAGAAAAAGAAAGGGAAGGAAGAAAAAAAGAAAGAAAAGGAAGGAAGAAAGAAAAGGAAGAAAGGGAGGAAGGAAGGAAGGAAGGAAGGAAGGAAGGAAGGAAGGAAGGGAGGGAGGAAAAGAGGGAAGTAGGGAAGGAGGAAGGAAGGAGGGAAGGAAGGAAGAAAGAAGGGAAACGCTGCTTCAGCAGGAGCTGCCCTATTGTCTGTATCGTGTGCTGCTGACACGGATGCTCTTTGTTCAAGGGGCATTTTCCTCAGTGATGGTGATGAAAAGCCAAGCTCTTCAGACTAGAGATGGATTCATGACAAATATGTGTTTCTTTTTCTCCTTTGGTTTAATAAGCAGCCGTGGAAGGGATCATGGTGGCCTGGGCGCATGCCCCCTGAAGAAGGCCATGTTGAGAAGTTGATTTCAAGGAGGGCTGGGTTGGTGTCCTGTTGGCCTTCCTGATAGCTGCTGTAGCAACTGCTGTGGGCATACATTCTCTAGCCTCCAGTCTTTGGGTTTGAAGGTCCCTTTCAGAGCAGGTCTTAGAGGAGCAGTGTGCCCTTCCTTACCTGTCTGTCCTCAGAACTGCCTCGAACCTGAGTCAGAGTTCAGGGGCCGTGAACGGATACCTCAGAGCATCAGTGCACATCCTCAGGGAGTGAGACATGCTACAAAAGCCATATTGTGTTCTGAAGGCCTTCTTTCTCCAAAATCTGTTTGCCCCTCATCACAGTGCTCCATCCATCGTCATATCTAGCACTAACTGGGCCCTGGACAGATAGGTCCTGGAATGATGTCCAGGCTTAGCAGAACCAACCGTGACAACACTTACACTTTATTTGAAACCTTGATTTCTTCAGATGCTATTTGTAGCCCGCTAAAGGACGTGGTCTGGGTTCTGTCCATAGGGCCACTAGCTTTTATTGAGTGTGTACTATGTTTTAGGTACCCCTGTTTCACACTGTCTCATTCAGCCCTTATAATAACCCACTAGGTCAAATGTGGATTATTTCTGTTTTGTAGTTGGGCGCCCTAGGCCCCTACGTGGTTCTATGCATTATTGTTACAAGGCTACACCTGCTTAGCAGTACCAAGACTCAAAGCTAGTTCTGTCTGCCTGGAAGTCTGTGCTCTAACCAGAAAGGTTCCCTCTCATATGTTCGGAGAGCTAGGTGGCCATCCCAACACCCGGATGACAAAGCAGCCAAGAGCCCAGCTCAAAGAGGATATATTATAGACGGCGGTAAAGGAACAAGCCACGGTGATGAGGGTCAAGGTTGTGAATGAAGGTCCTGGTGGGGCAAATAGGGCAGCTTCATAGAAGGCTGCTAGCCCCCACAGTTTCTCAACAGAGTCTCATTATCCTGTGCAAGCTGAGTGAACTCCTCAAACTGAGGGAGATGGCTAAGAAATGTCTGATGGTTTGCTTGGGGAATGCAGTTCAGTTGCTGGAATGCTTGTAAAAAGCCCTGGGTTTGAGCCACAAACTGCAAAAATTGGGAGGGGCGACATACATACCATGACCCCAGCCCTTCAGAGGGGAGGTACAGACAGGAGGATGAGAAGCTCAAGGTCATCCTTGTTGGCACAGCAAGTTCAAGGACAGAATGGAACACAAGAGGCCACATCATACATTCATATCCATATTTCTGCCCCCCTCCCGCACCCTGTGGGAAGGTGCCAGGCACTCGGGGGCGAGTTAATCCTTCCAAAAAATGCCGTTAGGGACCACCCAGAGGTGTGTCTCTGAACTGACTCAAGATCACATCAGCTTCAGCCGACATTAACAATCTCAAGGGATCGTTAACCCGCAGCCCCAAGGGAGACAGTTCCGGGCCCAGTGTCTCTGTCCCTCTCTTTCAGTGACAGCCAGACTGAATGGCTTCTTACGTCTTGTTCTCAAGTCTGTGCAGCACAGAAGACTTCTCTAAAAGTGGGTTCTGTCTCCCGGGTGGGAGGAGATGCTTCTAGCACGGATGCCGAAACCCAGCCCTTACCCCCTTCTCTCCTGAGGAGCCAGGATGGCAATGTTGATCACCCACCCTGCAGGTGACACAGGGACAGTGAACAAACACCGTCGCCTTGCATCCCTGTGTGCTTTGCCTGAGAGGACGAGGACCCGATGTCAGCACCTCGGATGCCCTGGCATCAGCATCCACACATGGGAGAAAGGCAGGACCGGCCATGCTTGTTCATCCAGGGATGGTGGAGACTTGATGTTCTTGTGGTCTTTCTCTGAGGTGCCCTGGGGAGAAGCTTTTCCTGATAGAGAACACACAAAACAACACGCAGAAGTAACTCTCACCTAACGTGCAAACGAGCCTCATTCAAGGTGAAGGACACTTCTCGTTCAGTAGATCTTATCAGAGCAGGCGTGTCCAGGAGGTGATGTCCCTCCGACTCAGACAAATGCAAATGCAGAGACTCCAACTCCCTCCAACAGCAGGCTGCCCCACCCACATGCTTTGTTTCGTTAATTTCTTTAATCTGGCTTCTATTTCATGACACTTACAAAGTATCTCTTTCTGGGAATTTGGGGTCAACACAACATTGTCCTGTTCTTGAAGTATTCTCAAGTCCAGTGAACAGAGAGAAAGATATAGAAGGATAGAGAGAGAGAGACAGAGACAGAGAGAGACAGAGAGAGAGAAAGAAGGAGGAACGGAGGGAGGGAGAGGCAGGGAGAGGGGGAGAGGCAGAGGGAGATGGAGAGAGAGAGAAAGCCAGCCCTGTGTCCTGAGAGCTACTACCAAGACATCGTTCTGTGGGAAGAGTGTTTTCTGCCCAGGAAAGCTTTGGGCTAGGCACAGGAATTCTGAGGTTGCCATTTTCCTTCCTACAGCCAAACCTGGAAATGGATTTGAGACTGTTGAGCCTGTGGTGAATTACCTAATGTGACACTGCTATGTAGAGATGCGGATTTTCCTAACTGGTATGGATCTGAGTAGCTGACTGAACTGCCGGCACACGCTCTGAGCACTAGCACTGGACTCCAAGGTGGTGCTGGATATTTAAAGCATGCTTGCTCTCTGCGAGGCCTCTCTAAACGTGTGAGGTCCAACGGAGGGCTCAGGGGGCCTGGGGAGTGTGGAATAGAGCTGGGAAAATAAGAAAAGGATGGAGTGGGTATAGGATAGAAAAGGCCTGGAGAGGCAGAGGGGGAATGGGATTTGGGAACAGGGGTAACCTGGGCCCCTCATTTACTTCTTGAGGCCCCTGTTATGCAAAGAACTTCATGCTAAGGAAGCTGGTCATCTGTCTAGGGCAGAGAGGGAAGCCTCCTTCCTCCCCATTCCTCACACGCAGTGCTGGGCACTGGCCAGGTGACGTCATTACCCTCATGTTGTGTGCCAGTGTTTACCAGGCGGTATACTGAGATGCCTTCCCTGCCCTGTGATCCTGACAGTCTTTGGTATTTATAAAGATCCTTTGCTTGGAAGGCCAGCGTGGCTGTGAAACTGCCTCAATAGACTGTCAGGATCACGGAGGCAGTCAGAGGTCAGATCTGTGACCTTACACTGGGGAGACTCGGGGACTTGCTGGTGAGCAAGGGCGGCCAGCTGAAGGGCACCGGCACTGTGTTCAATGAGAGATGGGACTTAAAACACAGAGCAGACAGCAACCGAGGAAGGCACCTGCCGTTGACCTCCGGCCTCCTGCTCTCAACACCCCATACACACGTTCCAGCTCACACACATAAACACACAGGCGCATACAGGTGCACACCCCCACAGGAGCCTGTGCACACATGCACTCTCACCCACACAAGCACAAACACAACATGTGCGCGCACACACACACACACACACACACACACACAGTCTGACCTCAGTGACTACTTAGGAAACGCCATCCGTCCTTGCACAAGCACACCTGTGATTCCTGCTCTGGAAGAAGGGCTCAGCCTTTGGTCAGGCCAAACTGGCTGATGTGGTGACCTAGGACTGTAAGGCTGAACTCGCCCACCCCCCCCCTTGTGTACACAGCAAGTGCTTACTGCTCTGAGCTGTCTCCTCCCTCTGTCCTTTTGTCTTCTCACCTAAGGGATGCTCTCTATGCCTGGATGTGACGGCTGCTGAGGAGAGCGCCTTGCTAACAGTGCCTGGCAAGTCCACACCCAACAGCCAGCCATCGTTAGCAGTTCCTTAAATTATTTGTTTCCCTTAAATGTGAATCGCTTAGTGGCGGGCCACTCTCTCATAGCCGTGTCACGGCTGCACTGCGCCTAGCTCCGAATCTTAGCCTCACTAATTTGCTACATGAAATGGCGGATGAAACAAATTGTAATTACGGCGGAAGCTCACCCGGAGGCGGGAGCTGTGCTGTGGCTGTTTTTCTTGCATACTAATTGGAGATGCCTCCCAGGTGACAAGGCAAATGCCTGGGACCTGAGCTCAAATCAGCCATGACAGAGGGTCAGGGTGGTTGCCTGGTGGCTTCAGTTTTCTTTCGTTTTGCAACCGAGTTTTGGTTCAGTGGGAATTATACACTTAGGTGGTCTCTCTCCCCGCTCTCTGCTCCCTCTCCTTCTCCCTCCCCTCCACTGTGTTCTTGTGGCCAAGAATAGACTTTATATTTTGCATTCTTTATGGTAGGAGTTTATAAAATTTCATCAGTTTATGAGAATTGTTTTAAAATCCGGGAAATTAACAGGAAAACCACAAGAGAGTTCTTGTATTGAATAGTGGCAAAATACAAGTTAAAGTGTTCTTCTGGGTAAAATGAGTAATAAAAGTTGTCAAATGGAAAATGGGTTGACTGAAATTTATTCTCAGTCTTACAATAGGTCTTCATCAAAAGGGTATAGCTGCAAGGGCTTTCATGCAAAATATGTATATGTTTAAATTGTGTTGTTGCAGAATTACATCGGATTTAACCGATGTAAATTTATTCAGCGGAAAACCCCATAATGCACTCATTTGCATGTACAACACCAGTTCCGCCTTCCTCAGATTTCTCTAAACTTCTTCAGCTCGCTCCTTCCGAATGCTGTCACTCAGGATAAAGACCAACACTGCCAATCTAATTGAGTTTTTAAAGCTACGTAAGAGGTAGGTTTTTGATGGCTTTATTAAACAGCAGCTTCTGGATCACATGGCTGATGGCTGTGCGTTTTGATCATGGTAACCCTTAAGGAGTCTTTTTTGTTTTTATTTTTTATAGCTAATGGGCAGATGGAGCTTTCCATGTTACATTTCCAGTTTTGTTCTAATGTTGGGCTTGCTTTGGTGTTTGCTTCGTTCCTCTCCATTTAGGGAAACAATTTACAGAAGCAAAGACTGGGACCACTCAGTATTTAGAGGTAGAGTAAACCAGAAGCTGGTGGCCCCAGATGTTCCACAGTCCCAGCTGTCCTGTGGCCCAGCTGTCCAGTGGGCCACTGGACAGTGGTGGCCCAGTTGTCTGGTGGCCCAGTTGTCCAGTGGCTGTGATTCAGAGCACTCTTTCAGTCATGCCTCGGTATGAAGGGTAGGTCAGTATTGCTGGACCATGATAGTTTATGATGCTTTGAATGTTGGCAGGTGAAGCATCCCTTTGGAGTTTGGAGACTACCATCAATTTGTCAGACCCCGAGAGCGACACGTCGGGGCACGGTTGGAGTCCGGATGGGGACTCTGGCAGTGTCCTCGCTGTAAGCCCTGCGTCCCACAGACATCTGGGCCTTGCAGTATGCTTCTTGTGGCAAAGAAGAACTTTGTGTCAGTGTGACTGAGTCGCTTGTGTCAGTGTGACTGAGACTTCAAGCGCCGGCCACCGCACCCAGCAGGTCATGCAGGTTCTGGAGACCGAACTCGGGTCCCAATGCTTGGGTGGCAAGCATGACACCAGGTAAGCCATTCCCAGCCTGGAAGTCACCTTCGTGTCATGACGCTGCCCATGAATGCCCTCAAATGACCAATTGCCCGGCTGGTGGCATGGAGCATGGACAGTCGGAGCACAGAGAGCAGGAAAAGACAAGTTCCGTCTCATCGGCCTGACAGAAATCTAGAAGATGCAGGCAGGGCCTTCCCTTCCATTCAGTCTGTCCAGGCTTTGGGCACTCCTGTCCTCTCCAGAGGCCACTCCAGCCCACCGTGACGTGGTCACTCTTACAAGGAAAACCTTACTTCTTTGCTCCTACACAGCTTAGATCATAGGGCACGTTAACCGTGTGTCCTAAGACAACAAAGCGCTTCTGAGAGCAGTGTTCCGGTTAGGACTTGCTCACAGACTGCGAGTGCACGGCCACGCTTCGCTTTTCCCAGAAAACAGGGCAAATTTGGCAAAGTAAGCTGTGCCCAGGGAAATTTGGTAATGAGCTGGGAAGACGAACATGTCGGGGACCTGAGCCGAGACAAGCCAAGTCCTGCCTTACTCAGGAGCGTGACAGAGCGCGGCGGCTTCCAGAGAGTGCCACACTTGTCCTTCAGCATCTCCTCTCCTCATTTACATATTTCCCACAAAAGGTACACCTTCAAGTTCAGCTCCTGAAAGCGAACACGCTAACGCGCCTACAGATCTATTATGTATGAATGAGAAAAGTCTATTTTCTCCTCTGTGTGCGGAGGATTTGTGCCTGTAACCCTCCATTAGTGTTAACGGCAGATCTGGGCATAATTTCCCCAACTCCTGGAATCCAGGGCGCCTCGCTAAGCCCCTCTCAATTACTTACACACACAGTGACAGGGAGCAGGTAGCCGGCTCGGGGACTACTTTCAAGCCTTCATGTATTAGTGGTCCATGTTCGGAGAAGTGGCGCAAAGGACGTGAGGAGGAGAGCTTTGCTCATCTTAACAGCCTGGGACACTTGTTGGCTTCTGCTGGCCGTGCACTCGCAGTCTGTGAGCCTCCATGCCACAAGACTGCAGGCTGGTGGAGCCTGGCAACCAGGAGGTGAAAGGTCAGAGGAGGAGCTTTGCACGTGCCACGTGGTTCCGGTGGCTTCCTGTAAGACTGAATGAAGAAAGGAATGGCCCAGGCCAGACCTGACCATGCTCTTGGTTTGACTTTGCAGTACACACACACACACACACACACACACACACACACACACACACACACACACAGTGATGGGAAGCACATACTAGTGATAATGGAGCTGGGTTCTGGAGCTGCATTTCAAGTGTGGGCATGAGTATGTGTGTACGTACTTGTGTGTGTATGTGTGTGCATGAGGAGGCCAGAGACTGCCATCAGGTTCTGTTTTCTCTGCTTTCCTCCTGAGTTTTTGAGACAGAGCTCCTTACTGAACTGGGATCTTGCTGCTTCGGCAGGCAGAGCTTCCCAGCTAGCTCCTGGGATCTGCCTCTCTCCATCCTGGGTGTTTACAG
Organism: Meriones unguiculatus; assembly: GCF_030254825.1. Taxonomy (NCBI): domain Eukaryota; kingdom Metazoa; phylum Chordata; class Mammalia; order Rodentia; family Muridae; genus Meriones; species Meriones unguiculatus. Next base: position 176,883,687 of record NC_083351.1, read on the forward strand.
ACACGGGCAGGCCTAAACTTGACGTGGGTGCTGGGATCTGAACTTGGGCAGAGCGCTTTGTCTACCGAGCCATTGACTCAACACTGCACTACTTCTGGCTTGAGAGGGAAAATCAAATTCTTGCTTGACCAAAGTCGGTGTCTCCCTCATGATTCCAAGGGCAAAAGGCTTTTGATGCAATTTGAAAATTAATCTACGCTGTGGCTTGCCTGACAGGCTGCCATTGGTGCAGTCTGCAGGCTCTGGTCTGCACCAACCATAAATGATAATCATATAATTAACAGATGTGCCCTCCACACAGTGCAACCCAGAAGCCTCATCCCTTCTGAGTGGCAGCTCTGACTCAGGAGGAGAGTGAACTCAGGTTCGGCTCTTGCTCCTGAACCAGCCCGGCAGAAGAGTCACTAAAGTCTTAGCTCCATGTTGTCTTGACTGAGCCATGAATGGAAACGTGGTTGGCAAAGCAGTTCAGAGCAGTGAGGCAGTGGGTAAAGGGTAGGCTTTGTGCCCCAGTGTAGAGGCTGTTATGGGGAGCACTCCTTCCCTTGAAGAACTTCTGAGCTGGCAAGTTCAGCCAGTTTCCTAATTTACACAGAAATAATAGTCTTCATTCACTTGATGTTGGCATATTCATCCTAATACGTGGAAATGATTGAAACATTGTGTCTAGGAAGAGTGGGGTCGCGTTGTGGAATGCCGGAGCTCTCTCATGGGTTCTGACTGTGAAGACAGCAGCTTTCAGTGTGTGACTCTGAGCCAGCGTGAACAGCCTCGCATAAACGTTTTGTTCGGAATGGCTTACCCAGCCAAAGTTCGTTTGGACATTGACGGTGAAGACAGGGCACAACCTGTAGGTGTCTGTTTATGTGACAGACTGGGGCCACCGGGTTGCGGATGCTTGCTTATTTAGTGACCAGGAAGAGGGCCCCCTACCCTCAATTATCTTGCAGTCTTGTGTTTCTCACTCCTGTCTGCAGCTTCTGCACTGAAGCAGTAGAAGGAGGACTAACTCTGACCACACAGTGAAGTGTGTTACTTGGGTTGGGAAAGCCATGGGTAGCCAAATGGAGCAGAAGCCATCAAAGAAGAATAAAGAAAAGTGAGCATTTACTTTAACTCTGCAAATATCTTTAACCTGAGAGAGCTTCTGTTTATTTCTTTGGTCATGGAGATAGAAGAATGAAATTCTCCTGGTCTCATCATGGATCTCTTTTTGTCTTCATTTCTTTCCACTTTACTTTATATTTTTGGAAGCTCTTTTATTAGGTAAAATAATTTTATATTATGTAAAAATTATTATAAAAATTTATATTATATAAAAAAATATATATTTTTTCTCTTAGTGAATTGACTCCTGATCAATTCTTGTGACCTTAGATAAATGATATGCTTATGGCTAAGTTTTAGAATTACCTTTTCAAGTTCAACCATACTATCCATGAAAATAGCTACACAGAAAATAGCTACAAAGACCTCCAAACCTTAAAGAGTGATGGGAGAACGTTTGCGATGTATAGAATCAACAAAGATATGTTATGTCTTCTTAGACCTTCTCATTTCTTTGAATGTGTCAGTCGGTGTCCTGCCCATGATAGGATCGGTGATTTTACTCAGAGGGTGAAAAATGCCTAAATGGCCTGCAGATATTTTTCTGAAAAGTGCCTTTACAGGTGAGTTTCTGGAAAACAAATTAGTCCCTAAAGGTGAGTTTTTTTTCCCCCTAATCAATTCTATATGACATATTGTTCTTATTTGGTTAGAAAAACGACAAACCAAGATATTGTCTACTTATTCTGCATTCTTGAAAAACAACTTTTTTTTTTATTAAGCTTTGACTTTTGTTCTGCTCATTTCACAATTTCGTACATAAGTGCAATGCATTGCCCTCGCCCTCCACCCTTCTTCACCTCCCTGCGTTTGTCAACTCATCTTCCTCTATACAAGCCCCTCCCTGGGAACTCACCAGGGCAGAATGTGGGACCTTGGAGAGGGGCTCACGGCTCCTCCCTCTCCCTATTGGCTACTGCTGTATTTTGGGGAAGCTCACTAGCTCCCGTTGTATAGCCATTAATGAGCCCTGTTGTAGATATAAGCGTGGTTCTGTTTAATCTCAGGTGTGGGATGTGGGGCTGATTCAGATGGTCACAGCAGCAGACTATTTGCCTCATGTGGGCTCTGAGAGGAGCTCTTCGCCAGGTGCAGATGGTTTAAATCTGAGGACTCTGGAGAGAGGATAAATGCCAGAGCCCAGAGAGCAGAAGAAGAGAAAGAATAAGGCTGCTGCTGCTTCCCCCTTGCTGCTCCTGTTGCTGTTCTGAGACAAGAAGATGGAGATCTCCTGAAATGAGTTTTGAACTAGCTCTAAGGAACCCAGCGAGCCTAACCAGCAGGAAGGAGCTAAGAGAACTGCGCCCCTCTCCCACTAACCTTTCTCTTTCTTACCTGGTGCTGGAGTGTTGGAGAAAAATTTAAAATAAATGTAAATAAAGGATTTTTTTTTTTTTATTATAACAACAGAGCTACCAGGTTCTAAATCTGTTTTCTATATGCAGCTGAAAAAAAAAAAAGGTAAAAATAGGAGTTTGGGTAGATTTGTTTAGAAACATTGGCTCAATTTGTTAATGTTCCCAGTTTCTGAAGAGATTTGAGAAGATCACCAGAGCACACATGGCTGGTTTTCAAAGTCATCCATTCCAGCGCTCACGGGACGCTTGGACAGAGAACAAGACACTGAGGCTCTGCTTCCAGAGAGCAGTGGACTGTGCACCATCAAGACCAGTGGCCACTGGCTGGCATTCCGAGGGCTGCACAGTCAGGGCATTCTTGGCTTCACTACTTTCTTGGGTGCCTTGCACTCCTCGGGGATAAGAAGGAAGGGAGGCCGAGGAAGAGAGGTGATGAGATTGCGCATTCAAGGACCCCGGCTAGCCCATGCGGCTGTTCTCTGCTTCTTTCATTCCCAGCTCTCGGGCCTCCCACGAGGCAACTCCTGGAGTCTCAGAGCAGCACTCTTCAGTTCTGCCTCCATCTTGCTTGGGGAACATTTTGAAAACCTGGGAAAGGGAGAGAGGAATTTAATCTCAAGAACCTGTGCTTTCCATCTTGTTGACACCACAAACTAGGAGACCAAGGCCCTCCAAGACCACCCAGCTCACGAGCTCCTTCTGGGGGGAGTGAAGGAGAGTCACACACTGAGCAAATAGTCACCTAAAGCCTCGTGGGCACGTTGCACTGGAGTTGGGGCCTTATCTGTCTTAATGTTTATTTTTATTCCTTTTATGTGTATATGTGTATGTCTCTGTGTGGGTGTGCCCCTTGTGCTAGGTACCCATGCAGGTAGGAAGAGGCTGTCAGGTCCTCTGGATCGGAAGCATCTGGTGGCTATGAGTCATTCTGGTTCTGGGAGCTGAGCCCATCAGGCTTTATAATTTTTAAACTTGTCTTTGAGAAAGCAGTTTCCTAGAACGTACACTGGGATCTATTCAAAGGTTCAGAGAAAAATTCCTTCCAGGGTCAGGAGCGAGTGGTTGTCTGCCAGGGCACACCCTGCATCTCTTCTGAGATGGAGATTTTCGTGCAAAAGTGGAACCAGTGGTCAGGAGACAAACAGTAGGTCAAATACAAATTTAAAACAATTAAGTGAGCCTAGACCCAAATTAATTGAGTCCTTGCCCAATAAATAGGAAGGTCGGACTGACACTTGAATCCGGCATTGTAACAGCAGAGAAGAGAGGGCAATGAGTTGGTTACATTATTAGTTAGAAGAGGAGGAAGCTGGTGTTGTCAAGTACAAACTCTTGTCACGCCTTTATCTGCTCACATCTCCAGTTCCCGTTCAAAGTTCAACTTTTGCAAGGTATAAATTGCACAATTATATCAGCTTCTCAGGTTTCAGCAGAGACGACATCAGAAGGAAAAGGAGCCGTCCGTGTTCAATAGGAATAGGCATGGGCCGATGGCATATTAGGGGTGCAGGAATAACTCATGGATACTGGCCACAACCAGGGATGCCCAGATGCCTCTCATCTGCTTGTTATCTGTGAGGCTTGGTGTCTCCTTTCACTTACATTTCAGAGAGAGGCCGAGCAAGGGAAGCAGTAGTTTAAGGTGCTTTGTAGAGGTTCTCACAGACGTTTCTGCACGAACAGAAGCCAGCTTTTGTGAGTCTGTGTCCTGCTTGGCTCAGTCCTAACTCTCTTTTTTTGTATGTACATGGTGGAATCAGGGCAAATTAGGACACGGTGCCTTACCCAGAGGGTACGAATGAGGCTGTACTGCAGCGTCTTTCAGATTACGGTCTGGCCTGGGGCTTGAGTACTGCAGATTCTTTTAGTTTATGGTCTAGCCTGGGGCTTGAGTGTTTGGAGGCCAAGGGGTGGGTCAGGCCTGCTTCAGCACGTGGCTGGCATCCTGTACACAGCATGATTTTAACCTGATGGCTTACCTTCAAATCTCAGTCATTTCAAACTTCCGCACTGGTCAAAATAAGCTGTCCTGGATCTCTTCCCAGACTTGGAGTCTGCTGCCTTGTGGGAGCCACCAGGAACTTAAGGCACAGACCAGGGGTCTTTCTAAGAGAGACAGTTTCCAGGGGAAGCGATGGACCAGCAGAAGGTCGGAAAGAAAGGGACCGAACAGAAAAGCAGGAGTTGAATCGACTCAGCTAGGCAAGGTGGGAAAAGCAGTTTTTTGAAGGAAGAGGCACCAGGACGGTAGGGAACTCCCTGCCAGGTAGATCCTTACGCTGGTCTGGAGCAGAGGGGTCCAGCAATGAGCATTGCCGGGACTCTGGGGGAGGGAGGTGGTCTCTGTGGTCACCAAACACAGGGAGTGAGGGTCTCGGGGTCACTCACATGAAATGTAGGTACAGTCACACAATTTTCTGGTGAGTTTTTAACTAATGTCTCTTACATTTAAGAAAATATTTTCTTATGTTTTCTTCTAGGAGCTTTGGAGCTTTCATTTTTATGGTTTTGTCTATAATACCTCTTAAACTCGTTTTGTATATGGTGTAAGGTAGGAGTTGAATATTTATAAAAGATTATCATCTCTGTGTTCTTGAGATAATTTATTAAAATATTTCCCTATAAATTTCTGAGTATCTTTATATAATCAGCTCTTATAAATATAATTATGTATGTATATGTGTGTGTGTGTAGTGCTGTATTCTCTGTTGGGTTAATTTTATCTGTTTGTCTCCTCTATGCCTCAGGGGCTGGATGATGATGATGATGATGATGATAACTCTACAAGTCTAGTAGATTATTTGTTTATTCAAGTGAATGATTAATGTCTTATCTTGGCAAAAAGCATTTTAAGACAAGTTTCTACCAAATCCTTGCTTGATTTTTTTATTATAATAACAATGTATTTATAAATAAATCAGCTTGGAAAGAATCGAAATCAGTATTCCCATACCAAAACAGCACCAAAAGGAATTTGCTCCATGTTCCTGGAGCCTGGAAGCCGCGGCCGAGGTGTCAGTGGGCTGGCTGTCCGAGGCCTGTCCGCCTGGGTGGCCAGTGGCTTCTGTCTGGCTGTACCTCACAGGTTTCTCAGCCTGTTGACTCACTTCCTGTCCTATGGGATGTTCTTATAAAAACATTGGTCATATTAAATTATATTCTACCCTATGACTTCCCTTTACCCCGTTTGCCCCAGAAAGTCCCTATTTCCAGACACAGCGCAGTTCAGAAGCACTGGAGACTAAAACCTTATCATGCTAGTTTTGGGAATACAAAAGTCAGCCTATAGTATCATAACAATATTAAAACTTTTGGGCCTTGAGAACGGTATGTCTTTCCTCACACCTTTAATTTCAGTATTTGGTAGTTTTCAGTGTGAAGACCTTTCTTTCTAAATATAATTTTTTATTTATTACAATTTATTCACTTTGTATCCCAGGCTGTAGCCCCAACCCTCGACCCCTCCCAATACCTCTCTCCCTCATCTCTTCCCATGCCTCTTCCTCAGTCCACTGATAGGGAAAGCCCTTCTCCCCTTCCCTCTGACCCTAGCCTATCAGATGTCATCAGGACTGACTGCATTGTCTTCCTCTGTGGCCTGGCAAGGCTGCCCCCCCCCCTCAGGGGAGGTGATTAAAGAGGCAACCACTGTTCCCCTTGAGCTGCCATGAGCTACATCTGTGCAGGGGTTCTAGGTTATCCCCTTGCATGGTTCGTGGTTGGAGTATCAGTCTCAGAAGAGAACCCTGTGCCCAGATATTTTGGTTCTGTTGTTGCTCTCTTTGTGGAGCTACTGTCCCCTCCAGGTCTTTCTATCTCCCCCTTCTTTCATAAGCTTCCCTGCACTCTGCCCAAAGTTTGGCTATGAGTCTCAGCATCTGCTCTGATATCCTGATGGGTAGAGTCTTTCAGAGGCCCTCTGTGGTAGGCTCCTGTCCCGTTCCCTGTTTTTCTCCCTCTTCTGATGTCCATCCCATTTGCCTTTCTAAATGAAGATTGAGCATCTTACCCAGGGTCCACCTTCTTGCTTAGCTTCTTTAGGTGTATAAATTTTAGTATTATTGTCCTATATTATATGCCTAATATCCACTTATAAGTGAGTATATATACCATGTGTGTCTTTCCGCTTCTGTAATACCTCACTCAGGATGATCTTTTCTAGTTCCCACCATTTGCCTTCAAATTTCACGATTTTCTTGGTTTATAATTGCTGAGTGGTATTCCATTGTGTAAATGTACCACGATTTCTGTATCCATTCCTCAGCTAAGGGACATTTGGGTTGTTTCCAGCTTCTGGCTATTACAAATAAAGCTGCTATGAACATGGTGAGCAAATGTCCTTGTTGTGTACTTGAGCATCTTTTGGATATATATATGCCTAGGAGTGGTATAGCTGGATCTTGAGGTAGCACTATTCCTAATTGTCTGAGAAAGAGTCAGATTGATTTCCAAAGTGGTTGTACAAGTTTACATTCCTACCAGCAATGTAGGAGAGTTCCCCTTTCTCCACATCCTCTCCAGCATGTGTTGTCACTTGAGTATTTGGTCTTAGATATTCTGATGGGTGTAAGGTGAAATCTCAGGGTCATTTTGATTTGCATTTCCCTGATGACTAAGGATGTTGAGCATTTCTGTTAAGTGTTTCTCTGCCATTCAATATTCCTCTATTGAGAATTCTCAGTTTAGCTCTGTTCCCCATTTTTTAATTGGATTACTTGATTTGTTGCATTTTAACTTCTTGAGTTCTTTATATATTCCAGATATTAGCCCTCTGCCAGACTTAGGGTTGGTGAAGGTCCTTTCCAAATCCGTAGGCTATTGTTTTGTTCTGATGAAAGTGTCCTTTGCTTTACAGAAGCTTTTCAGCTTCATGAGGTCCCATTTATTGATTGTTGCTCTTAGAGCCTGTGCTGTTGGTGTTCTGTTCAGGAAGTTGTTTCCTGTGCCAATGAGCGCAAGCCTCTTCCCCACTTTTTCTTCTCACAGCTTTAGTATGTTGTGCCGACCTTTCTTACCTTGTTAATTTAGATGTAATATTTGAATGCAATCATTTGTAGAGCTTTTAAAATCAACTTTTAGCAGCCAAATAGAATTTCAATAAGTATTTGAATGCTGTCCTTGTAAATTGGTAAAGCTTAAACTTATTCTCAGAGATTTTTGTTTTGTTTTTTTGTTTGCGCTGAATTGGCATCTATGACTCCGAGCATGTGCTGTTACTTCTGTATAAATGCGGCCTTATCTTGGCTCACATCTGCTGTTCTCGGCTTTGACATCTTTGTTTGTCTTGTGCTCCGTACAGCGTGGTACAGCTTTTGTGGGAGCAAACAATTGTGTTGGTCTTTGGAAGAAGATATTCATTTCCCCTTTAATTTGCTGTGTAGTTTTCATGGATGCCCTCTATTAAACTGAAGAGCCCTTTTCTGTTACTCCTTTCCTGAGTTTTGATCATGAATGAGGTTGAATTATGTCAAATTATTTCTTTGTATTTCCCAGTGACCACTTGGCTTTTCTTCTTTAGTCTCTTAATGGGGTGAATTAAGTTGATGGTTTTTGGAATGTTAGGCCAACTTTCATGCTAAACCTCTGCATTATGTGGTATTTTCTAAGATTGCTGGGTTCCATTTACTAATATTTTCTTAGAATTATGCTTATTAATTTTCTTTTCTGGTAATAGCAGTCATTTTTTTTTAAGATCAGGGTTAATATAAGTTTATAAAACAAGCTAAAAATGCTCTTTCATTTTCCCCTTCCTGGAGGAGTTTTATTTTTAAGCTATTTTCAGAAGTACCTAAGGCAGGTCAGCTAGACATGCTTTATTTTGCATCTCTAGGTCATGTTGTGGTGTAGTCACACGTACACAGCTTATTTGTACTGGCTTTATCCTCCGCTGGTTGCAGCCTTCAAGCATGTGCTCATCGCCCAAGTCACAGCAGATTCGGGGACCCGAGGCTTTCCTGGTATTCCTTTGCCATCATGTAAAGATTTATTTTTAACACATTTTGTCTATAAGTGTTTGCACACACATTTGTATGCACCTCACATGTGTGCCTGGTGCCCACGGAGGCCGGAAGCTATACGATCCCCTGAAACTGGCACTGCAGAGGTCTGTGAGCGACCGTGTGGATGCTGGCCATCAAGCCAGGTCCTGGGCGAGGTCACCCAGCGCTGTGGCTCACTGACCATCTCTCCTCCGACCCCTCAACATCTGTAAACACCTGCAGGACTCTGACTGGCAGTGCTTAGTTTGGACAGGGTAATGTGAAGAGGTCTCCTACGTTCCCCTCCTGCCTCCCACAGCAGTTCCCCGACGGCACCAGCAAAGCACAGACTGTGTTTACACTGAAGCGCATGGACACGCGGGCACAGTGCGACCCGCAGACAGAAACCACAAAGACGGAGAGTAGGTGTGCGGGGCGGAATCCAAGCAATGGGCACATGCTCACGAGAGAGGATCTAAAGCTAACGGGTTTTGTAATTTGAACTCTGTCGTGGATTTCTTGTGTGCATAGAAGTATAATTGACAGTGAATGCCTGAAAAGCAGTGTGGCGTCCCAGACCCTGTAACTCAACAGAAGTCCCTTGATACTCGTAGACTCTGCGTCTGCCTGGATAGCCTCACCGTGGAAGTTTTTATTTGCAAGCTCTTTATAATGAAATTTCAATTATTGAAAATAAAGAAGAAAAGAATTTACCATATGTTCTCACAATTTGACAATTCCTTGTGTCTTTCATTTTTTTTTTTTTAGGTCTAGTTTTTTTCATCTGCTGTATTTTCTAAAGAAGTGCCTGAATGGAACGAGAACTAGTCCGTACATGATCTTTCCTGCTGTTTGTTTATTCAACAATTCTACAAGTGATGGCTATTTTCTGAAGAATTTTCCCATGTTTCTTATAGTTCAGATTTTATTGTCTTATACAAAAAAAATATCTTTATTTCCCCTCCAGTTTTAATATCTGTCTACGGAATTCTGTGCTGACAGTTTTAGATTCTCTTGGCGACTTAGGACCTTGGCTCACACCATCTTCTCGGATTACTTCTGATCAGGGTCTCGCTGTCGTGTCCTTGTAACTTGTCTTTTTGTTCTCTGTCTCTCTCTGAGTTTAGGGTTTATTTCTCCCCTTTCCCTCCTGACAGTTGGTGATAATTTATGTGGGCATTGTTTACTCTGTGTTTTTCCTCCCGGGGTCCATTGAAGGGTTTGCATGTGTGAGCTCATGATTGTCATAAAATTTTCAAAAATCATAGCAATCATCTCCAAATAGCTTCTCTGCCCCCATCTTTCTCCCGTGGCTTTCAAACCCTAATTTTATGAGTTTCCAGATATACCGATTCATCCCCGCGAGGAGTAGTAGTTTGCCTCCGCCTCTCTCTTCAGCTGGAATAGAAGTGTCTGAGGGGCCAGAGTCTTTCCTTATTTCTTATAGGTCCCTACACCTTTCTTAATAATACATACACTGGAAAAGTTGAAAACGTATTTGTGCAATTGGTGAGCAAATGGCTGACGGAAACAGTCACTTATTCCTTACCAGGCTATTGTAAGCATTCCTTTGTGAAGGAGCCACTCCTTCCTCAGGAGTCTCACGCTGTGGATAACAGCTACTGATGTTTAAGAGGACCAAAACAAAGCGTGACAAGGCCGCACACCTCACCAGCTCTGCTGGAAGGACATGTCCAGCCTCCCCCTCACCACTAGGCGGACTCACGCTCTCATGGTGCTGATTCACCATTCGATAATGAGGACAAAATAGCAGGCACAGCCAGGAACTGAGGAGGCAGATGGCAAGATGGCCTTAGGCAGAATGGGGCCGGGCACGCCCAGCGGGGGAGTGCTCCAACTGAGATGGGCAGGGAGAGGGCAAGGCTGGGGCAGGTGCTCCCATTTGCACCTACCCGTGCAAGGAAGACGTAACAAACAGCCTTCCCAGGGACACCCGGAAGCTTGTTAGCTGCTGTTTCTTACTATTTTGGTCTCTGCAAAATTGATCAGTTTTGGTGGTCTCTCCTGGGAGCAACTCATGAGGGCTCAGGAAGAAAGAACATTGCATACAAATGTTCACGACGGCATTTCGGCTACACTACCCAGGTGAGCACTGGAGAGTTGAGTTTACTTTCTGTTGTTTGCTGCTTGAGAGCCTGGGAGTGTCTGGTAAGGACAAGGGTTATTTCTTTCTTCAGGAATCCACTCATGATCAGATAAATATTTTCTGCGCTGCTATTGATTTGTCTAAAGTTTATCTTTATTGATTGTTCCTTATCTTTGGGTATTGACTGATTTCTCTATTGAGCATCGGCCTGCCTTTGCAACGTCTAGAATGTATTCTGCTTAGCGCAAACCTCCGGGATCCTCCTTCCAAACTGCAGCGTTCCTAATGTAGCTTGTTAACTCACATTTTGGGCAATGTTAACATGATTTCAGGTATTGAGGACAAGGAGGGGGGGGTGTTCCTGCTGAAATCCTTAGGAGGAGCCAAAAAGACTATTAACAGTCCAAGTCCGTGGAGCAGCTGCTCCAGGCGTGCTGGTAGCCTTCTCTCAGCCCTTCCGATGCACAGCAAAGGCCACCAGAGCACAGCCAACCTCACGCAGCACACTATCTAATTTCTTAGCTAGCCCGATTTCTCACACTCATACATATGCATGCTCCAACATTGTTTCTGACTACGAAAAATAAGGAGGAAGAGGGGAGACGTGTTCTCTCGGGGCTCTGCTTCCTCTTTCAGATCATTTGTATTCCTTGAAATGCCCTTGAAAGTTCACTTGCTAAGGGAAGCTAAACAAATAATTGCATACTAAACGGGAAATGAACTAGCGAGCTACATAATTTGTAACATCAAATGTGCTTTTTCCACGGTTAACGTTTTCTCTGTGAGGGAACAGGAGGGGTACACGGTCCCAGGCATCTGAACTACGATAACCAATAACAGTACTGAATGCATGAAGTGCAAACACCCCTAGATCCGCCTTCCCACGTCCGTACCCTCACAGCTGAACACAACACACTGACACCGCAGTAGGACTCACACTTGCCTCCTTCCCCCTGATCTCTGAAGGATGGAACTGATGCAACCAGACTGCACCTTCTCTCTGTGGCCACTGAGAGGATTTGTTTGTTTGTTTGGTCATTGTTGTTATTGGGCCTGGTTATAAACTTTGAAAAAGTTTCCCATAAAAACACAGTGAACAGTCCTGTGAGACCTATATCATGAGACGGATATCAGCACCCAGACGGGACACAATCATGGCACAGATGGAAGGATAGACTTGGTGAGCACATCAGACAGGCGTTATTTGGGAATCGGCTTTGGCTTTGGTGGGAGATCAGATCGGTGACGTGGGGTCGAAGCTGAATGTCTCTGCGTTGACCCTCGTTGTGTTCAGCCCCACCACGCTGAGTTTGCAGCGTGAGACAGTTTCCCTCGGGCTACTAGCCGAGGCAACTTGAACGATGGGAAATACTGTTGGAGGTGAGTGTTAGCCTGGCTGGCTGACTACTTCTATCTCTAGTTAGCTTTCTCCTCAGACTGCCTGCTTCAACACCGAGCTTCACGGTAAAACTGAGGTTCTGGGTGCTCCAAAGAACGCTGAGGAGGAACCATCTGCTGTGAATCTGTTTGTGAATTCTCACCCTGCTCACTGAAACCGAAGGTTTTTGGAAACAGAAGCAACAGGAGAAAGACTGGGCGGAGAAAGGATTAGGGAGAGATGTGATGGCTGAGCTGAGTGCCTTCCACACCCCTCTCTAGACCCAAATCCCTCTCTTGTTCCCTTGGCATCCTGGGAGTCAGCTGCCTCAACCCAGGCCTCCCCACATCGCATCGGCTCACCCCAGCTGTCTTTAATGCAGTCGGAGGTGAGCTGCCCGATCTTCATGTCTTCCCCGGCTCCACTGCTGCCCTTGACATCATGGGAGCATGACTGTGACTGAGGGGTGTGCTCTCAAGGGGCGGACAGAGCCAAAGGACAAAGGAGCTCATGGAACGGAAAAGCACTGCTCCCTGGAGACACAGTTAAAGATCTGGCCCCACGCCTCTCCACAGAGGTGTGCTCCCAGTTCAGACGAAGCGGGTGCTGGCTGTGATGTGTCACAGTGGAAGGTTGGCACACTGGCACTGGCCTCGCAGAGCTCTGAAGTGACCGTGTGGGCGACCCACCCTGTGTATATAGGCCATTTTGTGGGCAAAAGCGCTGATTCCGGAGTCAGCCTGCCTGTGTAGAAGTCCAGGGTGCCATCAGGTCCCCACGACGGTAGATGCTTCCTCATCATAAAGAAGGACTGACAACCGCCCTCAGCTGTCAGAACGAAACACACCCAGGTGTTCTAAATGCAGTCATATAGACACATGTACATATTACACGTGGCTGTGCCTGGCCTGCATTAGTGGCACGCGGTACTTGCTGTTACGGCTGCAGCCCCTCCTTACCTGTGACGTTGCTCTCTGTGCTTCTGTGATGTGCAGTTGACTGTTTGTACCTCAACCACCGTCAGCCATGTTCTGAAATCACAGACTAGAAAGTGGGTGAAGGACAGAAAGTTCCTGTTTCCTGGATCGTTTCCCTGTGCTGTGCTTCGTCAGAGACATTGAAATATCATTCTGGAAGGTGCCCCAAGAGTTTAAACCAAATTCATGATTGCCTGTTTTTGATCACACCAGCAGCAAAGGTTCCAAACTCACACGGGGGTGGGGTGGGGGGGTGTTGGGAGTTGGGGGGGGGTGCTGGCTATGGTCCCAGGTTCTCGCACAGATGATTTTCTACTTGTCTGTCTCCAGCCTGCGATCAAAAGCTTTTCTTGGCTACATTGTTACAGGCAGGCAGGGAAAACAACTGTTTGTCTATTAGAGAGCTGCGGCTGTACAGTTTCTGTTTTACATTCTTCTGGGTTCACCACAGATCTCCTGCTAAAGCTGAAGGCCGTCCTGGGCATGTCCACTTCAGAGAACCTACCTGTGAGGACAGGACAGGACAGGACCTGTTCAGCTAAATGATTTGTGTTGCTTTGTTTTATTCTGAGACAGTGTCTGACTATAGTTCAGACTGACCTCAAACTCATGATGATCCTCCTGCCTCAGCCTCCCCAGTGCTGGGTGAGAGGCATGAGCTGTTCTGCATATCTTGAAAAGATTAAAAAATTTTTTTTACACTTTATTCATTGTATATCCTGATTGAAGTCCCCTTCCTCCCTCTTCCCTCCATCTCCCCAGTCCACTGAAAGGGGGAGTTCTCCTCCCCTGCCATCTGCCCATAGATTGTTAAGTCTCATCAGGACTGCCTGAATCCTCTTCCTCTGTGGCCTGGCAAGGCCTCATCGCCAGGGGCAAGTGATCAAAGAGCAGGCAACTGAGTTCATGACAGAGGCAGCCCCTGTTCCCCTTACTGGGGTACTCACATGGAGACTGAGCTGCCAATCAGTTACATCTGAGCAGAGGGTCTGGGTCTTCTCCATGCATGGTCCTTGGTTGGTGCATCAGTCTCTGCAGGCCTCCTGGGCTCAGATTTTTTGGCTTTGTTGGTCTCCTTGTGGGGCTCCTGTCCCCTCCATATTCCTTCTTTCTCCCCCTTCTTCCACAAGACTCCCTGTGCTCTGCCCAAAGTTTGGCTGTGAGTCTCAGCATCTGCTTCAATCCCCTGTTGGGTGGAGCCTTTCAGAGGACCCTCTATAGTAGGCTCCCATCCTGTTCTCTCTCTTCCACTGCCTTTGGTGTCAATCCTGTTTGTCATTCTGAATGAGAATTAAACATCCTCCTTAGGGTCCTCCTTGTTGTTTAGCTTCTTTAGGTCTGTAGATTTTAGTATACAGAAATTCATCAATGTAATCCACCATATAAACAAACTGAAAGAAAAAAAAAACATGGTTATCTTCTTGGATGCTGAAAAAGCATTTGATAAACCCAACACCCATTCATGTTTAAAGTCTTGGAGAGATCAGGGATACAAGAAACACACCTAAACATAGTAAAGGCAATATACAGCAAGCCTATAACTAACATAAAACTAAATGGAGAGAAACTTAAATCAATCCCACTAAAATCAGGGACAAGGCAAGGCTGCCCACTCTCTCCTTATCTCTTCAACATAGTTCTCAAAGTCCTAGCTAGAGCAATAAGACAACTAATGGAGATCAAGCGGACAGAAATAGAAAAGGAAGAAGTCAAAGTATCACTATTTGCAGATGAAATTACAGTATACATGAGTGACCCCAAAAATTCTACCAGAGAACTCCTACAGCTGATAAATTCCTTCAGAAAAGTGGCTCGATCTAAAATTAACTAAAAAAAAAAAAAAAATCAATAGCTTTCCTGCATATAAAAGACAAATGGGCTGAGAAAGAAATTAGGGATACAACACCTTTCACAATAGCCACACACACAAAGTATCTTAGTGTCTCTAACCAAGCTCTGAAAAGATTTTAAAACATTCTTCTTGAGTATTCGCGTGGCTTCTCTTTGATTGTTTTTTAGCCTGCCACATGTTTAAATGAACAGGTCATTCCATGCTTTTATATTAGTTGTAGTATTGATATTTTAAAATAGGTGTGGTTCTCAAGTGAGAATTAGCTTACGGACAGGCCCTGCTACTGGAAATTTGGAGTCTGAGTTACTTCTCATTCTAATAGAACCCAGGCCCAGAGCCACACGAGGGGCAGCGCACTTCAGCAATTATTGTTCCCGAGTCAGTGCAGGCAAGCATGGGTTGACTTGGGAAGGTAATTTGGAGGAAGAGACTGGAATCTGAGGTCACCCCCATCTGCTTGGGCACTTCAGCAAATAATTGAGTCGGCCAGGTGAATCGAGACACTTAGCTAGCCACCTGCGTGGGCGCGTGGGCCTGCTCCGTCAACGCAGTGGGGGAATGGGAGAGAGCGCAGGCCTTCGCTCAGAAGCAGTCACACCACTTATCCGGGAGCAGCAGGGACGGAAGCCTGCTTCCCCCGAGAATCCTGGTTCAGGGAAGACAGAACATGTTTCTCTGCCCCTCCCCCATCTGTGTGCAGCTTGGTCCAGGGATGCAGAGATGCGATGCTGTCTGCAGTAAAACAGGCGCTTCTTCTAGAGAGGAAAATATATAAAAGAGCAAAGGAATTAGCTAATGCCTTTTTCTTGTTTGCATTTTCCAAGCACTTCCCAGGCCTATAAAGAGACAAGACTGTGGAAAATGCAACTGTTATTTCCTGCACCGCCCCTTTTCTAATTATCGGACATTTAGTTGGTTTCCAGTGCTTTTTGCTACAGTGAACAAACTTGTGCAGGCCTCTTTAAACACCTTGTGTTATTTCCTCAGAGTGGGTTCCTCAGGTG
Organism: Meriones unguiculatus; assembly: GCF_030254825.1. Classification (NCBI taxonomy): domain Eukaryota; kingdom Metazoa; phylum Chordata; class Mammalia; order Rodentia; family Muridae; genus Meriones; species Meriones unguiculatus. The sequence continues at coordinate 176,899,448 of NC_083351.1, forward strand.
GACTCGGGCTATGAGAAGGGCACCAAGGCTCCTGCTTGTGCTGGTCCTACACATAATTTTCTATTTTCTCCACCAAAGCCGTCTCACCACACTGCCTGCACCGCAATGACCATAAAGTAAGGTTTTATAAACACGTCGATAAACAATGCTGCTTAATTGTTTCAGCTTAAGTTTCTTTTTTTTAAAAGTTTATTTCTTTTTTATTATTTAATTATTTTTATTATAGTTTATTCACTTTGTATTCCCCCCCCCATACATCCTCCCAACCCCACCCTCTCTCTTCCCTACCCGTGTCCCTCTCCCAGTCCACTGATAGGGGAGGTCCTCCTCCCCTTCCCTCTGATCCTAGTCTATCAGGTCTCATCAGGAGTGATTGCATTGTCTCCTTCTGTGGCCTGGTAAGGCTACTTCTCCCTCAGGGAGAGGTGATCAAAGAGCAGGCCAATCAGTTCATGTCAGAGATAGTCCCTGTCCCCATTACTATGGTACCCACTTGGATACTGAACTGCCATGGGCTACATCTGTGCAGGGGTTCCAGACCATCTCTATGAGTGATCCTTGGCTGGAGTATCAGTCTCAGAAAAGACCCCTGGGCCCAGACTTTTTTTTTTTTTTTTTGTTTCTTAAAAGGCCACTTTATTGATAGAGATAGATCCAAAGGCGGTTCTCTGCAGCCCTCCCCTACTCTGTCAGCGGCTTCACTGGGCATCTGAGATGGGTGTGGCCTGTTACCAGTCTGGGCTGGCCTTGCTCAGCCAGCCTCACGCTGCCTGCTTCAGGTCAGGTGGCCACATCAAAGACACATCACAGCTCACAAAGATCCTCGGACAATCTTGGAATCCCCCCATGGTTTCTGTACATCCTCCTCTTTGTAATATTGTACAAAATACGTTAACTAGGGCAGGTTAGCTGTGCCGTGCCACCTGCGAGACTTCCTTTAAGGATTATTGTCCCTCAAACATGATTTTTATTTTATTGCAGGGAAACCTCTAAAAGCTGTTGCTGTACAAAAAGGAAACTCTAGACAATTTTAAGAATAGCAGCTGCTTAACACTGCTTTAGTCCATTTAAATTTTTCTTTCCCAAAAATACATTCCTAAATATACAAACTATACAATCTTGTCATTTTAATGCTGGTTTTTTGTTTGTTTGGTTGGTTTTATTGTTGTTGTTATAGTTGTTTTAAATAATAACAAGAAAACCTGAACTAAAAAAAAAATCTGTCTTCAAACCAACAAGAGCTCTCGGGGTCATGTGACTCGGTACCTTCATATAATGCCTCATAAATAATTTTAGCCACAGTCAGCCTTCACAGCATGGTCCTGGGGCCCAGACTTTTTATGTAGGCAATGCTGCTTGTTTTTCTTGTGTATAAGACAGGAGGCACATAAAGCATTGTTTATATTGCTCACACTTCTGTTGCTTGTTATGTCCTCTTCCTGCTTTTCACAGGCTTGAGGTTCTGTTGAGGCTGTTTTCCTGCTTGAGGTGCAGATGATGTTTTCCTGCTTTGTGGGATGCTGGCCTTTCCCTGTGTTTAATGTTGGTTTTCAGCCTTCCAGATTTCTTTACAATGGTATGCTAGTCTTGCTTTTCCCTTTTAAATTTGTTCTCCCCATTTCAATACTCAACTATAACTTTGCATGTGGTCACCTAAGTAAGGATGGCCTATTCCAGCCCCTTAGCAAATGGAGCCGCGTAGCTGGCTTTCTCCTGATGTGAACAAAAAATGGTGGTTGTCATTGGCTGACCCATAGGGTGTGGGCTTGCCTCAATAATGGTCAACCTCCCCTACGCTAATGCTCTAGACCGCCAGGAACAGTGCAAAGCCAGCTTTAACCACAAGGGTGGGCATCAGGAATGCTACAGGAAGCAGCAGAGCAAGGGACTGGGAAGAGGTTAGGCAATCCCGAGAGCCACACTTGGACTTGGGAGGCAGCAGGTAAGTTGTCTGCCTTTGAAGCTACTTGCCACAGAAGGTTCATACATTTTCACAGGTCATGCGACAGCATGGGGGAGGGTGGGCCCCACAGAAGGTCATTTGGTAGTTAGGGCTGCCCTCCTCAGTGGAATTGGACTAGTGCCCTGCAGTGCCTTGTCCTTTTCCTCAGGAGAAGTGAAATGAGAGACCGCTGGCTGTCAAAGAGGACGTGGACCTGCAGCAGACACTGAGCTTGCCAGTCCTGTGGTAGTCTAAGGGGTCTGTTTCATGTTACTCAGTCTTTTTCCCTCCCAGATTTTAACATTCTTTCTTTGATATGTACACTTAGTGTTTTGATTAGTGTTGTGGGGAATTTCTCTTCTGACCCTGTGTATTTGGTGTTCTGTATGCTTCTTGTACTTTGATAGGCACCTCCTTCTTTAGGTTGCAGACATGTTCTATGATTTTGTTGAAAATATTTTCTATGCCTTTGACTTGTGTTTCGTCTCCATCCTCTATTCCTATTTTTCATAGTTTTGGCCTCTTCATAGTATCCCAGATTTCTTGGATGTTTTGTGCTTTATTTATTCATTTTTTAAAAGATTTAACATTTCCTTTGATGGTTGTATCTATTTCATTTATTTTGTCCTTAACACTTGAGATTCTGTCTTCCATGTCTCATATTCTCTGTGAAGCTTACCATTGAGGTTTTTGCCTGACTTCTTAAATTTTTCGTTTCCAGTTTTAGTTTGGGTTTTCTTTAATGATTCAATTTTTTGCTTAATTCTATTTTCGTGTCATGAATAGTTTTCATCATTTTATATATCTGTTTGCGGTTTCACGACTTTATTAAGGAATTTATTCAGATCTCCTTGAAAGCCTTTGACCATCATTTTTACTTTCTGTTTTGAAGTCCTCGTCTTGTGCTTCAGCTGTATTGTATTTTCAGGGCCTGTTGTAGTAGGGGTAGTAGATTCTGTTGGAAGGATATGACCTTGGCTGTTCACATTTGTGTTTTTGTACTGGGACTCAGGCATCTGGAGTTCCAGTGGTTGAAGTGATTCTGAGTGTTGATCTCACGTCTTGTCTTTGTGGGGTGAGTGTTCTGTTTCTCGGTTTCTGTTTCCCTTGCCAGGTCTTGGGAACATGGGCTCCCAATGGGAGCGCTTCTGCACGTCAGAGTGTGGCAGAGAGGGATGGAAGCAGGCTAGACAAAGGGCTGAGAGGGGCTTCAGGAATAGCTAAGGGGTCCTGTCCACACCAGGAGGTGGGGCTCTGAGGGGGTTGGAGATGTGTTGGGAGGAAGAGGTCCAGCAAAGAACAATCTGGAGAGACAGGGATAACAGGGCGAGGAGACCCTGCCTCCGTACCAAGAGTTCAAGTCTCCCGTGGCTTGAGGGTTTGGAGAGGCACCAGCGAGCAGATTGTCACAGGGCTGAGGGTAAAAGTTAGAGATCGTAGCAGAGGACAAGAAGGACAGGGAGAGCCATCTACCTGTGTCCCAGCCCTGTGAGGCCACTGGGTGCCCAGGAGGAAAGTGTTTCCAGGTACCAGCTGACACAAAAGATTGGGATGGGCTAGAAAGGAGAGGGCTGAAGGAGCCCACAAACCTTATAAACATTTATGATTTTTAAAAATATATTTATGATACAACCTAAATGTGTAGCTGTTTGATTCATTTGGTATTGTTTTTGGTATGACGTGAGGTGAACTGTTCATTTTTTTAAAAAACAAATTTATCCATATCTTATACTACTGAGTAATATCACTGTTCTCCAGTGACCCATAATCTCATCTCATGATGCTATTAAAAAAATAGCTGCTGTTTTTTAAAATGTTTATTTTCTTTCACGCGTTACTATTTTCCATGGTTGTGAAAGCAACAGAAAGTTTTCATTATCATTAGTTTTATTAGTTTATAATATCACCTGTGCTCAACTTTTTCTTTAGGATTTTCTTAACTCGTTTATTTTCTAGTCCTGGGTGCTTTGCTTACATGTATACTGTGCACTATGTGTGTGACGTGGTGTTGGAGGCAGCCACAGAGGGCATGAGCTGCTGTGTGGGTGCTGGGAATTCAACCTAAGTTCTCCGGAAGGGCAGCCGCTACTCTCAACTGCTGAGCCATCTCTCCAGCCACACCTCCGTAAGCTTATTAAACGTCCTTGGTAGAGTTTTTGTATAATGTCTTATGTAACTGTGAATTCTTTGATGAAATCCTCACTCTCCAAACCCTGGACTAAGCAAAAGTGCCACCAGGATTTTGATAACGGTTACATATAATTCTCTGTGTCAATTTGTGAATAACTTTTATTTTCACAATAGTGAATCTTCCTGCCTAATGACACTTCAGCCCAGTTGTTTGCTAAAACTAAAGCTCTGTAGTTTTCTTCATGTAATCCTAGATATTAATTTATTGTTGTTATAGACAAACCCATTAACTGACACATAAAAATGTCTTCTTGGATATGGGGCTGGAGAGATGGCTCAGCAGTTAAGAGCACTTGCTCCTCTTCCAGAGGACCTGAGTTCAGTTCAGCACCTACATCAGGCAGCTCATGGGATTTGTATCTTCAGTTCCAGGGGATCTGATGCCATCTTCTGACCTCCTTAGGCATCTGCACTCATATGCGCAAACCCCTACACACACACACACACACACACAGAAAGAGAGGAATGAGGAAGAGGGAGAGACGGCAGGGAGGGACAGGGAGAGCGAGAGGGACTTAAAACCTGACATGACTGAATTCTTCCCTTGCCATCTTTTTCTAAATAATTATTCAGATGTACCGGCAAGCCTTGCTTTTTGAATGTTCATGTTGCATGTCTCCTTTTGGGCTCTTCACTTGGCTCTCAGCTGATTTCTGGATATTTTCTCTGTGCTGTGATGGAGGTTCTCCACAGCCAGAGGCTTCATCTCCCTCAGGTGAGCCTGCTCTGTGTGCTTCTCATATAGATTTAATTCTTTGATTTCATCTTTGTTTTTTTTTACAACTTTACTATCCTGGCTATACCCATTTCATCAAAGTCTATTTTTTACTGAATGCAATGTTTCTGAGATTTCTTTTCTTAGAAATTCAAACGAAAGATAAGTTTTACAAGCTTTTATATCTGTTGCAACACAGGGATCGACAACACGGACTCACCAAGTCCAGAAAACCCATATCATTGACATGGTTTATTTGCTACCATTTGATGCTTTCTTACATGTGGCAACTGTAACAGCATTTTGTTCTCGGGCTATGTTTATTTTCATGACTTAGATAAACAGCACCTTTACTCTATTCTCGCTCTCGAGGCACGCTGGGCCTTTTGCTTTGGTAAATTTCATTCTTCCAGCTGTGTCAGGCAGTGCCCCAGTAGGAAACAGATGGTGCGTCCTGACTGTGGAGTCGGAAGAAACTCCAATAAAAGACTATTTACCAGGCTGTGGGTGAGGAGAAGGGGAAACCGGCAAGAGATGGTGCCAGGCTCCAGAGAGAGTGAGCCCTAAGCTTGGATGAAGGAGGGGGAGTGGCTACTCCCTTCCAGGGAAGGAGGGGGTGGGTGGAGAGACCTCCAGGGTGTGATGGGATGCCTGGAGAGGAGTTCAGAAGTTGGAGAATCCACACTCAAGCAGTCTCCTGGTCCCAAGCCCCTCCAGACCCTCCTGACAAGCCTAATTGAGCCCCCAGGAAACAGGCCACTGAGGAAAAGGCAACGTGTGGAAGACAATCAAAGGTTGTACCTCAGTGGAAGCATCTTTGTCTTTTTTGTTGGTGTAAACATACTCCCTCCTTCCGAACAAAGTTTAATTCGATGGATAGTCTGAGTAGAAAGTTTCCAAGCTGAAGCATACTTTCCCCAAGTAAGTGAAGAGAAAGAACAATTAGAACACTGAGAAGGCTGATTCCGAGGAGGTAACTGAAATGTCACTGGTGTTGCAGTTGAGACAGGCAGATGTGCCAAATGCGTGTGGCATCCCTCAGGACAGATGTGGGGAGCTTCTGTCTGAGGGCCCACAGCAGGGGTGAGACTGTCAAGGACACTCAAGCTGCGATCATGTGCCTCAGTCACTGAAGGTTTACGTGCAAAGACAAAGCCTGAGGTTACCCGCTGGCCCAAGGGAATGGGAATGTCTCGCCCATTTTCTCCTCTATGGAATTCCAAATTTGGGTCATGGGGTGCACAGCACAGTAGCTCAGATAGGAGTGGACACGGTAGCCTTCCATCAGCCCTTCCTCTCATTCTCAGTAAGGTGAATTAAGATTCTGGAAGGTCATCTGGGTGAGCATGGTGGCACATGCCTTTGATTCCAGCACTCGGGAGGCAGAGACAGGCAGGTCTCTGTGAGTTGGAAGCTAGCCTGGTCTACAAGTCCAAGACAGCCAGGGCCACACAGAGAAACCCTGTCTTAAAAAAAAAAGCCACCTGTAGAAAGACAGGGAAAGCAGGAGTTCTGTGTTCCATGTCGCCCCACCCTCCCCTAGACAGAGAATTCCTGGCAGACCCTGCCACAAAAGAGAAAACAACAACAGAACCATGAGAAAGGAGAGAGGGAGTGAGGAAGAAGAAATCCACTGCCAGGGCCTTCCTTCTCTTCTGGCCTGAGTCGGGGGTTCGGGTGTTGCTCACCATCTCCATTCTCTGCTGTTCTGAGGAGAAGTGTACTCATGTTAAAAGATTATGCAGAGATTATCAGTCAGGATGTAAGCTGCTTGTTCCACGGGTCTGCGTGGAGTGAAGAGGGCATGGTGTCCGGGGAGTCTGGATAGGCAGAAGGGCCGAGAGAGAGGATGTGAAACCTTCAGAGACTGAGGCATGTGATCGCAGCTTGAGTGTCCGTGAGAGTGTCACTCTTCTGCCGGGACACTGCCCTGCTGTGGGACCGCAGACAGGCGCTCCTCTGCTGTGAGGAGCGCCACACACTTTTGATCCCTCTGCCTGTCTCAGCTACAACACCTGTGATGTTTGTCCCTTTCGGCTGCCTCCTCGGAATCAGCCTTCTAAACGTTCTAAATGTCTCCATTTGTAGAAAAGCTGCTGTTACTTGTACATTTGCATGGGAAAGCCTGTTGTCTCTAGAGAGTAAGTCTGCAAGGGTGTGCGAGTTTTCCCACAGATTTTTTTTTTTTTTAAAGCCCGATTATTTCTTTGGAGGGAGCATGCTAGCTCTGAAAACTATTTGAGGAGAATGAACAGACAATTGCATGACTGCGGTCTTGACTGTGAGAGACGTGGTTGTTTCACCCACTGCCCGGGAAGGCTGATGTGCCCCGAGCCCCCAGCTCGGGCTGTTCGGCTGTGTTAACGCGGGCACTACTAGTGCCATTTCCTACCATTTCTTAAGGACTATGTGTAGCTGCTGCACTGTCTCTCATGGCCTGCCAACCTGATTTCACAGAGTTTTGGAAAAACGGTTCCCTCAGGGACGTCCCTAGTCGTTTTGACATTTGGGGTAGGAAACATCTGCCCGTAACCTTTATGGGAAAGGACCCATAGCCAGAGACCAGTGAGAAGCAGGTTTAGTTGCCACCCTGGGAGCATGTGGCGCTTTGCTCAGAGCACCAGGAGGAATGCAGGGAAAGCGGGAGCGGCGGACAGAATCACGGTGGGTGCCCAAATTCCCTGCTTGCGCTCTGGGGCCTCCTGGTGCTTGAGTGGACGCTGAACTCCATTCTCCACAGCTTCCGTTCTTCAAGGCCCATGTTCACGGAGAGCGGCCGAGGAAGGGAGAGGTTGGAGGGACACTGTGCTGAGTGTCCGCCAGCAGACTGGCCCTCCAGCGACTGACAAGGAGGAGCTGGGCTGGCACCTTGACAGTGAGACCTCGAGAAGTGATGCACAAAGTCAATAGAGGGATACCCGGTGTGACAATTTCCCCTCCCAGCCGGCTGGTGGCCTTGGACAACTGTCCCGCTGGCCTTTGCTTCACCATGGCTGTGTCTCGTGCGTGTGTGTGCACGCGCGTGTGTTTGTGTGTGTGCATGTGTGTGTGTCACATGCATGCATTTCAGGAACCTTTGGTAAATGACAGTCTATTAAAGAAACATGGAATTACACCAGGTAAAGCAACACCCTTGCTGCTTGCTGGTAATTTACAGACTATTAAAAAGCCCTGAAGGGTGGGGACTGAAGACCACAATTTCCCTCAACCCAGTTCCCACTCCTACCACGGCTCTCTCGAGTGTGTGTTTAGAGGACAGAGGAGAAAACGCAGCACTCCTCTGCACTCCTCGCTCATGTGAACTCCCTGTATGTATGACGCCTCTCCCAGTCCTGCATAGCAATTGCAAGGATATCCGCCCTTTCTGCCCTAAGCCTTTGCACTGTCCATTTGAACATGGCTGAAAGACCATGTGTATCTGCTGAGTGTCCGTTAACAAGTACATAACACCACAAAGAAGCAGAAAGGGACACAGCAGAGAAGAAGGGGCCAAGAGTCTTAGAAAAAGAAAGTGGATGGAGCATGACAAATAATTCCGTGGGCAGAGTCAAAATACACATACCTAACGCCATCAATACCAAGAAGAAGCTCTCTAGTTCACTTGGCAAAATCCCAGACCAAAATAAGTGTTGGAGGGTAGGCAGGAGGGCACACTGGGGAGGATCAAGCTGGAGCAGGAAGCAGGAGAGTTAGTGGGTGCTGTCCGGGCATTTGGATTCCAGGCTCTCTGCCTAGCCCTTCCCAGCCAGGAAGATGTTCTTTTCCTTAGCCTCCACCTCACTTTCCACTCTCTACTCCATTCATCAAAGCGGCATTGTTTCATTTCAGGGATAATAGGACCAAAAACTGGTTTGGGGAACAAAGTCCCCCCAGTGACATGCCTCGGTAAAGGCTGAAGGGCAGACATGAACAGGGCGTCAAACACCTGTCCACATCTTGAGTCTAAGAGGCCCCACATTCTCTTCCTTCTCTGCCCACAGAACAGACATATCCAGTCCTTCATGGCGCCGACACAGGCATCTCCTGGCTTCCTCTGTTCTGGAGGAATGGAAGACTCTCGTAGAAAAGACCTGTGACATTCGTGGGTCCCTTGACAAAAAGCCGGCCATCAGCCCTTACCTGCAGCAAAGCCTGGCAGCCGGGAAGGAATTCCCCATGTCCGTTCCAGGTGCCTGTGCAGGGAGCCTCCGCAGCCTTTACCATCACATCTGAAACGCGAACAGTCAAGGCTGCCCATGCATCTGAGGAAAGTCTCCACAACGAAAAGAGAAGGGAAGCTGCAGGCTTAGAATACGTGGCTGAAGAGTGGATGGCGGAACAGAGTATATATATGTATATGTATGTATGTATATATGTGTATATATATATATATAACACTCTTGTATATATTAAATATATATTGATATATCATTTTTTAGAATACACATACATGAGAGAGAGACATAGTCTGTGCAGATAGACATTTTAAATATTCCCGACCTTGGCCGCGTTATCTACCATGACGATATGCCTTGGCAATCCTTCCTTTTCCCTTTGCTCACAGCACACATCACGCTTGAACTCCTTTCATATTTAATCGCTCCTCTTGGCTTATTAATATTGAAATTGTCCTTAAATGTCCACCTCGCGTCTGATCCCACGGGACAGCCGTCACACGGCAAAGCCATCCCCACTGACCTTAGTGGGACGTGCCCGTAATGCCTGCATTCCTTGCTGTAGCTGGCCAGTCCTGTGACCTCTTCACCCTCGGGGCTGCCTGGAGGTGGCGCGTCTGCAGTAGTGAGCTGCTGACTACAGGTAGTATCAGTGTGGTCTTCTCGGCTTGTGTGAGGTGGATGCAAATGCCCGAATCTCATACGGTTTGTGACAAGCGGAGTGGACACCACTGCTGTCAAGCTTTGGAGTGTTTCAGTGACAACTGTGCTGTCTCCACAGTATCCTAGGCACCTGAGAGTCTGGCCTAGGTAGGTGTGCACATGTGTGCGTGTGTACGCGAATGAAGGCAACATGTGTTGGGGACCACAGAGGCCAGATCAGGGCGCTGGCTACCCTGAGCTGGAGTCGCAGATGGGAGGAGCTGCCCAGCGTGGGTGCTGAGAAACCAGACAGGCCCTCTGGTAGAGCGCCTTGCTGGTGAGCACAGCACTGCCTCCATCCCCTGGACCCAGGGCTTTGCGGCCACCCCCACACTACTCGGCTCTTGAGTGACTTTGGAGAAATGTTCTCCTTTCCCAATAGACTTTTAATACCTTTTAATACCTTGGTGGTGGGAACGGGTTGAAAACCTCACTGCAGGTGCAAATAGAACAGCCTAAACACTCTCAAGATACTTACCCGTTTGGTTGTGGTGATGACAATGGGGAGTGTTTACTTGCATGGCGGTGGGAGAGCCATGCGTGCTGGCACACTCACTGTCCTTATTTTTAAAATTGAGACCTAGATGTTGAAGACAGGAGGGAAGATGCACGCGGTCGCAGGCCTGCCAGGGCCCGGGACTGCTGGTCTCCTCTCCTGCAGAAGGGCCGTGGGCATGTTCCACTGGAGAAAGTTCCTGCATCCGGGTCACAGTGTTCCTTAAAGTTTCCTAAGACCCGGCTGAGCGTGAGGGCAGGACCAAGGGTCCCTGAGCCGGGAGAGGCCCTTCAGCGTGGGAAGCACACAGGGCTGTCTGAATGCAGGCCCAACAAACCCATGTGCCGCTTTGTCTGACGGTGTAGCCCTGCCTGCAGGGCCAGCGCAAGCTCCGGGTAAGACACTGCATTTGTTGGTCAGAACCTTACATTTCAGAAAGAGGAGAAAAAGCAGTCCCCAAAGCATCGGAACCTCGGCCTCAGAGTTTTAGAAAATAAACAGAAGCACACGGCGAGATGTTTTTCCCCCTTTGCCATGTCGCGGTGGCTGTGAAGCGAATATATCCCACTGCACTGATCTTACACCCTGTCACATTAATGTTTCAGAGCACTCAATATAAATATTAAAACTAATAGCTCCAGTCTTCAGCTATTACTCCTGCCTCCCCTGAAATCATCATAAAACTTTCAAAGCCTTTTAGAACATTTACACACTTGAATCTGGTGGTGGGGAAGGCGGATTCGCACAGCACAGCCCGTATGCTTAAATAAGAGTGAAGGGCTGTTTATGGAATATGCTTTATTTATTCATCATTTCAAGTAAACTTTTCATTTTGAAGGAGTTCGGGGGGGGGGGAATCAAAGCATAGCTGTCAAGGGATAATGCTGGAGTATTGCTTTCCTATATGTATAAAAATAAAAGGAGTTCACGAGAATCTCAGTCCAAGGTCAATCAATGCTGAGACGGCGGCTGCGTAAACAGCTAATGGATTGTAAAGACACACACCGGGGTTATGAATTTTTAAAGAGCAGGCTCTTCAGCACAGAAACCCATAAATCAATGATGACTTATTGGCCAGATCAATTATGCAAAGTTTTAAAACATTTAATGACAGGTAATGAACAGGTCTCCGGAGGGCAGCAGTCAACAGTAGTTTTGTGGTTGTAGTTACATCTGTGTAAGTGAATTGGGTAGAAGAAGCTGTTCCTAGGGAATGGCTAGCAGTGAAACAGTCTGTCTGGAGTGGAGGAGAGCAGTGGCTTTGTGCTCCGCTGCTCACACCTAGCTGGAGAAACAGGCCCCATCCGGTGCGCTCACAGGGAGATGGATTTGGACTAAAGGAGGCAGTCTCTGGCACTTCTGTTCCTAAGCGGGTGTTTGGAGGTGTGAGTGTGTGTGTGTGTGTGTGTGTGTGTGTGTATGCACACAGGTGTGTGTAAATCAAATGGCAATCTTAGGCGTCATTCTTCAGGCAAAGTCCACTTATTTATTTATTTTTGAAGCAAGTTCTTGTAGGAGGCCCCAAGAATTCACTTGTCTCATCTTTCTCAGCTCTGAGTTTACAAGATGGAATCACCACACCAGACTTTATTTTGCTTTTCTTCTCTGGGTTCTAGGCATGGAACGCTTTCAAAGCAAGCACTTTACCTACCGAGGGAGGAGGCTTTCTGCAGAGTGATCTGAGAAGCAAGGAGAAGACATCTCCTGAACAAAGGAAAAGCCTGGTGTGGATGATGGTGCAGGCGGGCAGGCCGCTGCCACTATGCATTTAGAAATTAATTCTAACAACTAGAGGGCCAGGCAGCAATGAGTTGGAGCGTTTCTGCTCCACGGAGAAGCAGGGTACCGGAGGCTAGGTGTGGGTTGCCTAATCCTGAGATGGCCTCATCTCCCTGCGGGTGGCATGAATGTGCTTTAATCACTTATTAAAATAGTGACCCAGGACACGTGACAGCTGTCGGGGAGATTTCTGAACTTAATCGTCTTTCAGAGTTCAAACATTGATCTTTTTATTGTATAACTTCAGATCAGACTTCAGATTATGAAAAAGACAGAAGTTAAACATGCCATCCGAGCTAAGCACAGCGCTTTGGCTCTAAGCCACAGCCATTGAAGCTGTATTTCCGCCTTAGCACGGTTGAAGCATCGCTCAGATCAGATAAACCTGCCAACTGAATCTGAAGCCCTGAAAGTCCTGATATCACTGTGAGCGCTCGTGCCTTCGCTGCTCAGTAGAAAGAGTGTAAACGTGAGAAATCTGAAATAAGTTGGTTGTAAAATGCCAGGGTTCAGATGACTCTGGCTTGGGATTGTTTTCTGTGTGAGAGACATTTCCCAGGAATTGCTGTTTATTTAAAAGTATGTGTGTGTGTGTGGGGTGGGTTCCTTGGACTTGTACCCCCTTTTAGATAAATGGGGGGAAGGAGACATTTTAAAATCATCACTGACTTTTATGTGGCATGGTGCTGTCTTCTCAAGGTGCTCTTGATATTCTTTAAGTTCATCTTAGAATTTAAGTCTATGCACTGTGTGTGCGTGCGTGTGTATACAAACATATACATACCTGCATACCCATGATATAGATGTACACACACACATGTGTTAAATTTGGGACTCACTGTTGCAGAGGGTTACAGTCTGTGACTGTCCTAGTGGGGGGCATGGCAGCAGCAGGCAGGCAGCCAGGCCTGGTGCAGGGGCAGTTGCTGAGAGCAGGCACCTTGATCCACAAGCATGAAGCAGAGAGAGAGAGAGAGAGAGAGAGAGAGAGAGAGAGAGAGAGAGAGAGACCCTGGATGCCAAGGCCTTTTGAAACCTCAAAGCCCGTTCTTAGTGGCACACCTTCTCCAACAGGGCCACACCTCCTAATCCTTCCCAAACAGTTCCATCAACTGGAGACCCATCATTCAAACATATGAGCTCATGGGGGCCATTCTCACTCAAAGCAGCAAACCCCTCAGCATAAGGAAGAGTTCCCGGCGGGGAGCCCCTCAGGTGTGTGTAAGAGGACGTCTACTTACACACTCACAAGTGCTCACCACGTGCACATACTACAACACGCACACACACACTCACTCACATTAAAAACATGACCTAGAGTGTAGCTAAATAAGTAAGCATTACCGTTCTCCAAATATGAATCGTCTTTGGGAGCAATAATTGGGACAACATCCAGGCAAGATGCTTAGTCCCGGAAAGGAAACATCCTCTCCCCGTGGACACCGTTTCAAGAAGGAAGGGCTATGCACACAAGGTGTCCAGCAGGTGTCACATGCTCCCCTGCGCTCGCGCGCTGGAGGTGTCAACACTGGAATGCAAACGCTGTTTTAGCATTCTGCACATGAAGCCTTTGAATCTCAGCGAAATTAACGAACTTGCTTAAGGCCACCCCGCTATTGTTAAATGGCAGAAATGATAATTGACATTTAGATGAGATCGTGTTCTGTCAGAAGCCGGTGATTCACAATGATGAACTTGAAAATAACTAACGTAAAAGTCTCTGTTGACTGATGCGGCTTTTGCAGAAATCAGTTTCCAGGTTGGGCTTCTCCACTGGTTTAGCAGTGAGTGAGCCTTGCAGACTGGCTTTGTGGCATTGGTAGAGCACCAGGAGGTGCCTAGGAGGCAACCACGTGCCTAGGAGGCGGAGTGACCTGTGAGACGGAGCCGCCGTGTGAGCCGCGGATGATCTGTCTCCTTGACCATGGTCTCGGGGGACATCTGTCAACCTGTGTGTACAAAATGGAGGTAGAATGGTCAGCTTCCAAGTAGGACAGTGTCTTAAAGCCTTTGTTATTAATCAAACAAGCTCAAATGTGATGTGCAGCATTAAACAGAAACCGGATGAGGAGATCCTAAGCCAAAGCCACTGTGGGTTTTACTTGGGGTGGATAGTGTGTCTTTTTTTTTTTTTTTTTTTTTTTTTTTACTACTTTTTTGGAAGTACCTCATATAGATAAATGCCTGGGAAACATCACTGTGCTGATTTCTTGCATAGATCCACAAAGAACAAAAATTACGACGGGACAGTTAAAATTGGTTGAAATGGTTATGGATGTACTTATGAAAATTTTTACATACTCTAGTTTGTGTAAGGCGTTACTCTTTGTTCTTCACCATGCTCAAAGCTACCTGGTTAAAACACTCATTTACGTAAGGGCTATAACGGATCACTGGATCACTTACCCCTCCTGTGGACCCTTCCTGCCATCTGAAATGAGAGTACCCAGCAAGGGCTTGGAAGAAGGTGTTCTTTGTAGAACTACTTCCTGAGATAAGAGTAAGCGAGTGAGAAGGGTAACAGGAGAGAGACAAGAGCCAGGGGTGTGCTATGAAGTTCATTAACACAGTGGGATACTGAAGTGTGCACCTCTCAAGACTAGCCTAGAGAGTGTGGCGAGTGCCTGAGGCTTGTTAAGAGCAATGTGCACTTTGGCCCTCAAACCACATTGTCCAAGGGTGACCTCAGAGAGTGACATGCTCCGGGAGGGGCTGAGTAGAGATGTCCAGGCCATAAAAGGAGGTGACGTGAGGCATGGTGGTGTCGAGGAGCTATCTGGCTCTTACATCAACGGCTAGAATGAAGAGAAGGCCTGTCGGGTGTCTTCCACAGAGGATGATCCAGAGCATCCTCCTCATCCCAGGGCCAAAGGGTGGTGGAGGCTGAGCACCTGTGATAAACACAATTCAGTCAGAAACACACAGTTTCTTATCAGCGAGCTCTTCTCCTGGAGTGGTCCTTGGATCAGGTAGATTCAGCTGCTCCTAGGAGATTAACTGGCTTTTGAGGACAGAAGAGAAGTCTTTTCCACGTGCTCCCTGTGGTTCTCTCCTTGAACTAACTTTCGTCAGGCACCTCAGCCTTCTGCGAGGCTTTGTCCATACTTGGGTTTCCTGTTTGTTCTTACAGAACCCAAGTCTGAGGGGGAATCCCATTCGGATCCCTGATCCTTGGTGTGTGTCCACTCTCAATATCTTCTTACTGAGACCTGCTTTTGGCAAGAATCCTGTTGTGTTGGTCTAGCAGAGCCCCACTAACCTGGCTGTTCCCTTTTAGCATTTCCCACTCGCTGACCCCACCTGCTTGTTTGTCATAAGTCTCTACTTGTTGGAGTCGGAGCTGGCTTGTCTCTTCCCTACCTTAAGAGCTCTCCGCAGAGGTCCCCAAACCCATAATAACAGCCCCCCTCAACATCTTACTGTTCTGCAGCAAGTATTATCAAATGAATGTGTTTGTGTTTATACCAAGATATATTTCTACCCAGTAGTCTTATGTTCTAAGCCTAATGTACTCACATTCCAGGTCACTTACACTAACTTTTGGGGCAATTGAATGATTTAATAAGATGAGGGCTTCTTTACCCAAACAATGTAGGAGAGAAGGAACAGATAAACAAACATCAGATGCAGAGCAGTGAGGCCACCAACTCCTTTGGGAAGATTTTCAGAAGACGGGATTTGGAGGACAAGACACCTGCCACCTCTTCCAGTAATGTAAGTACATCGATATAGTTTGATGGTGTTGTAGATTTTGTTCCTGTTGTCGTGACTGAACATCCTGAGAAAAGCAACTATAGAGAGAATGGGTTCATTTTGTCTCAGTCCATTCTGGTGGTAAAGTCCAGGCACTGGGAGGCTGGAGCAGCTGGAGCAGCTGGAGCAGCTGGAACAGCTGGTCACCTTGCATTCACACTCGAATGAATGGCGCTGCTACTCCTTCTTTCTCTATCAACAGGATGGAGGATCCCATCCAGACAGTGGTGGGACTCAATTAATTGATTACCATGACGATTCTGACTAGGCACGCCCAGAGGCCCGTCTCCATGTGAATCTAGAGTCTGCCACATAGACAGTTAACCTTACCCAGCACGGTGGCTAGACGAAGAAGTGGGAACATTAACGTCCCAATGACTGGTGTACCGATGGTGCGCTAGCATATTTGGAATCAGCTGCCTTCGGACAGTTTACATCTCTGCACAGAATGGACGCTCTCCATCAAGTCTCTCCACAGTTGCCGAGGATTTCGTAAGTCCCTCTTAGCAACTGACTTGCTTTCAGACAGTAACTGTTGGCTGATAAATAGGAGAAACATCAGGTGTGGAGCCAGCGGTGAGGGAAGGGTAGTTTCCCTCTTGCACTGATGAGGAATGGCCTGTAAGAGCTCTGCTCCCATCAGGGATGTGACCTCCTCAGATGGAGTTAGTGACAGTCTCATGGCCTGCTGAGCCTCACCAGCTTAGCTGGGCTCAGGGCACGCTCAGCCAGAGAGGGAGGAAATCCATGCAGGAACTTCGAAGCTCCCAAGAAAATTACTCTTGAGATGACTCAGTCCTCTGCTTGGAGTCCTTAGGAGACAGACCTTGAGGACTGAATGCAGTGACATCATGGCCTGCTCAAATTCTTCCTGCGACATGCACCTGCCTTCGAGTGACTTTGACATCTTAGCATGCTCCTCCTTGCTTCCCCCCAGGTCTGAGCTCTGGGCATTTCTGAAGTGTCCCGATGTGGGCAGCACACTATGCTCACAAGGTGGACACAAGCAGAGCTTGCTCCAGTGCCTTAATGGTTGATAAAAGGCCAACAAAGGGACCTGACCAGATTGGTGATCCTCGGCAGAATCCTTCCCGCTCTGTGTTCCCAGTCAGAAGAATCACAGTTAAGGTTTGGACTTAAATCCTGGGACCCTGAGCAGTGTGTGTCTTCCCTCCCTTGGACTTCACCGACTCCTGCTCTCCTGTGCTCTGGCTTCATTCATTCGCAGGGCTACATTCGCTCCTGAACACTCTTGAAGGGATTTTGTTTTGTTCAGACGAAAGAGCTATGTGCGGGGAAGGCAAGGATGGTAGCCAAAAAGTCAAACAAACAAATAAATAGCAAAACAAAACAACAATAACAATTCTTGAGTCAAGGCTTCAGTGACCTCTGTCTGTCAATGAGGCGCAGGCACCTGGCAGTCTGAGGCAAGGGCAGCTCCCTGGAGCCTTCTCCAACACCAGGATTTTCCCCAGGCCCCTCTCCCTCACTCAGGGCTTGGGAAGCCAGCGGGTGGGGTAGAGAGGAGATAATGATAACTGAGCCCTGGGCTGAGAACCAGATCAGGCCAGCATGGTTCTGAGCATTTTCCATGCATTAAGGCTCCTAGGCTTGTGGGAAATCTTGCCAGAGGTTCCCTGTTCTCAAACGGGGGACACGTGCAGCCGAAGTAGCTCCTGGCCCTCTCTTGGCCACTATTCTCTTTTGCTTGGGGTACTTGTGAAAGATCAAATGAGGAACCTACTAAAAGAGAATATTTCTTTGATTTGTTTTTATTTGACAGGGTCTCAGATAGCTCATGATGCCCTTGAAATGAACATGGGGCTGAGAATGACCTTGACCTCCTGACCCTCTTATCTGCTCCTTTTGAAGTGCGGGGAATCTAGGCGTATACCACTGTCCCTTGTTAAATGGTGAAAGTTTATGCCTTTTGTTTCTTTGCCAAATGGAAATACTTTAGTTAAGAACACATTACTATATTAACACACACATACATGCACACACAAACTTCAAAATATAATTAAACTTCTCAGCCCAGTTCTTAGGAGAGCATGAGCCAAATGCCCAGGATGGTCACCTGAAATACATTATCACTTCAACCCAAATACATGGCTGAATGAAGGCTTTAAGCTCCTAGAGGCCGTATCTGGCCAGCTATCTGTGTCACCAGGGTGTTGCTGGCAGAAGACGCCAGGCATTCTGGACAGCGACTTTCCGGATCAGGTGACCCTAATGTGTTTTTACGGGAAAGAGACACTCGTGACTTTGTCTTCCCACACCTGGAGATGTGCTGTGTGTGGGCTGGGAGCCCCCCCCCCTTGTGCCTTCACTGTCCTCTGTATCCACACAGCAGGTGTGGACAGGAACGGAGGTGCCCACCCTCGCTTGGGACTTGATGTGGCCCTCTGGTGAATTTGCCAAACATCGTGCTTGACTTGCAGCAGCCTGCGGCCGAGTGGCCCATGGTGGGGTGCTGGTGATCCTTCCACAAGTCACCTGGTTAGGCCCCCTCAGCCTTCCATGGGCGACTTCCCGATGGGTGAGCAGGATGGAGCTGATGTGAGTCTCCTGCCCGGGCACCATGCTGCCTCTGGAGCGACAGCACGGAGAGGAAATGGTGCCGAGCCATGCTGTGGGCCTGCTGGCCTCATGTGTGTACTTCCCGCATTTGGGAGGAGGCAGCCCACACCATAAAGCCTCCTGGAAAGCCATAGAGGTACCTCTCAGAGACTGTAATGGGCCTTACCGAAAGCTTGGCTTTGATGGATGTGAGGTCTGGGAGTCTACCAAGGTAAGAATCCAGGCATCGAGGAGACTGAAGGAGGCAGGTGACCCAGAGTAGGGCCAAGCTGTTTACCAGCAGGTGTGTGTTTTAGAAAATCTCCCTTAACTGGTCATGGCAGCGGAAAATATCCTGCTGTTAAACGCATCTGCAATCCGCTGCCTTCCCAGTCCACCTACAAAATTTTTGACCTTTAAAGAAATGATGGGAAGCTGGTGATTTTTCTGTGGCATTGAAGCCCAGGCTATTTCAGGCTGCAAGGCAATTGCAGCCCTCTTTGCTCCTTATTTCACATCACTTTTAAGTCTCGTTCCGGCCGCTCTGAACCCTTCAGCACTTCCTCCTCTGCAATCACTCAAGTTAAGATCTGTGATCTGTGATTTGCAGATGACATGTACGTTTCTGGGCTGATGGCTGCTGCATGGTTTGCACACCTAAGGCAGTGGAAGGTGAAAGAGCACATCACAATTGCAGTTCCGTGACGCCAACCCTAAATTTCTAGTCTCATGCAGATGTGTAAGGGCTTTCTCGTGATTGTGATGGAGGGGAGGGTGGCTCAATATTCCTGTAGGCGTGAATTCCATCATCATGTTTGGTAACCAAACAATTGGCTCATTCCTATTGTCTATTGCTCCTATTGTTTGGGACCCTTGGAAACCCAGCTGTGGGAGAGGGGAGGGTATTATTAACCCCCCCCCAAAAAAAAGCACAAATACAAAATGGAAATCTTAGGTTCCTTTAATGACGCCCTGTTTCCGGGATGCGAGGGCATTAACGAGCTTTCTGAGCATTAGAGCGATGATAGTTGCATTTGGGGCCCTGTTCCATTGAACTATCCACAACACATGCAAATGAGCACATTTGGGTGAAAAGTTATTTCAGTGTCATTTGCAGGAAGACTCACTGACTCAGAAAAGACCATCTTAATGAAAGCTAGCCTTATTTGACTTTTTAAGCAGACACGACACGTATATGGATGTAATATGATTTGAAAGACTCATTAATGAGACCGCAGTCGGCGGGATTACAAAGAGGCTGAGCTCAGACACCGGGAAAGCCAAGCGGCTGTATCAAACACCCATTCCTAATCTGCGCCAGCAAATTTATTGAAGTGTCTCAATTTTGTCTCACACCCCAACATCTGCATATGGGCCCAGGCTCCTAATCCTGTCACATGGTGCGGCCATAGATGAGGAGAACGTATTAGCGATGGCCCTGTCTCTCCCCGTCAGCCTAGACTGCTATGTCAAGCGTGGCTTCACACAGATCTGCAGTAACTGAGCCTCAAATTCCGAAAAATTAAAACCAAACAAAACAAAACAAAAAGCAGCGATGGCTCTGGTGCTCGCCTGCTTTCTCTAATTAGAGGTTAATTTATCTGTAAGAAGAAACCGTTTCGGAAGGGAAGGGAAGGGCGGCGGGCTGGAGAGACCCTGCACTGGGTCAGACGCTGTGGTCAGTGCCGAGCATGGGCCGTCCCCGTTAGTCAGGGCAGCACGTGTTCACTGACTGGTCCAAGCTGGGGCTCCAGAGCATCAGCCTTTCACGTCCGTGTCCTTCGTCCCTTGCTAGTGTTCCTTACCAGTGGCTGAGAGTGTGTGCCTCGCTTGAGAATGCCTCTGAAGGAGTTGGGGAACTTCGCAAGTCCCCATGTCCATCACCTTCTACAAGAAAACAGGGAACCAAATCCTTAATTTCAAGTCAAAGGATTAGCTTGCCTCCTAGTGCCAGCAACTCAGACTCATGCCTCAGCAAAATTACAAATTATTCCATGCTATGGCCTTTCAGGGTCACTTAAGAACATTAAAAATGATGCCTGTTAAGTCTACAGTTTCCAAGGGCTTATTGTACGTCCTGAGTCAGCCTGCACTCAGTTATTATTTCTAGTGACAATAAAAATCATTTCCATTTAAATTATTCTCCACAAGCCTTCATAGGATTTCAAATTTCTGATTAATCTTTATTGCATTTTGCTTTTTGAGTCGCATTTGCTTGAAGTCAATATAAGGTAAAACCAAGATGTTAATGATCATAGCTCCTCTGAGAAATGGCAGGAAAAAAAAATCCACTAAAAAAAAAAACAACAACAAAAAACCCCACTAAAGGTGACACCTTTTTCAAAGTTCCAGTGACAGGCTGGGGTATGACTCCTTGCAATGTCCCAAGATGAGGGGAAAATGTAGGTAATAAAAAAATATCACTGAGTTTTTAAAAGTGCACAAAGCCATCCATTTAAACTGACAAATGTCAGTCACACTGGCATGGATCCTGGATGGGATTAAAAACCTGGAAGTCCCCATCAATACAGAGACGGTCACCATCACCTGCCTCCATGCATCCTGCTTACCTGACTCCATCTTCTTTGCTTCCCTGAAAGAAAGTATGTGTCTGTGTCATTATGTGGTAAATTTTCAATTGCTTGCAATATAGTTTTTTTTAAAGCTAATTCAGTTTTTTTCAGTCTATGATTGGCAGACTTCATGGTTTCCGGTAACAACAAAAATGCAAAACTATGTCCAGCTGAAAGTCTCTTTCTGTGTCCCGGAAAGGTCTCTCAGAGGCAACATTTTTCAACAGCTCTGTACTCTTGTTGGCTTCTTCCCTTTTCTATCCTTTTCTCCAGTGTCTTCACTTGGTTCTGAACTCACAGGAGAGGTCTGAAAGGAATCCTAAGTGATTCTGGGCTAGGAAAACCAACCAGTCATCATGCTTCAGAACCAGACCCTGACTGCTGAGCCCTGACCCTACCCTGACATCACGCTTGCTACACCCACCTTCAGAATTGTACTGTTTCAAAACCCAGCACATTCGCGCAGAGTAGGAAGCAAGGAGAAAGAACACTCTTCTTGACTTCATACACTCAGGAGATGCTTGTCTGTCCCGGGCCACCGCATGGCTCATCATGAATGGAGATGGGCTGCTCTGACCTTCATGTCTGGTTGGATGGTGGCTTCAGATGAGCTGGGATAGTGGGACTGAGAGTTTGAATAGTTTGCTTAAAATGACAGAGGTAGATTAGAAACCCCAGCCTTGGGGCTAATCTGGTCCCAGCTCTATGTTCTCATGCATAGCTGCCCCAGTGTGGAAGGCACGGTCCCTCAGCAATTGGGAGCCGCTGTTCTTCCGTGTTCCTACCTGTATATCGTTCGCTGGTAAGGTTAGAGATCAAGCAGTCCACATTCATGTGACCAAGTCCATGGATGTAATTCCTCAGTCTATCTTCCTCTCACAGACACACTGAGGTTTAGGGAAGTGATGTGGGCGGAAGTAAGTGCAAGAAACTTGAAAGGCCACAGGCTGCAGGCATCCTGATTTCCTGAGCGAGGGAAATGAACGCGGTATCTTGTTGCCCTAACTGGTAAATGATACTATCCTACTATCCTACTCTGTATTAATAAATACCCACCTTGGACCCCAAGTTAAAGGCGCTTTCTTCTGGTGGCATCACAACCACAGGTTAAGAGAATGTGTTTCAATAAAAGAAAATTCCATCAAGTGTACAAAATGGGATTGTGTAGGCAAAGAGGCTTGGATAAATTCTGAGTTGGACGTAACTTGGCCTAGTCATCTGAGTTCAGCTGGGCATCAAGCTAGTGGGCCTGGACTCTTTTTCCATGGTGGCTTTCATCTAGTTTTGAGGTCTACCTCCACAGAAAACTAGAAGAACTCCCAATTTCAAGTTCCATTTTCTTCTTGAAATAATGAATCTCAGAAGAGTTTCCCCAAGTTAAACAAATGTAGCCAAATATGCTTGTACTTCCTGCAGCTGAGAGTGGCTCGGCAATGCCGAGGAAGCAATTATGCCTTAATTGGCATCAAATGATGGGAAATTAGTTTCATAGTAAATATTCATTCTCTCTGCCATCAAATCTATTATTTGCATTAGAGAAGCGACATTTAACCTGCTCGAATAAACTCAATTTCTCTTGCTTTTATAAAGCATTTTAATTGAGGATTAAGCACCAATTCTTTATGAAGATTGCAGATGAATATTGCTGTTTTAATCAGATAACACCGAAACAGATGCGAGCATCTATATTTAACCTCAACATCCTCTGGTTAAAAATTAGCCTCAGTTGTTCAGGCATCAGAAACTGTAGAGCAGCAAGACAGAAATAAACATCCCCGGCGAGCTCATTTAAAAAATGGTAGCATCCATCGAAGAGATTGCTTTTGGTATACACCTGGTCAGACCTGATCACCTGAAATCTTCATTTATAAATCTTGCTTATGGCTCTGTTGCTAGCAGGCTCAACCGGTGGTTTTGCCTCTGTTTGCAGCTGGGGCTGATGTCATTGGAGAAGGGACGTGAGTTGGAGTCCAAGATGAATTCTTAATTCTTTTCTGCCAGGTCTGGTTCCTTTCTTAATAGCCGAGGGGGCTAGATCTCTCTCTCTCTCTCTCTCTCTCTCTCTCTCTCTCTCTCTCTCTCTCTCTCTCTCTGTGTGTGTGTGTGTGTGTGTGTCTGTGTCTCTCTGTCTGTCTGTCTTTCTCTCCCCCTTCCTCTTCTCTCTTTCCCTCTCCTTCCCCAACATGGCTAGTTTGGGTTACTCCAAAGCATTGAGGTTTCAAGGCAATTGGATTCTGACCAAGCATTGTTTTCTGTCAGAGGAACATCGTGTAGTCCTGCGTCTGAAGCTGTGCGACATCTTAGAAGCTTGCCTTGTGTAGCTACGACATGACGTCTACAACATCCAGCAGACAAGGTAGGCAGAGGCTCGCCCTGATTCAGTGGTGTTGAGAAACCAGCTTCATCTCTGCATGAAGGAGAACTGTGTTCGTACAGGGGAGGAAGGGCTAAGTGGTCGGCCTCCTGAGACAAATACCAACATGGAACGTGCTGTCTCCTTCCATGTCTAGTGGATCACTTTAGAGGCCTTGCTCACGTGCTAAATACCAGTGTGTGTAGAGTCATGCAGTTTCGCCAGTGAAGGCCAGGAGTTGGGAAACTTTTGTAGCTGTAGGCTTCCAGGAATGACATTCCCCTTCTTCCCAAGAGGAATGAAAGTGTCACACAATGAACTCATCAGCCCCGTTCTTGGGTGTCAGTTTGAAGGAAGTTAGTTGAGTCAGTGTGTGCTGGCTTCTCTCAGAGCAGATTCTTTAGCAGGCTGGAGCTCACTCCGCCCTGTGGAGGGAGCTGGAGTTCGGGTCAGCCGAAGGCTAAAGGGCACGTGTGCCTACTTCAGGGTGGGTCATGGGGAAGTCTACTGGCTCCCCTCTAGCATGACATGTTCTAGACAGTGGCTGATCCTCATAGCAGACATCTCAATTGGCTTACGTGCTGGCAGCTGCTTGTGGCCTCTGTGATAATGACGTTTCCTTGTTGCTCGAGAGGATTTAGAATCATCTAGTTGATGCACCGCTGGATGCAGCTATGAGTGTTTCCAGGGAGGGTTATCCGGGGCAGGAGGAATCTGAACGCCACCGTGTCACAGGGTGGGAGGCCAGACTGAGTAGAGGGGAGCTTCCCTCCTCACCCTGCCTCCTGACTGAGGCTCTTCTCGCCCTGCCTCCTGACTGAGGCTATCATGTGAGCTCATGCTTCGTCCACCATGCCTTTCCCACCATGACAGATTGTAGCCCCTCAAACTTGGAGCCCCAAATAAGCCAACCTCCCTCCCTCCCTTCCCCCCTTCCTCCCTTCCTCTGCCCCTCCCACCCTCTCTCCCTCCCTCTTGTTGTTTACCATCAGGTATTTGGTCACAGCAATGATAAATGTGACTAATATAGTCCATATGCCCAAACACTCATTCCTTTTTGACCAATGTCTGAAAGTGATATTTTGACTGAAGAACATTTTCTTTCTTTCTACTATTTGTTAGGTGTTAATTTTGTGACCCAAATTTACCAGTATTTAACATTTTTTAGGACTTACCCCTCAGAGCGATTCAGTGTGGCAGCTGTTGTTTCCCTGGTTCCTAAGTTAGCTGTCAAGGCCCTGGGACACACAACGACCATGTGGTGACAGCTGATTTTGAGAGCGCACAGGGTGCCTTCAAACCAGTGTCTCCCACCATTGTCAGATTTGGTGTGTTAAGGCAGCCCCAAATATATTTTCATTCATGGATATTTGGTGACTGGTTGTGCTTTCATGTAACATTGTTTCTGAAAGGCCTTTACATATAATAATAATAATAATATTAATACTCACAGAGCACACTGAGAATTACTGAATGCCGGGCCCAGTTCTCATCCGTGGATGAGCCTGAGGAATTCAGTCGGGAGGGTAGGTTGTGAAGGGGCAAGGTGTTCTGGGAGAGGGGAGAGGGCCCACCACAAGGGAGAGGAGGAAGGACAATTAATGGTGAGACACTGGTTTCCTGCCATTGCCAGCCTTCTGCAGGCCGAGCCTTTTCTGTTAGTCCTTAGCCAGTGACTCAGCCTTTCCCCGGGGCTCTGGAGACAGGAACTTTGAGAAAGCAGCCAGCCTGACATGCTGTTTCCTGCTGCTTCCCTGCTTCCAGAACTGACTGAAGTTTACTTTTTGGTACTCCAGAGACCTCGCTTCTTCGTGCCTTCCTCCAATGTGGTCTATTTAATCTCCTGTCGTGTGGGAAATTATGTTCAAAATCTCCGTGATCCTCTGTCCATAGTAAGTTATGCATGTAGTGACAAGTACATGCCACAAGGTCTCGAGATTATATCTGCAATGTGTTGCTGCCGGCTGTTGATCAAGATAGGCTGCAAGAAAAACATTATTTTCAGGTGTGAAAAACCGTCACCTTTATCAAATAATTTTTCTTGCATTTTTCCCAAGACGTTGTAGCCTATTTAAACTTGGGAGGTTAAGTTTGTAGCATTCATTATGACTGAAAATTTAGTTCACACAATCATGATGCTCTCTTTATTAGGTGTTGCCGTTAAACAATATTAAAATAAATACAATGTGGCTGGCCTTTCGTAGGCTACATGGCGTGTTTGCTTCTTTGCCTGCTTTCTTAATTGCATTTGTTCATCTTTCTGAATATTGATGTCACTGCCACCCACGATACCTGTGATTTTAGAGTATGTGGTTTACATTTGATTTTTGTCCAGTGATAGCATTTGATGGAGAGGGTTAGTTGAGTATTTTGTAGTATTCTCTGTGTGGATGTTTGGCTGATGTTTGCCAAAGTCCCATTCTATCTTTTTTTAAATGGAGGATGAGAGATCTAGAATTAAAAGGTACTTAAGGACCCTGAGATATGGGAGATGGGCCACAGATACTCCAAAGCATAGCTCTTGGCTTTTGTAAACCATGCGAACACCGTGTAAATGATTGAAAGCAATGCATCTAAAACAAAGGGGCCAGTGGAGTGAGTGAAGGCCCATGTCTACCATTAAAAGGAAGCTAAAAGGACAGCCCTCCTAGCTTGTGTAACAAAGCAAAGTAGAAATAGAGGCAGCCAATTTCAGGAGAAATGCTCAACGATAATGGAGGCTATTTGTCCCGTTGCAATTTTGTTCTGCAGGAAGAGATATAAAAGTTCTCTTGAAGACACATTTGAATGCACAGAATATGCATACATGACTTTTGATGGCCACTTCGCGTGCTTGTCACTGTGTCCTGGTGCGGGGAGGTACCTGCTTCCATAGCTGCAGCCAGAATACGTTCTATTCTTTACCATATTTCACAGACACCTGGATCAAAACCTGCCCCGCCACCTTCCACCCTGTTGTTTTTGCAGGACAGAACAGGCACACACATGTCACTTTTATTTTCTTTTGGAAGTTCTTCCTTGTGAGGTAATTGGTCCTTCCCCAAAGTATGAGTGCTTTAGTGGCCTTTAAAATTTTGCTGTATTGCTTTCCAAAACAGTAAGTATGACCCTGTAGGCCACTAATAAAATAGTAATTAGTTACAGTGTTTCAGAAAGTGCTAGCTTGCTATGTCTATATTTTCCTTTTTTTTTTTTTTTCCTTTTGATTAATCGGACTGGATTGTCCACAGGAAGTGCTGAACACGGACACTTGGAGTATCTTAACTCCTGGGGAACAATGAGCAAAGGATGGACCTGCTGAAAAGACCGCTCCATAATTTGTGCTCACCGGAGCAGCCTCTGTGGGTGAGAGGATTTTTCTTTCTGAGAGTGGCATGTGACGTTTTCTGCCAAGGAGCAAACCAACCGAGTGTTCTTCAGGCCCCAGGCCAGGAAGGCAGGCACGGCCTTGTCGGTGTCAAGGAAGAACATGGGTAGCAGGAGACCCGAGAGTGGATGAAAATTGAATTATCCTTACTTCTCGGACCTGCCTATTGAGACCAGCAGCTGTGGCAAGCATTTACTGCCGACAAGAGGCAGCTCCAAGAGAAGAATATAAAACACAGTCTGCTCAACCCCACGAAACTCAGAGTGTCTCACAATGGCCAATTTATTATTTTTACCCTGTCCAGTGACATGGAAGGGTGCATCAGGGAGCTGCTAGCCTCTGCGATGAATAACTTAAGTCAGGCTGCAACATGTGAAATAATTCAGCTGACCGGGATTTATAACGCTAGCTGGAGTTTTCTGCTTTCTTTGGGGTTCATGAAGCATGGTGTTACAAGAGACCACAGGAGTCCTGTGATGAGGTTACATTTCTATTTCTCTTTCTCTCTCTTTTTTGGCATTTTCATATTATTTTATTGCCCAGTCCAAATGTCTTTCTAAGTAGGGTCCAGCCTCCCCGGGGACTCGTAGCTCTGGACTGAAAGCTAGAACTACCGAGAGATCAGGCCCCTAAGCACTCTTTTTGTTCCCCTTCCTCATATATTTTGTCTCTGATGGTTTCACCTCCCTGAGGCCCCGTGGACTGTGCTGGGCTGCCATTTCTCCTGCCTGTTATTTATGTGTTCTTGATCAGACTAGAGAGGCAGAGATGCAGGTGTGCGTGTGTGTCCAGGTCAGCCCCACCCTACTTCCCATTTCAGATGCCAGTTTGCAGGCAGGCTGGATTTGAACAGGAATGGCACGGGGCACTCTAGGTGCTGCTGGAGTAAACATAGCTCAGGAACTTCCCGGAGCAGGTGCAACTTCATGACACCAGGCAGGGTGTAGGTCTTCGCTCTGCAGGTGGGCGAGCAGGCACCACTAATCTTAAAGCCCAGACACCCTATTGGAGACTGAGGATGGGAGTGATCTCACAAAATGTTGGAATTCTCATTTTTCAGAGGGCCAGTAATTTGTGTGTCTATTTTTGTGTTTTATCATTGCCGAGCAATGTCAGAAGAGAAATCCACTCCCATGTGATTGTATAGTCCTTCTAATTCTTGTTTCAACAGGGAAATTCAACAGGATTCCCCCAAGCTAGTGAGAAAGGAGGAGAAATGCCCACAGGATGAGGATTTGGTGGGTGCCTGTAGTCCTCTGCTGACCTCTTCATGCCCCTGAATCAAGCCCTGGCATCCTTTGAGGTCATTGCCTGTGTACAGGTTAAACATTTTAATATTCACTGATTGGAGGACATTCTCTAAGCAAACTTAATGCAAGGTTCTGGAACACTCAGGGCTCTGGTGCCGATGTAAAATGTAAATTCGTTCTTAATTATCTCAAGTCACTGCACGCCCAACTGCTCTTTTGTAAGAAAAACACAGCTTACTGATAATGAGCATGAAAATTAGTAAGGAATCAGTGGAGTAAATCTCTCAAACCTTTTCTTCTTATTTTTTTCTCCTTCTCATCTTCAAATTCTGATATGACGTTGCTAATTTGATCATGTGTCCCTTTTTAGATTTTACTGATCAGCTTAAGGTCTGCCTTGCAGGGACCTGGACCTGGTGGGAACAGCCCTTCTTAGTTTCTTCCTTGGTTATTGGCACTAAAGATTTTTGTTTTTTTATTATGATCGTCATCACCATCATCATCAACATTATCTGTTTTATTGGTACATGAAGCTTAGGGGCTGTAAACAGTTGCAAAATTATTTTCTTTCTAAATGCACATTTTATCTGTTACCTGATTTTCTGGCTGTGGTGTCTCCATGAAGCAAATATTCTATGCCATGTTTTTTCCAATGAGAAAATAAAACCCATCAGGACCAGTTACTTCTGGCTGGTCACCGGGCCTTCACATGGGAAGTAAGGCCTGAACATTGGATCCTCTGGTGGTTCTCAACCTGTGGGTCACCTATGGGTGGTTGAATGACCCATTCACAGGAGTCAAATATCAGATAACCTGCATATCAGACTTTTACGATGTGATTCAGAACAATAATAAAATTACAGTTATAAAGTAGCAACGAGTAGGGGGTCACCACAGCTTGAGGAACCCCTGCCCACGTCGTTCTAAGTCTCTCCGGTTTCCCCTTAAGGGAACCATCAAGTGCTGCACTCTCAGGCTGTGGGAGATGGCGCACAAGAGGTGTTTCCTCACCGCTTCTTCAATGTCACATGACAGGGAAGGCCTCACTCTGGGAAACATTGTTTGCAGCTTCCAAATTATGCAGTGTGTCCCTCACGGCGCCGTTGTCGGCTGTGGCTGTGAGAGCTAGGAGGATTTGGATGCCGCCGTGCAGTTCGGCTTTGCAGGTTGCAGAGAAGAGCACGGAGAGCAACCACCACAGCTGCCCCGTCGTTGCTTGGGAGTTGGAGTCCTTCTTGGCCCCTCTCTTCACTGCTGATGAGCGCTTACTCTTCCCACATCTCTGGAGCTCAGATCACAAGATCTCGGTTTGCTCCTTAGGCGTGCCTGGCAGCTCTGTAGTCTTTAGATGTCTCTGTCTCTCCTTGGCTTCGGCCACAGGGACAGGTAGGGTCCTGCTGTCTCCTCGGTCTTACCGAACTGCCCCCATAAGTGACCTTTTAAACACTTGGCCAGAACAGCAATAGTGGAAAGCTTTGGCCTTAGACCAGCATTCAACCATACTGTCTGTACAGTGTGTGTCACCCATGAGAAGGTACGTCACGAGTAGATCATCAGGGGTCATCACGCTGCTGCTGCTAGGAGTGTGATTGGCCTTGTGTGGGCATCTTTTTCTCTTCCTGGGGCTGTGCTGGGCTCTCCTGCATAGAAGCCCTTGGAAGGACACGTGGGATATCCTCTGCCCTGTGAAGAACGGTGTTGACAACGGAGTGTACTTTAGGAACTGAGATCTCGAGATTCCCCAGGTTTCTAGGTGAGAACAAAGTCACCCCGACTGGATCACTCTACACCTTACTTCAGACTGCAGAATGGTGCTTTCTTTGTAGGTCCAGACTGCTTGCTAAGAACTGGTTCGAGACACCGACAGCACCAGGAAAATACTTCTGAACTTTGGGTAGCACTGCTATCAATGACCTTGCTCTATGACCTTCACCTTAACCGCCATTTAGTTAATTCTAAGTTGAGACCTGCAGGACTGTTTGGTCCCTCTTCTGATAACAGCCCAGGAGACACTGGGAAAAGGCAGCATTTGTCCTGGGCTGTGACTTGTTATTGGGAAGAAAGCCCAGAAGCAAAACAAAATAAAAGCAGTTTCAAAGCAGGAAATTTCAGCTTGAAAAATGTCAGAAGAGATAGCAAAGAAATCGCCAGAAGAGGCACAGCAGAGTTTGTCAAGCCCTTCCCAGGCCTCATGGTCTCCGATTCCCTCTTCTGTACTGTTCCCAGGTTTTGGGCTGTTTTGGGAACCCTTCTGTCTCCAATCTGGACTGCTATCTGTCTGCCCCAATGTTCTGACTCCTGCTCTCCCATGGCTTGGGCTGCCCTCCCTTCTCTTCTCCTCCAACTTAGAGCATTAAGGAGCTTCCCACATCCTTGTTAATCTACAGAAGCTGCAATAGGGCCTTATATCAGTAATAACTCCAATTACACCGAAGAGAATAATCCATTTTGCTGGATTAGATGCTACAGACGTGATAGTTTGTTGGTGTGGTTTTATTAGAAGTTTCTGGAAGGGTCACCCTGAGGTTGACGTCATCAATTACTACATTCTTTTTCTTCTCTTGCTGGCTTCAGTTATTTCTCTGGCCTAGATCTTATGACTACAAGATGGCTGCAGAGCTTTCAGGCTGTGTCTGGCAAGATAACGTGCAAGGAAAGAAAGGGCCACTTCTTCCTGGGTGATTTTGCTTTTAAAGTCACAGAAGGGAACATTTCCAGAGTCCTCCAGAAATATCTACCCTCTGCCCATTGGTTAGGGCTGTGTCCCCTGTCTAAGCTGTGCAACTGTGCCAGTGTTCACTGGAAAAGGGACAGGCCCACAGGGCTCTTGGTCATGATGTTAGCAATTGTGGAGAACCATTTGATGTTCACAGTGACTGGAGAGGGTGCCAGCATTTAATGGTTCATGTCAAAGCTGTTAGACAGCTGTCATATTTAGATCAGCTTAGATGAATCATAACATCCCTGGAGATAGTCGGAGGAGGAATCTAGTTCCTTCAGTTCCCCTCAGCACCTCCTCAAAACGTTGGGATCTCTATAGAGAAGAAGCTGATGGGGCCGTGGGGAAGACAGCCTCGGGGTTCCAGCTGTGCTCAGTGGGTGCTTGCCATCGGGACAAGAGAGAGCAGTATGAACCCACTGTCGGGTGTGCTGTGGCTCTGTGTCCTGCTCCTCTATCCCGGGAGGTACAATGTCACCTGTGATGTTGACATTGTCACTTCGTGGGTTTTACAGTCATGTAGGAGACAAGTCTCTGCCATATCTGTGGGGTGTTGCTAGACTGTGGGTGTTTCCTGAGAGCTTAACTCATGTGGGAAGGCCCATCCTGAAGGTGAACACACTGGTCCGGGAGCTAGGGTCCCTTACTCAACAAAGAGGAAGAGGTCAGCACACCCCAGAGTTCTCTCTCTGCTTCCTGACTTCTGACAGTGTCCCGAGCTGCTCCACACACCTGTTGTCACGCCATGACTGGTTAGGACTTCAAACTGAAGTTGCTTTTGGTCAGGGAAACAAGTAACACATCACTCAGACCCAGGAACATCTGAGAAAGACTAAAATCAGTGACCAAGCCTAAAACCACCCATTAGGACTCTTCAGAAATGATCTTGTTTAGCTTTTATTTCCCTAAGCCGGGGGGGGGGGGGGTGTTGGGGGGGACAACAGCAACAGTATTGCTTTGGAATTATAAAGTCTGAGGTGGTTTTCTGATAATATCTGAGCCATGTCAAGAAGTTCTCACAGGAAAACATCACAGTTGAGTACAAATACGTAACAGCACAGAAAAGCCCCTGACTGGTGTGTGGAGTCACAGCATGCACAGAGCCAGGGCAGAGTGGACAGACACGCTCGGGGTGGCGCTGGGTCAGCTGTGGAGATCAATGTACATTTTGAGGGCTTGCCTGGTGAGGCTTGAAGAAGACTGAGAGCCAGGTGTGACGGTTCCTATCTGTGATCTCAGCATGTGGGAGGCTGAGACTAGCCTGGGCTACACAGTGAGATACTGTCTCAAAAAGCAAAAGATGGGAAGAACAGCTTCAGTCGCTTCTCTGCGGGATTTGCGGAGAGAGGGCATGCAGGGTGGGAAGAGCATTAGAGATGTGTGCCTCATTGAACAGAGCCAAAACATTCCCAGACTTAAAAGACCCAGGAGAGGCTGGCAGAGAAGTCCAGACGAGAGTGACGTCTGAGCTGACTCAGTGACCCCAGAACTTGGATGCTTTCACGCCACAGAGCTGGAACACTGAGTGTTCATTCTTGACTGTGGTGGTGTCGGAACTTTCCAGTGCCACTACCAGCATGTGCCCTGTGCCCTCAAGACTACAACAGAAAGACCAGAACATGGAAGTCCAGCTAGTGTCCCTCAGACCAAGCTGCTCAAAATTAGCCGAGACACAGCACAAGTTGTTTTCATTGAGTTGGGAGGTCTACTAGGTGAGGCCAACTTTCTGACGTGGAGAAAGATGTTGTCAACTTTGTCTACAAAGTTCATGCTCAAAGACTGTCCAGTGGAGCTACAAACAAACAAATAAAAACCCACACGTGCACACAAGAGCTCACACTTAAAGTCAGTTTATAAGGTGTGCTAAGTTGTATTCTGGGGGGAATGTGGCCTTGGGGATGACACTCCTAGACCCCCAGGGAAGCAAGATGGCTCTCCTCAAAGCTCCCTAATGTCAAATACTTTCCAGCATCCCACTGGTACGTGAACATTCTTATCTGAGTTCTTTTTTTTTCCTGAGCATAGCTGAGTTTCTTTTTGAAAGTAACCAAGGGTCTATAAAATCATACTTTTAAGAAAACGCAATCTGTTGATCTCTTCATGATGGAGTCTATATATCATTTACACTTCACTTCTCTGTGGGTGGAAAAGCTTTTTTCATGGTTTATTTAACGGGAAGTCATTTTGATCAGCACGATGAGTAATACTTTACAGCTGTCTGCAATTACTGCTTCTGCTCTGCCAGGAGGCTTAACTATTATACCAACTGAAATACCAAACGACTGGATGCAAGATGGGAGAAGAGAAATGCATATTTCATGGTTCTGCTCACGCCATGAGAAATTACCCATCTCTTTATTCAAGTTTGTGTTTCTAGGTTAAACTATATCTGAAGGTAATTTCTAATTATTTTATAACTTGAGAGCTTTGCAACTACTGTCGTTTAATTAGTAAAAGAATATAACCCGTAACGTTACATTTCCCTTGGTCAGCTGGGGTTACCCTACCGTAAGTCTCACACAGTGTTAAACCAGGGTGGCTGAGAATACCAATACAGGCCTTGACCTAATTATTTGTCTCTCCAAAAACTATTTGTTATAGCCTGAGTAGAGTGACCCAAACCTATAATCCCAGCACTTGGGAGGTGGAGGCAGGGTAGTCAGAGAGGTTCAAAGTCATTGCTGGGTATTTGAGGCCTTATCTCAAAAAAACCAAAACGAAACAAAAAACAAAACCCAAAAAGAAAATACCTGACAAAAAAAAAAAAAAAAAAAAAAAAAAATTACAATGAGCAGACGATTTCAGTCCCCAGGAAAATAACTTAAATACGTCTTCTCTTTTCACATGACATACACCAAGCTGGTTGGTGCCTGCCGTGGGTCATGGTAACCTTCAGGGAAACAGCATCGAGAGTGAAAGCTGGGAGCTAGAGGGCTCAGAGTAGGTTCAAACCCTGCCTCCCTCCCTCCCCCCCTCCCGAGCTGGACTCCTTTAGAAGAGCTGCTGATCTGATCTTACGGCCAGCTCCGAGCAGCTGCTGTGAGGATCAAAGGTGGTGGTTCTGGAGAGCAATTAGCCTAGCTGCCGACCACAGTTTCAAGTTTTCAAAAGAGGTGATAGGAATGATCTCTCTGGAAATAAGTTTTTCATCGTTTCTTTTGCGTGTGTGTGTGTGCACATGTGTGTGTGCACACGCACACGTGTACCAACACCTATGGAGGCTCAAAGTTGGCTCCAGGCATCTTCCTTATTTGCTTTGCATTTTATTTGTGGAGTCGGGGTCTCTCCCTGAACTGAGTGAGTTTGTGGATTCAGCTACTCAGGTTAGCCGTTTCCCGAGGGACGTCCCGTCTCTGCCCCCTGAGTCCCGCAGGGCAGCAGCTGCCCGCTCAGCTCTCACACAGTCTCTGGTCCGCAGGGCTGCTCAGCAGGTACTTTCTCCACTGAGCTGTCTCCCCAGCCCCAAGTTGTGCAGTTTTATGGTGTGAGTCAGGCTTCTTGTTTGCCTCCCTTTCAGCTGTGGTAGCCCAAGCCCCTCTAAGCTCTGTAAGTGAGAGAGAAGGTGGTGTCTGCTCTGGTTAGCGAGGGTTGTGTCCTACGTGGACCAGAGGGGCTGCCCAGTGATGAGCTCCGCCTGAGTCACGTGCTCAGCTGTGAGAAAGGAAAACTCAGCTCTTCATGGGTGCACACAGACTCAATCAAGTAGGTCTTTAAAAAAAATGGGCCCTTTTTCTAGATAAAAAGGTAGAATTAAATTAAAATGAGTAAAAACACCAAATCTCCATTCTAGATGTGTCTCCCCTGGGAAGCTACCCCAAAAGAATGTGCGGTGCCCTGTTCTAGAATGCAGTGATTTCTTGAAGAGTACAATGCCTATTCAAATTGCCCCACTCAAATCAACAACAGTTTATAAAGCTTGACTCTGTCCAAAAGCTAGCATTCTGGTGAAAGAGTAACGAGATGTATTATTAATTCACATTAAAATTTAGTGGCTCCTCTTAGGGATGCCTTGCTCTTTGCTTAGCCGAAGATTCGAGATGATAGACTAGCAATTGATTGGGAGGTCAGAGGAGCATGGACGACCTTGTGATGCAGAGGCGCTGGAGGACAGCCTCGAATATCGAAGGAATTTTCTGCGGTTTATCAATAAAGCAAGATTTGGTTCCTAGACATTTACCTGTGTGTGTTCAGGCTTGGCTTGCATTTCTCCATTTATATTTAGCTTCCAGGATTTTTAAACAGAGGTTAATGCAAGGAGAAGACCCAAAAGGTAAGACGGAGGCTTTAAAAAGCCTTGTGTACCTCATGATATGTACACAGCCAAACAGGGGCGAAGAGAACAGTGAGAAACGTGGAATTCTAGTAATTCCCGATGCTAAAGAAGAAAGACAGGAATCTGGTCTCAGATCTGCCTTGGTCTTTCATGGGTGTCTCAGGGAAGGCAGAAAAACATGAGCTCTGGCAGGAGACAAGCCAGGCGCTGAACCCCAGCGAGGCCCTACAGAACACTCGGGAGGATCCTGGGAGAGAGTATCTTTTAAAGATGAGGAAACTGAGAGCCCGAACCTCATGATCATAAAAATGGCTCGGTGGTTGTGCTGGGTGATGATCTTCCAGCTCCAGCTCCTGGGCTTCTCTTTCCAAGATAATCCAGCTCCAGTCTCGCCAGAGCTCTGCAGTAGTGTAGCGTGGCAGAGGGTAGAATGACGGAAGTCCAAGTGTGCCTCAGCATGGGGTCAAGCAAGCAAGAAAAGAGGGGAGGGGGCTCCAGGACTGGTCACTCTCACCTGTCAATATATATCAAGAAAACTTGATATATTTATTTCTTGCATATCTTTCTTCTCCTTGAATTTCTATGTCAAATAAGAACTCCAAGTCACGGGGCTGAATTTTCCTGGAAGAGACATATTTTGGATTTTTCAACAATGGAGGCTGGGGTAGAGTAATTGGCATCTTTTGTGTTGTCAGCCTTCCTGACACAGAAATCACAAGGGATGACAGCATCTAGAATTTTCTGTGCAAGTTATTTACAGAACAAAGCCAGAGCGGCTGTAGGCAGCCCCTGGTTCATCTAGATGGCATCTACATTCATTCATTCAGTCCCCCCCACCCCCACCCCAACACACACACACAGAAGCTGTCCAGTCTGGCTGGGGCTCAGGCTGGACAGATGTGCCCCACCCCCAGATGTCAGGCTGCTTGGCAATCCCCAGGACGCGGCACCTCACGCTGTCCCATTAGAGAGGCGTGTGAGGCCGGCTTGTTGGGCATGTTGATGCAAGCTTGGGGAGGAAAACATAATTCACTTTTGCTAGTGACAGAAATGTTAACACTTACTTGAAATAGCTGATAATCTGACACAGGAGAGTTAAAGGATTACTGTAATTCATTTGGCTAATAAGAAAAGCTGTTTAAAAGCTATATTAAAAAGACGTAATGTACGGAGACGGAGCAGGGCTGTAATGTATTCTGTGTCGTGGGCTGTTAGAACGGCTCCGTTCCCTTGTTAGGTTACCGCAGATTTCTGCCTCTCTCCTCCAAGAAGATTCAACAAAAAGCAATATCCATTCACGGAGATTTTCCAAGGAAACATTCGGGTGTTAAGCACCGCCTGAGCACCTGCTGGGCCCAGGCACCAGGCGATGAAGCTGGGATTCGAGAACAAAGGACACAAAGCGCCCCCCCCCCCCCTGAACAGGGTCTGCAAAGAATCAGTGGGACAAAACAGTAAGGAAGCGAGGCAGAGAAAAATTGTATGAGATTTTGTTGACGTAGGAAACTGGACTCTGCTCTCACTTTACAGACGAGGACGGGTCGGTCCCGAGGCTCCATGACTTGCCATGGCGGCACAGCTGATTGGCAGGGGTCTGAGTCTACAGAGCGGATCCTTTTCTTCTCCTCTGCATGCCTGTCCTGAAGCCCCACGTTTCCTGTGGGTGCTGCCTGGCTCAGGCAGCCTGACTGAGAGGGAGCCTGCTGAGAGCTGTACCTGCCTCAAGGGGTCAGAGTACAGCAGGGCTTCCTCTGTGGGGCCTAGAACAGAGGCCAACCTTGCACAGGACACACAGGGAGACGCTGGTGGGTGACCTGACTGGGCCACCCTACAGGGGAGGCAGACCCGGGAGTGGCTGGTCAGCTGGCATCGGCCCGTGTCCTTACAGGGGAGGCCCTGTGCAGTTTAGCTCGAGTGTCTCTGCAAGGGCTGGCGGCTTTCCTCCAAGGCCCACGTGGCAGTTCTGGGGACCACACACTCGGTGTCTTTGCGGGAGAGAGCGAATGCTGACACCTGGCGTGCATGGATGCTGGGCTCGGAAGTCTCCTTGCCCGTTGCAGTCAGTGCTGCTGTGGACGCAGCGAGGGCCCAAACTGAAGGTTCTCGTGTTCACACGGGGACATCATGCCGGGCACAAGTCAGCCCCACGCTTAGCCAGAGCTGAAGGTGACCACGGAACCAGGCTGCCCTTTCTCACCGGGTTCTCGTTCCCGGTCCCACGTCCTGTGTCACTGCTGGTTGCCGGGAGGGGGAAAGCTGCCCCAGAGGGTGAAGTGGAGATGTAAGGAGAAGACTCCCTCACTGCAGTGAAGATGAAACAGAGGTTCACCAACAGTCACGGCAGAGAAACCATCTCATCCGGACTGGAGAACTCGACACCACGAGCTCTAGCATAGCTCAAGTGTTTTACTTTTAGCAGTGTAGTGAAAACTCAGTCAAATAACCCTACCTGCTCTGTGCTGGTGCCTGTGGAGGCCAGAAGAGGGTCCAGAGTCTGTAGCTGGGGTTGCAGATAGTTGTAAGCTGCTGTGTGGATGCGGGGACTCAAGCCTGGGTCCTCTGGAGCGTCAGACAGTGCTTTTAACCTCTGAGCCATCCCTCCAGCCCCTTGTCTGCACTTGGTGTGAGTGTCTTGAGGCTGTGTTTGCCATTTCCAGCTTACTGATGAGGAAGGAAGACCTGAAAGAGGAAAGACTGTGGAGAAAGGAGCCTTTGTTTTCCTCGTATAGAGTTGCTGTCAGTGTGACCAGCTAACACCGCACATAAGAAGGACTCCGGTGCAGCTCCGTGTCATTTCTGGGCCTTGGATTTCTGTTCAGTGGTCAGTATGGCTTCTCCGTTGGTGACCACTTCTTTGTCACTTATGGGGTCACCAACTGGGAGGGACTTGAGTCTCCCTAACCTCCCCGACACTCGAGGACTAGGGCTGTGCTCCCAGTTTGTATGCACCCTGCCTTCTGTGAAGAGATGTGGAGAGGAGAGCAGCAAGAGCTCAGTGTCTCCGCCACATCACAGGAACATGGCCTTTGACCGAGGAAAGCGGCACAGAAGGTGCAATCACTGAGGACTTTAACAGAGTGACAGTGGGCGTCAGAAAACGCGGTCTGCACATTCGTGGAGCCAGGTTAGCCAGAAGTGGGTGGAGCCTATGGTAGAGTCCTGAGGGCGTCCATGTTGATACAGTATATAACAAAAGTTTATCACAATTGCAAGCCGGAGCTTGAGAACCAGTGTTCACCCCGTAAGTATTTACTGGCTACTTGTAACGGAAGGGAATTCTGTCTTATACTATACATTCACTTACACTTTATCATGCAGTTAATGCAAAAGGAAATCTCAGACAAAGTTCTGAGTGGTTATTATAGATTCCACTCATGTCAAGTCTGGATGGGTGCTATGGGCCCTTGGATCTAGAAAACATCTCTAGTAAGAGAATTCACTTTTGAGGAAGTAAAGATGTTAAGGGAAAAATTAATTATTAAGACAAAAGTCAGAAATATTCATTGAAGAGGCCTTATAAATACCATCCTGCTGAAGAAACCGGATCATAAAAACAAACAGTGAACATAGTTAATCAGTATTATTCTAGATTATCCTTTACTAATATTCCCTTACTTACTGCCTCCTGGATCCTTTTACTTCAATAGGCTACCTATCAATTTGTTTCGATTCTATACATGCTAGAAAGCCTTTCAACGTAAAAAGAACTGCCGATTGAAGCGTGTACCCAAATGTGGACGAGCATCTTTATGGGTCAATCCTGCTCCCCAGCTAAATGCCCAGTGCTTGTTTGATTTCATGACGGGGGTCCTCTTCTCCAGTCCCTGCAGTAGTAGAGCCACGGGGAGCGGGCCCCTGGGAGGGCAGAGGGTTCAGGGCTCCTGTGCTCCGCAGCAGGGTGGCATCTGCCCCGTGCCCTGGGTTACCTTGGGATGAGCTTGCTCACCTCTGT
This sequence comes from Meriones unguiculatus, assembly GCF_030254825.1. Taxonomy (NCBI): domain Eukaryota; kingdom Metazoa; phylum Chordata; class Mammalia; order Rodentia; family Muridae; genus Meriones; species Meriones unguiculatus. The sequence continues at coordinate 176,938,225 of NC_083351.1, forward strand.
CCCTGCTGTGTGCTGCTCCACTAGCGGCAGAAGTGGCCGCGTTCCAAGGCTGAGGCAACCCTGCTTCACCTTTCCTTGTCCAAGGCTGCAGCGCCTCGTTTCTTCTTTCTCCTTTGCCATCTCTTGCCTTCTTTCTGGTTCCAAACTCAGTTTCCCCTTTTATTTTCAGTTTAAAAGGTTTTTCATATTATGCATTTTGGTTTTGTTTTCCTCGTCCCCCAGTTCCTCCCAGAATCCTTCCCACCCCCTACCCCCCCAGCTTTATGCTTTTCTTCCTTTTTCTCTTTCAAGCAGACGACAAGAAATACAACCCCCCCCATACAGAAAAACAGAAATGAAAATAAACGAGCAACACCATTAAGGCCAAATAAATAAATAAATAAATAAAAATAAACGGAGACAAAACTCTACAATACTTTCTTGGGTCTGTGGCTTTGTGTTGGCTAATTACTCCTGGGTGCCCTGAAGGGAGACGGCCACAGCTGGTAGGACTCCATTAGAGAAACCAGTTCTTCCTCTGACAGTGGTTATCAGTTGCAGATAGCTTCTTGGCTGGGGGTGGAAGCCTGTGTTCACTCTCCCCTCACCCCAGTGCTGGGACCCCGCCTGGCTTGAACTTGTCCGTGCTGCCACAGTCCTTGTGAATTCCTGTGTGTGTCAGCCCTGCTGTGCCTGAAAGTCACCGTTTTCCTGGTGTCCCTTCCGGCCGCACATAGATGCCCGAGTCTTGCCAGGAGAGGGTTGATGAAGACATCCCATTTAGGACCCTCCAGTGTCTCTGGTCTCTGTGTATTGTCCAGTGTGGGTCTCTGGGTTAGTGCCTTTCTACTACAGGAAGCTTCTCTGACTAAGGCTGGTTAAGGCTCGGGGCACAGTAGCCTGTCGTTAGAGCCGCTTACAGCTTTCTTCCTTTAGCAGGACACTAGCATTTGGTTTTCTCCCTAGGCCCATCGCCGACTAATCTCAATTAATTAATCTCCACAAATCAATCGATTTGGTTACTTTAGCAGTTTCTTTCTTTCTAAAAATGATTTCTGCCAGGCATGGTGGTGCATGCCTTTAATCACAGAACTCAGGGAGGCAGAGGCAGGAGGATCACTGTGAGTTTGAGGCCAGCCTGGTCTACAGAGCGAGTCCAGGACAGCCAAGGCTACACAGAGAAACCCTGTGTGGAAAAAACAAACAAACAAATAAACAAACAGATTTCCCCAAAGGATTAGTTTGTCATTCATATGTATTAAACATAACTGGCTACTTTACAGAATTGATTTTGTTGTGTACGATTGATTTTCTTTTACTAATGACCACCACGAGTTTCTTTTCTGTGAGAGTGACTTTGGATGAGGTTAAGATTCGGATTTTGGCTCTGTTCTCTTTGGAGCAAAATGCCTGACCTTTGGAAAATAGATAAAGCCTCTCCGCACACTGAATTTCTCAACACCCCTCAAACACAAATAAATAAAACTGTCCTGCAACCAGGACAGCATGCTGCTAAACGAAAGAGGCAGACTGAAATACGTCCCAACAGTACGATGCCATTGATGCCAATTTGCTTGTAAGAACTGAAGATTTTTGTAAAGATTTTTTTGTGTATGTACCTGTGCATGTACACGTGTGCATAGGTGCCCGTGGAAGCCAGGTGAGAGAGAACATGGCATCTCCTAATGCTGGAGTTGTAGGCGGTTGTGAGCTACCTGGTGTGTGTACTGGGAACGGAACTCCTGCCCTGTGCAAGAGCAGCAAGTGCTCTGGGCTGCCAAATCCCCTCTCCAGCCTCTGAAAGATTCTTTACAGACTATTTTTGTTCACATTTACTTGTTTGTGTGTGCATGGCAGGAGGAGGCACACACAGGCCACAGCGTGCAGGTGGAGGTCAGAGGTCAACTTTGGGGAATTATGTCTCTCTTCTCACCACGTCTGGCTGAGAAGAGACTGTGGGGGACTAAGCTCAGGTTGTTGGGGTTGGCAGCCTTTATCCACTGAGCCTTTCACCAGCCCCATGGAAGAATTTTTGACGGAACGCTGATGATGGCTGTCTTTGGGAGATAATTTACTTTCCACTTTTTGTTGTTCCAACATTTGATATTTGGGCTAATTACTATGATAGCAAATGAAATGTTAAAAACAAATTGAATATTAAAAAGCAAAGCTCTAGTCTTTAAGATGAAAAGAAAATCTCCACGTTTAATTCACATAAAGATCACTTGAGATAACAGGTATAATGTACAGAAATTCTGCTAAATGCCAGGTAGTGCTCTGTGTTCTGTATCCCTATTGTTCCACTTAATTCTCAGGCCATATGAAGAGGCTGTGTGATTCTTATTTTCACACAATGCCTCATTTGCGGAGCAATGTGGGATAGAAGGAGAGGTTTGCCATTTAGTTGCATGAGATTTTTCTTTGTTGTGTGCACATCTTCATACAGAAAAAACACTGATCTGTTTTCAATGCCTGGGGCACTGAGTAGTCCATCAGCCATTGCGGGGTGTATGCACGATAAAGAGTTCCACGCAAGTCTGTCATATATAATTTGAGGGGAGATGAGCTTCCCCACCTTAATATCCATCTTAACTTTCCTTTTCCTCTAAGATTCAGCTTTCTTGTTTTGTTGCGACTGCCCTGGTTCATTTCATAGCGAGAACAAACCGTGAGGTTTGCCTGAAACTGACATGCATTACCAATTGTTACCCTTCGCCACGTGAATCTGAAGCAGGCTCTTTTCAGTTCAGAAGGGTGTGTGATGACGAGCCCTTACACTGTGGCCACATAGATTAGAGAGGCAGGAACAGTCAACCCTCTTCTAAGCTGCCTTCTGCCCCCTTCCAGGCACTAATTACCTAACTCCCAGAACCCAGAGATCAATAATTATTCAGGACAGAAACCCACCAGCAGCTCATAAGTGCTTTGTGCAATTTCCAGGTCATTTTTGTAGTTTGAGATTTTCCCCCCTCTCTGCCACATGGAAGTCCTTTTCTTCAGAGCGTAAGCGAACACTCCTCGGCTGTGCTCCACAGGGGAGAGGCAATTCCACGAAGGGCAGAGGAAGAGATGGGAAAGGGGAGTTTCAACCTTTAGAGACGAGAGTGTGTATTTATTATTTTAAAAAAAAAAAGAGGTAAACCTTTGAAAACATAGTTACACAGAGAGGAAGTATGCGGTGCGGCCCCCTGCAGCTGAAGGCATTGGAAGGCTCCCCATGACCCGGGCAGCGGTAATGGGAGGTACAATTTCCATTGCTGAAGGGCAGAGGGACCTGAAATGCCAACGCGACTTCTGCATTGCCCTGACGGGCCTAATTCCCACAACATAAGCACTGGATTGCTCTGAACTTAATTCATCCTGCTTTAGAAGACAAGGCTCAGGGCCCAAGGGGAGATGTCGCAGTTCTTACTGCTGTTGAATTGTTCTGTATTGATTACACATAAAAGCTGTTTGGCAGACCCTCTCTTGTTTTCCACCCGCACCCACCCTTGCCTTTCACATCCTCAGGTGACCCAGCCGCACACACAAGATGGAAACTCTCAGGCACCTTAATTAAACTTATTGTCACTGCCCTCGGTCAGGGTGGCCCTAGGAAAGGCTCATGGCAGGGTGGCTTCCATAGCTAAAGTCTCTTTCCACACTGTGGTCCTGGGGTTTGGTTCCTTATGTCAGTACAAGCTACTGTACTGTGTCCTGCCATATTTGTGGCTTAATTGATAGATGCTGACAACATGTACATTCAAGACAAGATTCTTTCAAGCTACGGAGTTCACAGACACCACAAGGCATGCAAATACACACTTAAGACCTTGGGGATGGGGTCGGCTGGAAAACACAGGCAATCTGCAAACTAAATCTAGTCTACAAGCAAATGTAGACGTGGAGGTTAGCACCCTTTGTGAAGACCACTCAGTGGAGAAGCATCTTCCATAGAAAGACTCGGTCAGGCTGTCGTGTGGGCTAGACTGTCTCCTCTTCTTCACTGTTGTCTTCAGAGTTGCTCTGCTCGGTGTCAACAGTGAGGTGGAAGGGGCAGGCCAGAGAAAGCCGCTGAACAAGGTGCCCCACACAGAGGAAGTCCGGGCATTTCTGCTGAGGTAGGACGTGAATACATGTGAAGCGACTGATCATGTGTATGGGCTGGATGGGGCGCTGCTGATGTCTGATGGGCGTGCGAGAGGCCAGCCTCTGACATCATTTCTAAGGGTCTGCTTGGGAGACAGGTTCCCTCCTGACTTAGATCTCTCCCAACAGACTCAGCTGGCCAGCCAGTGAGCACCGGGGCTCCATGCCCCAGCTCTGGGAATATGAGCACGTGTCATTTTTCTAAAGACTGAAGACAAAAACAAAACCTGGCTTATGACCATCAAACTTAGTCCCTCAGACTTGCAAGTATAATACTGAGCCATCGCCCAGCACCTTAAATAATATTTCAAGTATCAATGTCAATGAGTTTCTCCATGTGTGTGTTTGTTCATGAACCCTACCCAGCTCAAGATAAAGAATATCTTGATTGCCCCAGAAGGCTTCCTCTGAACCATTCTCCCTTGGTATCCCCTTCCGGGAGATATCACTATTCTGATAGGTCAGTGTGGCTTGTTCGGTTTCATAGATTTTTGTGGATTTATGGAATAGATAGGATATTTTCTTTGTTTTTCTGGCTTTTCTCATACAAGAGTATATCTATGAGATTCGTTGTTTTATTGGGCATGAGATATGATTGAAAAGAAATAAGCAGAGTCCCCAAGATGGTAAATTTGAATATTTTGAATGGTCCCCTTGCGGGGCTGTACCTACTCCAGCTTGTTCTGAAACCCACTCCAGATGTGCGTGCTATAGAGGAATATTCTAGAGAAATGATACTTTCTAAATTTACCCTAAATTTCTTTCTGTCATTTTAATGTTATTGTTTTCAGAATTCCTGTTGAAGCTTAGCCTCCATTATGCAGTGCTGGCAGGAGAACAGTGCTGCAGAGGATGCAGTGTTGTGAGGGATGCAGTGTTGTTGTGAGGGTGCAGTGCTGTTGTGAGGTGCAGTGCTGTTGTGAGGATGCAGTGTTGTGAGGGTGCAGTGCTGTTGTGAGGGATGCAGTGCTGTTGTGAGGGTGCAGTGCTGTTGTGAGGGATACAGTGCTGTTGTGAGGGATGCAGTGCTGTTGTGAGGGATACAGTGCTGTTGTGAGGGATACAGTGCTGTTGTGAGGGATGCAGTGCTGTTGTGAGGTGCAGTGCTGTTGTGAGGATGCAGTGTTGTGAGGATACAGTGCTGTTGTGAGGGTGCAGTGCTGTTGTGAGGATGCAGTGCTGTTGTGAGGGATGCAGTGCTGTTGTGAGGGTGCAGTGCTGTTGTGAGGATGCAGTGCTGTTGTGAGGATGCAGTGCTGTTGTGAGGATGCAGTGCTGTTGTGAGGATGCAGTGCTGTTGTGAGGATGCAGTGCTGTTGTGAGGGATACAGTGCTGTTGTGAGGATGCAGTGCTGTTGTGAGGATGCAGTGCTGTTGTGAGGGATACAGTGCTGTTGTGAGGGTGCAGTGCTGTTGTGAGGAGTGCAGAGCTGTTGTGAGGGATGCAGTGCTGTTGTGAGGGTGCAGTGCTGTTGTGAGGGATGCAGAGCTGTTGTGAGGGTGCAGTGCTGTTGTGAGGGATGCAGAGCTGTTGTGAGGGATGCAGTGCTGTTGTGAGGGATGCAGTACTGTTGTGAGGGATGCAGTGCTGTTGTGAGGGATGCAGTGCTGTTGTGAGGTGCAGTGCTGTTGTGAGGTGCAGTGCTGTTGTGAGGGATGCAGTGCTGTTGTGAGGGTGCAAGGGATGCAGTGCTGTTGTGAGGGATGCAGTGCTGTTGTGAGGGATATAGTGTTGTGAGGATGCAGTGCTGTTGTGAGGGTGCAGTGCTGTTGTGAGGGATACAGTGCTGTTGTGAGGGATATAGTGTTGTGAGGATGCAGTGCTGTTGTGAGGGTGCAGTGCTGTTGTGAGGGTGCAGTGCTGTTGTGAGGGTGCAGTGCTGTTGTGAGGGTGCAGTGTTGTGAGGGATACAGTGCTGTTGTGAGGGATGCAGTGCTGTTGTGAGGGATGCAGTGCTGTTGTGAGGGATGCAGTGCTGTTGTGAGGGATGCAGTGCTGTTGTGAGGATGCAGTGCTGTTGTGAGGGATGCAGTGCTGTTGTGAGGGATATAGTGTTGTGAGGATGCAGTGCTGTTGTGAGGGTGCAGTGCTGTTGTGAGGGATACAGTGCTGTTGTGAGGGTGCAGTGCTGTTGTGAGGGATGCAGTGCTGTTGTGAGGGATACAGTGCTGTTGTGAGGGTGCAGTGCTGTTGTGAGGGATAGCCCTGAGAAGATGCTTGTGTCCACAGGCTCTACTCTCATTGAGGTCAAGTTCCTTTATAAAGGGTTTTAGTGGAAGAGTGTTCGTCTCTTTTACTCTGTCAGAATAAACTGTTATGGTGCCATTTTGGAAGCAGAAGCCTGTGGTTGTTGGGACTATAGCTCAGAAGTTACTTAGTGTGCTCAAGCTCCTCGCTTCAATCTCTAGAACCCGAAACCAAACCAAACCAACAAAAACTCAGGTCTTCATCAGACACTGAACCTTCTGGTGTCTTCTTTGATCTTGTCCACTTAGCAACTAAGAAGACTTAGTTTGTCCTTAAATTCAGGGATCTTCCTGTCTCTGCTTCCTGAGTTATGGGTTTAAAGGCATGCACCACCGCATCTAACAAAACACACATTTATTATTTTTTATATGAACCCATACAAACAGAAGCTCACAGACAGTAAATAACTCACCCAAAAGTGTATAGCCAGGAAACAGCTGAGCTAAAGTTTCAATGCCAACTCAGCTCTGTTATACAACAGCGTCTTCTGTGCCTACTGTGTCTGCAGCTATTCTGAGTAATGACACTTGACAAAAGCAGATGTTAGTGAGTGACATCGAGATGGGTTATCCGGGCTGCAGGATCAGTTTTCTCCTCACTGTGTTCTGGGAACAGGCTGGACATGAGCAACGGGGCTCACGGTGGTCAGAAGGGCACACTGGGTGATATTAGCATGTGTGAGCTGAATATGGCAAGGAAATTTGAACAAGGTTAATGCCGGGTCCTAACACTTGCTAGCTAATGTGATTTGGGGATGCATATTTAACATTTTTTGGAGCCTTTTCCTTTTGTGTATAAGATGGAAAAGGATAATGATGCCTGTCTTACGAAGTTGTGTTAGCATTAAATGATTCAAGTCCTAACAACGTCTGGAAATAGTTATCAATAATTAACTCGGCAGCTTTCTTTCACTCGATACAAGAGAATGCCCCCTCTTGAGCAGAGCATGAAGAACAGAACTTTATCAAGGTAATGTAATGCCAAGGGAGAGTGTTAAACTGGGTTGGTGGGAATGTTTCTAAAAGTGAGAAAAGGATCACATTGGCAGGCCGATATTGGCCACTCATGGAATCAATTCATTTCCTTCTCACAGCCAAAACATGGCCATTAAAAGGGTTTAGTTAGATGCTTTCCTCTTTCTGTATTGATTGCTTTTCAGTGAAAATATTGATAAGTTTGTATAGATCGGGACCTTAAAGTTACTTAATTATTGATCGCAACAGTTGCTCAGGCTGAGCAGGTGGGCTTTCACGATGTGTAACAACTAGAAGAAACAAGCAGGTTTTCTGCAGGATGATGTGGGCTCCAGCACCGCCCCCCCCCCCCACCCCCGGGCTCCCCTGCAGCAGCTCTAAGCCTCGGCTTTTTGAGCTGCGGGCGTCTTTGCCCAAGATGCTTCGCCACATGCTGTTTATAGCAGCTGGGAAGAAGGCAGACAAAACAGTGCCACCCATAGTAATTAGACACAATCGGGTCTAGACAGAGATATGAATACGGACTTTAAGTCATTTTAGAGTACATTGTAAAAATATATTTTTAATTTTTTAAAAGTGCGTTGGTGTTTTGCCTGAACTCATGTCTGTGTGAGGGTGTTGGATCCCCCAGAACTGGAGTTATAGACAGTTGTGAGCTTCCGTGTGGGTGCTGGGAATTGAATCCGGGTCCTCTGGAAGAGCAGCCAGTGCTCTTAACAGCTAAGCCATCTCTCCAGCCCCATTGCAGAATACTTTAGGTCACTCTGTCTAGTTTTATCAGTGTAGAAGCCACCCAGACAAGGTATGCTGGTAACTGAGGGACCCCAAAGACACAAAGATCAGTGAAATATGCCGCTAACCTCAAAAAATTGAAAGAATGAGGAAGAGGATCAGGTGGGGCATCAGTCATTTTCTCGTTGGCACAACAATCACCTGGAAAGCAGGAAAACTTCAGCAACTTGGGTGAAATGTGTTTTGGTCCATAAATTCCTACAGGGCCCTGCCTATTACAGCAGAGAAGGCGTGGTGGCTGGCACAGACACTCCTTCTGTTTCCCTTCTCCTGGTGTGTTGCTGTCTCTGCCCTTTGTTTCATTTTGGCCAACTTTGTTGCATTCTGATTGATGGGGGATAAGCTGTCGGTGTGTGAATTGCACAATTTGCTAACTCTTAACATCTGCACACACTTGTAACTCCATCATTAGAATGAAGATAATGGGCCCAGTTGCCACCCCCAAACGCTTCAGTGTTCCCCTTCTTGCTTTCTCCTTCGTGTCCTCTTCCACCCACCTTGGGTCCCCAGGCAACAGCTGACCTGCTTTCTGTCACTGTGGATCAATTTGTGCTTTGTAGAATTCTATATACACAGGAGCGTCTGCGATGAACACTTTAATGTCTGGCTTCTTTCACTTAGGGTAGCATTTAGAAAATCGTGCATTCTGTGCTAATCAACAACTCATTCCCTTTTGTATGCATACACATACACACACACACACACATACCATATATGCATTTATTATTTGATTGTCTTTTTACCTGTTCCTAAACCTTTGAGTTGTATCCAGCTTGGAGCTATTTGCAGACAAGTGTGGACATTTGTATGTAAGTTTTCGTGTGAACATATGATTTTATTTATCCTAGAGCAGGGTGTCTGAGTAATTGTATTTATGTATGTTTTTAAGACACCATAAGCCATTTTCCAAAGTGGCTTTTGCTATTTTATTGCTGCCAGCAGTGGCTGAGGGTGTTGGTTTCTCCATGTTCCTTATTAATATTTGGTGTGATCCATCCTCTTTTTCCTATTCCAACAGCCATGATTTTAAGTCACACCTAAATGTCTCTTCATGCTTTCATTTATCAACAGTAAATCACTGGACAGAGATTTAGCCCTTGACTCTTTTGCCCGTTTGTTTTCTCAGTTGCTTTTCATTCTTTCAACGGGATTTTCTGAGAAGAGAGATGCAGTTCTGACTTTATGCACGTGTGTTGGTTTTTTATGTGCTGTGCTTCGGGCATTGCGTTCTTTCCTTTGGGAACTCTGGTCACGTCTATATTAGGCTTCTGTCCTTTCCCAGCATTTTATTTTCTGTATATTTCATTTTGGATGGATATTATTGCTGTGCCAGGGTTAGTAATCGTTTGTTTTAATTCTTAATTTGTTGTTATATAAAGCTAATGTAGTTTAATCACAGATGATAATTTTCAACTCCTGAAGACCAATTTTGGCTTTCCTTTTCTCTCCAATCTTCTCTTCCCCTTATTTCTGCACTTTGCTCTCTTCTCTTCCTTTTCTTCTTCCTTTCCATTCCCCTCCATTCTTTCCCCTTCCTCTTCTCTTTTCTTCCTCTCTTCTCCTCTCCTTTCTTCCTTTCTTCCTTTTTTCTTTCTCCTCATCCCCTACTCCCTACTCTGCCCCTCCTCTCGCTTTCTCTTTAACTGTCCTTTAGCACTGTACCTAAGATGTTCAGTCCTCTGCCTTGACAAGCAGGTGAGGTAGAAGGGATCAGACACGTGGCACCACGGACAAGCACACATTTTGGCGTAACTGTAATAGGTGATTTCAGAGGTTGAATGATGAAAGACTAACCTTTCAACAAGAAGAAGTAGAGAAAAGAACAAGTGAGGCGTGAGGTCCTGGTCATGGCCAATGCCAACCTTGGAGACTACTGTTATATTTCCCTCTCGGGTATGGGTTGACTGTTCAAAAGAGCGAGGTGATGGCAAAAATGAATGAAATGGGAGCAAAGAAGGTCCTAAGAGACAGGCTAATAGTGAGGAATCAGATGAGGTTGAAACCTGAGGTCTCTGTGAATCATCTAGAGACACGCCTGGACTTCCTGTGTAGCACACAGAGAACTGTTTAATAAAGGTGAGGAAGTACAGCCCAGAGCGCACATTTCAGCAAGAATGCCAGATTCAGAGGGAAGAGCAGAAGCACTAACCTGTGTGACACTTGGTCAGATGCCGTGAACCACTGAGCAGAAAACTCGGTGAGGCTAAGCTAACAATGAAGATTGTCGCCAGGCCTTTATCTGATGCATTTCTAATGCACAAACAAGTGAAAATAACTGATGTCTGGATGAATGAATGGACTTATATAAACATTTCTGTTTAGGAGGCTCAATTAGAATACACATATTAACTACTGATATCAATATGATTAGTGCCATTGATATATTTGCTTAAAAAACACATTTGCTGGCATATGGCACTCTTGCTAGACTATAAAACAACTTAGCAAGTCTTTTTAAAAATAGTTAAAATGTAAACTTCCATCTAATGCAAGAAACATATTTTTGAATTGGCATTGGAAATACCGTAACCACTGAAGCTTCTCTAAATTTGTGAATGTATAAACAAAGGGGGAAAAAAACACCAGTTAAAGAGAAAGTTAACACCTATGCTCAGTTGTAAATAGCTATTCTTTATCATCTGTCGGGTTTCTTCATGTTTCCCTTTGATGTACAACAAAGAATACACAAGTGACAGAATTCGAAGACGCTGAGGATGTTCAGTTTATTTTGACCATTTTATGCATTTGCTGCAGATGGAATTGTTTTGGTACAAACAGAGAGATATGAGAGAAGAGGGGAAAAGAGGGAAGAGAAGATGGGAGAGGAGAAGGGAGGGGGATCTGGAGAAGAGTAGAGGAGAGGAGAGGAATGAGGAGAGGAGAGCAATGAAGAGAACAGAAAAGGAGGAGAGAGGGGAGGAGGGGAGAGAAGAGAAAAGGAGGAAAGAGAAGAGAAAGGAGAGATGGGGAGAAGAGGAGAGCAGGGAAGAAGAGAGGGGAGGGAAAGTGAGCTAAAATTGGTCTTCAGGAGTTTCAAGCTACTATGTCTAGGATAAATGTGCTAAATGTACAAAAAAACAAATTCAGCATTAAAATAAAGAAGCATTTTTTTTTGGCTTCTGGCTAATTTTCCTTTCCATATCTTAGGATAATAAAATCAATTTATAATTATTTTACTTGTACAAAATTCTTTGTTACTAAACTTATTTTTACCAAGAAATAATTTTGGTTTTGACAAGATAGTTACCCTTATTGGTAAATAATAGAAAGGGCTTGAGCTTCTTGAGCTTCATAAATGGGCCACATAAAGTTTGTGAATTAAGTCAGTAGTATAGGTAAGGACGGAGAATTGTCCATTAGCAAATAATTATTAACAAGCACCTAGCATTGTTGTTGCTGTTTTAACCATGAGGTTGCTGTTGTGATTTGGATACAAAATGCCCACAGCTCATATGTCACAGTTTTGGTCCACAATGTAGCAATGTTCAGAAGGAACACTGAGATCATCAGAAGATCATCCCATTGATGAATTCCCAGCAGAACAGACTCTTAATAGGTGGAGTCTGGGGTGGGGAGCGTCACTAGTGGTGACCCATGAGAGGTCTGTCTTTGCCTCAGTCCCCTCTTTCCCTCTTTCCCTCCCAGGGACCATGATGTAGGCACGGCACCTACAAAACCACCATTTTTTTTTGCCTGCCCAGACCTAAAGTGAGAATTTTGGCGTCTTATAAAGACCCAGTTATGTTATATAATCATGTTTCCGTCTTAACCCCAGGTGTGGGATGTGGGGCTGCTTCAGCTTGTCCACAGCAGCAGACTCTGCCTCGTGTGTGCTCTGGCTGGGGTGTGTTTCTGCTGGCCGAGGAGGCTTTAATTCTGGGGACTCTACAGAGGATATAAAAAGACCTGAGCCCCAAAGCAGAGGCCATGGAGGAGTGCTGCTTACCAGCTTGCTCCTCATGGCTCGCTCAGCCTGATCTCTTATACAACCCAGGACCCAGCCAAGGATTAATAACACCCATAATGGGGTGGACTCTGCCCTACCAATCACTAATTAAGGAAATGCCCTACAGTTGGATCTTAGCTATGGAGTATGTTCTCAACTGAGGTTCCCTCATTTCCAATGATTCTTCTCTCTTTCACGCTGACTTAAAATTAGCCAGCAGAACCAGCAAAATAGAAAAATAAAACAAATAACACTCTCTTCGAGGGAATTGAATCGTAAACTGATATCCTCTGAATTGCAAACTCCTTGCAGAGGGAACAATGGGTGCATTGTGCTGAATGTTACTGTAGTTTTGGAGCAAATAACCACTTCTTTACCTTGAGCGGAATGATTACATGCTGAAACTTTAAAAATTTGTAGGTTATACCATTAAAAGCTTTAGCACAACAGGCTCAGTAATTTGTATAAAATAAGGTCTTAATGCAGCAGGAATATTTCTGTAAGAAAAATGTAAAACTACATTAAGATGACTTTTTTACTTAAAAGTTTTTACTGAGGACCATTAACCTGATATATAGGTACATCATCCACCTGAATAAACTTCCTAATATTAAAAAACAAACAAACAAACACCTGAGCCCCAAGAGAGGGGGCTTCACCATTCCTCCTGCTGGTTTCTGAAGTTGCTGTTGCTGGTTTGTCAAGTGGTCATGAGAGGAGAGACAAGAAGAGGAAATTGGAGATACCCTGAGGAGATGAAGATTGGACTTGTCCCAAGGAAGTCAGGACTCTAAACAACAGGAAGGAGTCCAAAAATATCTCAACACCCCTTCTTGCCACTAACCGCTGTCCCTCCTACCTGGTGTTGGGGTGTTGGAAGAGATTGGAGTGGAGAAGGGAGGTAGGTATAAGAACTCAAATGAAATAGCTTAAAAAATATGCCAACAGAGACCTACAGCAACAGAGCCAGCTGGGCACGGGCACCTCTGACACCGTGAAACCAAGTGCAAAGCAAGTCTCTTCACTTAAATTTGATTCTCTTGGGCATTTTTTGTTATAGCAACAGACAGCAACTAAGACAGAATTGTCACTAGAGGAGTGGCTGCTCCCTTGCTGGTAGCCACCCCCCACACATGCTGATGACAATATCGTTGGTGAGGATGTGTTTGTAACCCATGTCCAAACCAAACAGGATCTATGACAAAGATGGCTACTCATTCTGTTTCCATGGAAGATGCTCTGTGAACAATGAAGAACAATCTTGTTCCGTTGTGTCTACTGACTTAATAACTGGCTCCCGAGGCTTGTTTGGTGAATGAGTAGAACAGAGCAGAGGCTAGAGTGGACTGGCAGAGCATGGCTCAGGGAAAGGCTAGGCCAGGCTGGAATAGAATAGAATAGACAGCTGTTCCTTAAGTTCCAAGGAGGATTGTTTGCTGTCATTGTTTCCCGGAGATTCCTTCTTCTGGAAGTGTCTTCTTACTGAGGTTACTGGGCAGCATCTGCAGATTTGTGCCTTTAAACAGAATGCTCTTCCAATTCTAATCATTCTCTTATTTTTTTCCTTTGACAACTCCCCTTCCCCCATATGGCATCATTCCCTCCTTAAAGCCCTCCTCCTGGAGTATTCCCAGGCAGATTATCATTTTTCTGCTGTTGCCATTCTGGTTGCTGTTTGTCTTGGTCACTGACCTACTGCTGTGAAGAGACACCATGGCCATGGCAACTCTTTTAAAGGAAAGCAGTTGGCGCTGGCTCACAGGTTGGAGGTTTACTCCGTTATCAGCATGGCGGGAAGCATGGTAGCACGTGGGCAGGCGTGGTGCTGGAGAAGTTGAGACCTCCGAAGCCCCAAGCAGCAGGAAGGGAAGAGATGTTGGCCTGGCTGGATTGAGCATTTGAGACCCCCAAGGCCCCCAGTGACTCACCTCAGGCCTCCAGCATCTATTCTAACAGGGCCACACCGCCTAATCTACCCCCAAAAAGACCCAGCGTTCAAAGAACAAGCATTTAAATCTATGAGCCAAGGGGGCTGTTCCTGTTCAAACCACCACAGGGCTCATCACTCCCTAATCTACATGATTCTTACTGAAATGACTTGAAATATCCGTGTTTTATTGTTGTGTGTGTGTGAGTGTACAGGTGTGTGGAAGCCAAAGAACAATTTTGGGGAACTGGGTTCTGGGGGTAAAACAGCGCATCAGGCTCATGCCACACTGTCACTCACTGAACTGAGCCATTTCACTGGCTCTAAAATGACTTTTCACTCATTTCTGGATCCATAGCACCTAGCAAAGGACAAGCTTACACATGTGTGTGTATATAGGATGCGTTTCTGCAGGCACACAGAAAGACAGACACACACAGACGTGCACAAATATCACACAACATACACAAGGCACACAGAGAGATGCACACCCCATACACAGAAAGATGCAAACAACACATACGCACAGATGCGCACGCAGACAGTGCACACACAAAGCAAATGACAGACACTTATAGCACACACAGAAACACACACCCCTCACATGCAGAGATAGAGACACACATGCAACACAGACACATACCACATATGCAGCGGTACGCGCACATGCGCAGCACACACAGTCATGCATACATAACACACAACACATGGACAACACACAGCACACACACACACACTTTAATAAATGATGGTACTGCAAAGACTTGTTTGATTTCCCCCTAAAAATGAGCAATTGCTCTGATACTTTTTATTAGCTAGTACATCAAAACATGTATTTCCAGCGCTCTGCAGCTCTGACTCTTCCTGGCGGGTTTTCTGAACTCTCAGGCTCACAGGCATTGGTTTTTGAGTCTCTGTTTTGCTCCATCCATCTGCCACCCCCACCCACAGCAGCGCGACGGTAACTACAGCCTTGAGCGAGTCTCTGTACGTAGAGCCCCTCTTCACCTGTGTTGAGATTTACATTTATATTTATAACTTTGGTGGGAACGCCATACTTCTATTACGGTGTGATTCTCCATTCATTTGTCTTCCGTAATACCTTTAAATAAAAACCATACCTGTCTCATAAAAATCTTATACATTTAGATGTACAGAAGTATTTCTAGGCAGTGTATACTCTTGTTGCTGTAATAAATGAACAGATTTATTGATTCAAAATATTGAATAATGGTACTAGGTAAATTAATTATTCTTAAGGGAAATGTGAAAATAATTTTTTGCATTATACCCTTCTGAGTCATTATTTTTAGGTAAAGACTTAAAACTAGAGCATAAAATTTCAGAAGAAAATACAGGAACGCATATGCTCATCCACCTGTCTGTTGGTCTGTCTGTCTATCACCTATGTGTTATATATAATTACATGCATCCTCTTAGGACTGTTGGCTGAGGTGTAGGTTGGGGTGTGCCTATCGGAGAGATGAATAGACCTATCGCTGGGTTCTGGTGTGTGTGTGTGTGTGTGTGTGTGTGTGTGTGTGTGTGTGTGCACACGCATGTCTGTGCATGTGCCCCATGGCGATGTCAACCTTCAGAGTCCAGGCCATTCTAACGTCTGCCACCTCCAGCCTTTCCATGCCTCTGCAGCCGCTTTGACCTCAACCTCATTGTCATAACAAATTCTCCTAAGTTCAGTGGCTCTAACAACCAGATGGATTGTGTTAGCATTCTGAAGACCGGGGGTACAGCAGCCAGGTTCGGTGGGCTGGCTCTGGCCATCAGTAAGGCCAGAGGTTGACTTCGGTTATTCTATTAATTTTTTGTTGTTGTTGTTTTGTGGTGTTCCTTTCAGCTCCATGACCCTGTTGTTTGTAACCACAACTATTACTTTCAAAGAGGACTGGCTGCCGGCTTCCCTCCTTTCCCTCTCTCTGTATTCCTCCCTTCTTCCGTCCTCCCCTCCATCACTCACCATCACACCTCGCCATGAATGAAAACCTTTGGCACACATTGCTGTCCTTAGTGCTCCTGCAGCACGCTGAGTGCTGTCTTGGAGTCTGCTACCTCTGACGTAAGGAGAGCTGTGGCAACCTTCTTCCAGTTTTCATCCTTTTGAATTTTTATTGTTTCTTTTTGTTGCATGTGTTCTCTGTATGCAGTATACAAACAATTTGCTTTTTATCTAGTCTGTTGATTGAATGTAATGGCAATTCTAGCGCATTCACAGTTATGGTCACTCACCTATTTGCAGTCACTTATTACTGTATTTTATAGTTTGTTTTAAACTGTTCTAAAATTTAAAAATTCTTCCCTTGGATTAATTGAGACATTCCTCCCTTATTTTTTTCTATTCATTACTTTGGAAGTTATGCGTTTTACTTTTTTCTTAGTTATTATTCTAATGTCCTGAAACATTAACACTTATATGTCTTAACAAGTTATATTTTTTAGTCAATAGTTTTATCTCTGTCCCAAATGAATTAAATAATTTAGAATTTTGACACGACGACCATTTTGTTATTTCATCTCTATTCTAGTGTTCAGTTTTGTTTCTTATTCTTATTTCAAAGTGGACACTGTTGTTTAAATAATGTTTGCCTGTTGGATGTTGTTAGTATAGTTTAATTTTTGTTTGTGTCCAATGTCCTAAATCATTAATTGGATTTCACAGAATGATATAAGGAACTCAGTGAAAGGAAACCCCATGGCTCAAGGTTTCTCCATCACTGTTCTGGGTGGCCGTGGACAGGGCCTAGGCCAGGCCTGGGAGTGCTGCGTTTCCAAAACAAAGTCTAACAGTGGTCGAGGGCAGTCGGAGCCTGATGACATTCTAACATTTTGAAGCAGACCATTCCTTTCCTCCCTCCCTCTCTCCTTTCTTTCCTTCCTTGTTGTCTTTCCTGTGTGAGTGCCCACCTGTGGGTGTGGTACTTTCGTGGAAGCACACGTGGAAAGGTCAGAAGACAGCCTGGGGTATGCCTTCCACTTCTCACTTGAGAGAAGGTCTCTTGTGGGCCTGGAACATCACCCCTGCTGGGCTGTGAGCTCCCAGAACGCCTCCCGTGTCTGCTCCCACCAGCAATGCTGGGATTACAGGTTAGTCTGTGGTGCTTGGCTTTTTATGTGCGCTCTGTGGCTCTGAACTCAGGGGCTTCGCGCTTGAGAGGCAAGCGCCTTAGTGGCTGACTGTCCTGCAAATCACAGAGCGTAGCCTGGTTAGCTGCATCTGCCAGGCACCAGACCCTCATCCGTGACAGCAAAAACTGCCTTACGGACACTGGTGAGTACCTGGGACAGAGCGGGCTAGGCAGACAGCAACTTCTTTTGGGGTGATCTGAACTTCCTCCTGCTGAGCCAGCTCTAATAATCTGCATAGTTCCTCACGATGCAGAGAGCCAGCACCTCTGCCCCAAAGGGGTTAGACTCAGGGCTTCCATCGTCACCACCACTCAGCACGTTTGTGCTGTATCTCGCTGTGTCTCTGTCTCTCTCTCTGTCTCTCTTTCCACATCTGTCTGTCTTTCTGTCTGTCTTCCTGTCTCTGTCTTTGTTTCTGTCTCTCCATCTATCAGTCTCTGACTCATCTCTGTCTCTCTGTCTCTGTCTCTCACTGTCTCTCTGTGTGTCTCTATCTCTCTGTCCCTGATGACTCTCTCTCTCACACACATTTTCAGATCAGGTCCTAGCTGCTTCCTGAGTTATCCTATTTTCCTTTTTGTGCCCGGGTAAACTGAACCCAGTCTTCCTGGACCCTCTGTCCTTACCATGGCCTCATTTTGTGTGAAGAAACAGTTTATTTGCTGAGGCGCAATCTGTGTTTAATTGATCTTTGGATCACTCAGTGCGTATACCCTTTAGGTATTGCCTAAGGAGAGATTAATTTTCTGCCCCAGGAAAGATTTCGAATGGGAAATTCTAGGCCATGCTAATGTGGCTAAGGCTGAACTTAGAAGGAGCAAATCTTCAGAGGTGAGAATAAACCCATTTTGACAGAAGGAGCACAGTAGACCTTTTCTAAGCAAAAGGAAACCCATGTATTTGATGTCAGACTTAAAAACACAGTGGTAAGGTATTGCAGAATCAGGGCGTGGCTGGTACAGAAGCACCTGGGCCTCCAGACTTGGCAGGAAGGGCCTGCAGACACCAGCAAGAAAGGAGGCTGTGCGGCAGGCATGCCTCCAGGCCCTTCACTCATGTCCTCTCCTGACACTAGCCTGCCAACCAGGGGCAAAGATACTCTCGTCCCGGCAGGAGGAGGATTAAGTAATTTCCTTATGGTCGCACGTCTAGCAAGTGCTTAAACCTCGAGGGTTAAACAACCGAAGTGTATACACCAAAGCAAAACTTGGCCCTCGAGAAAACCCAGTGGGCAGTGCTTCCCCAGGGGAGGCCCAGCTCTCGTCCACTGTCCCCAAACTGTGGAGAACGTGTCGTGTTTATGGATGATGTCACTGTTCTGGGTGAGTTTTAACTTTTTACAAACACACTGGAAGACCACCAGAGTTACTCCTTATGGGTTAAGAGCTGCTCTTCCCAATACTCATGTTGGGTGGTTCAGAACCACCTGAAAATCCAGCTCCAGGGAATTCAACACCCTCTTCTGGCCTCCATGGGAATGGCATGTACACACACACACACACACACACACACACACTCACTCACAAAGATAAAAACACATCTTTAACTTTTTATTTTATTATTTTTATGTGTTTTGAGAGTTTTGCCTGCATGATTATCTGTGTACCTCCACATGTGTGCCTGCCTGGCACCTAAGGAGGTGGGGAGATTATGAGTGAATTTTTAGCTCATCAGAAACCTTTCTCTATTGCCACAGTCCTCACAACTCTCCAGGTTCAGTTAGGCAACCCCTGGTAGGCTCACCACCCACAGGCTTAGGTTCAGAAGCTGGGCAAGGACTGGGGTTCACTCGTCAAGGGATCCCTGGCTCCCTCCATGTGCCTGAAAGGCTGACAGAGCGCCACACCTCTGCGGAAAAGTGAACGAACCTGCGAATGTTGAGAGAACAAGAAGAGACTCGGGGAAGAAATCCGAAAGGGGTAGGATTATTGTTCACGTGGAGAAACAGAGGCTGAAAAGGGTGACGTGCTGACTAGTGAAAGGCCATCGGGGGTGAGGACCATAAAACCGCTTGTCCACAGGCCGAAGGGTCCTGAGGAAGAGATGACGGTGCAGTTTTGATGGGACTGGGACAGAATGACCGATGCAAACAGCACCCTGGAAGAACAATCACGTGCATGTCAATTAGCACTCTCCTGTGACAGCCCAGTCGATGAATCTGTCTTGGCAGATAATTATCCGCTATAACTTTAGTCCATAAAGTGATCAATAAAGTCAAATGTCCGGTTTAATATTTTACATTTAATGATTGCACAATACCAGACACCAGAATAAATGTTGAGGGAGATCAATGGAAGGATTAGGTATGATGCCAATACTTTTTTTCCCCCTTTTAATTAGTCAAAATCTAATACAAAATTCAAAATAAGCTGTATCAAAGCCTTTCCTTCTTAACTCTCTGCTAAGCAGCTGAAATTATGTTCAGAGATTTGATTATTGAGCTGTTAATTATCTGGCAATTCAGCTGTTTTGTGAAATGCTTGAAGAATCTCATCCATCCTTGTGGCTGAGGAAGTGGCTGGATGGGGCCTGAGTTACTTTTTCTACCAGACAGGGACAATGTTTGTGTCCATCAAACCCTGGGAGGCAAAGGAGCGCTCTGATGGCGTCCGCACTGTCGTCGGGGTGGAGGTGTTCCCTGAGGACCTGTGACCTCGTGGGCGAGTCCCCCGGGGCCTGGCAAGCCTTGCTCATTGGCCTTGGACTTGGATCCTCTATGAATCCCCCACAAGTCAATGTCAGCTTCTGTTATTTCCTTGTTCACCAAGGAGCAGCCCAGGACGCTGCTGAATAATTCATGGTGGAGGTGCCGATCCGACTCCACCAGCAGAAGACTTGAAGACCCCAGTAGGTCTCAGCCTGTGGATCTGTCTGCAGGCTGGAGAGTCTGCCTAGGGTGAGACTGGAGAGAAAAGTTCCAATGCCCATGCCCTTGGGAAGCCCCCCCCCACCCCGTGTTACACAACAGTATGTGGGTTGGAACTCCGTGTTCCACAGCGTCTGTGAAAGTCCGACTTTCATTGGCCACTTCTGATCTGCATTGGGTTCAGAGTCCACATCTGAGGATGGAGATGGGAAAAGATACAGACACGAGAAAGTTCTCGGTATACGGGGCAGATGTGCATGTGTGTATGTGTGTGCATGTGTGTGAGTGAGAGAGAGAGTGGACTGCTAGGCATCCAAAGAGAAAACGTAGAACTGTGCGAAGAATTCACATACCATGGTGAGCATGCTGTGGGTGGACAGTCACCATGGCAAAGCAGGTTGCTGTTTCCGGGAAAGGATGGAGGCTGTGGTGGTCCCCGAGAGCCGTTGTGTCTCGGGTGAAGCCAGAGCCCAGCACAGAAGAGCACGGAGCCTGCTGCCGCCTGCGCAGGGAGCCTGCCACATCCGCTGTGCGTGCAGAAAACACGGCCGCCTGCAGCTAAGCCTCCAGCGTGGTCCTGGACCCTGCTCTTCAGGACACTTGGGAGGCCATGGGCACACGAGCCTTTGAATCTTTTCACATGAGGCTGCCCCCGTGCACTAGTGTGCTGTATGTCCACTACTGTGAGCTTGTCCTTGTCAATGGGCCTGAACGCTGGGGTCTGTAGGCGATTGTCTCCAAGGCCTGCTCACCGTGGGCCAGTGAATGCCAGACAGCTCAGGGTGAAACAGGCAGAGAGCCGTGTGAGTGGACGGGCGTACGGCCGGGTCACCGCAGCCCAGAGAAGCCTGAAAGCATGCCCTGATTTCAGCCAAAGCGCCTGTCCGAGTTCAGTGGTTTGCTTCATGTCTGGATAGCTTAGAAATAAGCCTGCACCATCTCCTTTTATTATTATTTTTTAGTTATTGCAGTAACATACAGAGAACAAAATTTATCAAGTGTCAGTTGGTTCACAGTCCTGTTAGAAAGCACCACAGCCAATTATCTTGCAAACAACCAAACACCTGCTAACTTTGGGTTTGTAATTTTTCTTGTAGCATTGATGTCTCTTCACTATTTTAATTTGCATTTACCAAATGGCTAATGATATTTCCTATCTTATTCTGTGCTGACATCTATCTCTTCATTGAAATATCTGTGTATGCCTTTTGTCTCTTTTCTACTTGAATTTTCTCTCTTTTTGGTTTGGCTTTTGTCTTGGCCGAGCTTTGTATGCGGTAGGGACCTGGAGTGGTTTGAATGACATGCGCGCCCTGTATTCTCAGGCGTTTGGACACCTAGCCCCTAGTTGACGGTGCTGTGGGGGAAGCCTGCGCGGGCCAGCCTTGCTGGGGAAAGTCACCTGACGCTGGCTTTGTGATTAAAAACCTCCACTTGTCTCCGGCGCACTCTGCTCCTTTTTTTGCTTGTGACGATGTGGACGCCCAGCCTCCTGCTACAACCAGCATGCTGTACCTGCTCATGGTCTCCGTGCGACCACCAGCCAGCTGTCCTCTTCCCTCTCCACTGCCTTGGTCATGGCGTTTTCCCACAGCGGCAGTGGAATGAGTCCCACAGTGCCCACTATTTGCTGAACGCATGTCCTTGTAATAGGGTCCTCCAAATAGAGAAAGTTTCTCATATTAACTAATTTAAAGTTAAATTTGTATCCTTTATAGAATGTACTTCTGGTAAGAAGTTTAAGATTTTTTTTTTTTTTTTTTGCCCAGTCCTGAATTCTAATAGTTCTTTCTGTTGATTTCTTAAAGTTTTAGAGCTTTAAAATTTACATTTGCGTCAGTAGTCCATTTTGAGTTGACTTTTATATTAGAGGAAGATTTGGTGTGGGATTTACTTTTGTTTTATTGGTTTTGGATCTCTAGTTGGGCCAGAACTACTATTTAAAAATGCCATCCTTCCTCCAGTGGATGCTTTGTACCTCTGGAAAGTGTGTGTGTACATGTGTTCACGAGTGCATGCGTGTGTGTGTGTGTGTGTGTGTGTGTGTGTGTGTGTGTGACATGCTGGGGATTCAGCAGCTTGGGGCCTCATGCATGTCAGGCAGGAACTCTGCTACTGACCTATACCCCCAGCTCATCAGCGGGCATATTTTGTGAGTCTGTATTGTAGTTTCTCTACTGTGTAGCCATTTATTTTTGTTTCTACGTGTTTTCCTTTCCCTACTGCTTTAGTTTTGTCCATAAATATTAATTTTATATTTTCATCTTATTCAATTTGATATGTTTTGTTTCAGAATTTTGTTCTTTCCCTATGGACATTTAAAAAAACGTGGTGCTCAATTTTAAAGCATCTGACTATTTCTTTATTATCTCATTATTAATTTGTACCTTGTCTCATTGTGTTAGAGAAAATACCCAGTATGATTTCCACTCTCCTAAATTTGCAAGTTTTTTTCTTCAGGCCTAGCACATTGTCTGTGTGCGTTTGTACACTTCAGGCACTTGAAATGCACGTGCATTTTCCTGTTGCTGGATACGCTATTCTATGACTGTAGATTACTCTTCACTAGTGGTGACGTTCATTTTTCTGTATCATCGCTTTTTCATTTAGCCGTTGTGGCATTTGTTGAAAGAGGGGGCATTGAAATACTCAGCTACAAGAAGCTTGAGAAGTGGCTCAGTGGTTAGAGCACTTGCTGCTCTTCCAGGGCACCAGAATTCAGTTCCCAGCACCCAGACAGGCAGCACACGGCCACCGGCAACTCCAGCTCTAAGGGGTCCCATACTCTCTTTTGGCCTTGGCAGGTGTCCTCACACATGTGCACATACACACAGACAGGTCCACATACACGTAAGTGAAAAACATTAATCTTTTGAAAATAAATTACACAGCTATAACTGTCAGTCTGTCTATATCATCTGTCAGTCACACCAGTCTGTTTATGAATTCTTTGGCTCAATGCATAAACGCACTTTGGCTTCGTTACATTGGTGGGCTGGCGTTTTAGCACACCCCTCTCTGTCTTGGCAACTTTACTTGCTTTAAATCTGTCTGGTGTGATTGTAGCTGTTCTGGATTCCCTCGTTAACATTGGAATGTTGTAGCTTTTCCCAACCTTTGACTTAAAAGCTTACCTTTGCAGTATTTCTGATTGGTAGCACATGGTTTCGAATCCACGGTCAATCATTATCTTTTAATTGACATGTTTAGGTAAGAATATGTAATGTAGTTATTAGGGCTCAAATCTAGCATTTGATATTTTAATTTCCTGGTTTTTGTCTATTTTTATTTCTATTTTCTTTTTCTTGCCTTATGTTGAGTTACCTTGGCATTTCTTTGGGATTTCCATTTTGTTAATCAGTCCTGTTTTTAAATGCGTGTCTCTGTGTGGAAGTTTCTCTAGTTATTATATTCTGTTGCTGTGATAGAACACTATGACAAAGGCAACTTATGAAAGAGAACATTTAATTTGAGGCGTGTGGCATCAGAGGCCTGGAGTCCACGGTGGCCTAGCGAAGGCGTGGCGGTGGCATTGTTGAGAGCACACATCTTCACCCGCAGACGTTAGGCAGAGAGACTGGGACACACTGTGGACAGCCCTGGACCCCGGTGAAACCAATACACGCCCACTGTGCAATTGATTGGAATGGAAGTGGAAAGCTTGTTTTCAAGCAGACACCAACAGTTTTGTTGTGGGGAGGGGATAGAGTCCAGGCTTCTTGCTTACCTGCCACCAATGATGGAGGCTGAGCAGGAAGGAGAGCCCTTGTCATGAGCAGATGGAAGTGAGGCTCACATTATTCCTGGACATTACAGAGAGCTCACTGTTTATTAAACGCCATCTTCTTTCTTAGGATGCTCTGCTGACTTCCAGTGTTTATGTAAGAATCAGAGTCGGCTTTCTCGTTCTAGGGCCAAATATCATATGCAATCCATTCAGAAGACACTGAGATTCCCATAGGATGCTGCCGAAGAAATGCCAGGGGTAAAGATGAAGTAAGTGCTCAGAGCCGTAATTCCGCATCTCAGATACAAGCAGAGTTGGAAGATGGGGTGTTCACCTGCACAGAACACAGAGCCTGTCTGTGCTGCACGTGGTTCCTCTTCCCGTCAGGGTTCCCGATCTCAGGAACCCGCGTCCTCTGACTCCTTAGAGTCTAACTCAAATGATATTGTCCACGTCGGCTGTCAGGAGCTGTAGCCCTGGGAAGGTACACCTGGAAAAGCAGCACTGTTAATTATTAACCGTTACGTACCTTATTCACTCATTTTCACCAGATGTCAATACAGATCACCTCCTGCGGTTCGGCCTACAGTGTATTTACATGGTTTCCTTCAGAAACACTTAGAAATGGAAACTTGTGTCTGGAAGTTCTGTCAGGAAGGATGAGGGTCTGAGAGGGAGAAGCTGGGGTTGGGGAAGAGAAACTAATATTTGATCCATCCTGAGGCCATGAAGGAGAAGCAGCAAAACGGCTCTAGAACTCTCTGAATGAGGCACAACCACGCTGCGCCCATCTTGGAGAGGTATAACCCTGAGAACTGCGAGTCCTCAGGACTTCCTGCTGCCGAGGAGCGCAGCTCTGATTGCTGTCCTTGCAGTCCTCCTCCTCCTAATACATGAGTTGTGTGAAAACTGTAAGCAGTTTCCAGCCCCTCACTGAGTGTCACTGGCCCTCACAACAATGCTTGATCTCCTTCAGGCATTGCTGCTGGAGCAGACTGACACTTCCACCACCCCCTTGAAAAGAACCTAGAGATGTAGCAACTGCCCCCACCCTTAGAAAGGATTTGGAACAACAGATTGTTTAGCAAGGGAAGGTAAAGAGGTTTTTGCCAGTGGCTCTGCTGTGGAAAATCTTAAGGAACAGTTTAGCTCAGAAGAGTACACTGTTAATAGTTAAGCCAGGGACATGTTGAGGTCGGTAAGCAGGAAGGGCAGTCCACGGTGGCACTGGCTGATGTGATGCTCTCAAGCTGGGCACACGACTGGGACAGTTGATTCCCATATACTTGTTTTTGTCCTCAGCTTCCTGACATAATTTAACAAAAAGTATTAATGAGTAGATGCGCGCCTTGAAGATTTAAAGTAGAAATGGCTGAGTATTTTTATATAAAAGTTTAGATTTGTGATTCTTTTAAGATTTTTATAAGATTACCTTTTAAGATAATTAATTCTTTCTTTGTAACTGCAAATTGCAGCCTGCCAATAGGAAAAAAAATGGCTGAGTAATTACCTTGCTTGCTCACACTGTTAATCTATAATGAGTTGCTTGGTTACAGATGTATATGGGTTCTCGGGAATAATTTGTTTTTCATATGTCTTTTTCACCCATAATACAGAAAACATTTGCTCATGTGAAGGTATTGAGGAGCATGTTTTTCTTATGTATACTCACTGTAATCATTCACTTAAAGAAAAATTAGAATGTAACCGCATGTGATTTTTGTGCGGCTTGAAAGGTCTTGATAAGCTGTGGGAGAAACAAGAGAGTCGTTGGAACTGGCTCTCTGGAGTTTGTTCCATCCTCCAAGATATGTATATGTACGTAAGGTTGGGTTCCCTGGAATCCCTTTCCAACCACACAGTGTGTGAATATGTGTATGTATGTATGTATGTATGTAAGTACATGTATGTATGTATGTACGTGTATGTGTAAAATGAGACCCTTGAAAGAAGAGGCTTGTTGGAACCTACCTACTGGAGTCTGTCTTACTTCATCACCAAGTGTAAGTGTGTGCATGCTTATGTATGTGTGTGTGCTTGTGGTCTTTTCTCTCCTTCTTTCTTTTCTTTTTTAAATGCTTTGCCGCTACCTGTGGAAAGCCCCTGCTTAGAGCCATCAGCCTTAGTGCCTTGTAACAGTGTAAGCCCAGGCTAGCCCCCTGTAACAGTGTAAGCCCAGGCTAGCCCCCTGTAACAGTGTAAGCCCAGGCTAGGAAGCTACCAGCACTGGCCCGCCTCCAAAATCAATTACGTTCCAGCCCCTCATCTTACCTGTGTCAGCGAAAGCCATGGTCTGTAACTATCAGTTCCGCCCATGAAAGTTACCCTCGGAGGTCTGCTGGGTGACCAGCCAGCTGCCGGCTCTACACCCAGCTGATTTCCCAGCTGATGTCGAAGCTGGCCTTAGATAGATGTGGGGGCAAACAAGGCCTCAGGTGACAATGGAGAGCTATGGCTCTGGGCTGGTCGGTCAGAGCGCTCCTGAATGGAGGCAAGGGGGCTATGGCACCCACCCTAGGCGAAGGCTAATGCTGGACAGAGCAGCTCCAGCCAGCTGTGAGGCACACCTGAGAGAGGAGCCTCACCTGGGACCTGCCTGTTGTCAGCAGAGAGGGGGCCTTGCTCTGAGAAGGCTGGGGCACTTTATAGAGCTCCCAGCACGAGTGAACAGGGCTTGTGCTGGTTGCCGCCCCCCTGCCCCCCAGCAGGGAGAGGAGAGACAGACAGAAACAAATACCAGAGAGGATGATAAGAAGTGAGGGGGCAGGGGTGATGTGGGAGCTTACATCAGGGACCAGCCTACTTCATGGGGGCTGGGGTCAGGGAAGATGAGCTCTCCGGCTCCTACCCTTTGCTTCTTTGAGTTTTGAAGGGAGAAAATTCCCTGCCATGTCTCGTGGAGTGGGTAATGGATTACAAAAGCTTGAATCTTCTTTTGAAATGTGGAGTCTGTACTTTGCCAAGCAAAGGGAAGTAAATCATACATTAGTAGAGCCGGTATTTTCAGGGAGTTAGCGCCACAGGCACCCCGAGCGAGGACCCAGCAAAGAGATGGGAAAGGTGAGCAAGTGGGTTACATGGAATGTGGAAAATAACCTTTTAAACTTTTATGCTCCTCTCTAGGGCAAAAATGCTATTCTTTAAAAGGTTAGTCTACTGCCAAAAAAAAACGGGGGGAGAAAAAGAAGGCTACTTCATGTTTCATTCTAGAATCAATTTTTCTATTAAAAATAAATTGCACTTTAAGTAACCTGTGGTGTGCTCAGCTAGAGCTACTGGCTACGGGAGACTTTTATGTCCACCGTCCTGGCGATTTGGAGGGATGGTGGAACTACTGAGATGCGAATGCCTCTGATCTTCTGAAACTTGATGACCTCGCCTAACCCCGGCCTCACAGAATTCCGGGGCTGTTTGATGGGTCAAGGGCCCCCAGTAACTGCTTTGTTCCCAGTGTCGTGCGATCATTAACAAAACCCGAGTTCTCTCCTTTCCCCATCTACCGATGGAGGTTCTCTGTCCTCGCATAGCTTTGAGTTCAGTTGCGAGGTCCCAGCAACAGAAACAACTGACAAATGGCTCCTAGGCAGGACGCCAGTTAGTACAGGTTTACCACCTGCAGGTCCTGGGGGAGGGCAGAGGGCTATGAGGAGCCAGGACATTGTGTCTTCATAGAGGAGGCCAGCTCGGAGCCAGACTTTGAAGGAGGAGGTTTGGTGCAGAGGATAACGTATATTCCAGGAACAGAATAGTTGCGCACACCCTGGAGGGGGGAAGACAGAGCCGTGTGCAGGCCTGAGAGAAGCCTAGCACCTTCTCTGTGGATGCAGTTTTATTTGAGAAAGAAAAGGACTTAGGGTCATGAGGAAAGTCAGATCCAGAGACGCATGGGACTCGGAGTGACAAAGATAGCTAACCATTCCTGTCACCTTCTATCTATTTGCTCACTATTTTTAGAAGCTATAAGCGGATTGGAAGTGTGCTCTCTTAAGATTCTCAGTGCGGTGAGGTGGTGCAAGCCACTAGATAGAGGCCCTCGGCCCAAACATTCTTCTAATACTTGAAGCGCTTAAGCAAATGATATGCCCACCCATGGATTTATTCAGCAGAAGGCTGATCCCATGAGGCCTTTCTTTCTTGAACAAAAGATAGAAAGCTAAAAATTGTCATTTCCTGCAAGATCTTGTGGTTTGCCCAACTGAACAATACCAGTGAGCAGGCTATCACAATGGGCAGGTATTTAGGGCCTGACTGGCCACAAATGATGGACCTTTTATCTGTGCATGTGGCTCTCTATCACATTATAACACATTTGAGTCTAAGTTTGAAAACCTGTGAAGATCTAATTTTGGTCCAAACTCTTGCTTTGAATGTGTTTATCATTTCTCTTGGCTTTGAGGAACGTGCATCACTTCTGAGACTTAATTGATACACTTGATAAGAAAATAGGGTTGAGGTAAAGGAAAGGACCTTCAAGGTCACGGGAAGAGACATCAACCTCACCAACCAATCCACTACGAAAGCTACAGGTGGACCAGAGGCTAATCCAGGAGGTAAAATGTAGGGAGAAAGGTGGCTAAAGGGGCTGGGAGAACCAGGAAGAGGTGTGTTCTGCTGCTGCCCCAGAAGGCAAAGGTCTTCTCAGAATGGATGCCCACCACCCCCTGGGAATCGTTAGAGGCCAGGAGAGAACTAAGCAGGTCACAGATCCCACGAGCATGGTCACCTCCACCAGTTTACCGGAGGAGGTAACGGCTTAGAGCAGTGCTTCGAAACCTTCCCGAAGCTGCAACCCTGTATACAGCTCTTCATGGCGTAGGAACCCCAGCCACGATACTGTTTTCCTTCTATTTTGCTTCTATTGTGAATCGTAGTACAGACAAATGATAAGCAGGATATAAGACTCCAAGATCAAGTCATCCATATGGTATCATACAGATTGTCACTCTGTCCACCGAGAGTGCTTCTGCGTGGGTGAAGAAGCACTTAGTTTTGACTCTGTTTGGACTCTGCAAGCCTATTAGAAATTTTGCTAGTAGAATGTCTTTGCTCTTACATGGGAGTCCTAATTATGTGACTAGACACAACTCCAGTTCAACTAAGTGTGAGCATCTGCAGAAACATTCAACAAACATTCAACTCCACAGGAGAACCATAATATCACAGCGAATGATGGGGAATTTATGACCATCTTAGAACTTGCTTTTCTGACTAAGTTTCTACCTGAAGGAAAGCTTTGTTAAGAGCTGAGTGGCCCAGGGATTTCTCTGTGCTCACGTCTCCTTACTTGATGGTCATGCTTTCTACAGAGGCCTGATACCAGGCACTGGTAAGTCTGTGCCTCTCTCTGTCTCTCTGTCTGTCTCTCTCTCTCATCCCAGTGTCTTCTGTGGTGGAGATGAACAGAATCTCTTTGAATCTTAAAGCTAAGTCTGAGCTCCTTCTAGATTTCAGGTTCATGTCCCTTGCCTGTGTAGAAACCAGTAACACTTTCAGAACAGTGAAATCTTGTGGCTGTTCCAAAATACTGACCCCTTCTCAAGGAAACGTCTATCCTATTTCTCAGCACCCCCACCCTAGTAATCTAAGCCAAGACAAACACTCTGAAAAGACGAAGAGTCATGTCTACGTCCTGCCTTTACTGCATGGTGACTGTGTGCCCACTGACAAGTTACCTCTGCCTGCTTAGAAGAGGACAATGCCACCCTGCAAACTCTGAAATTAGGGTACCATGGTCTAGAAGGCAAAGAGTGATGCCCGCTTGTGCAGTCCTCAGGTGCAGCGTGCAGAGGGGGCAATGCCACTAGGGTGGCTAATGGTGGAGCTGGCAGCGAGGATGACTGATGTTCGTTGACTGAGAGGCCATGTGCTCTGCGCTGGGCTAAGGGTTCTGTAGGAATATCTTTCTCAATCTCTGCAACAATCATCTGAGGTGAGTATTAGTCTAATACTCAGTTTACAGATGATGAAATGGGAGTTTTAAAGACATTTGGTAACTTTGAACAAAGTCAGTCAACTCTTCATTTGTAAAGCCAGGAATCAACTGGATTCCCAGTTTTTGTTTATCATAAGAAAACAAATGACTGGCTTCTTCCTCCGCTGAAATCATGTGTAAGGGCCAGATACTAGACCTAGGGCAAGCTAGGCCATCTTCCCACCTAGAGAAGATGCTGTATAATCTACAACTTCCTTTTTCTTAGTCGTGGGACCATTATTAGACTCCTGAAAAAAAAATGGGTTAATAAATGTGCTTAATTTGCATTTAGGATATTTGAGTCTGATTTCTAGGTTTTCCATTAACTAGCATTAGGAACTCAAGTTTTTTGAGCTTTAGCTTCTCATTTTCAAAGTGATAATCCTTTAGCCACAAGGGCCCCCTTCCCAAGACACTTTAATTCTTGATTTTGTACCTATGTCATGAACATTTAGCATTAGCATATGTAGTGACAGAGATTTCTGAACCAAAGCACTACTTCTGAGAAACTTACTTTCTTTTTTATTTACAAACAGAAATGGCGCTTTCCTTGTCGCTGATGTTTTTGGTCATTCCACACTCTCCTCTTGAGGTCGTGTCATTTACTACCCAAATCAGACCTTGCTGTAGGGTGACAGCTGATGTGTTTGGTAACTGTGGAAGAGGAGTAGGCAGAACTGGAGGCTCCCTTCACCTTTGCCATTATCCCATTCCTAGCTCCCTTCCCTGCTCTTTCTTCTCCTTTTTCTCTTCCTTGGGCTTCAACAGGAGCGAAAGGGGCCCTATGAGTGGAGGTGTTAGCTCCCTCCGCTGCTGAAGGGAGTGTTAAGTTCAAAGCCAAGGTGTGACCATTTAAATGCTAACACTTAAGTTAGTCTGTCTGCAGCAAACGTACCCTGCTGAAGGCTGGAGCCCTTCTAGCTTTGAGACCGTTTGGCCTTGTTCATTCCTGCTGCATCCGGTTGGTAGCTGCTCAGTTGCCATCTGAGCTGCATCATTTGGAACAAACTGTCTAGAATCTATGGCTTAGAGAACACTGGAAAGACCCAAGGGGAAGGACCCAACCCTGGACCCAAACAAGAGGAAAGCCTTCAGCAGTTTCCTGGGCTCAGTTCCCCCATGCCCTGAAGGGCTGATGTTTGGACGCTCAGAGAAATGCAGCTGTGGGGGGAAGTCAACGGGCAACTAAGTTCCAGATGATTTCATGACAAAGATAGCAGTATTCACACAGTATGGTGGTTTCATTGGCAGTTATTGGCCAGGTACTTCTTTCCTTGATAATGTGGACAGAAGCAAAAACATGTTCTTTTTCCATTCTGCTCTTCATTACTAATATTGACCCTGAGGTCAGAGTACACAGTAAGTGCCCCTCTCTGTATTTGTAAGTTACAGAATGACTACAGAGGGTTCTGAGGCCACAGCAGAGTTCAGAGCTGTTAGAAGTAGGCTACAAACCCTTTGGTCTATATTACTGTCCTGGCTGCAAGACACACAAATGCAATGGTGGCACATGCCTTGTGGAGTAACCAACCAATGTCTGACTTGGTCTAGGGCCCACTCCGAGACAACAAGCCCATCCCCAACATTGCCTAGGTGGCTAAGAGCCTGAGACTGGCTAACCCAGGGACTGAGCATTTCTTACTAGTAGTCTACAAAGGAATTCAGCAATAGAATCACTCCCAGTGACAATGGTCTGCTATACCCACACATTAGCGCCTTGCTCAGCCATCGACGGAGAAGCTGCTTCCTGCAATAGAAGAGAACAAACACAGAAACCCAATGCAGAGAGTGAGAGGCCTTGGGACACTCAGCCCTAAATGATACATCTCCATCTATAGAAGAGGAGGCAGAAAGAATTTAAGAGCCAGAGGGGAAAGGGGAAACCAAGAAACCATGGCCTCTGAACACAGAACTGACACACACATGAACTCACAGAGACTGAGGCAGGATGCGCAGGGCCTGCACAGGCCTCTACCAGATGGGGCCCTAGAGCCGAAAGGAGAAGTGGACACCCCATCCCTAACCCAGAAGATGTTGCTGATCGCTAACCACTACCGATAAAAAGTTAGTTTTTTTTCCAGGAAGGTCTCACAGGAGGAATAAACTACTCTCAGGGGGAGGCTCTGGCCCGGCAGTTGATGGCCACAGAAAACAAGCTCAGCTGCAGCCTTGGAGGGTCCTTGTCTCTGTCGTCAGGGCTGTCTTATTTTTATTTTTCCTTTTATTTCGTTTTACCATACAAGTTTTGCATCTATATTACAGCTTCTGGTTTTACATTTTAATGACTCCTGAATGTGTGAGCACTCGTGTTTTTGCATTTATATCTATTTCTTATACTTTTTTTCTTGAGCCCTTTCCCTTCTGTTTGTTTTGTCCTATTTCAATTTGTTTGCATTTTATTTATCTTTATATTTTACTTTACTATTATGCAGTAGGAGCCTGTTTTTGTTTGGTTGGTTAGGTTTTTTTAAAAATAATAACAATAAGAGTCAGAAAGTGGATAGATCTGGATGGGAGCAGAAAGGTGAGGAGAAACTGGATGGAGTAGAAAGAGGAAAAACCATAATCAGAATATATTGTGTGCAAAAAAAAAAAAATCTATGTTCATTAAAAGAAAAAAGAGTAGGCTAACAGAGGTGTCTATAGACTATTGATAAGATAGTGAACCCAAACCAAACTGCAGGACCAAAAGTGAAGCCTCGGCAATGGCTGCACATGTCCCAGGCCTGAGAACGAAGCTGAAGGAGTAAGTCATGCTGCACAGGGGGAAGAGCAGCTCTAGATGAAGGAATGGGCAGACTGGTGGATGCAAGTCCAGAGGACAGACAAGCAGCCACTGAGTGGTCCTTGTGATACAGGTAAAATCACGCCCCCTCCCCCGCTGTTCTTAGTCTCAGTATAAACGAATTTACGAACAGACTGAAACAGAAGCTCAAGGATGATTTTATCAGAGTCAAAAAGAAAAACTGCCAAGACGGGCAAGTCGTAAATCTCAGCAGATGCCTGGAGAAGAGAAGGGGAAAGAGCGCTTGAATGATGCAAACATGGAGGTCAGCCACACGATGGCAGCCACATGGCTCTAGAAAGAAAGGAAGCCTAAAGCCTTAGGGAGAGCATGCTTAGAAAAGAGAGAAAGAAAAGAAAAACTATGCTG
Source organism: Meriones unguiculatus (assembly GCF_030254825.1). Lineage (NCBI taxonomy): Eukaryota > Metazoa > Chordata > Mammalia > Rodentia > Muridae > Meriones > Meriones unguiculatus. The sequence goes on from NC_083351.1 coordinate 176,971,078, forward strand.
GAAAAGCAGGCTGACTTACAAAGCTGTACAGCTGCACTGTAAAAGACCTTTATACAGGAAGGAAATCTTGGAGGGAAAAAAGCATTATCTCATTAAAGTATGCAAATATACACACATATATGTCTATGTATGCCCTGTAAAGAAAAACATCCTTATCAAAATCTATGTATGTAACACTAACTTTATAGTTTAATAGGAAAAAACACTTATTATTCTGCCTGTCTTTTCAGCATGGCTCAGGTGAGCCAACTTTGCTAAGGTGGTCCCTCCCAGCTACAGTAAGCCTTGAGAGGGGACAATGGCCTGTCTCCACCCAGAGGCAGTTGCCCTTCTTTATCCTACACCGCAATGGCAGGAACTGGGGCAGCACAGGGCAGCTGCCACTTTAAAAGCAAAACAAGCAAAATTTTATTTTATTATTTATTTTGTGGTGTGTGTGTGTGAGAGAGAGAGAAAGAGAGAGAGACAGAGAGAGAGACAGAGAGACGTCATGGCCAGGGGTAGGTATCAGATGTCTTCCTCTGTAGTTTTCCATCTTCTTTCCTTCCTTCCTTCCTTCCTTCCTTCCTTCCTTCCTTCCTTCCTTCCTTCCTTCCCTCCCTCCTCCTTCCATCCCTCCCCCTCCCTCCCTCCCTCTCTCCTTCCTTCCTTCTTTCCTTCCTTCCTTCCTTCTCTCCTTTCTTTTTTTTTTTTTTTGCTTTTGAGGTTCTCTCAGCAAACTCGAGGCCCCTGTTTTTGCTGGGCTGCCTGGCTTGTTGGATCCATCAGTGTTGGGGTTACAGGTATGCGTGGCCATGAATGAATTTTACATAGATGTTGAGGATTTGAACTCAGGCCCTCGTGCTGTCTCTCTATGTCCACCTCTCTAATGGGCCCTGGTGAGAAAGTCACACCTTTTCCCCTTGGTGTGTCTCATACATTCTTAAACCTACTTTTCCTGATATGTTTTAATAAGTCCAAGTGCCCCTACTGCCTTGGTTTACCCTAAAATATTTATAGGGAGACACCTTTTCTGCTCTCAGGATTATTTCTTTAAGTGTGAGGCTCATTTAAGAAGGAGTGACAATTGAAAAAAAAAAAAGCCATATAAACAGACAATCACTGATCTCTGAGGCTCAGAGGAACGGATGTTCTAATAATGTTGTTCAAGTATAGACATGCCACCTCAGAGATGGCGAAGTTATTTCCCCAAATTGGCATATAGAAAGTTACCAAAAAAATAAAATAAAGTTCTTACAGGGTGTGGTGGTGTGTGCCTGTAATCCCAGCTCTCAGGAGGCAGAGGCAGGCAGATCTCTGTATGTTTGAGGCTAGCCTGGTCTACAAAGCAAGTTCATAACAGCTAAGGCCACACAGAGAGACCATGTCTTGAAAAACAAAACAAAATAAACAAACAAAAATAAATGTCACCTCAAGGGGCTGCTGGACCACTGGGTTAGGGAAGCTGGGAAGGTTTGTCACAGAAGCCTGATCCTCAACTCTGTGGTCCAGAAGTTTCTGATGGTTCTTTGTCCTTGGAGGTAGTCTCTCATGTTTGCACTCTGTTGACCAAGTGACCCCAGAAAGTAATGAGAAGTTCACACTGACAATTTTTTAAATTTCTGTATTTTTATACACGTGTGCTATGTGCTGTGATCACATCCCTCCCGTGACCTGCCTCTGTCCCTTCCACCGCTGCTCATGCCTAACTCCCACCTCCCTCCAACCTGCTTTCATGTCTTTCCTCTGTGCAGGTCTTGAGCAGGCACTGCTTTCTTCTGACCATACTAGGCGCCGTGCATCCAGCAGACGGCGTTGGCAGCGTTCTTCCCCATTCTCAGGCTCTCACAATCTTCCGGCTCTCCCTCTGTGATGTTCCCTGGTTCCTGGCAGTGATGACATGCCTGTCTCTTTCAGGGATGAGAACTTGGGAGTCAGTCATTCTCCATGTGGGAAGCAAGCAAAGCTGGGCTTTGAATCCCACCTCTGCCTGCCACCTGGAGAACGGACATCTGTGTGTGCAACTGCCCACCCAAGACAGGAAGAGAAAAGTAAACAATGTTTTTGTAAAATCTTCTTAAATCGCCGTTTACATTTATTATTGATAGAAAGCTGAGTCCAGGGGGATTGCTTTAGAGTTATTGAGGACAGCAATTTCAAAGGTGGGGTGGGGCGGGGTTGGGGGACTAATTCATTCCTCTAACTTAGTGCCATTAAATTTGTCCCATACTAGTATAATTCAGAGCCACGACAGCACCAGGCACTCACGGTGTTAAATTTTAAATGTGATCCAAGTTCTCTGGTTCTAGATGCGGCCGATCGCCGGAGCTAATGGAGCTGAGCACAGCTGTGGGGTTTTCAGGTCCCGATGTCTCCTTTCAACTTGTCCTCGTTTTCTAGCAGTTCTGTTCACAAATTAGATCCACATAGAGATCTTGGTTTCTTTTTCACGCTTAGTTTTAACACATGTTTTCATCATGCCCTGCCCAGGACCCCAGAGCCTTCTCCTTACCAGACCATGCAAAGCCTGGTGTCTGTAGGTAGGAGTGTTCCCTGTTTGGGAACTTCAGTAACTGACTTCCTTTAGTTCAATAAATGTTTATTAGGCATTTGCCATGCTACAGTCTTTGTCTAGGGGTGCTGAAGGCTGATCAGTTAACAGGGAGACATCATATTCTGTTTGAGATAGCAAACGAGGAGAAACGGGAAAGATGAGAGATGGAAGTTGGGCTGCAGTTGGACTACCCAGAGAGCAAGGTTTGACTTAACTATACCGAACGTCTCCTCCGAGGATGAGCTCTGGAACTAAAGGATGTGCAGAGACGAGTGTGGATGACGATGCAGACAACCCCTCCCCCTCTCCCCCATGCAGCCTCATGAGGACCACCCTCCCCTGGCCAGGGGAGTCTGGGGTTGATGCTGTCAGGGGCACACCAGCAAGTGTGTTAGAGACAGGACGCAGAGTTTGCAGTGCTTGCTAAGTGTGGTGATGGGGACAGCGGAGGGATGTAAGCTCTGGGAAGTGAGTTAATTTATGTCACTCTAGGTGCATTGCTTATAATGGAACAAGAGAGTAAGCAGGGGATGGATGGAGCTTCCTGGAACACAGCGCCTGCTACCTGGTGTCGTGGTCACTGCTCTCTTGCTGTGCAACTCTTACAAAGGAAAAAGTTAACTGTCTGTGCATGTCAGAAGGTTAGTCCACTTATCAAGGCAGGAGGACACAGGCAGCCATGGTGCTAAGAGTTTACACCTGGATCCGCAGGCAGCAGGAAGACAAACACTGGGCTTGGGCTTTTGAAACTTCAAAGCCCAACTCCAATGACAGACTGCTTTCAGCAAAGCCACACCTCCTAATCCTTCTCAAGATGTGCCACTCCCTGACGACTAAGCTTTGAAATCTATGAGCCTGTGGGAGCCATGCTCACCAAGCCACCACACCTGCATGAACAGCCGGGCTGTGGGGCGTGTGAGGAGCTCTCCAGACTCGCTGGCTGGCTGCTTCTCAAAAAGGAGAGAGAATCAAGGGCGACCGCTGTGCTCTGGCCCAGCAGCTGGGTAGACAGGTCTGGATTCAGATGATGGGAGACAAAAAGGAGCTGGTCTGTGAGGGAACATCACTCCTGAGTGTCCCACCGTGGTGCCTTTGAGAGCCCAGCTTTGCATTCACAGTTCTACGATCCTGCATTTTATCTTGAAGTAGCCGTGGAGCAGAAGACACGTGGAAAGCTGTGAGTATGTTTGGCCTTTAGGGAAGAGGAGATTGGGAGGCACTCATGGACTCCCGAAGTCTCAGCACTTTGAAGGGGAAATAAGAGGATCAGGAGACCAAGGTCATTGTCAGTTGCATGAGCAGTTCGAGGCCAGCCTCTGCTAAGTGAGACTTGTTGCAAAACCTAAATAAAATCAGAAAAGAAATCATAAAATAAAGTTTTTGTTAAAAGTCCATTTCCAGCCAGGTACTGCGACATGTTTCTGTAATCCTGGCACACAAGAGGCACGCGGGAGACCAAGAGCTCAGGCCTGAGCTATATAACAAGCTCAAAGCTTGCCTGTGCACGTCAGAGACCTTGTGTCGACCAACAAACAACCTCCACTCTTACAGCGCCTTAGATGTAACTCAAGGCGCATTCTGAACAAGTCAACTCTAAGAGTGTGCGTGTATGTGTGCGTGTGTATGCGTGTGTGTACATGTGATCACACTTGTGTGCCCCCTCACACGTGAACATACATAATGTAGGCCACATGTGATGGTGCACACCTTTAATCCCAGGACTGAAGCTCACAGAGGCTCACAGTGGATCTCTGTGAGTCTGAGGCCATCCTGATCTAAACAGTGACCTCCAGGACAGCCAGTGTTCCACAGGAAAACCCTGTCTCAAAAGCAAACAAATACTTACTTATGAAAAAAAAATGATAAAAACATGCATTTACGTAAACACACACATTTCTGAAAAAAAAATTGTATAGATATAGATACCATGTCGGCCACTCCCTTTGAACTTTATTGCCTCTCAGTAACATTGCCAGCTGCTTCAGTTTTTTGGTGAATTCAGACAAGCTCCTAGCAAGGGAAGGAAGCATCAGGCAGGATGAAGGTTAGGTAAGCTTTCTTTCCTTGATTAAGCAGTAGGCTAATGGATGCCTTTTGTCTGGCATCTGTTCTGGTGGTTCTACAGAAAGGCAGCTCCTGCCTCGGGTTCTGTCCCACTCTCTCATTCTCTCTTGGGCCACTTGATCTGGCCCAAACTAGTTGCCCTGTCCTGAGCTTTCTCGGAGAGACCCTCAGGATGAGGAAACAAAGCTTTCAGCAAACAGTCAGTTAGGAACTGAGGATTCTGGTCAAGAACCCACACCAGCAACTCTTTAGAACATCTTCCAGTCCCAAGCAAACTCTCAGGCTTAAAAAGACCCTGGGCCTAAGTCAGGAAAGCTGCTTTCAGATCTGTGTCACATAGACACAAAGATAGTACGTGTTATGGCTTTGAGTTGGCAAATGATTTCATGGCAATAGGTAATAGAGACCATTGTGGGTACACCTATCCTTCTTCGGGCTCAGCCAGGCCAGCCCGCTAAAATCCGGTCAAGCTTCCCTTGCTTCTTTCTTTGGTCGATTGGTAATGTCTTGGGGGTGGAGTCGGGGTGGGGTAGATAATTAAAATGGCTGTCAGCACTCTCCCTGCAAAGACTGTGATGGTGATGAGAACAAATCCCCTATCAGGGTACCCTGTGTTAGGACGGGGTAACTACTGTAACACTTCCCGCCACTTTTCAAGACTAACAGAAACAAACAAACAAACAAACAACAGCCGACCCCCAAAACAAGTAAGCAGAAACCCTCAGCGTGGAGCGCGCAGCAGTCCCTCCGAGGATGTCGAGCGAATCGAGTGTGCTGTTGTTTTCCATCTTTAATGTGAATTGACAGAGCCTCTTTAGTCTGTTAGCACTTCCTCTCTGAAATGGAACCCCGACACCTTCCGGCACCCTCAGCAGCAAATGACTTCTGCCAGAGCCGATTCCTCTCCTTCAGATGGAGAGTCGGCTGACACCCGTTATGTGCCCCTTAGATGAAGACGACGTTGTAGAAGACGGTGAGCCTGAGCCGGAGCTTGACCAGCCAGGAGGCAGGCAAGCTGTGGCCCTACCTTTTGGCAGCTGAGGAGAAATTCCCAGTGGCTGAGGAAATAGTTTGGAATGCCTGGATTTCTCCCATGGGGAACATCTTTGCCAACTGAGGGGCTGCCTCGCAGGTCTATGGATACGACTTCATTAGTGCCAAGGCCTTTTTATGAAGGTTTTTTTCTTTTTTTTCCTGCCAGTCTAGTTACTAATCCTGGTCACACATTAAGAGCTTTGATTAAGCAATTTGCTTTTTCCTTCTTCTCTTCCATCTCTTCGAAAGAGCACGGACTTTGAGCATGAGGTTAAAGGATTACCGTCGAGTCCTGAGGGGACCAACACACTCTGGCTGCCTGTCATTTCCTGGAGTGGTTACTTATCTGTCGATATTTCTTCCCTTTTTCCCAAGTCCCAGGCCTGCTTGATCTTGTCCGCTTGGCTCGGCTGGTGGAGGAATAACAAGGATCTTCCCATCATGCACCACTCTGGGATACATCATGACAGAGAAATCTCAAAGCCCAGGTCAATTATAACAGAAGATGTGCACAGCCTCTTGCTCCTGAATGTCTTCTGGGGCTGCAGTTGTTTAAGACCAAGTCACCTGAAAAATGCAGAGAAATGTGTGTCTGCCTGCCTTCCCCGGCTGTGCAGCGGGGTAGAAATGGGACGGCTTAGGCTCCCTTTGTGTGGCTCCTGGCTGGGAAGACAGAGTGAAGTTGGCAGCTCACTCCTTGTGCGGTAATTACATTTTAATTAGAATTCATCGGCTACAGATGGATCCTCCCCGATCTTGTACGAACTGATGTCGTTAATATTCCCACATCTGATATTACGAGGCAGAGGCGAGCCGTGAATGACATAAAACAAGCCTGTAGCCGGTGGTGACTCAGAAAGGAACCGACGTAGCCATTTGTCTTAGATGAAAAATGATCTCACGCCTTGTCCTGGATTCTATTGCTGGTTTGTTGATATACTATCCATTTGTTTTTGTACCCATAGGAAAGGAAACAGTCCTAGCTCTTGTACCAAATTACTATAACTGACTGGAATATTTTTATTTTAAATAATATTCCATCATTAATTTTTTGTCTTGGTGACACGGATAAACTCACAGTTTCTCACTTTCTCCCTCTCCTACCAATGAATGACTCGAATTCAAACATTAGTGGAATATTCAACTCTGTGTTCTGGCATGGCTCACCACTAAGCCTGAACCGGAATAGCGCCTTGCGGCATTTTTTACACAAATAAGAAGTAATTTCCTTTTTTTTTTTTTTTTTTTTGGCTCTAGGGTCTCTCTACAGCAAACTGGTACAGGATTCATTTCTGAAGTCACACCACTTACTAATACTCTTTCCGTTACAAACGGCCACACCCAGGTTCAAGGGTGGATCTGAAATTATGCTTACAAGGGTCCATGAGGTATACCGAAGCACGATGATTTATTCTAATGTAATAATGGCATAGATTTATAAAGCTTGAAGACGCCAACGCTTCTCGTTACAGCTGTACAATATTTGTGGCCACAGAGGGATTTTTCTAGATCATTATTTTAAAAAAGGAAAAACCCGTTTTGACAGATGAACTGGGGCCATTCTGAGCAAATCACAGATACTTCATATAACAAGGCCTCCAAAGAGGGGAGCACACACTTATTACTATGGCAACCTAGATCAAAACACTATTTTAGTGGAGAGTTTCCAGTTTTACAATGCAATGGTGATTGTTTATGGTACCGCTGAAACCAGATGTAGCCACGCTTTAAGAAATGAGCTGACTAGAGGAAAATCATTACAGATAAGCTGGGGACACCTGAATGGGACAGCCTGGCATCTGTCATTATTTGATCAAACACTGGAATTTATTGCCCAGGACGATAGAAATAATGGCAGCGGAAATGATGGAATAACCCAAAGCTTTTCCTGTCGCAACTTGAGCTAAGATTCTGAAAGCAAAGAATTGTTTATCTGTTTGTTTTTAAAATCTACACACCTCTGAAATCTTTTAGTTTTCTCTCAGGAGAAGCACCTACCTGTAACTTTCAAGTTGTGGGCTGATGGCTCCTTCCTAACATCTTCCATTTGACAGATTGCAACATGGCACAACTCAAGAACTCTGCCCATCACACAGGGATCTCTGCTTGCTCATGTTGACATGAAGTGACAGCTGGCGGAGGGCCTGCTCGGTGGTTTTCTTGCCATAGAGTCTTTACACAGAAAGAAAAGAATTGTCAGCCTCATGCAGTGCCTGTGTTTCTGATTCTGTCTTGAAGGACTGAGGGTTCTACTTGCGGGGCAGAGCACGCGGAAGTGAAGGGCCGGATAATCAACCGTTTAGAAATAGCTATTGAGCATGTGACATGTGCCCATTGCAGTTTGCTGTGGGTCTGCGCGTAGCAACAGCGAGCCACTCAGCGTGGAGCTTGCCTTTGGAGCATGTAGGGTGGTGGAGAGAGAGGAGAGAGGAAGAGAGAGGGAGACAGAGAGGGTGAGCGAGAGGGAGAGAGGACAGGGAGAGAGAGGAGAGGGAAAGAGAGGAGAGATAAAGAGAGAGGGAGGGAAGAAAGAGAGAGGGAAAGAGGAGAGAGAGGGGAGAAAGGAGAGTGAGAGGGAGAGAGAGAACAGAGAAAAAGAGGGAGAGGGGGAAGAAAGGGAGAGAGAGGGAGAAAGAAAGAGGAGAGAGGAGAGGGAGAGAAAGAGAGAGAGAGAGAGAGGAGGGAGAAATGAGAGAGGAAGAGATGGAGACAAAGAGAGGCAGAGGGAGAGAGTTGCTGAAATAGGGACTGACTCCCTGGAATGGGGTTTAAACCAGTTCCTGTGTTTGCCAAATGAGGAGTTTCTCAGTTTTGAAGGTGAGGTAGATCCACATGTACTGGCTGCCCTGTGAGCACTCCATATGCAAAGTTCCACAAACACAACAGGCACATCTGAACCTCCGACAGCTTCGAGAGACTGCACCAGTGAGGCCGGTGTAGTGCCTGAGGAGAATGGAGTTGGAAGGCTCAGCTCCAAGTTCTCAAGCTTATTGGGCAAGCACACACCCATCCGTCCAAGCAGGCAATGCTGCAGTGCTCTCTACCTAACCCACTCACACTCTTGCCATGAGCTCTTAATGCAGGGCCTCCTGTGTTGAGTTCTCCTGCTTCCTATTCTTTCATGGTTCCAGCTTCTTGGGCATTTCTCTGGCCTACCCTCCATTCTAAGTTTATTTCTAGTTGCTTCTTTGTGATAGACAACTAACTGTTGATGCTCTTCACATAGCCCCCGTGATGTTTTCCAAAAGATGGAGTTGGAGGAGCCAGGGGAATGTAGTTCTAGGCCATCCTGGGCAGTGAGGTTCATCTCCCCTGCTGCCTGCTGCTGGGTGGCAGGAAGTGCAAGTGTCCTTAAGCACATTCTCAGAAACCCTGGCTCTCCCAGAATCTTTATCTCCAAAGGAGACTGCATCCCAAATCAGTATGAAAACTGGACTATTTGGTCTCTGCCTTGTCTCTGGGATTTTCTTCTCTGTGGCAGTAGTAACAACTGAATCCATGGTCAGGTTTGCTTCTCTTTAACTCCTCCTTGGTTATTGAATGTCCACACTCTTGGATAAATATGAGCCTGCTCAGAGAGAGAATGTACAGCCACTCATTACCCCTTAAGCAGCTCAAAAAATTGGAACCTCTTAACCCTGGAGATGAAGTTTACTGATAGCCACCGCCAGGTCCAGTTGGTGTGTGAAGGAATAACGGTGCTCTGTACAGGAACTGAAGGGGTAAATTGACTAAACCGTACCACCTGTGATGTTTTCCTGTCATTTTAGGAGTCTGAATGTGGGGTCGGGGAGCAGATGTAAAAAAAGAACAACAGAAAACTTGTACTATTTTAAATCATCACAATCAAATGTGAGCTGGTTCCCCCCACCCCCATGGTATAAAATATTAGCAAGTAGTCACACAAGTCAAAATGAATATAATTATTACAAGCTAAGGATGGTGGTTATGCTGGGGCAGCTGAGGAAGGGCCAGTGTGTGAGTCTCTTCCACAGTAAACAACACATTAAGGAGATGGAAGAGTTGAAACTATTTCCACCTGATTCTGGGTACCAGGACTTCCGTGACTGCTGCTGGTTCTGTCTGCTCTGGCTCCTAGTAAGAACTGTATCCCTTGTTGGCAGGTGGCTGCCTTTCTTGAGATGTCTGAGGAGAAAAGGAGGAGGGAGGGAGTGAGGGAGGGAAACAGGAAAGATTCTCTCCTGATAAGGGGACTAAGTCTCTCACAAGGGCCCCACCCCATCACTTTGTTTAAATCTAATTATGTAGAGAGATCTTGATCTTCAATTACCATTGCATCGGGGGTTGTGACTCCAGTGGTGAAGGGCTTGGGGTGTGGTGGGATGCAGTTAGAGCACACAGAAGTTCCAGTCAAACATGGCTGTCTGTGTACATTCAGTTCTGCCGGCCTGCTCTCAGGGACATAGCAGCTGCTCCTGCCATGACCTGCAGCAGCCATCAGGTGTGGGTACGGCAGATAAAAGGATGCCCCCGCCATCCCAGCTCTCAGTCTCTGTCTCTCTCTGTCTCTCTCATTTCTCACTGGTACACTTTGGCTCAGGCCACCAAAGATACCCCTCACTGCTTTATGGCTACAGAGCAGAGTGGGTTAGCAACAGTGAGTACAATCTAACAGCACTGTAAGGTCAAAGGACAGTGATAGCAATGCCGTAATGTTTACAGAGTAACTTTATTACAAGCCTTTTATAAACGTCATTTAATCCTTGCCAGTTTCCGATGGGGCAGGTTACGTGAATATGGGAATGTAAAGAGAAAGAAGTTGATGTAACATTTTTTGAAGATTAACACAATAAATCAATATATCTCATAAAAAGCTCTCCATTGTAGATCTAAGCGACTCAGAGACCAGGGGTAGCATAGAAGTCCCCTTGAAATGATGCCACTGGGATGAACTGACATCAACGATTAGGTATTTTTGGCCCAGAGGAGACATGTTTCTTAGCCAGGCTCAGTGGCTCACCCCTGTAATCCCAGTACTCAGGGAGGCAGAGGCAGGCGGATCTCTGTGAATTTGAGGCCAGCCTGGTTTAAAAATGAGTCCAGGACAGCCAAGGCTACACAGAGAAACCCTGTTTCAGAAAACAAACAAACAAATGGGGGGTGTTCTTTTGACAGAGCTGGTCACATGGTCCTTGCTTAACCGCTAGGAGGAGGTCAGTGTTCTATGTGGTGGAACAGAAGCAAATCATGTGACACCATTTACTCCTCAACTGCATTTACTCCTTTCTCTAGTCCCTGATCCAAAGTCCCTATGATCTTAACCCCATACAGAGGCTCCAGGATGATTTTCTCAGAGCCAGAGCTCCAGACTGCACCCTCCTGGTCCTCTTTAACCCTTTGCATACCCAACACAAATACTATCAAGCCAGAATGGCCCAGAGCAGTGTGCCACTTCCCACAGCCAGCCCAAGACTGCTGAGCGGGAGGCAGCCAGTCGGCCTTGACCATCTGCATTCTCGCTGTGGGCCTTAGGCCTTGCGCTCTTAGGGAATAAGCACAAGCCAGGCAGGCAGGAGAAGGATGCTTCTCAGCTAGCATTCCAGAGTACATCGCTGGTTCTGCCCCAACTCGGCCCATGTGCTCATGGCCTGGAAAGCAGGGCATCTCTTCCAGTCCACAGGCCCCAACAATGCTGGCCTTTGGGGACCACTTTCTCCATCAGTGTTGCCCATTCTCTGTACTGTAATTGAATTTCATGTAATTATTATTCCATGTAATGTCCTAGAATTATGCTGTTGGGGCATGGTAGGCTACAGGAATGATGAAAGAGCCAGAGGGAGAGGCTTCGCTTCATTCCAGTTTTTACCCTCCAAACTCCTATCAGAGCATGTTTTCGCCCAGGCCTTGAAAAGCGGCTAACAGAACCTTTCTCTAATTGTTGAATGAGCTCACACAACCACTAAGAATCAGTGGAGGGAATGGGATGGGCGTTTTGGGCCTGTTTGCCAAGAGAACCCCCCCGGGTGCCATCCAGGGAGTTCTAAACAAACAACAAACAAACAAACAGGCAAAGCTACATGAAGCTGAGACTTTCCACAGACCCTCTATGTCTGAAGCTTTGAAATGGGGCAGAGATACCGAAAAATATCTGTTCCTGGTCGTGGCTTCCGGTCTGCGGGCTGCGCACCTGTGTGTGTCTGTCCCCAGGGCCGTGCCCTCGAGATGGATTGTCACTGCAGAGTTCCATGTTCATCGTGACTTTTTATTTTCCTGTGCCGGCAGCAGTGTCTTGAGCAGCGAGTACATTTTCCAAATTTACACATTCAGCTGGTAGCATCATGAACGAAATTCGTGTTCTGGGCTTTTCCTCATCATGGCCGACATGCGCTGTGCTGTTCTGCGTCCTGGGAACACCGTGGGGGAAACACAGTTCACGTACTGTGTTTTCCCACACAACGTGAGGCAGGTATGCTGCCATTTTACAGCTGACATGACTGTGGCTGACAGGAGCTGGATACAGGCTGGGGTTGCTGGCTGAGCAGGGGTTTGCCGATAATGAGTCTGCCGCTGAGATGGAGCGGTGGAATCTGGGTCCCTCTGATGTACTGCCTGCCCCTGCCCTCCCCCTCCCCTCGTTCCTGAACTGGGCCTCGTGCAGAAACACAGCCCCTTTCCCTGCTGCCAGCCCAAGGGTCACATCTCTGGCTCAGGCTGTGATTAGGCCAAAGGTGATATGTTCTTGCATAGAGCCCTGTGGCTGGGTGTCTTGGGGCCTAGGGCAGGCCAAGAAGCATGCAACAGTGGAGGGAGGAAAGAAGACAGAACAACATAGTGTCTGTGTGTCGCCTGTTATTTAAAATGGGCCAGTGAACTCAAACCGTTCACTGGCTCAAGTTTAAATACACACGAGTCAGGCAACAAATATGGAGGTAGACAATTCTCCCCACTCGGGCCATTCCTGCTCTGTTAAATGCAGTTTTTCATGGGCACTGGGAGTTGCCTAAGCATGCAAATTTCAGTTTTCACAGCCCCCTCTTACTCACCCTCGGATTCCAGAAAGAAACAAAAGTTGCTATCTAATGGTGACTGGAAACAAGCTACCTAATTTCCTGGGTGTCTTTTTTAGGTGGTTGGTGGTTTTTCATTTTGGGTGTATAAAGGATGCAGGTCATCCTCACAGGTCACCTTGTCTCCTGAAACAGCCTCTCTCACTGGCATGGAGTGCCCTGATTCGGATAGTTGGCTGCCCAGAGAGCCCCAGGGATCTTCCTGTCTCTACCTCTCTGGGTAGAAATTACAAGTGTATTTTTTTTTTTCAATGTAGGTTGTAGGGATCAAACCCAGCACCACTGAGCTGAGTCCCAGCCCTGGAGCGCTGACTTTATTCATGGTATAAGTCTGCCCTGGCATGAGAGGAGATTATCACCAAATGTGTAAGAGCTGCTTGGCCAGGTCTGGGGAGTGGCAGTCAGCTGGGCATAGTGGCATAATGTGAGGTAGCACAGTGTGGAGCAGTAGCCAGTGGTGAAGATGGAGGCTGTCCTACGGCAGGCTTCTCCTGGCGTGGGCTGAGGGGAGTGAGGGGAGTCAGCGAGAGGGAGGCAAGAGCTCAAAACGATTACAGTGTGTTCACCCTAGAGCGGTTATTCCATTTGGGGTAATTACTGTGGTGTGGACCCAGACATGCTGTAATTGAGTTTTCCTTTTTATCCAGGAACACTCGTGCAGCTAATTGGTCTAGTAGTGCACACGAGGAGCCTGTAACTCTAAAGACCAGGCAGGAAATTGGGATGAGAGACCTAGTCTCTCCAGATTGGGATTATTTCAATGAAAGGTCTTGGGATGTCAGTTAGGAAAGGTCTGGGGAACACGCGGGGCTACCAGTTCTTCCGTCAAACAAAACCTGGCTCAGGGCGGTGAGGTCCCTCCCGAGAGCCTAGGACGCTGAGGAGCCAACACCGGAAGGTGCTTCTTTCTGTCACTGTGTCTACTATGTCTACTTTGGATTAGCTGCTTGCTCGGCGGGATGTAGGCCTTTGGAAAGAACGCTGGGAGGATGTTGCTGACTGTGAGCAGGACCTGAGGAGGAAGGTGGGCTGCGTCCTGGTGCTCCGCCCAGACTCCATTTGAATTAGAGTTCTCTGGAACAGGAAAATGAGCAGGCACCCCAGACGGTCCTCTCCAGAGTCTCACTGGTTTCTGCAAAACCATTCCAGCTCTCAATGTTCAGTGAGTCTCTGACCAGACTAGGAGCTGGGGACACAGACATAGTCAGGACAGTGTGTGTTCCCCTTCACACACGTGGGCTCCGAGCAGAAGGTGGGAAGGGACGGGTGTCCACACGTCCCTATACCGTCTGCGATCTGGAACCTTTCCCAAGAGGTGGACAGGCGTAGCTACAGCTCGGGGTTAGGAATTAATATACAGGGCAAAAACAAAACTCCTGCCTCAGAGAAAACCAGCACATTGGTTACAGTTTCAAGATGGCCCCAGGCATGCCTTCCTTCAGTGTGCGCACTTGATTTCAGCTTCCTGGAAGGAGACTCCCTCACAGAGGAGGTAGGTTACTTTTAAGTCCCTTAGACATCTGGGGAAAGAAGATAGTTTAGAGAATTCTTCAAGAGAATTCTTTTTATTGATTTTTGCCCACTGTGGAAACTAGTTATGAAGGATTTTCCCCCCCTGGAAAATAAACAATACATAGTTATTGAATACACATTAAAAGGAGTGACAAAATTGTGTGTCCCCTGGGAGAGTATGGGGCGGGGTCTAGGTAAGAGTGGGACACTTACCTACTCAGCATGACGAACAGGCAGCCTTCAAACACGGACTCCTGCACCCTTCAACACGTATCGCCTCGATAAATATTTGTTGAGTGGCTCAACCCACCAAGTCATTGGCTAGGTGCTGAGCGAAGAGCCAGAAATGAGGCCCCGACGTCATGATGTGCATAGCCTAGTAAGGAGACACAGGGTGGGCACAGGGGTCAGGAGCAGAGGCCTCCGCTGCAATAACAAATAGCCCTCAGACCCTCCCATGATGCTCTCTGCTTGCTCACTCTGCCTGTTGCATTTGCCCTGCTCGTTCTGTTTTTGGACCTGAGCTAAAGGAGCAATCCGAACACAGCATTCTTTTTTTCTCAGAACACTGTTTCTTGCTCAAGGCAAGACGTGTAAATAAAATAGATGCCATTGGGGGTAGTTTAAAACACCATTGCCCCACCTCCATCCCCAAAGACGGGGCGGACAAGAAATGGTCATATATAGTTTTGAACATGTAACAGAACTACACCAAAAATGACAAATATAAGTTATAAGAAAGGGACCGGAACTGTGAGGAGAAGCAGATACGTAGGCTGGGCTTTCATAAGAACACTCTAGGTCAATAGGCTTCTAACAGGATGCTGCAATTCAGTTTCCATTTTACTAAAGCCTTTGTCCTGTTCTTGGAAATAAGACTGTCTCAGGCCACTGCTGAAACAAAAGGAGATCCCAGCTTCATCTGGAGAAAGGGAGGGAGGGAGCGGGGGAAGGATGAAGAGTGATACTGAGATTCTGAGGAGGGTAAGTGGGAAGAGGTGAGGGAGAGGCAGCCCGGGGCCAGGCCCTCCCTTTCAGGAAAAACAGGAGGGAGAAGGGAGGTGAGGGCTGCCTTTGGCCTCAGCCTGGAAGGGGTACACAAGATGGAGGCCAGTGACTGAGTGGGTGGGTGAAGATGCTAGGAGACCCTAGGAGGCTCTCCAGCTGCCCAGCAGAGTGGGAGCGGCTATGCAAATGAGGGCCTCCGGAAAATGGCTCTTTCCTTGGGCTTCCACTTCAGAGCCCACCTCCTGCCCCCTTGCCTGCCCACCCCAGGAGAGGAGGGAGTTGCTGGGACATGGGGTGAAGGGTTACTCAGGCACCAGGTGGTCTTGTGGCGAGGCTTTTGGGGAGTGCGCACTGGCTTCACCGTCTGGATGACAAAACACTGTTAATGGCAGCAATAAAGAAGTGTGAATGTAATTTTCTCCTCCTTGTTATTTCCCCGGTATTTGGCATATTATTTAACAGATCAACTGGCCAGTCACGAGCCCTTCCGAAGCCAAGTCTTTCTTTTTGTGTTGACAGTCTGAAAGCACAGTGCACGCAGCCCAGATTTAAACTCACAGGTCCAAAGCAGCAGCTCAACCTTCCCCCAAGCCCCACCCTGCTCCCCACGCCCACCTCTGCATGCCACCCCAAACACCAGAAGGAGGGAGCTGTGGGGAAGTGGCCGGCTGACACTCCAAAGCTTTGGGGAAAGGTGTTTACACCTATGAAACACTAAGAGAAAGCATGTTGGGAGAAAATGTATGCCCTCGCTTCCTGTGCTGCATTAAAATGTGTGTGTGTGTGTGTGTGTGTGTGTGTGTGTGTGTGTGTAACCGAGTGGAGAGGCTGCCCCGTGGGGACTGTATGCTCTCAAAAGAAAGGCAACCATGATGCTTCAAGCAGACAGACCTAGCCGGAAAGACACCTCTGTCCACTTCTGGGCTGGTTCCCAGGACTCAGGCTCTGTTTGCCCACACTGATGTGTCTGTGTGCCTGCCCCTCCACACACACACACACACACACACACACACACAAGCCGGTGAGGTAGCAGTGGCTGCTGTGAGAGTATGGTGGTGACCCTCCTGTGACCATTTCACACAAGGTCTCAGACACACAGGCATCCACACGGGGGGGGTGTGTGCTGGGGGGACCTGGGAGACCACGCCCAGACGCTCACATTCCTGGTAAGAGAAGACAGGAGGGACATACGCACACTTACCTGTGGCCAGTCTCTGGAGGGAGGGAGAAGCCGACACAGTTCTCCGAAGTTACATTTGTACTGTTTTGTTGTACACATGCAGCACACACAGTAGGGCGCTCGTGCAAGCGTGCTACACCCTGAGCATATCTGCACGTGCCTCTCACACTTCCTACCCTCGCCTTGCTCACCCTCCCCTCATCTTCCTCGACAGTCGTGCATGTATATACAGATACATCATTTTAGGAGCACGTAAAGTCAAGGAGGAGTCTCTTCCTGGCCCAGTCCCCGGGTGAAGGGTGCTGCGTTTCCTCCGTCCATTCCTCCTGGGCGAACGCCTACCTGCGTTCCGGAAGTACTAACTGTCCTCTGACTGTTCTGAGCAGTGCTGCAGCAAACATTTGCTTGCGTTTTGGCGTAAGCGCCTCTGGCACACACCCTGGAGCGGGGTGGCTGGCTAGTAGGAACACGTAACTGCTGGCTTGCTGGTGTGTTTAGGGCTCTCCCCGCTCATTTCCACAGTGTCCGGAAAAGCAGAAAACGCTTACCTTTGCCAGGTAGGGCCGGATGATGACGCTAGAGGGGGCTTCTAACGTTAGGGTTTTCTACCTTTTAGCCATGACCCTGCCTCTGTTTTATTATTGCCTCAAATTGTATCGCATTCCTTTCACTGTAATTAAAAAAGAAATGTTCCTGAGGGGCCGAAAAGATGACTAAGTGGTTAGGAATGCACACTGCTCCTACAGAAGACCCAAGTTCAGTTCCCAGCACCAGTAAGTGCTTCCCTGCCGCTCACAGCTCAACAGCAGGGGTCCCTGGACTCTCTCTCAGGTGCCTACATTTACACTCACAAACCCCCAAGCCCCACACACATCGTTTTTAAAGACAGATTTACCTTCTTAATTTTCCTTCATTTACCGGGCCATACGTGACTGGAGGGCTGTTGATTAATCTTCAGCAGGAAATGTGTGTATATATTTATAAAGATATGCTGAAGCAGCATTTCCCAGTCTGCTCGTTTCTAAGAACCAAGATGGAGGGAGCAATTCCCAGGGCAGGGCATTATGGTTTGAGGTTTCAGGACTGTCTGTTTAGTAATTTCTCGGGGAGCAGGAGAAAGAAAATATTCAGATGTCAGATCTTGGAGTTTTAGGATGTCGATGTTGGCCCTTTGTGTTCCGAGTTCAGCCCTTTGGTTTCAGTTTGGCCTAGTATGCTGTGTGTGTGTGTGTGTGTGTGTGTGTGTGTGTGTGTGTGTACGTGCATGTTTTAATTTAAGATTCACGGAACTAATTTAGAGATCAGCTTAACAGAAGGAATTCTGTTTGAAAACTTTAGGAAATGAAAACGTGCAGCTTCAGGAAAATGGTGTGCGTGTGTATATATAATCAAACAAATTAGGAAACAAACCCAGACAGAATAATTTAAAAAAAAAAAAGAAAGTCAGAAAAGCAATATGGAGATGAAGACTTTGTTAAAATGTGCTGTTATCCACGTGACCCAGGACAATCTCAGCCCGGGCATGATGGGGTCTCTGTGGTTTACACCTTCCTTAATCTTTGAGATCAATTCCCTTTTTTTGAACAACCTGCTCTGGGCTGGGTGGGCCAGAACAATTAGATGGCAGTGTGACTTGACAGTACTTTACAGCTTGGCTTAAATGACGAGGCGGCTTGTTGCTTCAGCGCTAGGAAATTTCCCCAAGTACTCTCTGCGAATTCCCACTGTGACATTGCTGGCTGTAGTGTTGAGTGTCGCTGAAGGATAATTCAGATTTGTTTTGAGAGAAAAGAATTGCTGTTAGGTTTGGATCACGGTAAGCCGGGCTGTGAGTTAAATGCACAAATTATCACTTAATTGTTCCAAAATGAACACAACCAGCAAATTCACTCCCGTGCTTCTCATTAGGAAGCTGGGTCTGCAGGTGGTAGAGAATGTTATAATTGGTTTTTAAAACTAAATAAATTAACTTTCACTTTCCTAACCTAGCTGGCCATTTATAGCCCCGGTAGTTCTTGAGATCCTGCCAATGAGTAGACAAAGCTCAGCTACTGGCCGTGCAAGAACCATCGGTCACTCTGACTCCTCCACAGGTCTGAACTGCATGTGGTAGGAGTGTGGGGCGTGGAAGATGGGAGAGGAGGAAGTTGACATGCAAGCGCCGTCTCCCTCTGGCTAGCTGCGCTTCGAGAGTCTTTCATTGGGACCTCGTTTCACCTTCCCCATAACCCAGAGACATGAGTTTCGCCTCCCCACCTTATAGGCTCAGGGAAAGCGAAAACCTTGCCCAACAGAACACACCGGCACCAGGATTTGAACCCCAAGCTAGCTTCCCATCATGACCTCTCTAAATAGGCGGTCACTAATAATAATACCAAATTTCGGCAAGCTGCTAATCTCCTTTGTCTCTTCATGAGGTTGTAGTGCTTGTGATTTACACTCTGCAGATGACACCGGGGGGGGGGGGGGTGCAGCAATGCCGGGCCCTGGTCAGCTGATCAGAAGGGGAGCCAGGATGCAGGGGGAGCCTTGGGCCTCCTCATGCCAGGCTTTCCCGAGCACAGGGATCTGGGTGTTGGTGGTAAACTGGGCCTGGGCAGGCTCCCCAAAGCAAAGATGAAAAGCATTGAGTCCGGATTGACAATACCCAGAGGGAGTAAGATTTAGCAGCACGCCTGTTAGCTAAAAGCTGTGTTTCATAAGTGATACACCGCTCCAGAGCAACAGTTTTAGCGTTCATTGCACATTTATCCAGCTGAAAAGGAGGTGAGGTGGTAGGTGGTTGGGGGGTCATGAAGGACAAAGCGCCAAAAGAAAAAAAAAAAACCACAGGCCGAATGCTTCCTGCCCTTGTGTTAAAAACATGACCTTTTGCCCCTCTGTGTGAACTTGAACAAGTCCCTTACCTTCCTCATCTGCCTCAGCTAGGAAGAGTCTTCCGTGGGATGCACGTGGATGCGTGTGAGCGTGTGTGTGGCATGAATTACCGTGTGGGGTGGGTGTCACCGTACATCAGACACTGTGGCTGGAGCGAGCCCCTTGGGGGGAAATGTATCACCGCCTCCTGGCCCCCACTGGAAGGATTTTTCTCACAGTGTGGCAAAAGGTGCCACTTTTTAATAACATCATTGGAATATCAGCAGCTGGCAAGCTACGGTGGGGACATGCCGCAGTGTGCCGTCCTGTGACATGATAAAAGAAGAGCATCGTGCTCGGGCTCCCGGGCAGTGCCCCTTAAGCGGGCTGGTCCTTTCGGGTGGCATGAGTAAGGCGCCCGCCACCAGCCAGAGGAACAAGCGGGAAGTTTGTTGCAGAGCGAGCCATGGCCCTCTTGTCGGATGAAGCGCCTTCCCTTGCCATACCTTGGGGTGCTTTTTCTTTTGCTCTTTCTCTTTGAATTATCCCAGTGGTCATCAGAAAGATGGGGGAGCATAGCAAATAGCCCCGGCTGCCTCCTTCCCTCGCTCAGAGCGCTGCCATTTGTGATTCAAGCCGAGAGAGGCCCAAGATGGAGGAAGGCAGGGCCTTGTGTCCCGGGCACCCTTCCCTGTGGGCAGCAGCGGTTTCTGTCATCTAGGTTGCAAGGCAGGCAGTGTAACCGTGGTGATCGTGTCCAGTTAGCCGCTCCTGTGCCGGCTGCTCTCATTGGCCAGGACAGCAGAGGCAGGGCCTGGAAGGGAGTCGTCTGCCCCTGAAGGCCTCCAAGGAGAAGCAGCTTGGTATGAGGGGTAAATAGCAAGGAGCCTGCTGTGGAAAACCTGCTTTCAAGTCCTGTCCTGGGGGTGGGGGGTGGGAAGGTTGTTTCTGGGTATTGAACTGCCAAGGGCTGGGGTGCCCCAGGAGGCAGAGGGTGTGTGACTGGCCGGAGGTGGGTTGGAAGCAGGAGGAGGACCTCCTGACCAAGGAGGAGCATTTCTCCTCTCAGGAGTAGGTCACCCCCAGATCCTGGCCAGTTTTTAAGATTGTTTCTCAGAATTCTGGCCCTGCCATTACACCAATGCTGGCTACCCATTGTTCTCTGACGCTGGGTTTCCTCGGGGTTCTATTTTGTATGAGGTGCTCACTTGAGATGCTGAAGGCCACTGCCTGGGAATGCAGAAAGGGGCGGGACCTTAGCGTGCTTCTGACACGCAAGATTGGAATGTCACAACGTCAAACAGTTCTCCGAGATTTCCCTGTGGGTTTCCTGTATCTCTTAGCAGAGCCCATTGAGCTAAACGCCCGGTCTCTGCAGCAGAGAAAGCCGAGGCCCAGGGGCGCTAAGTATTCAAAATTCCCCCAGTTGATGAGTGCAAAAAAGTTTGGAATCCCAAACTGGCTCCTGTGTCCTTCCTGCGAGTCTTTCATTACAGACGACCTCTTGAGCCAGGTGTAATGGCACATATGTGTAACTCAGGATGCTGGGGCGGGGGTAGGGGCGGGGGGCGGGGGCGGGGGCAGGGGCAGGGCAGGGGCCGAGACTGAGCTGTCTATGGACCAGCTTGTGCAGTTTCCTGGGTGCCGAGTGACCCTTCCTGCAGACCCTCCAAAGCCAACTTCGCTCCAAGCTCGCTCACGCCGTGGTTTGCCTCAACATGCGCAGGGCCCCACGACGCCCACAGCTCGACATTTAGATTATTTCTTGCAAATGGTTTGGCTCGGCATCGCGCACCACGGGGCCTCCCCTGGCATGGCTGGGGACGGGAGATGTGCACGGGTCTCCGCACGGGCCTCGCGCTCAGTCCCGCGCTCCCCCACGCCTTGAGATGTGCCTCCACTTGCCCTGAAATGGCCCAGGCGAAGGTTGGCTCCCCGCATGCAGACGCCGGGCCAGCCTGAGACAGGACCAGCGTTCACACGTGTTTCCCATGGAAGACAGTGATTCCGGTTAAGTTAAGGGTTGAGCGTACTTGGCCCAGGAGCTGAAAATAAGGCTCTTGCTGTCTCTGGCGACATCGCCCTGGAATGAGTTGGTGTTGCTAATCTGAAAGCTCCTTAATGAGATACAAATACACAGCAACTGTGTCTCCCAGTGACTGTCTTGTTCACTTGGACCTAATTACAGAGTCTTATTTAAACAACTTGAAAACATAATAAGGCTAAATATTCAGATAGTTAAACAGATACTGCAAGGCTCAGTGAAAAATGTATTTTTTTTTTCCTACCAAACTTGGATTAATCCCACGTTCTGATGCTCTGGTCACTGTCGCAACAACTCTTCCAAAAACCAGAGTTCAGGGGTTACCTAACTGCACCCTATCTCAAACAACAACAACAAAATCCACAAAATAAAAAATAAGTGTATGTCCTGTGTGCTTCTGTTAATCCAATAACAGATCCTAAGAAACGGTGCCTCCAGCAGAAACAACAAAACCAGCCCTTCAAAGCAGTGTTTCCTATATTTATCCCAACATAATTTCCTTGCTCCCAACTCTGGGTGAGTATTTTCTTTTCTGATAAAACTAACAGAAAAAGTTAGTATTTTTAGACATTAAATCTTTTGCCTTAGTGTTTTCTTTCTATCACAATCGAACTCCTCAACTCTGAAAAAGGTGCCATCCGTTCTGGGCTTGGATCAAAAACTCTCCCCTCAGATGAAAGGTTGTTTTGTCCTGATCAAACAGTCAGCAAGTACTATTTGCAAGTTGAGAGCACTAAGCCAGTTGGAGCAGAGCAGCCAGCTCAGGACGGTCTGAGGTCCAGCCGCTACCTTCAGTCCTATTGAGAAACTAGTAGTCACCCTTCTTGAACAACTCCACTAGCTAAAAGTTCCTGGGATGACAGAACTGTGGCCCACAACAGTCTTAAAGTAACAAGGACACTTAAACAAACAAAGGAAGGGCTCTCTTGCAGACTGTGGTTCTCACTTGCCTCTGCTCACTTAAAAATACCCATAAGCAAAAATTCTTAAAGGCCTCAGTGAGGCTGTGTGGGTTTCAGCTTCCCCATCAGCTTGGAGAGCCAGGGCTCCCACGGAGACTTGCAGAAAGAGCGGCCACGGAAATAAACAGAAGCTTTTGCTATCACATGGCAAGTAAGTGTCGTGTCTCCTGAGCATCCAGGTACCTGGGGCAGCCCCGTGAGGATGTACGAAACAATAGCACACCCCGACAGAAAACAACCGGCACAAACAGTGAGGTGACAGGAGCAAGGCTCGCAATGCAGAGCTGCAGTACGGCGCACAGGGCCCTTCCCCAGCCGCTCCACAGAGAGAAAGAGCAGATGTGTGAGAACGCAGTGGCAAAAATTGCTCACCGTTAGCCCCTCCAGTGTGCTTCCAACCTGTGTTCACACACAGGCGCGCACGCACACACACAGAAATAGAGGATACCACAGTTAAAATTTTTTACTAATATAATGAGGAGAGAGGCCAGCAGAAGAAGCTCCCTGGGCTAATTTTCTAGCCAGCAGCTGTGCGCTGTTCCCACCAGGAGCGTGAGGAGGGGTGAGAACAAAATATAATAAATAATGACTGGTTCTGCTGGTCAGGGAAAGACGATCACTATGCTTGAGGGATCCAAGCAAATATATCGAGGTAGAGAGAGCAGAGAGAAAAGAAAGAAAACCTGCAATTGCTCAGACACAGCTCTGGAGGTATGTACTTAAATTAAATTGAACATAGCTTCTCTTAAATGTAGATCACTTCTTAACATATATATATATAATATATATATATATTGCAGGGGGTGCTGGTGGAGCCAAGCCTTTTACATTCCTCATAACCATAATAAATAATCTGGTGGGATGTGTTTCTTTCATGTTCACTCTTCTTACCTCCTGATATCAGTTCCAGGCAGAAAATAGGACCTAAGAAATCCAGGGGTACATGGGCAGAGCATTACAGGAAATCCAGGGGTACATGGGCAGAGCATTATAGGAAATCCAGAGGTACATGGGCAGAGCCTCCCCCAGTTTGGAGAAGTCATTTTGCCCATATTTCTAATGTTTATTTTGCTCTGTCACAAGCGTGTAAGTCTGCACTGAACCAGGGTGGGCTTGGATGCTTATGGGATAACGGGAAAAGCCACACATTATTCATCGTTGATGGCTTCCCTACAAAATCTATAGGTTGGAAGCATATTTTATAGCCTAAGTGATAGTCTGTGCCCACTGTGTGACCGTGTGTCTGGCATATAAACAGACTGAGACGGGATGGAGAGATATTCCTCAATACCCAGTTTCCAACCTGAAACAGCTAACCCAAACCCAGCCAAATCCACCAAGAAACAAACAAAAGGGAGAAAACAGAGTGCAAAGAAACAAGCCATCAAGATCCTGGTCGTGAGCAATGCAGGAGAAAGGCCACAGAGATGGCTCAGTGGAGGAGCCGAGCACCGTGAATGGTCCGGCTATGGTGCAAAGAATTCAGGTGGAATCTGAGCTGGAAGAACACGATGTGAGGCAGAGCTGAAGAACACGACGTGGTGCTGTGATGCTTGGCAGCTGTGTCTTACAGAATACGGCACAGGGCAGAAGACGGCTGCCCAGAAGGAACGGCAAGGAGTCAGCCCACAGTCTGTCTGCAGGAGCTGCTGCATGGTGATGGGCTATGCGCGAGAGTCAGGAAACCGAGAGTCACCAGAAAAGGCTTATCATGAAAATATCTACAGCTCACACAGGGGCCGGGACAGACCCAACACCCGCTAACAGTCCAAAAGGACAATTTTGGGAGAGAGTAATCAGAACGATTTTGCTACTGCGTGTGGGGGGGGAGGAGTTAACCTTAGTTTGTCCCACCTTGCAAAGCTCAAAAGCAAGATATGATAGGATTAAAACTGTGCTGCTCCCCAGGAGCCACATTTGATGGCAAGCTCAGGATTTCAGGGAGTAGGTCGTGTGTATGAAGCTTAGCATACAGTCCAAAGTCACCAGGCATGCAAAAAGCAGAAAGTAAGAGTCACGTGGAGGAGAAGGGGCTCGGGTTTGGTGGGAGGCGTCCTCTTAGGCTCTTGGGTTTACCCTTGGTCCCCAGCTGGTGGCACAGGACCTCTAGGAGGCGGAGCCTTGTTGGAAGTGTGGGCGGGCTCTGAGGCTTTGTAGACCCAGTTTCCTCCCTCTGCTTCCTGTGACCCACGAGTTTCCTGCTTCTGCCACTGTTCCTGCCCATTGCCACACCCCTCCCACTGCTGTGGACTGTCTGGAACCGTAAGCCGAAGCAATACCTTTCTTCTCTAAGTTGCTTTTGGTTACGGTGTTTTTTGTTACAATAGAAAAGCTAACTAATACAGACTCCAAAGTGACTCAGAAATCACATAGATGACTTGAGCATGATTACCATCTGCCTGTATGCTTTCAGCTAGAGAAACTGATTGTACTCGGTTCAGAGGCTGGCGGGAAAGGCAAAAAGAAGCCTTCCAGAGATTAAGCTAGCAGGCTTGATTTGAGAACTGGGATGATGGAACCCAGCAGCCCAGAATTGCAGGAGACTGAAAAGCATGAATGCACAGTGACAGAAACGACACAAAACGAAGCAGAGAGAAACAAGGCGAGAAATACGAAGTAAGCAGAGAACCGTGGCTGTAGTGGTGTGTGTTGGTTGTCACGTTGGCAGAATAGGCCTCTAGGCATGTCTGTAAGGTGTGGTCTTGATTAGGATAATTGATGTGGGAAGATCCAGACTTAAGCATGCCGGGTCCACTCCCTGGGCCAGCATCCTGGACTGTATGAAATGGAGAGATGGGCCAGACAGGCCCCTATCTCTGCTTCCTGATTGCAGCCATGGTGTGACAAGTAGCTGCAGGCTCCAGCTGCTTTGACTCCCCATCAGGATGTACTGTCGGCACCTGGAACTGTGAGCCAAAGTAAACCCCTTTCCCGTGAAGTTGCCTCTGTCAGAACTCTTTATCACAGCAACAAGAAAAGCCAGTGCAAACAAAAGAACAAAACCCAGATGGTGTTACAAGTTCAGAATTACAATATCCATCTTAGTAGCATGTCTCTTAGAGGAGGAAGAGGTGAGTGGAAAAAAATGGTTGAAAACTGGAAGGAAATCTGAATTTCATTAAAACTGCAAACCAAGCTCAGTGAGTCCCCCCAAAAAAACCAATAACTTGAGGATATGTCATAGTCACACTGGCTAAAGCAAAGGAGACACTTTATAGTTTTCCCATCTGAAAATTCAAAGTACGGGCAGGGTGTGAGCAAAGATCTGTGGTGTGATGGAAGAAAAGGTTCCCAGAGGTCTTCACTCACTAAAGACATCTTGGAAAAAAATGAATCTGGAAGAGAAACAACTCCCAGGGTTTATAGTACACAGAAACACTAAAGAAACTCCTTAAGTGGAACAAAATGGCACCAGATACAAATTTCTGTCTAAACAAAGGAATGATGAGCATCAGAAAGGGTAACTGTAGATAAGTACAGTCACATTTCTTAAATTTCAGCCAGAATCAACTCTTTAAAGCAAAGAGAATCATCTAGGCTGTGGTGGTATTGTTCTTGTTATCATTGTTTTATTATTAAAAATATATTTTATAATAACAATTATTATTATTATAATTATAATTATTACTATTATGAGAGACACAGTCTCACTATGTAGCCTTGGCTGGCCTGGAACCTGCTATGTAGACTAGGTTGACTTTGAACTCATAGAGATCCACCTGCCTCTGGTTGCTGAGTGCTGGGATCAAAGGCGTGTACCACCACATGTGTCAATTTTGAATGTTTTCCCACGGTTCAGGTTGAAATTTGATTGACATTATAACAGTACTCAGAAGCGGGACCGTTGGGCTGGGATAAAATCTGCCGGGCTGCCTTAAAGGCACTGAAGAGGCCATAAGTAGACGGCAGCACCTGATGTTGGCTCTCCCGGTCTCCTATCAACAGCCAACATACTGACGTACGCTGCGGATGGCCCAGGCCCAGGCATAGTAACAGCAGAAATGAGCTAAACCAGATATAGGAAATATATAACAGGAGCATGCCGACCTTGAGGGGAGAAATGGAGAGATGTTGTAGGATTCTGAGCAGTGATGCAGTATAACAGCACTTGAAAATGAGCTTCAAAAAAGCTAAAGATATGTGTTATAAATGTGACAGCATCCACTATGCTAATCCAACAAAGCATCTTATCCGATTTCCCAAAGATGAATTCCTATTAAAGATACCTAACAAATCCAAAGGGAAAAAGTGTGGAATAAAGAAAACAAAAACAAACAAGCAAACAAATAAAAAAAAACTCACTGATGAACAAAGATGAGACTTTCCAATCCAGCAATATCAGCAACCATATTAAATATACATGATTCAAACAAATTTCTTAATCTGCAGAGACCACCATGTTGAGTTTTTAAAAAGCAAGGACCAATTCCACACACACACACATATACACACATACATGTATGCAAACATATTAAAAGGACAAAGAAAGGAATGTAACAATAATAAAGGGAAACTGGTTTCAACTTATTATCAAATGAAGTGGATGTCACAGGTTAGAATATTATCAGCGATGAAGATGATATTATTGTAATAAAGATGGTCAATTTATCAAGAGTTTGATATGGTTTGGGGCCTCTGTGCACCTAAAGCTTTTGAAACAAAGGCCTTATCAAGCAGAAAGTAGAACCTGACAAGCCATGACTAGAGTTAGGTAGGAGGAGACTGTGACACTCCACCACCTAAACATATGTGGTCATGTAATTTTCCTTTCAGGAAACATTTAAAATCAGCAGTGAATGGCAGGTTGTGTTTTGAGACACACTTGGACATACCAGCCACTTATCGTTAGGTACAAAAGGCCAACCCGAAGCAAGTCACATTTTAATTGTTTCTGAGCTCAGAAGAACTACACCATCCCAGAAACGATTCCAGCCTTCACGTCTGAATTGCTTCTTCCGGAAGAGACCTACTAAATTTTATCCTCTCAAACACAATATTCAACTTAATTTAATTGTTTCTTGGATACTATAGAATTCGATATAAGGGAATCCATTAAAAACACAATCTCCTTTCTCTATGCTTTCCAAAGCTTGAGCAAAACCTAAGTGTTTTATTAATAAAAGATACATGCAAAACCTGGGGAGAAGAAAATTACAAGCTGCTCCATTATCAGTCTCGGAAGGTGGGTTCTTCCGGCTGGTGACAACCTGAGCTCCGCAACGGGACTTGGCATGTGTCGCTCTCCTCTTCATCACCAAATGCTGAGGCTTAAAATGACTTAATAAAATTCGTTTAACTTCTGCCTAAATATCCTATCTATATTTAACTGCACAGAAAATTCCTAAATATTATTTTCTTTAACTGCACAAATGTATCTGCATAGCAAAACAGACGTTAAAATGCAGTGGAGAGCTGGAAACAGCTACCTCATAATCAGCAGCAGCCTATGGAGGATTTAAATACTATAACTCCAGCTAATGAGGAAAGAAAGCCCGGCCTGAGATAAAAAAGCGCCGGAGAGCTATTTTGCATGACATAAAGAGTTCTTGCCAACAAGCATATCAGAATGTATTAGTTCATTTCAGACTTCTAATGTTGATTTCTACGGGGTAGATTAAATTTGCATGAATTTATAATGAAAATACCTCTAGACCTAAGTCATCACGCTCATAAAGGTGTAGCTTGGACCAATGAGTGCTGTTTTTCTGGGTCACATGTGCGGTGTGCGGACCAAGATTTGTGCCTGTTTTAAGCTGCTCAGTAACCAGTGTGCTCTGCTCTCCCTGCTGTGCCATCAAGAGGAAGAAAGACAGAGCAGTTTTTCAGAACGGGCACCCTTCCCACCACCACCACCACCACCACCACCACACACACACACACACACACACACACACACACACACACACACGGAAGAAAACTGCTAGGAGTCAGGAGTCGGGATTGCCAGAGCCCAGATTTCCCATCATTTAAGGGAAAGTTCCGTGCAGTGAAAACAACTGTGTGTAATGCCAAGCATGGAGTGGCCTGATTTAAAGTGTTGTCGGGGCTGTGGGTACAGCTCGGTGAGTAGAGTGCTGTCGAGCATGCCCAGAGCCCAGGGTTTGATCCCCAGCACTGAGCCAAATGACGCGGTGGTGCACTGTCTCAGTGCCCTGCGGGTGGAGGCGGAGGAAGGGGGCGGGGGAAGCTCAGAAGTTCAAGTGTGCCTCAGCTACATAGCGAGTTTGAGGCAAGCGACCTCCCCACTCCACACTCTCTGACCACCCTCCCCCTGCACTGGTGTGTAACACAAGTCTACAGTTCTTTTGGGGGAGCCCAAACAGGTGTCCGGGAAGACAGAGACCTCGAAACATAAAGACCTGACTCTTAGCAGTTAAGGCGCCGTGATGTGGTAGCATCGCAGATCCCAAGTGAAAATCAAGGGAAAGCTTTTCCAAGTAAAAGAGTCAATTTTGATAGACATCTCTCTCTCTCTCTCTCTCTCTCTCTCTCTCTCTCTCTCACACACACACACACACACACACACACACACACGTAAGTACAGATGCCTAAGGAGGCCAGAGGCATCAGATCTTCCTGGAGCAGGAGCTACAGGTGATTGTAGGACGCCTGCTGTGGGTGCGGAGAACTTAACTCGGGTCCTGTGGAAGAGCATCGATCGCTCTTTCTTAGCTGCTCAGCCACCTCTCCAGCCCCTGGATAGAGGTGACTTTTACTCGGCAAATCTATATGGCCATGTTCATAGTAATTGCCATCACAGATTTGCTTATAAACCAAGTCCCTACAGCAATGGAAGGACAGCTGGATTGCTCCAAGTGTGTATGCTGCTTCATAAACTATTATAGACCTTTTTTTTTTTTTAAAAAAAAAGAATCCACCTGAGGTCATGTGCCAAGGACAGAAGTTTGGTTAAACAGCCGCAATCATGAGTTTATATCCTCATGGAACTACTAGAGAGGCGGGCAGAACAGTATCCAAGTTCCTTCCTGTACGGACAGTACTATGGGGTCTCGTGAAGCAAGCACAAATACATGGGGGGAATTAATTTAGTCTGGAGAACTCACGAATGACAGCCTACAGCAAGTCCCCCTCGCCTGGGCATGAAGAGGAACTAGGCGTCACCCAGGTACGTCAGCATCGCTGACAAACACCGAGAGGGACAAAGCCTGCCTCCTCAGGGAGCTGGGCGGCACAGTGGCACTCAGTTGGCTGGTGAGGACTGCGGAGCTTGAAGACAAAGGTTGTCAAAGTGGTCAGCCGCACGGCAGGTCTGCAAGGCCCCGGCCCCGGCCTTCTGACCTGGTGCTGTTGTCTGGTGGACTTCACCGCCTTCAAGGTATCACTGTGGTTGGCTGAGGTACCTTGCTGATGTCATGCCACCTGTCTCTGCCACCAGACCATCCAGCGTAAGTCAAAGGAGCCAGAAGACACGGAATGAGAGTAAGGCTGCTGAGGTATGACAGTCCCGAACCGAACCAATGCTATGGCGAGATCTCATAATGACATCCTGGTTGGAAACTTGTCCTTCTCAGGGTGGCTTCTCTTGTCCCCTTCTCATGGTGACAAACACCACCAAGGAGGCGGTTTAATACACTTTCTAAGCATGCTGTACTTTCTAAATTCCTGTTCAGGATCAAGATGAAAACCACAGTCCCCTCAGGTTCATAAAAATTATCTTCTTAAGTCACAAATGAGCAGTAACCTCAGGATTGGTGGACAACAGCAGCTCTGAGCTTCTCAATTTTAAATTATTTATTATAAATGTGTATGTGTGTGGTATATTCGTCTGTGCCTGTGCCCACAGGTGTGTGAGCAGGTGTAGGGATGGAGGTCAGCCCAGGAGCCTTCCTCAATCATATTGCTTGAGATAGGTCCTGCTTGCGTGGTGGTCACTGTACTGACTGAGCCCTCTCAACTTCGAGACATCCCTACAGTAGCCTCCCTGAATTGTTACAATCGCCTATGAGTGCCTGTGGCTTTTTTTAATAAGAGCTTTGCATGGCCCCACCTGCTTTGATGCTGTCTCGTGTCCCTGCTAACTAAGAGACACTACTGAAGAAATCGTCAATGCTGGCTCCATTCTGAGTTTATCCCTCCTTCCTCCCTCCCTCCCTTTCCGTTCAGACTTCAGGCTTGGCTTGTTCCCCCTCGGACTCACCTCCCTCCTGCTCTGCTGTCTGTCCAGAGTCAGCGACTGGTGCTCACACAAGGCCCTGTTCCCAGAAAGCCTTGCTTCAGGACAGATGCAAGCAACCGGATGTGGACAGATCCCCTAGCCTCTCCATGTGTGAGCCTGTGTGTGCCCTGTTCGTGGGCTTACCCATCTACTGGGGGTCTCCCTTGAGTTCCTGTGTAGCTGCTGCCTGTGAACAGCCTCACTTTGCTGTTGGGACAGCTTCCATTGCTGCAATATGAAATGACCACACGCTTAACAGCGTGAAACTATGCACGCTCATCCTCTCACTGGTTCGCAGATCAGAGCCTGCGGTGAGCCGTGGGAGTCGGTGATGGCTAATCTTGTTGCCAACTTGAGGCATCGAGAAAGAGAACCTCAGTTGATGACTGGCTCCACCTGGCTGGCCAGTGGGCGCGTCTTTGGGGCATTTTCGTGATTGCTCACTGAACTGGAGGTCCTAGTCCACATCGGGCAGTGCCATCCCCAGATAAGTAAGTCTGGGCTGTATTGAGAAACTAGCTGGGCGAGCCAGCATGCGGCCTTTCTCCGTGGTCTCTGCTTCATCTCTGGCCCTGACTCCCTCAACAGTAGACTGTAACCTGGAAGCTGAAATAAACGCTTTCATCCCCAAGTTGCTTTTGGTCATAGTGTTTCTCTCGGGAACAGGAAGGAAAACTAGCGTCAGGCCTTTAACTGGGGAGTCCTAAGGCTGATTCAAAACTACGTGTGTCCACTGACGCTCTGGTCCCGGGGCAGCTCTCCTTGAGGGACTGCCGACACTGACTTCCCAGCCGTGGTAGCCAGGTTTGGACTCTTGGGAACTGCAGTAGAACACCCATCTGGTCTCTCAGCCGTGCAGGCTGCCCTTGTTTGTTGCAGTAGCCGTGAGAAATGAACACATCCTCGACCTGGGAGGGTTGCGTGGTGTGGTTTTGATTTGTGGGCCTTCGTGTGTGGTGCGGTCCGTGCACATTATACATGCCGTGGACGCCACCCCTAAAGCCACACCACAGCACTTGCCAGAGAGGCTGTCGGGATGCCGAAGGCCAGGATGTGCTTTCAGATATACCGAGCCCTGGGCACGTCTCAAGCATGTCAAGGATACACATCCCAGGGCGTGACAGAGATGTCAAGAGCGACCTGGAAGTCCCCAGAGAGCCCCCCCAAGACCTCTGGAGAATGCTTGGGGCAGAACTGTGTGTGGGAGAATCAAGCGTTACAGTTTTAACATGGCTGAACCAACATCCCAAGGTATGTGCCAAGCAGCAGACCCACGGTTGAACAGAGTCAGCCACATTCAAACACGTATGTAAGAGGCATGGGAGAGCGTTATTTCCACATGAGCATCAGTAACCACAGAACACGCTGCGGTTGCTTAACCATTACTAAAACGGGGCGGGAGTACAGACTGTGCCCCCAGGCAAGAGCAGTTAGGGATTTTCAGGCTTCTCGGCACTCTAAAGGCTAGCCACAGGGACCACATCTTCAGTCACACCGGTGCTCCGGGCACCCGCTGTGCAGGCAGAGCTGGTGTCTACGCTGGAACTACCTTACTCACTTGGGCTGGAACATTAAGGGAGAAGGCTGCTGGCAGGCCGGACACCCTCACCTTTGCCAGGAGCCTCTGTTGGTTTCCGTGCCAGCCTGTTTGCGGACTTTCTCTTGGCCTGTTTTGTGTAAGCACTGCCCTGCTCCCGTGTTGTAATTTTGCAGATCTAGGTATCTGGCTGTTTAAGGCAGCTAGCAATGTTCTTTGTCCTGTCCCGCCTTCCACGTGTGGCACTGTGGGGTGTGCTCCACCACAGGAAAGCGGCTTTGATTTTTCTATTGGGATGTTTGTAAACTTTTTGTTATTCTTTTGAAGGTAGTAAATCTTTCTGAATATTTTCTCTCTGTGTCTTGTTGTTGTTTCTAGAAGTTTTATTATGATATATGTGTGTGTGTGTGTGTGTGTATTTATATATTGCTGTTATCTTTTTGGAATTTACTAATCCTAAGTCTGTGTCTTGATATCTTTCTGCAGGTTTGTGAACTCCAGCAGCTGCTGTTTGCTGCTGTTTCCATCCCACCTATATTATCTCTCCTGGAGGGACTCCAGCACGTCTGCTCAGTCTTGCCACCCTTCCCATCAGGACTCTGTCTTTTCCTGAGCTCATCACCCTTCTTTCCTCCATGTTTCAATCATTATTTCAGAATCTCTAATGACTGTAATGTCCAGGGTTCTTGGGGCGGAATGATTTTTCCACACGTTTTCAGCCGTTTGGCTTTGTCTTCTGATATGCTCGCTCCTGTTCGTTGTTTTAAGGAGTTCCTCAATATTGTGTGTGGCAATACACTATTATGAATTCCTGGCAATGCCGTTTTCTCTAGAGGTAGAATGCACTTGCTTCTAGGAGATGCTCTGGTCTGAAGATCTCCGTCCCCTGGGATTGGGTGAGACGAGGATTTTGAGTCTACCCTTGCTCCTCCCTACATTTGTCTCTGGTGTGCATAAGAACGCAGCCTCGTAGAAACTGAAAAGTGATGGCATCCATGTCATCCGCTTTGTCCTTTCCTGCTATCAGGGATCTTGATGCATGTGTCTTCATTGTTTTGACAGCTCCATGCTATCTTTAAACAGCTCTTTTTGAACATTTCCTACAGCTCTGCTGTTTTCTGGTCTGGTAGAATTGGGCAATCGCCAGAGCAGCCCTGACCATTCGGCTCTCTAGGCCTGTACATCCCACTCAGACTTAACCATGCACTTTTTTTTTCATCTCCAAACTCCGAGTCTCTTTGTACAATTTATCCAGAAAATACCCCTTTGATCCTGTCCGTGAGAGGATGTTGTCTGGCACTGGATAGGAAGAGAATCAACAGGTCTAATGACACTAGGGTAAGGACTTGAAACCAGTCACCCTACGCCAGCCACTTAAGAAGCTCTCTACCCTCCCATCCCACGCCACACCCAGGACACACACTTTTCTGGTGGGCATGGTCTGAGTGTGAGCACTTCCAAGGTCAGCGGGGAGAGCCACTAGCCTCAGTTTCCCTTTGTTTGGGTTTAAGTTGTCCTCTTTTACTCTAACAAGGCAGCGGGGCACATCAGTTTCATTACTCTAAAGTGCATTTAAATCTCCCATTTCTCGTATTTTCTTTTCCATTCGCCTTGCTTTTGTGGTTTTTTTATGCTTATATTGTTGTTTGATTGCATATCAGATGAGAAGAGAGAGAAATGGTCATGGCTGATTTTCCACATTACGTGAAAGTCTTTAATATGTTTTATGAAGCAATGTGAGGAAGTAGATATTGTCCATGATAGCAGCATGAACTGCTTAGCAAAACCATGTTCTCATGTGTGTGGGCTTTTTCATCTATCTGAAAAGATTTCCCGGTGAGTATTTAAAGTCTCCAAACATCCTGCAATCAAGTTGAAAGTACTGTGTTTTCAACTCCCCTCATTTTCAACTTCTTCTCATTTCTCGGAACCAGTTAGTTTGGAGCATGTGAAAGCACCTCAGACCTAGTGTTGAAATGTCTTGTTAGTTCCACGGTTGGTTTTTCCAACAGAAAGCTTTAGCACGTGGAGTCTGAGTCTATCAGAATAGTTTTAGTAAGAGTGAACCTCAAAAAGGAAGATCTAGATTTTAATGTCTTTCTCCAAATGAAGAAAGTATATTCTCTACATAAAAATTTGTCACCCACCTTTTGGGTATTTTACTCTAAGCTTCTCTGGTGTGGGGGGGAGGGGAGAAGCCTCCTAAGTTCTGCTTCATGAGGTATCTTCGAAGTGAACACACACAAAAAGGAAAGCAAAACTCTATCTCATTGTGGGCTCTGAAAGTGCATGTGGACCATGAGTGGAGGCCTGTCTCCTTCCTTGGCTGGTTCTGACACCTGAGGACATTTAAATGGCTGTTTCAGGCCTTAGTTTCCTCAGGTATAAAATGGTCACTTCATCACTTTAAGAAAAATTTTTTTAAACTTGTTTTAATTTTAAGATTATAATTAGAACCTTTCTCCCTCCCTCTTCTTCCTCCAAACCTTCCATATACCCTCCCCATTCTCCTTCAAATTCATGGCCTCTTCTATCTTAATTGTTATTGCATGTATATTTGAATATGAATATTTATTTTTAAATATAAATGCTCAGTATGGTGTTACCTGTGTCTTTTCAGGATTGACAACTCTTTGCTGGGCAACCAGTTCATATGCTCTTGCCTGAAGAAGACAAGCTTCTAGCTCTCCTCAGCTGCCTGTAGCTTTTCGTCTAAAGTTGAGACCTTCCCCGTCCGCTTTGGCATGTTTGTTGGTGTCATCCTTGCTCAGCTCATGTTCTGACAGTGTTTGTGGGACTTTGTGGGTGTAGTTTCTGATATTACGAGGAGACACATCTCATAGCACATTCTGTGATTCTCTGGCTCTTACAGTCTGTCTCCTCTTCTGAAATGTTCCCTAGGTCTAATATGTCGGAGTGTTGTTCTGATTGGTTGTGGTCTCTGTAGTGGTCTCAATCTGTTGCAAAGAAAAGTTTCTTTGATGAGGGTGAAGACGATACTTACCTGTGGTTACAGGAACAAATGTTTATAGATTATTGTTGGGTATTATGGTGGCTTAATAAATTAGTGGTTGTAGATTCCCTTCAAATGAGCGTGATTTCAGTAGCAGTGAGTAGTTAGCTGTGTTTCCAGTACCAGGCATGGTTTGACTCTTGTTGAGAGCATCTCAAGTCCAATTAGAGAGCTGTTGGTTGCCACCAAGGTATGTGCACCACTACTGCACCCTTGGTGCTATGCTGGTCCTTGACGTGGTCAGAGGTGTCCTAGCTGAGGACTGCTGGTTCCCTCCTTGCATGGTTCCATGCAAGCTAGTCCCCATGGAGGGGGTATTTATGTCAGTTCCAGTTCAGGGGCCTCTAAGCCCCATTTCTGAAATGCACAATGCTGTCTTCAGCAATAGAGACTTACCTTCCACCTCCGGGGCAAACCAGAGCATCAGAAATAGGCTGTACATTTTGGAAATCTCTTAGACAGCCTTGGCCAACCACTCAAAAGAGGGTTGGTACTAGAGTCTGGTATTGGGTTTTCTGCTGAGTGATCTTGTCTCTTAGAGAGAACACTGTCAGCCCAGATGATAAAATTCGTTGAAGCTTAATGTGTACATTTATGCACTGAATTACATGTGTTAAAAGTGTTTAAAGGTTTAATAATATGATTCCTCATGGCTTTTTCAGACATCCTGACTGCTATTCCCCCTTCCTCTCACATTCTTCTGTATTTACCTCCCTCTCTCCCATTTCCCCTTGTACCCTGGAATCTTCTCTCTGTTGCCCCCAACTCCCTTATCCTGGCAATGGTACCATTTTACTTTACTTTTCTGTAATTACTACAAATTTGTTTGTTTATTTGTTTGTTTTTTAAGAATAAGGAGATAGAATAGAGAGTTTGTGAGCACTTTCAACAGGCAGGTTTGCAGTTAGCACAATCTCTAATGGGCACCAGAAGACGCTTTGGGGCCTCACCAGAGTAGTGAAAAGGTGCTACCAGCTTCTACTGGGGTCACCGGCTGAGAAATTCAGTGTTCTAGACAAGAGAAGTTTCACTGTAGCTGTTTTGGTGTTTCAGATTTTGGGGGATCCATTGTGAGCCCCAAGGCCTTAACTAGAACTCACAAGTTCTTCTTGTACGGTGGTCTTAGAAACTGAGCTGCACGGGCAGAGCTGTCTGAGGTTGCAGGCACTCACTGGGGCTCCTGGAGCCCAGGCCCCATGGATGAGGTTGGCACACCTCCACAGCCCACTGACTTCTGGGAAATTCCTAATGCAACAGTACACGTTCTCCAGGCTTCTTGTGACGATGTCTGTATGACTCACAAAGCTGCAACCTTGCAACCAGCCCGCTGAAGAGAAATCCTCCCCGAAGGCACGCTGGGGTTGACACCACGACAGCACTGTTTGTTATGTGCGGACCCACTTTCAAGTACTTCAATGATAATAATCTATCAGTCCTTATACCAGCTCTGTGGGGTAGGTACCTTCATTGTATAGGTAGGGAAACTGAGGTACGGTTGGATCAGACAACACACCTCAGGTCAACTGGTGGGAAAGCAGACTCAAACCTGGGTCATCTGGGCCAGCATCTGTGCTTTAGCTGACACTGTCTTCCCTAGGGAAAGGCTACTGTGTATTAAGCAATCCCCTTGTATTGTGTATGAGCAAAGGCCTGCCATTCATTCTTCCATTCAATTCCAACAACAATGAAAGGATTATTTGTTCCACTTAAGCGATGTCGAACCCAAGGTCAGCTGAGGTCTAGCAACTCTGTCTAAATCTCCCAGTTGCTTAAGAGCACGCCCACACCTCGCCAAAGGCCCGCCTACCACACCTAGCAAGGACGCAACGGATAGCTGTTACAGCTTAGACGGCAGTGTCACACACAGGTGCCTGTATCTGAACACTTGTGCCCCAGCTGGAAGCAATGCTTGGAAAGGTTGTGGGACCTACAGTAGGGAGAGAGTGACTGAAGGAAGTTTTGTATCACTTCCTGTTCACTTGGTTTCCTGACTGTCTAAGCAGTGTCCCACCAGCTTCCTATCTTTAAGTCATTTGGCTAGATGTTTTGTAATAGCAATGTATAAAGGAAGAAAATAACTAAAAAATAAAAATAAATAAGAATAAAAATCACAGTATGATATGCTTTCTTTCCCAGAAGCCCAACAAGCATATTTTCCCTTATATTTTTATGGATTTGCTATAACCGTGCTGAATTTAGTTGGCAAAAGCTGTCACTTAGTGAAAGTATTTAAGTGTTAGGATAGTACATGGCTATATGTGTTAACTCACTGATTAGCCTTTTCGCGTCAGAAGTATTTCCTTCAAATTCACCCTGTGCCAGGCACTGCAAGCACTCTACCAGAACAATATGCTCAAACTGTGCCAATCATGGGGCTCTTTGGAATTACGATTACAAGTGAAGCACCGGGACACGTGACGGGGACCTCAGCCCCAGGTCTGCTTAACTTTCTTGCAGCGCACTCGTTTGCAGTTAACTAGTGCAGACTCAACTAGGAGGAAGTAATCTTTGGACTCCGGAAGGTCACCCTTCAGGTGTAACAAGTGAAGTCTCCACAGATGTCAAAGAATTTTAGTTGATAAACTGGGCATAGTGGTGCACATATAAAACCCCTAAACCAAGAAGGCAGAGGTGGAAGTATCAGGAGTTCAAGGTCATCCTTAGCTACATAGTGAGTCGGAGGCCAGCCGGGGCTCAAAAATTTTGAAATGAACTTTGCTTGATGCCATCTAGGAAGATTAGCCCAGTCAGGCTGCACTGCTATAAAATTCTATTCTGCAGCCAGTTGCAAATATCACAGGCATTTAAATGTGCTGTCCACTCTTGGAGAATAATTACAGCTATTTAATTGTATTCATAATTTAGTGTACACCTGAAAAATATGCTGTGAAAAATCAGGAGGACCCTTTAATACTGGTGTTCCATTTACAAACTGTCACATTTATAATGCGTCTTTAATCTTCTAGGGTCTGCTAGAATTTTTTATTACAGTCTGCTTTGTGCTTTAAATATTAAAGATTCGGCAATACTTCAAAAGGTGATAACGCTTGATACCCTGTTGGCGCCTAAACCTCAACAGCTAAAGCTATCGAAGGGTGCTTACTAGCTCTGGCTTAATTAAACATGCATGTGTGTTTTCAGAGGCAATATTTTTCTGCTTGTTAGGTTTTTGACAAACCTCCAAACAGGCCCAGGTGGAGCAAAGCATGTAAACAGGCTGGCGAACAGAGCGCAGCGCACTCAAATTAGCACCTTCCCGCGATTAATACGCACAACTTGGATCCCTGGGACTGACGATGCCATCGGACACTGTCTGCGGCTCAACGACGTAGCTTTGTCTTTTCATTTTTCTCAAACATGTCCAGTTTAATTATGCGAAAAGACGCTAGTGACAGCCTCCGAGCCAATAAGGTGGTATTTGTTCTCTGTAAGTTCCTCTTCCCCGGGGAGCACGGCATGCGTAGCGGGGCAGAGGCAGGCTGTGTGTCAGTGTATCATTTGCTCTCATTATCTCCCGCTTAAAAGGCGGCCTTCCTCTAATACAGCGTGCCCCCCTAAAGTGGGAGTGCTGACCCCAAAATCAAGGGACCTGTGGCCTCGGACACTCGAGCACGAGTCAAGCAGCTCACAGAGTTCTGAAAAGAATCATCGGATGAATGCAGAAACCCATCTACATGCTTGAAAAAGCAAAAATCTCTATTTGGCATTTGTCACACTTAGGGTTCATTCTCTGGATGAATGGAAGTGTTTTGAAGAAATTGTATTTTGTTTTTGAATTCATCCATTTGAATTTTTGTCGCCACGTTCCCCGCCCATGACATCTGGGCGTCGTTGCGCAGGCCCGCGTGGCATTGTCTGATATTAAAATCCCCATATCAATAAGGCTATCTTGAAATATGACTTACCGAAGCTACCCAAATAGAGACTGACGGCAGACGGGAGAGAGAGCGTGATGTTTCACGGACGAGGGGAATAAAAAGAAGCCGGCCTTGAATGATGCAGTCCTGCCACAGCTGATGGGTGACAATTGCTCAGCTAGATCCAAACTGTAACAAAAATATACATGGAGGCTGCCAATAAAAGTTCAATTATCCTAATAGGCGAGCTGACCCCAAAACAAACAAACAAACAAACAAACAAACAAACAAAGACAATGCTGAGAGCCCAGGTGGGATTAGAGCAATTTTCCAGGTGAGGAAGTCCCAGTGGCTGTGACAGGGGAGGTTTGTTAGGATAATACCTAAGGCGAAGCAGCCGCCACAGGAAAGGATAGGAAACTCTGAATTAATATGATCTGATCGGTGAGGTGGCATTTGGATATAATCTTCGTGTATCGTGGAGAAGGCTGCGTGCATATTATGCAAGGGGTAGCTGTGTGGAGGGGTGCAGACAGGCCTCAGTGGGAGGAAAGACAAATTGCAGGCAAGATTTCAGAAGAGGCTGTGCTTGGCTGCGGAAGGAGCACTCTTGGAAACTGCATTTGTAAACAAATTAAAAGCTGAGTTCCCTTCCTGAAGCCTTTAGTGGGTGTTGACAATAGACGCTTAACCTTGGCCAGGGAAGACTTTGAAACCAGTAATTAGGGGAGAATGGTAGGTAGAGAGGAAAACATATTTAAATTCCGCTTCCGAATTCTGCTTCCCATTCTGATAAGGCGTAGCGTTTCTGCCCTGGACTGCGAGCCAAGGAGCCATTTTAGATCTCCAGAAAGGAAGAGGTCGACTTCCCAGAGAATTGTGGACATCTTCTGCTTTCTTGACCGATGACCGGTGCTTCTAATTAAAGGTCTTCATAGCCTCTAAGCCTTAAAAGCACAAAGGAGACCAGAGCGTGCAGAAGTGCGTGTTTTTCAGCAGTAGAAACTCGGAATTCGAGGCTGCAGAAAAGCACCTGCGTGATCTTTAATGGATTTTTAAAGATGACAAGGAAGGCAATGGGAGTGCAAAGCAAGGGAAGGCAGAAATTCCCTGAAGGAGCATTCTGGAGTGAATCAGTGCAACTGCAAGAGTGAGCTCCTCGGGCAGGGGACGTCTCCTAGGTGTTCAGCTGGACACTTACGGCCTGCTGGGTCCCTGAACACCTGTGCCCTGGGCACACTTTGACAGAGCCGGTCACAGAAAGACGGACAGCAGCACCTGAAGTGCTGTTTGCAGGGCAGAAAATTGCTCCCTTTCCACGCCGGGCTGCCTCGGCTCTCGTCACATGGCTTATTATAGCCTCTCATGTACCATGCCATTTATGTATGCTAACTTGGCCGCAGTAATGGTATTCCTCGCCTCCTTTTTCACTGCTGTGCGGGCAATTAAGAACAAAAGAAGCAAATGAGGTCAGCTTTCATAGAACCTGAGCCTATAGGTGACAGACACCCAAGAGCAAATAGCCCGAGATGCAGCCGCCTTGGGAGGAACCGAGAGGAGGAAAACAACCCTGCTTCCCAAGGATTTTACTTCTGTATTCATTCTCGTCAGGTGAGAGGCTGAGTTCGGTTAATTTCTAAAAACAAAACAACAACAACAAAACAACCTTAATAAGTACCTTTAGTAAGAAGCTTGGCAAATGTTAGTACAATTATGTGTCCATATGGGGAGGGGACATGAGTGAGAACAGTCTGCAACAGTCTGCTTTCATCTTGCAGCACAAAGTCCAACATTAAAACCACATGGCAGCCCTTGACAGAGCCACCACCCTGTTGAAGCTGTGCAGTCACAGGTGTTTGGGTGGGTTTTGTTGTAGCTGTCTTGGTTTTGGTTTCTGGTTTTTGGATTTTCGGGACAGGGTTTCTCTGAACTGGCCCATCTACCCGCAGACAAGTTCCCGCCTCCTGTTTCTGATCCCAGCCTCCTGGGTGGAGTGAGAAGAGGCTGCTCTCTTCCCCCAGGTCAGGTTTAAATATGACACT
Organism: Meriones unguiculatus; assembly: GCF_030254825.1. NCBI lineage: Eukaryota > Metazoa > Chordata > Mammalia > Rodentia > Muridae > Meriones > Meriones unguiculatus. Next base: position 177,011,925 of record NC_083351.1, read on the forward strand.
GGCTCTTGTCGTGCATCCCGGGGCCGAGGCCGTATGCATGCTGTACAGCCTGCTATCTGGGCCGGTCCCTGAAGGAGAGGGCTCTAGAGTTCACCTCCGTGACGCTCTGGCTTCGCTGCTGGCTCCACTCCTATTCTCGAAGCTGTAATAGGGCCCACACCCTTCTAGACTCTGGAGCCTCCAAGCTGTAGGGAGCGCTGAAAGGGGCGACCCTGTAAGAGCTGGTCTCCACCAGACTTGACAAAGGAGAGGCCAAGTGGAGCTGACTGTGTACTTGTGTCTTGTCTCAGAACACCCTCTACGAGAGTGCGAAAACACAGACAAGAACTACCCTGACTAATTGTGCACAGATCTCACAAGAATCCTTAGAACACCCGTCTGGCTCGTCTCTCTGGAACAGGCTATACATGGAACCACTACAGGGCACAGAAATGGCACAGAAGGAAAAGCCTAACTCTACTTGACCAAAGATCATGGAAACACGCATACTTGATTTTCTTGGTCGAGAGAAGAGAGCTGTTCACCTTCCCGACTAAACTCCTCACATGTATCAACTTAACAGCGATTACCTCCGGGCTTCCCACTATGAAGTCAGCCAGCCCTAAACTAGGTTCGAGTTCACATCCTACACTCCCTTGAGGCCTGCTGCAGTAATATTCTACTGGTTTTGAGGTACTCACAGTACCTCATAAACGGCCAATGGCAGTGCGGGCGCCCACACCCAGTACTCCCAGGAAGAAGCTGATGCTCAGGCCCTGCTCTGGTGACTATCTGGTGTGTTTGTGAGGAGCCATGACAATGGCCACACTTGAAGAGTGGATTCAGACGGTGAAGTCTCAGCTGGCTCAAGTGCCAAGCTGAGCTCTGGGTCTCCTCAAATTTAATTCTTTCTCTTAGAATACATTTACCAAAACCCCAGTATTACCTAGGATTATTTTCTGGGCTGAAATTATAACATGAATCAAGACAGACAGATTCACACGTTTGTAGAGCTCATGACTTCAGGCCCACCAAGCATTTCTTTCTGTTGCTCCAGGCCACTGGCGTCCCTTCTTCCCCCAGGACCACAGTTACCTCCCTCCTTTAACCCTGGCGAGTCCTCTCAACATTCAGATCACCCTGGAAGCAGCACTCTGGATGTTAGTGTCTGCCCTAGTTCTAGGTTTTCAGACACATCACCGTCTTGAAATGCGGATTAGAGGCCCTTCAGTCTTCAGCGAAGAGGAAGGCCCTAGGATCTCCACAGTGGCTACTCCGGGTCTGGCTCTGGGTGTGACCCACCTCAGTGACTTTTAAAGTGTCCCGATGACTATGCACTACCCACATTTTCAAGCAGCTAATCTGGAATTGGCCCCAGTCTTTGGTACTTGATCACATCTCTACCCACAGCTCAGTCTAACGTGCAGCCAGGTGTTGCGCACATGTGTTCTAACCTAGAGGCTGGCTGGAGGGACAAGGTCTGGAGAACACCTACCACAGTTAGATGGTGACGCCCCACACAGACGCTGAGGCCTCTGAACTTAATTCTGTGAAAAAGGAAGGTCCACAAAAGACTTTTAAAGGTGACATAATCGGAAAGAAACTATGGTGGGAAGACAGAAGATATGCCGGAGGAAGGGAAAAGGCGCAGGCAGGAGCCTTAGACTATATTTGAATAGTACCAGTGAGAGAAGATACCTAGCCCTCAACGGGGATTGGTCCAGCACCATAGCTGAGGAATAAGAACCATTCTGAGGAAGCGCAGTCCTCTCTTAACAGGCACGCGTCACACAGAGCTCGGGGTGGGGCGAGGAGCCAGCACCTCTGAGCTCTCTCTTCTGGTACTGGTTAAGCACATGCAACTGCGAGCTGAGGGGAAAGCTCCCCTAAACCTGTGCTGTCCAGGCTAGCGGGGCACTCGGTGGGCAGGACGAAGGCCCACAAGCTCCCGGCAACCTTTAAGAACATCTCCAGTTCTACGGCTCTGCTGGTAGGTTATTAACACACACCATTTATGTCTCCACCTTCAAAGTCTCCATATTGCTTAGCCTTTTGTGTGGGGTCAAAAATGTCTCCTAGATAAAGAAATGTGAGATTAAAAGGACACGACTCACGTGCTTCTGATATGAAAGCCTGGTTAAGCTTTATGGCCCAAGCTACAGTCTTTTGTATTGATCTGAAGAGTGTTCATAATTTCCACTTAGCACGTTTGCTTTTACCATCCGCTACACAAACCACCTCCTCTTCTGACTTGTTTTAAAACAGAGTGGCCAATGACGACAGTTATAGCAGGCGGCACACCAGCCTCCTGTCAGTGAATGAGAACTCTTGACTTATAGGGTGATGGGTAGCCACGTTGTTATTGCCACCGGAAGGGTGTGAAGGGAAGGCGGCGTGGCATACATCTCGTGCCCACTGCACGGAGGACTCGGGCATGGGTGCAGGCAGCGTTCCCTCAGTTCTCTGCGGCAGACGCGGATGCTTGGTGCTGGCTTCCCTGAGAATGCCATCGGTAACCTAGCAGGCCGAGTTAACATTAGCTGTGTGGGGTTTATGTGGGCATTTTGTTGCTGTTTGGAGAAATGACCAGTTTACTTGGCGATATTGACAGCTCTACTGTAAAATTTCCTGGCACTAAAGGTCAAAAAGACCCAGTTTCCGTCTGGTTGTTTCTGCCCAGAAGAGAATAAATCTGTGAGCTGGATCGCGTCTCTGACAATAATTTATGAATCATGCATCAACTGTGTTTGAATTGAGAAAGGCTTTCATATCCTTTCCATTAGCTCAGATTAAGTTTCCATATAGATGCTGAGAAGCGTGCTAGCAATATCCTTAGCTCATTTTTATGAAAATTTTATCAGCGCTTTTTTCTGTACTACACTGCAATCGGGATGTCTCAGCATCTAAAGCTCCGCTTTGGACATGAACTTCTCTCAACCTGGCTGGCTGCTGCTCTAAAGGTTTCAATATTTTATGGGCTCTGGCTAACTCAGCCGTGAGATTCAAGCTGCAGAGATTTAGCTCTAATGTAAAATCATGAACGGATGAAAACCGGATGTCATAAGTAATACATCTACAAGAGTGGGGTGCACTTACCATTTTTAAAGGGGCTTTAAAAAGAAAACAACATTCTCTCTTCTGTCTTTACGCCCCAAAATGAAAACCCCCTGAGCTATTGTACCAATGAGGGGGACATTTTTTTTCTTGCTTGCTTTTCTTCAATTGCTGTTTAATTGTTTCGGTGGGCTGCTCTTCCCCTGCAACCCTGCTCCTGCTTCTTCGGGTTCCCCCATCCACAGGAAAGCTCCTCATGACTGCATTCCAGAGAAATGGGCGCAGCATAGTTGAGCGTTTAAGCCAAATCCATTTCTTAGCATCTTCCTCCTTTTGTCTCAGAGCTGATTTAAAACATCTGGAAGGTCTGTCTACTCCGCTGAAGTGTCCGGCCCGTTCTTCCCCGGGAAGAGCGGGGGTCACACGTGACCTGCCTGATGGACTTTTCGGCTGCAATCTATAGCCAATTCCCGTGAGCCCCGCGGAGCAGAGGAGCTCAGTAATGGCTGCAGTAACAATGCGTTCTTTGTGTGCAAGAATCCAGGGGGAAGAAGCGGGTAGCCCTGAGAGTCGCAAAACCCATCATTTTGCACTCACTGTTTTCTTCATTATGTGCTCTACCCTTAAACATATTTTTAAACAGCAAATAGATTCCTCTGTGAAACAGCACCTAAGCATAAAGTGAACAAACACAAAAAGTCTCCTTTGGAAACGGCTGGGCCATCGTTGCCAGTTACCGACCTGTTTCAGGGAAGACAGCTGATGGCAGGCGCTGCCTGCCCGTGCCTGTACTTGAAAGGAGAGTGATGGTTTCCAGACAGGGCTTAAGACATCTGTTCAGAAATGTCCCCTGATGTAGTCACTGGCATAGGACCACCTCCCCAGCTCTGAAAATATAAACTCAACACTTCACTAAAATAATTACAGGATGGCACAAGTGCCCAGGAACAGGCTGGTTCAGCGAAGGGGCCCTTCCGGATGTGAACCTCCAGCCAGCTGGTCAAGGGGTGATTATACTAATGTTAAGCGCCTCACAGACCTCAGGATAGAGGACTCTCTAGTGTTTCATGTCAAAAGCTGCTGGTCAGCCCCTGTGTCTCGTTGAAGGCGAGCCTCTCTTGTTTGACATGGAAAACGCTGTTTGCACATAAACATCTTGAAGCTGGTCACGGAGTTTCTCGGTTTTATCCTCGGTGGCAGAACAGTTTCCGTGGCTTCTGAAGGGGGCTGTGAGCACTTTCCTTTTTTTATCCAGTTGCTAGTTAATGGATCTTGACCAAAGCAACCCTGTAGCCCTCAGCCCTCTACAAGCCCTCAGCCCTCAGCCCTCAGCCCACTGCAAGCACTCGCATTTTCAAGTCTCACAGCATCTCAGGGTGTGAGTGATGTATTCTGCACGGAAGCTGGTGCCATGTCTCTGTTCTACAGCACCCAGTGACAAGAGCCCAGCACCTGACGCTTGGCACTCTGAGGAGGTGAGAGAAAGAGGAGGAGAAGGGGAGCCCCAGGGCTCACCTACACTCAGTGGGGCCTGTAAAAACTCCAGGGAGGATGGTGAGAACGAAAACTATGAAGGCTGAAAAAAAAATGTGATCGAAGAAAGGCAAATTATACTGTGTGTGGCTGTGCGGTAAGTCGATAAGAGGCAACCGACTCACCGTATCTTTCCTCCCAGCTAGCAACGATGTACATCTTTCTGTGAAGGGAGAAGATAAACAGTAGCCCCAGCAGCTAGCGTGTGGAATGTGAATGTTCTGGGTGGACATTTCTGTACACGAACCCCAAAGCCCTGTGCTCCTTTCTCGTCCTCCTCTTCCTTGCCTCCCTTCCTTGGGGCTTTTGTTCTCTGTTAACACACATGCACAGCTTTATGCTAGAGTCTGTAAGTGAGAGAAAACACACTGGATCTGTCTTGAGTCTGGCTCTTTTCACATAACGACCTCCAGCCCCATTCGCTTTCCTGCAAATGTCCTGATTTTATTTTATTTTTTCTTACGGGGAAATAAAAATCCACAATGCGAATCAAATTACTTGATCTCCTTGTTCAAAACTTCTCAGCGACTTGTGTTTTAATCGGATTAAGAGCCTAGCTCCTCAGGCTGGTGATAAGTTCGCCACACCCTGTCCCTGCCCTCTCCCGGTGTCCACCCTCCCGGTGTCCACCCTCTGGCTTCAGCTAGACTCATGCTCTGAGGCGTTTGCTTCATCCTCAGCCCTGCCTGCAGAGGCCTGTCCTGACGCCATGCCCTGCTGCCGGCTCCACTTACACCACCTGCGGAACTTCACGGTCACGACCACAGCTTTCTCGTCCAGCCTGCTGATCTTCCTCAGTAGACCATGACCTCATCTCCCTTGCTTCCCGGTGTCTGACACAGAACCTCAAGTGCGATGACCCTTCTGAAAATATCTGGTGAACAAATAAAGGTCTTGCAAGGAAAGGGATAACATGAGCCTGTGGCCTGGACAAGCACGCTTGATGCTTTCTCCACCCTGCCTGGGTTGAGCCTGCAAATGAGGTCAGTGTTTAATCAATTGGCCCAAAGTGCCTTTAAACTACAGCTTCTCAGACAGAGTCAGAGATGAAAGGAAGAGGAAGTTGGGATTTCCTCAGAGAAAAGCCAACACTGACATTTCAAACAGAAGATACTCAGATGAAACACACCAATCCCTGCTTGAACTGGCCGGTGAGGTGCTCTTAATAGCCCTGAAAACAATAAGATGCGGTTCTCTCTCTCTTTTTTTCTTTCTCTATCTCTCCCTCCTTCTTCCCTTCTTCCCTCCTTTTCTCTCCCACAAGCCCCTCTTCCCAAGCAATAATCTTAGGAGGGAAATGCAATTACACCCATGCCTGTTTAAAATTTAAGAGCACAAAAATGAGTTGAGGTTCCTTTTTTTTTCCTTTTCGCAGGAAACAAATTAGCCCACAGTAGACTTGTGCCTGCAAGCAGCCCATTTAATTTGGTTACTTCCTATGCCTTGAGGCTAGCTTCTCCCACTAATTCTGCCAACTTCTTTCCATATCAGGGCTTATCTCGTTGCTGTCTGCAGAATCGTATGACAAGCGAGAGTCCACTCTGTATTTCATCTATTTAATCACCCCCATTGCCTGATCCCAGAAAGACTCTAACTACCGTGATGAGTCACTCTTACAAGCACTGGCTCTCTCATAAATTGATGCCCAATGGTTTCAGTCAGGCATACTAAATGTTAAAACCTACCCCATTAGGTTTATGGTTAGAATTCAATTCATAAAGTTCATGTTTCTAACACATTTGAGTTATAAAGGTTATAGGGTCCCCAACTAACACACACACACACACACACACTCACATGCACACACACATTTTACTTTGATTAAAGTGGGTGGTTCTGTTCTTTGCATATAGTAAGCCATAATCACTACTATTTTTAATCATTAAATTAATTAAACTTCAAATGGTGCCTGGCAAAATAAGTTGATGCCAATTCCAGGCCAGCCTGGGATATAAACCATGACCCTTCTTCTTAGGCCAGGAATGGTGGCACACACCTGCAGTCCTAGCACCTGTGAGGCTGAGGCAGGGGGATTATAAGTTTGAAGTCAGTCTTGGTTACAAAGCAAGACCCTGCTTCAATAAAACCAAACAAATGCGCAGCTTAAAGGTGGTCATTGAGATTTGCATGCCACAGTGCCCTTGCCTGAGACGGGTGTATCTCCTGCCAATGGGAAGTCCTTAGACCTTCCTTAGACAGTGCTTTGTCCCCGTGAGGCCTCGGGAAGGTTGCCCAGCTGGCCAGAAGAGTCTTTGAGCCAAAGGTCCTAAGTCTGACTCCAAAATCCTTCCAATGGTCTGGACAAATTTCTCAGTTACTTAATTTTGGTAAATTCCTTCTCTCTAAAATGGAAACAAAGCTCTCTGTGGTGAGATGCAAGAGACATTTGTCTCCGCACACACTTGGCACAAAGAATCCTTTCTCAACATTATTGCAGAGTTACTCTTGACTAGCCAAACCCACACACAATCCCAGCAGAAGACACTTAGAATGTCAGGCTGAGGAGACGGAAACGGCTTAGAGATTCTCCTAAGGTAAGAGGGCATGCTGCAGAGGCATGAGGACTATGGTTCAAATCCCCAGAACACACACAAAAAGCTTGGCGCTATGTAGCCGCAGCAGTATCGATGGGGCCGACAGGTGGATCGCTGGGTTTGCCACCAGTCTAGTGCGGTGTGTAGTGAGGGAGTCTGCATCAGGAAAAACAAAGCAGAGAGTGACACAGCAGAACATCCAGGTCACCTTCTGGTCTACACATGTGCACAGGCACATACGTGCACATATGTCACAAACGTGCACACACGGAGCGACTATTCGTACAGTGTTAATAGCAAGGGCAAGATCTGTAATGAGGTTTCCAGGTATAGAGTAGATAAGAGATGTTTGTATAAAAAATATATATTTACGTTGTTTATAAATATTCTTTTCAAGTTCATGGCAAGAAGGATCTTGAAGAAATGTTAGATGGAAGAGGCTTGTCCTGGTGCCTGCCTTTGGTCCCAGCTGCACTGGCCTCACACATCAGATGGTGGATGGCTGCATGGGCCATGAGCCGTCCACCTCGTTGGACTTGCACTGGCCAGGGAGTTCTGCTCTCATCTGCAACCTCCACTTCCTTGCTTAGAGCCTGGGATGGAGGAAGTACACAGCAAACATGCTCTCTTCTTATCTTCTTAGCTCAGAGCTGAAGAAGATTTGGTCTCAGCCAGACGCCATAGTTTTTCTTTTCATTGCCATCCTTAGGAATTTCCCTGCTCATCACATGATGGTCAAAAAGGTATTTCACCAGGAGCAAATTCTACCTTGTATGTGAATGACTCATGGCTCCAGTAAGGACTCACTTCCTCTCAGTGAGGACTCACTTCCCTCTTCTGTAGCATTGGTCCAGCCCCTTTCACTGACCTTCAGCTAAAAGAGAAAGCTAAGTAGACAAGACTGTGTGTGGTTCAAGAACTGAATGACTGCTACAGAAGACAGTGTGAGGAAATGGGTAAAGATGGCAGCCATCCTGTTAATGTGAAAGAGGAAAGACATTTGGGTTTTTCCTTCTTTCTCTCATCAAGGGAAAGGAAAAAAAAATCCATTAGTAACAAAACTTACACACAGTGGTAGATGGGCATCTTCAGAGTGGTGGCAGCTGGCATTCCAGAAGGCAGGCAGCATCTGCTCTTTTCGCACCCTTCCCTTGTGAGTCTGTGGGAGTATAGATTTAGCATGTTTATCCTATATTGTATGTCTAATATCCACTTATAAGTGAGTATATACCATGTGTGTCTTTCTGCTTCTGGGTTACCTCACTCAGGATAATCTTTTCTAGTTCCCACCATTTGCCTGCAAATTTCATGATTTCCTTTTTTTTTTTTTTTTTAATAGTTTAGTAGTATTCCATTGTGTACCACACTTGTAGATCACAGTTTCTGTATCCATTCCTGTGTTGAGGGACATCTAGGTTGTTTCCAGCTTCTGGCTATTAGGAATAGAGCTGCTATGAACATGGTTGAGCAAGACCCTAGGGAAGATGCTCAATCCTCATTCAGAAGGACAAACTCGATAGACATCAGAAGCAGAGAAGAGAGAGATCAGGACAGGAGACTTCCACAGAGGGCCTCTGAAAGATTCTACTGATTGAGGTATCGAAGGAGATGCTGAGACCCATAGCCAAACTGGTCAGAGTGCAGGGAATCTTATGAAAGAAGGGGGAGATAGAAAGACCTGGAGGGGACAGGAGCTCCAAATGGAGACCAAAAAAAACTGAGCCCTGGGAGCCCTTCAGAGACTGATACCTCAACCAAGGACAATGCATGGATAGGGCCTAAAACTCCAGCTCAGATGGAGCCCATAGACTCAGTCTCCAAGAGGGGTCCCTAATAAGGGGAGCAAGGACTTTCTCTGGCGTGAGTCTGTGGGAGGCTCCTCCCAAGAGTAGGACGTCAGCTATCCCTGCAGATAGCATCACTCTCCTCACACACCTGAGTTTGGAGACCGGGGTTAGACTCTCCGGCTTTGCCAGCTGCCCACGGTCAGCTCAGGGAGCTCCCTTTCCCTCCTACTGATTCATCTTGGCAGGTGAAGCCAGCATAAAGCAAAGGTTTTTAAAACATGGCTATCTTAAATGCCAGGGAACATTACACATGTACATACACAAATACACATGTAATCAGTATGTGTGTGTGTGTACGTGTGTGTGTGTGTGTGTGTGTGTGTGTGTGTGTGTGTGTGTGTGTGTGTGTATGTTACATAGAAAGAAACTGCATAAATTGCTGCTGGGAATGTAAAGTAGACCAGCTACTTTGGAAATCAATATGGAGCTTCCTCAAAAATCTAAAAATGGACATACAATATGACCATAATGCCCAGCTATCCCAGCTTTGGAAATGTGCACAAAACACACCAACATGTCACAGTGGTATGCATTGTGACTCAACTCCCAATAGCTGAGTTGTACGTCCAGCCTATATGTCCAGCTACAGAGGAATGGAAAGAGGAATTTCCACAGCAACAAAATTTCTTTCATCCATGAAGAAGAAGGAAGCTCTGTCTTTGGCGGGAAAATGGATACAACCGGAGATAACCGTAAGAAGAAAATTGGGTCTCAGAGACGTAAGTATCCACGCTTTCTCTTGCATGGGTCCCAGCCTTTACAGATAAGATTATTTGTGTGCAGGTGTCTTAACACAGAACCAAATAGTTTAGGGTGAGGTGGGACCGTGAGGTGGAGGCATGTGCACCACGGACGTGAGTGAAATGGCCTAAGGCGATTTGCACAATGCAAAGGTTTGCAACACAGCTGTGTTGATTTCAGAGTGTAGAAGTCCAGCCCAGAACACACAGCTCTGGCTGTAGAGTCAGGCAGCTTGGATTCTGGCCCACCAACACCTTATGAGGATTCAGGTAGCTTAGCGTGTTGAGCCTTAGTGTCTCCAGCTAGAAAATGAGGCAGGTGGTCCAGAGGCTCCCCAAATTTCCTCATGGCATAAAAATAAATGCATTCCTGTATGTTCAGCTCATTGACTCCATTGCATGTGATTGTTCTTGCATTACTAATAATACTAATGATTCCATTGTGGATGCTAAATTAAAGGGCGTTTTAGCTGCTAAATCTTTTCTAGATTAATTTTCCAAATGATTATTGGAGAAAGCAAAAGTCCCTGCTCATCTATATTTGAAATGGCCACATATGTGTGTATATATAAACAGGTAAGGTAAGAACTCTAAATGGCATCTACAAGCAACTAGGGAATCTTTGCAACATTTATTGTGGCATAAAGAAAAAGCTGTGCTAATGTGTGTAGCCTCAGTAATAACGTATCTACATGATCCATGTACAGCGAGGCCAGCAAACTCCACATGTAGAAATAAGCCATCCATTACTTAGGGTTTTCCAGATATTAACATAGGAAACCAACAAATAATAAATATAAATTTTTTTTTTTTGCAATTGTAATTTCAGTTCACTGTAGGGTTGTTCATCTCCACTTGGTTCTGTTGCCTCATTAAGTACAGTCTCAGGAGGTGGAGTCTCCGCTCCAAGTCAGCTCCCCGCGCTGTACTCTCTCTGTCTTCCTTCCAGATCAGTCATGCCTGGGCCCAGAGTCAAGTCCATTCTTTCATATAGCTACAAGTTTTCCCTCCCCCTGCCTCAACTTCCCTGCCTTTATTCACACACACACACACACACACACTAAGAGAGACAGAGACAGACAGAGAGAAAAAGTCACAAGAAGACACAGAGACAGAGAGAACCTTTTATGTAATACAAACTATCTTTTAAATTATTGTTTTATTTTTTTAATAATTTATCCATTTTATATCCCGATTGTAGCCCCCCTCCCATATCCCGATTGTAGCCCCCCTCCCTCAACTCGGTCCCACCCTCCCTCTCTCTTACCCAATCTCCTCCCCCTAGTCTGTTGAAAGGGGAGTTCTCCTCCACTGCTATCTGCCCCTAGCTTATCAAGTCTCATCAGGACTGCCTGGGTCCTCTTCCTCTGTGGCCTGGCAAGGCAGAATTGCCAGGGGGAAGTAATCAAAGAGTAGATAACCAAGTTCATGCCAGAGGCAGCCCCTGCTCCCCTTTCTTGGGGACCCACATGGAGACTGAGCTGCCCATGGGCTACATCTAAGCAGGGGTCTAGGTCCTCTTCCGCATCAGTCTCTGCAGACTCCCCTGGGCCTTGTGGGGCTCCTGTCCCCTCCATGTCCTTCTATCCTCCACTTCTTCCATAAGACTCCCTGAGCTCTGCCCAAAGTTTGGCTGTGCATCTCAGCATCTGCATTGATTCCTTGTTGGGTGGAGCCTTTCAGAGGACCCTCTACACTAGGCTCACATCCTGTTTCCTCTCTTCCACCACCTCTGGTGTCTATCCACCTTGCCATTCTGAATGAGATTTAAGCATCTTCCCTAGGGTCCTCCTTGTTGTTTAGCTTCTTTAGGTCTGTAGATTTTAGTATGTTTATCCTTAATTATACAGCTAATATCCACTTATAAGTGAATATATACCATGATCTTTTCTAGTTCCATCCATTTGCCTGCAAATTTTATAATTTCCTTGTTTTTAATAGCTGAGTAGTATTCCATTGTGTAAATGTGCCACAATTTCTGTATCCATTCCTCTGTTGAAGGACATCTGGGTTGTTTTCAGTTCCTGGCTATTATGAATAAAGCTGCTATAAACATAGTTGAGCAAATGTCCTTGTTGAATGGTGGAGCATCTTTAGGTATACGCCCAGGAATGGGATAGCTGGGTCTTGAGGTAGCACTATTCCAAATTTTCTAAGAAAGTACCAGATAGATTTCCAAAATAGTTGTACACATTTGTATTCCCAGCAGCAATGGAGGAGGGCTCTCCTTTCTCCACATCCTTGCCAGCATGTGTTATCACTTGAGGGTTTTTTGTTTTTTTTTTTTTTTTTTATTAGCCATGCTGATGGGTGTAAGGTGAAATCTCAGAATCATTTTGGTTGGTGTTTCCTGATGACTAAAGATGTTGAAGATATTTCTTTAAGTGTTTCTCCACCATTCAATATTACTCTGTTGAGAATTCTCTGTTTAGTTCTGCATCCCATTTTTAACTGGATTATTTGTGGGTGTCTAATTTCTTGAGTTCTTTATATATTCTGGATTTTAGCCCCGTTAGATGTAGTGTTGGTGAAGATCTTTTCCCAGTCTGTAGGCTGTCATTTTGTTCTTATGACAGTGTCATTTGCTTTATAGAAGCTTTTCAGTTTATGAGGTCTCATTTATTAATTGTTGATCTTAGAGCCTGAGCTGTTGGTATCCTGTTCAGGAAGTTGACTCCTGTGCCAATGAGTCCGAGGCTCTTCCCCACTTTTTCTTCCAAGAAATTTAGTGTTTCTGGTTTTATGTTGAGGTCTTTGATCCACTTGAACTTTAGTTTAGTGCAGGGAGATAAATATGGATCTATTTGCATTTTTCTTCATGCAGATGTCCAGTTAGAACAGCACCATTTGTTGAAGATGCTCTCTCTCTTTATTTTTTTTTCCATTGTATGGTTTTGACTTCTTTGTCAAAAACTCAGGTGTCCATAAATGTGTGGGTTTATTTCTGGGCCTTCTATTTGATTCCATTGACCCACCATTCTATTTCTATGCCAGTACCGTGCAGTTTTAATAACTGTTGCACGATAGTACAGCTTGGGAGCAGAGATGGAGATACCTCTAGAAGATCTTTTGTTGTAGAGGATTGTTTTAGCTATCCTGTGTTTTTTGTTTTTCCATATGAAATTGAGAATTTTTTTCAAGTTCTGTAAAGAATTATGTTGGTATTTTGATTAGAATTGCATTGAATCTGTAGATTGCTTTTGGTAAGTTGGCCATTTTTGCTATGTTAATCCTACTGAGCCATGAGCATGGGAGATCTTTCCATATTCTGATAGCTTTTTCAATTTCTTTCTTCAGAGACTTGAAATATTTTAATTTAGTTTTATTTTATTAATTACACTTTATTCACTTTGTATCTCTCCCGTAAGCCCCCTCCCTCTTCCCCTCCCGGTCCCAACCTCCCTCCCCCTTCTTCACCCATGCCCCTTCCCAAGTCCACTGATAGGGGAGGTCCTCCTCTCCTTCCTTTTGATCTTAGTCTATCAGATCTCATCAGAAGTGGCTGCATTGTCATCTTCTGTGGCCTGGTAAGGCTGCTCCCCACTCAGGGGGAGGTGATCAAACAGCAGGCCAATCAGATTATGTCAGAGGCAGTCCCTCTTCCCATTACTATGTAACCGACTTGGACACTAAACTGCCATGGATTACATCTGTGAAGGGGTTCTAGGTTATCTCCATGCCTGGTACTTGGTTGGAGTACAAGTCTCTGGGAAGACCCCTGTGTTCAAATTTTCTGGTTCTGTTGCTCTCCTTGTGGAGCTCCTGTCCTCTTAACTCTTACTATTTCCCACTTCTTACATAAGATTCCATGTACTCTGCCCAACAGTTGGCCATAAGTCTCAGCGTCTGCTTTGATAGTCTGAAGGGTAGAGCCTTTCAGAGGCCCTCTGTCGCAGGTTCCTAGGTTGTTTCCTGTTTTCTTCTTCTGATGCTCTTGCTGAGAGGTCCTGAGTTCAATTCCCGACAACCACAGGGTGGCTCACAACCATATACAATGAGATCTGGCGCCCTCTTCTGGCATGCATGCAGGAAGTTTTGTTTTTGTTTTTTTTTGGGTTTTTTTTGTTGTTGTTGTTCTTGTTGTTTTATGTATATACAGGTCTTTCACTTGCTTCCTGTGAGTTACACTAAGATTCTTTACATTTTCTGTGTGTGTGTGGTTATTGTGAAGGGTGGTGTCTTCTTAATTTCTTTCTCATTTGTTTTCTGTACACAGGAGGGCTACTGATTTTTTTTTTTAAGTTAGTTTTGTATCTGGACACTTTGCTGAAGGTGTTTATCAACTGTATGAGTTCCCTGGTAGAATTTTGGGGGTCCTCATAAATACTATCATATCATCTACAAATAGTGATACTTTGACTTCTTCTTTTCTGCTTTGAATCCCCTTGATCTCCTTTAGTTGTCTTATTGCTCTAGCTAGAACTTCAAGTACTATGTTGAAGAGGTATGGAGAGAGTGGGCAGCCTTGCCTTGTCCCTGATTTCAGTGGGACTGATTTGAGTTTCTCTATATTTAGTTTGATGTTGTCTATAGGCTTCTTGTATATTGCCTTTACTATGTTTAAGTAGTGCCTTGTATCAAACCGAATCTAAGAACACATCAAAAACACCACCCACTCTGACCAAGTAGGCTTCATCACAGGCATGCAGGGGTGGTCCAATATACAGAAATCTATTGATGTAATCTGACATATAAACAAACTGATCACATGATCATCTCCTTAGATGCCAAAAAAGCATTTGATAAAAATCCAGGACCCATTCATGTTTAAAGTCTTGGAGAGATCAGGGATACAAACCATCTTTAAATTGTTCCATGTTTGCTCTCCCTAATATTCCTCTCCTGTCCACTTCTCAGTCTCCCAGGCTACGAATGCAGTTATAGAGTGTCCTCAAAATCAGCTCCCCTTCCTTCCATTCCCAACTCTACACAAAGAGGCCAGAAAACCACCCTCTGAAGGCTTGGGACCTAGCTGTGCCTCTTCTGAATTCTGGCTCCAAGTATCTTGGTGTCTGCTTCATATTGCCACTTAGATTTTACAACAATCAAGTGTAACACCCTCCTTCTAATGGGAGCTGAAGGGAGTCCAAAGAAAGGACTCTGTGTAGCACCGAGCTGAATGGGGGTGGGGTGGGACCAGCAGACACGGGGAGGTATGCAGAAGGAGTCATTGCTCCTCCAAATCTAGGGGTGCTACTGCCTGACTGTCTTCCTTTCCCCAGTACTCACACTGTACCAAAGAACCAAAGTTGACAACATTGAGAATAAAACCATTAAAGACAGATTAGGTGAAAATGAGATCAATCATGTTGAGTCCTAAAGGCTGATGTCCTTGTAAGATGAAGTTCTTCAGAGGAAAGAGCACATTAAGGCACAGTGGAAAACGTCTACCCATGATCCAGAAAGTCCAGGAGCTCTTCTGTCCTCCCATGGCCTGATTAGAACCCAGCTATGCTGACACAGTGGCCTTGAACTTCTGTTGACTTCAAAACTGTGAGAAAATGCACTTCTGCCATTGAAGCCGCACTTTCTTTAGTGGTCTGTGACAGCTGTTCACAGGCTGCCAGGGGGTCCTAGTGGTGACCACCGAGAACCACAGCAACAGGAAGGCCTTTGAGCATCCTGTGTCTTCAACCAAAGGACCCGAATTGGAGCCACTGGTGAGCCATGACTTGGCAGAGAGGGCACAACCCCTCTCTTCCCTGCACCCTGTCCTCTCAGCTGTGTTCCATTAGCCTAACAGGAAGCTCAGGGCAGGGAGATTAGGTGTTGAGGTCTATGGC
Source organism: Meriones unguiculatus (assembly GCF_030254825.1). Taxonomy (NCBI): domain Eukaryota; kingdom Metazoa; phylum Chordata; class Mammalia; order Rodentia; family Muridae; genus Meriones; species Meriones unguiculatus. Next base: position 177,027,395 of record NC_083351.1, read on the forward strand.
AGTCAACTCCCAAGGCACAGAGCAAAGTCAATGGCTCTGGGGGAGGCTATGGAGACTGGTGAACGAACATGCCTGACATCTGTTCAGTCAGGCTCTTATTGTTCTTGGAGTCTTGTTCTCCTGATCTGGAATTCATCCCAGTAACTCAAATGTCATTCTGCTCAGGCCAACCATGTTGCAGCCATCCTTGACTCTATTGACAAATTCTCTTTTCTTTGCCTTGGATATACTTCCAGAACTGAGGCTGAGATCATAGCTCAGCCAGCAAAGGGCTTGCTACCCACCTATGAAGAATTGAGTTTGACCTTGAGATATCTCTCCCCTCCCACAGCGGTATGGTGGTGTGTGCTTGTAACTTCAGATCTGGGAAGGCAGAGATAGGCAGGCATGCGGAGCTTCCTGGACGCTCTACACAGCTGAATTATAGCTCCAGGCCGGCGAGGAGACTGTCTCAAGAAAACAAGGTGGTGAGAAATGACACCTGAAGCTGACCGCTGACCTCCACACCTTCAAGCTTCTGCATCCACATGTGTGGACCTTCACATACATGGACACATACATCTACACACGGAAAGAAAAATGAAATATCTAAAAGTGTTCAGAATAGACCAGATTTTCTGTCCTCCGCACACGCTTGCTTATCTTGGCCCAAGATCTGGTTCCCACATGTGCCTACAGCCATTCTCCTCTGCAAGGTCTGTCGTCCCGAGGAACCATGCTTGAGCGGAACTGCGCCTTCTCTTCTTCCTTCCGCCAGCATCAACTGTTGTCATCAACCTCTGTCACCACCACCATTGCTATCACCTCTGCCACCACCATCACCATCATTGCCGTCACCTCTGCTACCACCACCAATACCACCATTGTCATCACCTGTCATCACCATCACCACCATTGTCATCACCACCACCATTGTCAACACCACCACCATTGTCATCACCATTACCACCATTGTCATCACCTCTGTCATCACTACCATCACCACCATTGTCATCACCTGTCATCACTATCACCATCACCACCATTGTCATCGCCTGTCATCACTATCACCATCACCACCATTGTCATCACGTCTGTCATCACCACCATCATCAACCCCACTGTCATCACCTCTGCCACCACTACCACCACCATCAACACCGCCACCACCATCACCACCACTACTATTGTCACCACCACCACTAACATCACCAACACCACCATCATCGTCATCATCATCACCACAGCCACCACTGCCGCCACGTCCCAGAGTCAATCTCTCTCCCAGTCATATGGAGGTCACTTCAAGGCAGGGCTCCCCAACCCTGCAGAAGTCAGGTCTCCCATCCACACTGCGGCCTTCTGGCCTGCGGGGCTTCCCGTCAAAGCACGGGCCGTTCTCTCCTGTTGTCTCCCAGGCAGATTCTAATGGCGCTCAAATAAATGCAAAAAGTTATTGACCCCCACATTAGAATAAGCCTCGTGGCCTTTCTGAATATATAAGTTGGACGCATAAATAATGCATTCTCGTTTATTAGAAAGTCATGCAAGTTGTAAAATTATAAGGAAGAAAGCAGAAGATAAAATAGCTTAAGTCCTGCTGCCCGCAACAGTCTTCATTAATATTTATGTGGCTGAACTTTCACATGACTTCAGGCACTTCCGCATCGGTACCCCACATTTTGGATAAATAGATTTCCATTATACATACCTTTTAAATAGTAGACGCAACTTTCCCCTGATCTTCAAACTTTCTGTTTACTCATGTCTCTTTTCTCGTTCCCTTCACCCCATCCTGGACCTTTCCATGCTCCTTTACATGACCCTGGACCCCAGAGGGAAATGTTAACAATTTGGAATAGAGCCTTTCATGTTTGTTTCATGGCTTCATTGTCATGTGTGAATATTTAAGGACATATATTTGGTTTTGTGGTCATTTGCACTATGAAAGTTAGACCATACAGTATTTGCTGCTCCTCTCTCGCTCCTGAGAAAGAACCTTTGGTCAACTGGCGTTGACGTGTGGTTTGTCCATTGCTGCATCATGGTATAAACAGATCACACCACCTGTCCAAGCTGCTGTTGATGACAATTCAGAGTACTCACAAACACTCCAGAACGAATATAATGTTCTTTTTCAAATTCATTTGTTTAGAGTTCTCTATAAAGTAGGTTGATCATACCATGTCTCTATCCTAAAATTATATACATACCGCCAAGTCATGAGGCTCTGAGGTTGCAATACTGTCATTTTATCACCAATGCATGATATTAATGAAACTGAAAAGTTAAAAGTGCATGATTTTTTTTTATTCATGACGAGGAACAATTCATTGAAAAGCAAATACAAAAATGATCATCTGAAATGCAATTTTAAAACCATAGATACTCCTGTCTTATCAAATTAGTGAAAAAGTTAAAGAGAATTTGTACTTACGCGGATGTACATGTGGTACAGAGGAGACAGACACTATTAACACAGGAAATACTAATTTTCTGGCTCTGTGTCCTAAGCTTCTTTCATGCTCCCCAGCTCTTATTTTTGCTCTTATTTTGTAGTGTTCTGATCCTGGTGTACAATGTGCTCTGTGGTCACACCTCATCCCTTACCAGCTCCAGCGCCCTGCCGCACACTTCCCCATTCTCTCCTAGTTTTTCCTGTGATAGTTGTGAGCCCTGTACTTCATACGCCAAACTCTGATGCTCGTGGGATTCCTTTTAGCACATGAGAAGGGGTAGGGGCAGATTTTCTCTTTCTTCCAGATAGGAAGCAAACGGTCCTGGCATCCCTCATTCAATACTTTATTCCTCTCCAAATGTGGGGGCTGGGCATTTGATCAGGCACTGTCCCCGCTGGCTTACATTCGCCTTGGTGAGCGCATAAAGCAGACTGTTCTACCCACTGGCTCTCTGGGCTCTTCAGCTCGTCAACTATGGATTAGGAGACTTGGCAGTCTTGGGTGACCCTTGGGTATACACAAGGAATACTCTCTGCTTCTTCGGAGAACCCCAATGAATCCATTTCCTGTTTCACTGACCTCCCTTTTCCTGGTCAGCTTTGCTCCAGAGAGCGGGCTCATGTTGGGATTTCTGAGCTGATGGCTCTTTTGGGGAGGGGAGGAGGGATTCAATCTCTAGATACATGAAGCTTGAAAGCCAAGGGAGTTTGTCACAAAGTTGCTGCCGGGCCACACAATTCCACTGCCCTTCTTTCTTGTACCTTTCATATGCTTCCTACAGTTCTGGGATTATGCAATCATGATTCTCCATTGCACTCAGGGGAAAGAAGAGGGAGAAACATCATTTCCCTGTGGGTCAATCTTCTATGGCTTCTTTATGTGTGTTCTCTGATGTTGAGATATTGAAGGGAATTGCATTTAACCAATAAATTTAACTTTGGAAAAGCCCAGGCTTTGTTAGTGAGAAAAAATGACTGTCACGTGCTGACAACACCCAAGCGTTCCTTTGGTTTGACAGTGCCTGAGCCCGCTTCATGGCTGAAATGTATGAGGTGCCGACGGATCTTCGGAGCTTAATTTTCTCATTTCTGCCTGTTCAGTTATCACACTGGCTCTGCTTTTTTGTCATCTTCTGCATTAGCATTTACCGAGATGATCGTTTGGAGGAAGCTTCCGGGAAGTTGACATGGTGGTCGTTTTATACGGTATATTTCCAGCCACATTTGGACTGAAAAAAAAATCACATTTAAAAAATGATAGAACCAGAAGGAAACATGGAAACACCTCACAGGCGCTATCAACACAGCATCTATCCGGCTGTGGAGGCTTCATGCTGTAGCTGCCTCTGCTGGACTTCGGGCAGCGCCTCTGGACCCCACGTAAGTGGTCACAAGAATACTACCTACAGGGCCAGGGAGCTTGCCTCATGCTTGATGATATAAGTTCCGTTCCTAGGACCCACACGGTGAAAGGAGGAACTGACCCCACGGGTCATCCTCCGATTCCCACAGTGTGCTAAGCAAATGGATAAAAAGTCTGCTCACTTTTCCAATGAACAGGAAAACTTAAGGACCGTTGTGCCACACGGAAGCCAGTGAACACATATTGAGCTTCACTGTCCACAAAGATTGTATGACACTATTTTGCCTCTCCTCACTTCTCAGAGGCATGGTTCTAGCTCATCCCTCCTTTCCATAATCTCTGTGTCCTTCACGACGGGAGCAGGAGTGTGGGTTCCTGAGCACGGATCCCTCTCCGGAATCTCAACACTTGCAGCTTGTCGCTGATGTCTCTCTCGGAGAGACACATCGAAGCTTGAGACTGTGAAAACTGTGTCTTCGCTGCTGGTCTCATCACTTGGAAAGTGTTAATTGGTATTAGCTGAAGGCAGATCATGCTGGCGTTTGCTAATATGATGGTCCTGTTCCTATTTGCCACAGAGAAAGCACGGTTCTAATTGAAAGGCAGCTCCGCAGCCTCCCAGGTAGGGAAGAGAAAAGCGCTGATAATTTGCTCAGTGTCACACTTGCTTTGCTCTTCATTAGACTGAGGGAAGAAGACGGTGATTGCACGTGCCCTGTAGGGAGAATGGAGCACAATGCAAGCGTGCCTGGTTTTCACTATTGACTAGGAACCCAAGCAGCCTGCTGGACAGAAGACAGTCCTTCCTTTAGACAAGGCCTCCATAGCCAAATGTGATCGCCTTCCCTTATGGCACACACTTCCCTAAAACAGTATTCATCCATACATGAAAATGTTCCCAGTGAACGATGCATGGCAGGCACCTTTCTAGGCACTAGTGTTGAGACAGGCTGTGTTCTTCCAATAGCAGACGTCATTCGGGAGCCATGCAATCTCAGTTTCTGTAAGAGGTGCAGAAGCAGGGCAGAGTAGGGAGGTGGATGAGGAGGTGATGGATGATACTTTTATTTTAGATGGCAAAGCCAGGACAGCCTCTGCGAGAGATCACATTTGAGCGGAGACCAGAACCAGTGAGGAGGGGATAACGGGGAAGTGTGGGGTAAAGATTTCACAATGAGTAAGAAAGGCCACAGGCTCAGGGGCACAGTCTGCCTGGGTGGATCTGAAGACATGGGAGGTCGGGGGATGTGGCCTGGACCCCAGAGGGTCGCCATGAGATGGCTTTGAGCTACATGACTAACTAGAAGCCTGTTGAGCTGAGCTTTGATCAAGACTCCCTGACCCCACCCTTGTTTTGTAGCATGGCTTTTGAGCTCATTTGAGCTCTCTCTGTCAACCAGGAAGTTAAATATCTGCTTCATGAGATTATTGTGGAGTTTAAATGAAATAAGCTCCTTGCAGATTTCAGAACAGGAGCCATGATATAAATACAAACTTAAAACACTATCATTATTTTCTTCTTACTGGATATGAAATGGTAAGGCTGGAAAGAGGGAGGTTTTGGTTCCCTGAATTTTCTGTTTTTTTTTTTTTTTTTTTTTTTTTTTTTTTTTTTTTTTTTTTTTTACTGAGCAATTCATGGAGGAGTGAGGCTTTCAACTTGGCAGCATACAGGCATGGGCAGGAATGTAGAAGCAATTTTAGCCTAGGAGGAAGATTGAATTTCCAGTGTCAAGACACTAGGACTCTTACCATGAATGCAGTTTCCTGCAGGTGCCCAAGGCTTGTAGAGTTTGTCATCTTATTGGGGAAATTAAAATGAGTCACAAAAATCAAATAACAGTAAAGGAGACTGTAACAAATAGCCAGGAAAGCACACTTTACCTCTTCTTGTGTGGTCCATGACCCAGGAGCCTCGGATGTCAGAAGAATAGTAGCGAAACACGTGCCAGACCTGGGTCTGTAGTTAGCAAAAGTCCACATAGGGTTTTGTTGTTGTTGTTGTTGTTGTAATACAGTTTTTTATTTTATTTTCTTCTTTTTTTTCCTTTATCTTTATTTATTATAATTTATTCACTTTGTATCCTGGCTGTAGCCCCCTCCCTCATCTCCTCCCGGTCCGCCCTCCCTCCTTCTTCTCCCCCATGTCTCTCCCCTACTCCACTAATAGGGGAGATCCTCCTCCCCTTCTATCTGACCCTAGCTTATCAGGTCTCATCAGGACTGTCTGGATCCTTTGTGGCCTGGTAAGGCCACCTCACCAGGGAGAAGTGCAGATCAAAGAGCAGGCAACAGAGTTTATGACAGAGACAGCCCCCGTTCTCCTTACTAGGGAACCCACATGGAGACTGAGTCTATGGGCTACATATGAGCAGGGGGTCTAAGTCTGCTCCATGCATGGTCCTTGGTTGGTGCCTCAGTCTCTGCAGGACCCGCCTGGGCCCAGATTTCTATCTTTTCTCTTTTTCTTCCTTCCTTCCTTCCTTCCTTCCTTCCTTCCTTCCTTCCTTCCTTCCTTCCTTCCTTCCTTTCTTTCTTTCTTTCTTTCTTTCTTTCTTTCTTTCTTTCTTTCTTTCTCTGTTGTTCTCCTTGTGGAGCTCCTGTTCCCTCCAGATTTTTCTATCTCCTCCTTCTTCCATAAGATTCCCTGCACTCTGCCCAAAGCTTGGCTATCTCAGCAAATCTGCTTCAAATCTCAGCATCTGCTTCAATACCCTGCTGAGTTTTATGCACACAAATATATGGAAAATGCTTTTAGAACAGTGTTTCTGAAGTTTGGTAAAGCTTGAAGAAATGCCAGGTGGAGGGACTGGGTACCCCATTCTCACCAGGCATATGAACCCAGAACATCCAGGGATGAGTTCCTTGAATCTTTATCTCCTAATGTACAATTTTAAAAAGAAGTCAAGAGCAATTATACTTATTGAGCAAGTAAATATCCCACACATTTTGAACTTATAAAAATCACCTACTAATACCAAATTGTACCAGTTGTATAAAAAGTGACTTTGAACCTTATAGAGGCTGGGAGAAGTGACTTGGTTCTGAAAAATCCTTTTACTAGGAGTTTACAAATTATTTTCCTCAGCTTTAAAGAGGGATATTGGAGTTGGATATGGAAGTCTGAGACAGGAGGGTTGCTGTGAATTCAGGGCCAGCCTAGATTACATTGTGAGTTGCAGACTATAATGTGATACAGTTAGACACACTGGAGGGAAGGGGAAAGGGAAGGTGGGAGAAATGGAGGGAGAGACAGAAGGAGGGAGGGAGGAAGGGAGGGAGGAAGAGATGGAGGGAGAGAAGGAAGGATGGGTGTAAGTATTTATTTATAATGTTGTTTACAAAAACACACCCATATACATAATGAACATCAATCCTTGCTGATTCTGGAAACTTCTATAGAACCATACTTTTATCTGGAGTGACCTTTGCCCGGTAACCATGTGACTGGCTGTGGTTCTCCACCACCCTCCTGAGCAAACACCACACTGCTGTGGCCAGGCCTTCCACAGCTCGGCACAGCTCGCTGCTGCTGCTGCTGCTGCTGCTGCTGCTGCTGCTGCTGCTGCTGCTGCTGCTGCTGCTATCATCGCTCCTCACAGGCTCCCCTCCTCAGAGCATCACGCCAGCCTTTCAGCTGGGGGCACAGACGGCCATCTGAAGGGAAAGGCTGGCGTCTGTGCCTCAACTGAAAGCCACGGTCCACAAACCAGCCTCGTCGTTTCCGTCTCTTCTAGGCAGGTAAACAGCGGCACCAGCGAGTGTTCACTGAGATGGATCCCTGCGCTCTGGTGCTCACATTGCCCCACGCCTTCTGCGCGCTTCTTAAGGACCGGGGCCTGCGCTGCCTTCTGTGTGAAGTCGTCCACGAAGATCGTTCTGACGCTAGAGAGACGAGTGCTCCGTCCACTGCACTGCTCTGGGTACTTTGTGGGTTCTTTTGTCCTGTTATTCCTTGGTTGTGTGTTTGTCTCAGCTTCTCATTACGGCATGAGCTCCCCACGTCAAGGACTGCTGCTCATCTCTACGCTGCTCCTCTTTGTACTTTTGTTGAATGAAAAATAAGAGCATTTTCCCAACACAGACAGGAGAGTGGGGTGGAGAGAGAAACCATATACACATACAACAAAATGGTCTTTCAGATTCCAGAGCTGCGGCCGAGAGACTCATGTCAAGAGTGTGTCTAACAGATCCCTTCAGGTCCTCCAGTCCTGACTGTGCAGCCCCATTCCAGCCTGCCACAAGGCTGAGAGCCCATTGCCAGGACCATGAAGAGGGCAGCTCTAGAGCTGGCAGTCGATGAGAGGGACCCAGTGCTGCCAAGATGCCACAGGGTGCCCAGCCAGTGGGGTGGACCTCAGTGTGAAGCCTCCAGCTCTGGGACAAGGCGTTAACTGCATCCACTTGTCAGCACCTCAGCACTTCCATCCTGGTCAGGCTTCCCCCTGGGAAAAGCAAAGCACTCACACCAACAGCCCACACACCTGAGGAAGGGTGGGAGGAGCCAGGGCCCGGCTGCTGTGCCGGCAAAGCTCTTGAGTGTGTGGCAGAGCCTTGTATCGCCAGGTGCGGGCTCCAGGTCAGGAAGTGTGCTTTCCAGAGGGTGCTCAGGGCTGGAGAAGCCACAAGAAATGTCCTCCCTCAGTATGTGTGTGAGGGCTGAAAAGACACAATGTGGCTTCAGGTGTTAGCTCCGTTGTTTGGTTTGGAAAACTGCAGTTTTCCTGCCCGGCTTGGAGAGTTTGCTTTCAGTATCTGTGGGCACTGCTTCGTGAGCTTGCTAAAATTTTTCTATTTAAATGCATTAAGCCTGTTTTAGGGTCGAGGAAAGCAGTGTGTTCATTTCCCCCGATAATGAGTATTTGATAAGTATCCAGGTACTGAACACTTTGTAGACACATCGTAGGATTTATAATTCTTGGTCAGGAGAATGTGTTGGAAGGAGACATTCTGATGCCAAATGTGGTGGAACCTTCAACACTGACTCAAAAAAGAAGAGAAGAAATGCCCACTGGTGATTAGTTCACAGAATGCACCTGGTCACTGGCCTTCTGTTACCATCATCCTTGCCACATAAAAACATCTTCTATCTGGTAGCCCTAAGCATGTGCCAAGGACGAGTGATGAAATAAAGCAGTCTCAAATCTGAGAGGAAGATGTGGCCTTTGCCCTGATGGCAATGAGCAGTGCCGTGAGCGTTCGGTTGTTCCTTATTTAATTAACTGTGATGGGGTATTGATGTGCTGCAATTGTTTGTCCTAATAACGAGATCCAAAATTAGAATGGCAACCACTCACTTAGACAGCTGCCACGGAAAATGAGCATGTGAAAATGCGCCTTGGTCAAGGTAACGGCATAGGGACAGCAAACCCCCACGATTCTGTCAGGGCGGTTTATTTTCCATTCCGAGCATAGTTAACAGCAGCAGCAGTTACCGAGTCCGCTCCTTCCAATCCGGGGAGCAAGGATAAACACGCAGCCTGGAGTGTGCTAATCGCAGCGCAACGCAGCAACAGGCATTGAACAATTTGGGTCAGTTCCTTGCGACGTTTAATTAGAGTAATATGTCTGCTTGCAATCCATAGCCGATGTGACAAGCTAATGTGTCCACGTACAGACAAATTAACCTCTGCCCGTCAGCTGCGAGGATCCGTGAGAAAGCTGCCATGTTTGGCTTCTCTCCTCGTGAGACTGAAGGAAACTTAATGATGATTACCAACACAAATGTTAACAGAGCGCGTATCTCACATGAAGTGCCTTCCATGCGACACAGTGTTCTGGGCAAGCTATCAGACTCCGCCAATTATAGGGATGGACGTTTGTGCTCCCTCCCCTTCACTCCAAAAAATTTCATTATGATAAACTCTATCTTCAGAACACTTTTAAGGGTACCCCATACTCCGTCTTCACAAAAGCCCAGAAGACTCTTACACTGATTCTCGGACCGACACTGATGCGTAATGATTCCAGAAGGTCCATGGTTAGCATTACAGCTCACTCTCAGTGCTGCACATCCCACAGACTCAGGAAGATGTGGGATAGGCTGAACCTGCTGCTGCAGTCCTGCATGCCCCATCCGTCCCTGTCACTCCGCACCAGCTCCCGGCAAACACTACTCTGACGTCTCCATGGCTTTCTAGACGGCCATATTGTTGGAATCACATATTGTGCAGCCTTGTAAGGCAGGCTTTTTTCACTTAGCAAGGAGCCAAGTAAACCTTCTCCATGGAGAAAACTGGATTTCCTCCTTGCACTGAATGATACCCTCCATCCTGAATGCGTTGTCGCCAGGTTCCATGGTGTCGGTGTTCTGGGTTTCTGGCCATTTTAATAGGTCTGTAAGAGTTATTTCATTGATTTCTTTCCCCCTGAAACTACATGATGCTGTGATTTATGTCATACACTGACCGCCTGGGCATCTTCTTTGGCAAAGGGTCTATTGACATCTGGGACATTTTTTAAGGAGGCTGGCTGCTTTCTTATTGTTGAGTTCCTTTGTTTTATAAAACGGGCTGGAACACGTTGCTTTCTTATTTACATAAAACAGAAATAACTGAGTCATGTGTGTGTATGTGCATGCGTGGGCACACATCTGTGTTGGGTGCACGCACAGGCATTCATGAGCCTGTGGCGCCCATGGGCCAACTTCACCTTGTTTTGCGATGCGTGGCCTCTCACTAGGCTAGCTGGTTAGTGGGACCCTGGGTGTGCTCTGGGGTTGTGCAGCATTGAACGTGGCTGCGGGGGGTCAGACTTGGGGGGTTGTGATTTTGTGGCAAGCGCTTTAGTGACTGAGCTATTTCCAAAACAGTTCAGTCAGTAAAATACTTGCTGAACAGTAACCCAGCTGCAATTAGGCCCCAAGTTACTGAAATTTAAGCATGATCACCTCAAAAGAGAGAGCTCTACGCTTTTTTACCTAAAGCAGTCCCAACTTCTCTACTTTATTAAACTGTCTTTACTCAGTTTTGAAGGTGGAATTCAGGAGGCATTTCCAAAAAAGGACTTTGGGAAGATGTGGGTTATGGATACTGACTCTGCTTGGCTGGGGAGAGAAGGGAAGGAGCCAGAACCTTACTGGTATTTCAGGTCCTCCCGGCCTGCCTTCAAAAATGTGTGTGTAGAGTAGACGGGAGCAATTACCAGCTTATGCCAGAGTTTGGTCACCTTAGGATAGGAAAAGAGCGAGGTCTTCAGGCACATGCTTGGCCAAGAGCACAGAGTAATTGCAGGGTTTGCAAGAGATTGTTCAGGGGCGTGTAAGCAGGGGTCAAAGGGCTTTTAAAGGTCACATTTAGACATTATTTCCCTCCCTCTCTTCCCCGTGGGCTGAAGCCAGCTCTGCCTTCTCTCAGTGTGCCCAATCTGTTAAGTCCTCCAGGGACCCCGGAAGTGAGGAGGACCGCAGTGCTCCAGGGACCCTGGCACTGAGGAGGACAGTGGAGTTATGGGAAACACTCTGCCGCTCTCTGCAGAATGTGGTGGCACGTTCCCATGTGTCCAGTGTGCGACATCAGCTGTGCGGCCATACTTAGGGGAAGTCCCCATGTTCAAACGCCAGCCAAAGAAATAAGGCCAGCGGAGGCCAGCAACGCCTTGTGAGGGACACAGAAGACGAGCAAAGTCAAAAGGGACAAAGGCCCTGGGGTCCTTTGGTCTTGGGAAGAGAAAGCGGCTCCTGGATGTGTCCTTAGATGCGGGATGCTTTATATTCAGAAGGCGCATCAGGCGTGGGAACACTTCCCCAGTGGGGACAGAGCAGGGAACAATGGGCTCAGGAGAGAGGCGGAGGCATGCCTGTGAACAAGGAGGGTTTCCTGACACTGGCGGTTATAAAGCATTATAATAGGACACTGCAGAGGCTGTCTTATCTGCTTCCCCACAGAATTTTAAGAATACGACAGACACCTCTTGTAAAAATGGTTTAGCTAAAACCTCCCTGGAGGCGGGAGGCTGGATCAGATAGCTTCTCAGGGGCGCATTCAGCCCTGTGTTTACCATTTTAAAATCGGACTACAAAGCATTTTCAGATGAGCCCTACCCCGCAAACCCAGAGCTATGTCATTTTTCTCTTCCCACCCGCAAGCTCCATCCAATCTTATTTTCTCTGTTTATCCCTTGCTTTGCTGATGTCTGCTTGACCCCTGCTCTTTAGTTATCATGCTCATGCTGCTGTGAATGCTGTTGAGGCACGAGGATGCTATTGAAGATGGATGGGGTGTTCTCAAGGACAGAGAAAAGATGGCCTGTCAGTGCATCACAGAATGGCTCACAGGCCTTCTGTACTTGGAAATGCAGTCTCCAGTGAAGCCAGCTTTTTTTTTAGCAACTTTTTCTTCCTTTTAAAATTCTTTTTGGGGAGGGGGTTATCTTGTTTGTTGCTGTTGGTTGGTTGGCTGGTTTTGCATTGACTTTAGCCTTCACATAAGACTGCAGTGTGTGATGGGGAAGCTCACGGCTTGCTCTTCCTCACACTAGTCACACAAACCATCTACAGACAGCGCCATCTTGAGCGTCTTGTGCCCAAGGAGACCCAAGGTAGCTGCTGCCGGCTTTGTTCTCTGTCCGGCAAGGCAGATGCGGGAGCTCACAAATGGTACTTCAGCCCGTGAAGGGCTCTTCTGAAACCCGCACTTTTCCACCTCCAGATGGCTGCCTGCTGTCTGTAATTCAAAATGGAACAAATCCATGCATGTTCTTCCCAGGACAGCTCTGAACAAGAGCAGGTTGAAAATTAAGAGGCTGAAATTTACAAAGCCAAAAAATTACCTGAGACGTACTCAGTTGGAGTCATTTGAAAGACAATATGGTATCTAAGGTCAAGAGGGGAAATGGCTGTACTCAATAGAGACAACATAACTATTGGCTTTAAATTTAAGGACAAGTGTTGTATGTAAGATACATACCACTCATATAAACAGCGGTGTATATGCAAATGAACACGCCAGTTTGTAAAATGGGGCACTCTTTTACATGTAAAACAGTAGGTAAAAATTTACTGTTTAGATATTCAGACATGGAAGAAGTGCCATGTTTTATAAAGCATTTTGATTAGATTCCTTTTGAGTCCACATGTAGACTGTGGGCACAAATCTTGGGTTATTTCAGTTTCTTGCTTCATTTCCTGGAGACATCAGGAGCCCACAACACTTAATGAGATGTGAAATCATCAGGCCAGGGCTTCTGGCCCACAGGAGTGGGTGTTTCTTAGCCCGGCACCACCAAGTGTGGCTGCTGCCCGTCTGTCTTGGTCACCATCTGTGTTTGTCACTAGAGTGCCCTCAGCCTCCCTCTCCAAAGAGAACTCACACCTGTTGCTGTTTTCCGGCCCACTCCTCTCTATCACGGTGGAAGGGAGCCTCACGTCCTGGGTCCCACTGTGTTCTGGGGCTCTAGAACCATTTGAGGCTCTTTCACGTAGACGGCGCCAGCTGTAGCTTGTTGAGCGAAATGGAAAGTAAAATTGCTCAGGGCATCTTCAGAAACACCGGAACTTCTGCGAGGGCGGCAGGACACGGCCCTCGCTCACTGGCCCGACATTAAGTAGCTGTGCGCATGCTTGTCGACAGCTGGCTGCCAGGCACGCATGCGCACGCGCCCCTAAGCAAAGCACAGATCCTCCGGCCTCAGGGCCTCCTGTTTCTGTAGTCTGTCTCTCCACCAGAATGCCGGTCCCTTCCCCTCAGAGCCTGGGCTGGCCTCTTGCTCTTTCTCTTGTCTTCTCCACACAAGCCGGCTTCCTAACTCTGTAAAGTCCACTCCTGTGATAACTTTGTTTGTTTATTTGTTTTAGTTTTAATTTTTGGTTCTTTGTTTCAGTTTTCTTGTTTTTCAGGGTTTTTTTTTTTTTTTTTTGAGACAGGGCTTCTCCGTATAGACCTGGCTGCCCTGGAACTCTGAGATCCACCTGCCTCTGCCTGCCAAGTGCTGGGATTAAAGGCATGCACCACCACTGCCCAGCTCTGTTTTTTTTTTTTAACTTCCAATTATTAGTCTGCCATTTCTACAGAATGTGTTTTTGAGACACGGAGGTTCTGTGCAGACATCCCTGACTCTTCCCGCTAAGCTTCTCTTTTTCGAGTGACTCTAGTTTCCAGTGGAATTTGGAAAAAGGCAATGTGGAACAGAAATGGGGGTGTCCTCAGCTCACTAGCAAGAGGTCACTTTTGTTGATCTCTCCGGCTTGGCCTCTCCATCTGAACTGTCAATCATAATGCTATGCAGCCTTTCACAATAAATGTGAACAGAGCAGCTTCAATGTTCATTGCAGTGGGAAAGTCACAATTCACAGCTCTCTGTACCCCACAAAAAAGAATGTCTAAGTCATTAAAATACAAAACGCACACAAACACCTCGAGGGGGGGAAACCACGTTTAGTCTGCAGTCTGTAATTTGTTAGCTCATCACTGATTTTAACCAACTATTAACACAGTGATGTTGTGTTTTATATATAGGTGTGTATGTGTCACCTCATTCATACATTACATAGCATGTGTACATACACATATATGACACATAATGACCAACAGAAACAAACATGGGTCCCCTTATGGTTTGACAGGGGCGGGCAGACAGCAGATATAAACCAGATATTCAGTTGCATGATTGATGTTTAGAAATAATTTTCGGATTTCATGATTTTTCAGAGCTACACATGCAAAGGTGGACTAGTCAGCTAGGAAGGTCTCCACACGGTGCCGAGCTTGGAGCCTGAGCTGCCCTGTGGTAACCAGTCTCTGCCGGGGTGACGGAAGGTGACCTGCTTCTCTGAGCTCTCACCATCTGTTGTTTTAAAATTTTTTAATTTGTTTATTTATTTTATTAATTACAGTTTATTCACTTTGTATCCCAAATGTAGCCTCCTCCCTTGCCCCCTCCCAACCCTACCCTTGCTCCCTCATCTCCTCCCATGCCCCTCCCCCAGTCCACTGATAGGGGAGGGCCTCCTTCCCTCTGACTCTAGCCTATCAGATCTCATCAGGACTGGCTGCATTGTCTTCCTCTGTGGCCTGGTAAGGCTGTTCCCCCCATCAGGGGAAGGTGAGCAAAGAGCCAGGCACTGAGTTCATGTCAGAGACAGCCTCTGTTCCCATTACTAGGGAATCCAGTTGGACACTGAGCTGCCATGAGCTATATCTGTGCAGGGGTTCTGGGTTATCTGCATGCATAGTCCTTATTTGGAGTATCAGTCTCAGAAAAGACCCCTGGGCCCAGATATTTTGGTTCTATTGCTCTCCTTGTGGAGCTCCTGTCTCCTCCAGGCTTTTCTATCTCCTCCTTCTTTCATAAGATTCCCTGCATTCTGCCCAAAGTTTGGCTATGAATCTCAGCATCTGCTTTGATACACCGCTTTCAGAGGCTGGCTCCTCTGCGGTAGGATCCTGTCCTTTTCCCTGTAAAAATGGCCATCTTACCAAAAGCAGTCTACAGATTCAATGCAATTCCCATCAAATTACCAACACAATTCTTTAGAGACCTTGAAAGAAAAACTCTCAACTTCATATGGAATAACAAGAAACCCAGAATTGCTAAAACAATCCTCTACATTAAAAGATCTTCTGGAGGTATCTCCGTACCTGATCTCAAGCTGTACAATAGAGCAACAGCAATAAAAACTGCATGGTACTGGTATAGAAACAGGCTGGTGGATCAGTGGAATCTAATAGAAGACCCAGAAATAAACCCACACACTTATGGACACCTGATTTTTGACAAAGATGCCAAATCCATACAATGGAAAAAGACAGCATCTTCAACAAATAATGCTGGTCTAACTGGATGTCTACATGCAGAAAAATGCAAATAGATCCATACTTATCACCCTGGACAAAATTAAGTCCAAGTGCATCAAAGACCTCAATATAAAACCAGACACATTAAACCTGTTAGAAGAAAAAGTGGGGAAGAGCCTTGAACTCATTGGCACAGGAGACAACTTCCTGAACAGAACACCAACAGCACAAGCTCTAAGATCAACAATGAATAAATGGGACCTCATGAAACTGAAAAACTTCTGTAAAGCAAAGGACACTGTAGTCAGAACAAAATGATAACCTACAGTTTGGGAAAGGATCTTCACCAACCCTATATCTGACAGAGGACTGATATCTAGAATATATAAAGAACTCAAGAAGTTAAACAGCAACAAGTCAAGTAATCCAATTAAAAATGGTGTACAGAGCTAAACAGAGAATTCTCAATAGATGAAAATCAAATGGCAGAGGAAATACTTAAAGAAATGCTCAACATCCTTAGCTATCAGGGAAATGCAAATCAAAACGACCCTGAGATTTCACCTTACACCCATCAGAATGGCTAAGATAAAAAACTCAAGTGACAACACATGTTAGAGAGGTTGTGGAGAAAGGGGAACTCTCCTCCATTGCTGGTGGGAATGTAAACTTGTACAACCACTTTGGAAATCAATCTGTCACTTTCTCAGACAATTAGAATTGTGCTACTCCAAGATCCAGCTATACCACTCCTGGGCATATATCTAAAAGATGCTCAAGTATACAAAAGGACATTTGCTCAAATATGTTAATAGCAGCTTTATTTGTAATAGCCAGAAGCTGGAAACAACCCAGATGTCTCTCAGTTGGGAAATGGATTCAGAAATTGTGGTACATTTATACAATGGAACCCTATTAAGCAATTAAAAACAGGGAAATCATGAAATTTGTAGGCAAATGGTGGGAACTAGAAAAGATCATCCTGAGTGAGGTATCCCAGAAGCAGAAAGACATATATGGTATATACTCACTTATAAGTGGATATTAGACATATAATATAGAATAATCATACTAAAATCTGTACACCTAAAGAAGCTAATCAAGGAGGAGGACCCTGGGTAAGATGCTCAATCATCATTCAGAAAGACAAATGGGACAGACATCTCACCATATCTTTTTTATTTTAATTTTTATTAATTACAATTTATTCACGTTGTATCCCCCTGTAGCTCACTCCTTTATCCCCTCCCAATCCCACCTTCCCTCCCCCTTCTCCACCCATGCCCCTCCCCCAGTCCACTGATAGGGGAGGTCTACCTCCTCTTTCTTCTGATTCTAATCTATCAGGTCTCATCAGGAATAGCTGCATTCCTGTGGCCTGGTAAGGCTGCTCCCCCCTCAGGGGGAGGTGATAAAAAAGCAGGTCCATCAGTTCACGTCAGAGACAGTCCCTGTTCCCATTACTAGGGAACCCACTTGGACACTGAACTGCCATGAGCTACATCTGTGCAGGGCTTCTAGGTTATCTCCATGAATGGTCCTTGGTTGGAGTATCAGTCTCAGAAAAGACCCCTGTGCCCAGATTTTTGGGTTCTGTTGCTTTCCTTGTGGAGTTCCTGTCCTCTCCAGGTCTTACTATTTCCCACTTCTTTCATAAGGTTCCTTGCAGTCTGCCCAAAAGTTTGGTCATAAGTCTCAGCATCTGCTCTGATACCCCGCAGGGTAGAGCCTTTCAGAGGCCCTCTGTGCCAGGCTCCTGTTCTGTTTCCTGTTTTTTCCTTCTTCTGATGTCCATCTTCTTTGCCTTTCTGAATAGCCAGAGATTTAATATAGGATAAATGTACAAAATCTGTACACCTAAAAAAACTAATAAAGAAGGAAGACTCTGGCTAAAATCTCACCATCTCTTAACCATTTAATACTCACAGTAATTTACAGCTACCCCTCTGGCTAATGTCATTTTTCAGGTAGGAAAACTGAAGAACAACAAGATTAAGCAACTTGTCCAAGATCACACAGCAAGAAAAATACACAGAAAGCCTGGCCGTAGACTCCACTCTCTCTCTTTTTAATAATTTATTTAATTTTATTTTATGTGTCTTAATGTGAAGGCGTCAGATCCCTTGGAAACAGCATTACAAACAGTTGTGAGCTGCCATGTGGGTGCTGGGAATTGAACCTGGGTCATTTAGAAAGAACATATACAGTGCTCTTAACTACTGAGCCATCTCTCCAGCCCAACTCCACTCTCTTAAAGCAACGAATCTATCATTTCATGTATTTGACATTGACTTGTGACTCCTGATAATACTTTATCCATCACACATTGAAAGCAATGCAAATTACTAGGAAAACACGCAAATGAGACTATGGCAAACTTAAGGGGCTCGCTCTTCAAAAGAACAAAAAGGAATGCATAACTCAAAATCAAAGCTGATTGATTGAGTTACATAAAAACTTAGGACTGTTAGGAAAACCAATTGTAAGACAAGGAACAAATGAGGAAAAACACTTGCATCATGAGTAATAATCAAAGGGTTAAATTATACAATTTACTAAGAACATCTACAAATCAATAATAGAATATTTCAATTGGAAATGGAAAGTTACATAAAGGGAAGGTCCCCGAAAGAACAAATGACCAGTTCCTGATGTGAGTGGCAGTGTTCTGAGAGCCAATAGACTAATAAAAGCAGCACGGAGACTCTACTTTTGTCCGTGGCTTCTAGAGAGGATAGAGTGAGAGATCCTGAAAGCACTAGCATGAGGGGCAAGACGCTCTTCTCTGGCGTTTCAGAGAGAGCAATGATAACAGCATTCGGGAAGGGAATGTGGTAGTTCCAGTCAAATGTTAAAAGGCACATGCCTTCTATCCATCAGTCAGCCTCTAGGGTCTCAACAAGACAACATCAGAAAAGTGTCTGAAGCCTCAGCTGGGTGATATCACGAAAGTCTTGGAGGTTATAATTAAATAGAGAGAAAACAATCCCACAAACCCACAGAGCAAAGCAGGTCAATTACGGCTCAGCAAAAAAGGCTGAAAAAATACATTATAACATGATATATCTGTAATTAAATTATTCACAGTGACGTGGAAAGACCTCCCAGAAAACTGTGAAGGGAAAAGAACAAAGTGCAATCAAATGACCACGCTGCAGTTGTGTTGAAGTGTGTGATACACTGTGGTTGACCAGAGTCACCAGAGCTCACTCCTCTTGGCTGACAGGAAGTGTGCACCCTTAGACCGGTTCCTCTTCGTGTGTCACCTCTTTATGGTTAGTACTGACTGTCAACCTGGCAGGGTCTGGTATCATGAGGAAGGAGCTTCTGGCCAAGTGTAGGGGGAATTGTCTAGGTTGGGTTACATGAATATCCATGGTGCCTGTGGTGGGTTTAAATGTGTTTTTGTTTTGGTCCCAGGTGTAGGGTGTGGGGCTGATTCAGATGGTCCACAGCAGCAGACTATTTGCCTCATGTGGGCTCTGAGAGGAACTCTTTGCCAGCTGCAGATGGTTTAAATCCGGGGACTCTGGAGAGAGAACAAATGCCAGAGCCCAGAGTGTAGAGGAGCTCAGAGAAAGAACAAGGCTGCTGCTGCTTCCCCCTGTGGCTCAGTTGTTGTTGTGAGACAAGCAGATAGAGATCTCCTGAAGTGAGGACTGGACTGGCTCCAAGGAACCCAGCGAGCCTAACCAGCAGGAAGCAGCTAAGAGAACTGCACCCCCTCTCCCACTAACACTTTCTCCTACCTGGTGCTGGGGTGTTGGAAGGGACTGGGGTGGAATAGGAAGAAAAAGATACAAAAATGTAAACAAATGAGTTTTTTAAAAGTAGGCCAACAGGCACCATTACATGAGCTAAGTTTGAGGACTGCACCAAATGGGGAGAGCATGGTGAGCAGAAGGCATGTGTCTCTGCTTTCTGCCTACAGACAGTGCAATCACCCCCTCAAGGGCCTGGCCAGACTCCTCCCACGTCAAGACTGTACAGGGATCACAGTTAAAATAAGCCCCTCCTTACCTAGGTTGCTTTCCCAGAAACTTTGTTACAGCAACAAAACAAATAAACTAAGACAACCTCCAAATAAGCACACACAATGATGCTCTGTCAATCAAATCTTAGTGTGTAGGTCCTGTGCTTTGTGGGCACACACCTGCAGGTCAGAGTCCACCTTGGGTGCCACTGTTTTTGTTTTGTTTGTTTTGTTTTAGGTAAAGTCTCTGGATGGTATCTGGGGCTTGATGGTTCAGCTAGGCTGGCCGGCCAACAAGCTCCAGAGATCCATGAGTCTGTACCTCCTCAGCTCTGGGATTCCAGGGTCTACCACCTAATGCACGTGCTGGGACCCAACTCAGGTCCTCACCCTTGTACGGCAGGCACATGGCTGCCTGAGCCCCTCAAATTTCTCTTCTTCAACTTCTAACTTTTAAAATTACAAATTCAGGAAAACAGGAAACCAAGGGTCCCAGAGCTGAGTGACTTGGCTAAAGGGACACAGGAGTGAATTTTAGAACCAAGATTCAGTCACTACAAATTCAGTATTTTATCCCAACCACAGATTTCTCTCTCATCTTATAGATGAAGATACTTAGTTATAATGGCCTGCTTCCAGAGAACCCAATAGATACCCTCTGTCCTGTTCTTTTAGCCCTGGAAAGACTCTTGGACTGAGCCGAGTCCTCTTACATCAGCAGGGATTTAACTAAGGTCCCTCCCTCGCGTGGCTCCGGTGGGGGTGGGGTGCTTCTGAGGTTATATGCACAGATGTGTGACAAATACATGTGTGATACAATACGTTTATACAAAGCTTTTTCAACCTGTTTGTAACAGTCACTCTAATAACAAGATCTACTTTTAAACCAGGCTGTCCTGCAACCTATCAGTATAATCGATGAAGAAATAGTTACTTAATGTGCACAGGCAGGAAAGGCCTTGGCCGGCATTTATTAGCAGTTAAGTTGTGGTACAGAATCTGTGTAGCGAGAGGAGTTGGGAGAGATAATCATTAGGGAAGAGAAAGGGCACCATGGGGTCTTTTGGGCAGAGGGAGGGTTAAGGAAAGAGGTTAGGAAGTGGAGGAACCGATGTTTCCAGGATTTTATGTTCAGAAATGAGGAAGAATGAAAACTCTTTGTCCTGGGGTCGTAGTTCAGATCAGCGGCCACAGACTACCATTAAATGCAGCCCGCCTGCTGTACTCCCAGGCCATCAGCATGCAACGCAGGAAGGAAAGCTACATTGAAGAGAAGATAAAAAGGGCATACTGAGAAGAGACTAAAATGCCTTGAGTCTCAAACCTGCTCATCGATCTTTCCGACTGCAGGCCGAGCAAACTCAGGACACGACCCACACCTGGGTCAGTCATGGCCTGTGCGCATCTTGGCATAATCTGGCCACGGAAAAGCCAGTCGCTCTAAGGAAGTTGCTGTCCTTTGGCTGAAGGACCCTCTGCTCTCAGCAGCTGAACCGGCTTGTACTCCAGCCTCAAATCTGAATTGAGTTCTGTGTGGATGCTAGGTTTAGCTTTCCCTTCCCTCACACATCAAACAGGCACACTTGATATTTAAAGGAGGGCTGCTATTTTTAGTTGGTTGGTGCACATCTGTCGGCCTTCCTCCTTAATGGCCTGCTCGGTAGAAGAGAGGAGAAAAGCCAGCTGAAATCATGTTGTTGTTCACCAACATGATTAGTTTCCTCAGGTTGACAGCCAGCCTTAACAAGATTCTCCTCTTCAGGAAAGGCTCTTTTGATGGATGGTGTCCCTGTGGCTCTAAACTGAAGCGCAGAATCGAGTTCTGTCGCTGGTGTCGCTCTCCTGCTCAGTCAGGTGTAATTGATAAAACCCCACACCTTCTATGCCCCCAAGAGCAGGGCCAAGACACAGGACGGGCACTGTGTTTCTTCTTTTCTTTCCCCTTTCTCTTAAGTATCGTCCCTGGCTCTGCCCTTCTCAGCCTGAACTTGGTTACAGATAATACCGTAGGCAGGCAGCAGTCGAGTTTATTAAGTCAACACACATTTTAGAAGAAAACCCAAACCCTCTAGATCAAAATTACAAAAGGAAAAGCAAAGCACCACATTGCCTACAAAACAAAGAAACGGGATGTGGTGAGAGATCCCAGAGATTCAGGCTGGAATGGGTCGAACTATTTTGAAACTATTGGTCTCCCAATAAATTATATAAAGAAGTCACTCATTGCCTCCTCCAGCCCAGAAGGCCGAGAAGGATTAAGCTTGACTAAACCTTGAATTTCTCTCTTAAAGTGTGCTAGGCTCCTGCCAAACTGTCCTTCCTCTGTCTGCTCACCACGTGTATTTGTGCCACCTGGACTGTGTTTGTGACAGCTTCGCCACTGTCTGCGGTCGCCAGGCTGAGTGGACAGTCTTTGGGAGGGTCGGGACAGCTCACCTAGGATGTCAGAACACCCATAGACGGGAAGGAAGAGCTTTGAAAATCAGGACTAACAGCTGGCCTGGGGGGTACCTGAGCTGGCGGAGCACTTGCCAGGCCTGCATCAGGCGCTAGGTTCAAGCACCGGCAGTGCAGAGAGAAGCACGGCTGGTCTGGGCTGCCTGAGAGCCTGCCTCAGAGGTGCTCTGTATCAGTAAGCGTGTCGCCTCCCTACGGAGAAGCACATCCAGGGTGCCCACACACACTTCTGTACTTCATACTCTGTGAGATCTACAGCATGACCCACCGGTCCGTACTGCACCTGTCCAGCTGGAGTGTCTGAAAGGCTCTCGTCGTTGGCCTGAACTCTGCAAGTTAGCAAACTAGGAGTGTTTCTTACTTTCTACATATGAGCAGGAGCAAACCTGGAAAGGTCTAGTCCCAGCACAATAATGTTATTTAAAAAATTTGAAAAGCTGGAATCTGCAGCAGAAAATGGTCCATCCTCAGGCCTGTTCACAGAAGCGGCTGTTCAGTCAGCCCTCACCAAGGTGCTGGGCACCGTGGCTCCAAGATAAGCTGCCGCCATGGTTGCAGCTTCACTAAAGAGGATGTGTGGTAAGCTCTGCGCTCACCAACGGCAATTCTTGCACCACAGCACCTCCGTTTTGCCATCGCCAATCTTGTCCGAGTGAGCGCTGGCAAGAGGCCTGCCGTGTGGCAAGTGCGTGCTGAGCTTCGGGATCAGGAAGGTGCAGGATATGCACAGTGATGGGGTAGTATCTGATGTCATCCCGACTCGCTGCTGTGCAGTCTGCTCCCAAAGGAGAGCACGCCCTTCCGTCTGGGACCTCCGAGTGCACTTGGTGGCTTGAGTGAGAACGGGCCCCCCATAAGTTTGAATGCTCAGTCCAGGTCGGTGGAACTGTTTGTGAAGGGTTATGAGGTGTGGCCTTGTCAGAGGAGGTGTGTCGCTGCGGATGGGCTCTGAGGTTTCAAAAGCCCTCACCATGTCTGTGCTCCCAAAGGTCAGGATGTGCTTCCCACAAGGCAAGCCTCCTGTCAGCGCTCGTAGGAACTAGATTACCTATGATTAAATAAAATGGAATGTTGTGATCCAACCAGCGCCTCTGGTGAAACAAGCCTCCAGTGTGACCGTGAGCAGGCAACTCGTTTGTCAAAGGTCACTCCATCATGGGGTGGCAGGTCTGAGTCCAGAGCTGCTGTAGACAGTTGAAAACTCGGTCTTTATGCTGTATATCAGAGCTACAAGCTTTGTCCCAACGCCTCCTTTTTAATACCTGGGTGTCTGCATTGTCCCACAAGAGCCGTTCTCAGGAAAAGCCACAAGCACACTAGCTGTCAGAACCAGTGCCCAGAGCCACCAGCTACGGTGTGCGTGGAGAGAAGCCTGCATCATGAGTTGGAAATGCAGACAAAATTTCTGACAAAAGAGATTTTCATTAAATTATAATTAAGATACAGTCAACAAACTGTAAATAGCATGTTACATTTTTTTTGTTGGATTTTGGCCTAAACTTCCCAAAACATTTATTTCAAAAAAGTTTTAACAGCTTTATTGAGATCAAACTCAAATATCAGTATGTGAACATAAATAGAGAAATACATTAATGTATATTTTATTAGTATCTATATATTATTTAAGTATATAAAATCCATATTTATATTACTAGTAGCTATATATTTATAGGTTTATTAATACATAAAATGTATTTACTGTATACATTTGGCTACTTTAAACACGGTCAGTTTTGAACCTAGCAGGTTCTCACTAAGGATAGAGGTAATATACCAGCATCTACAAAGGTCACCCGGGGCTCCCTGCCCTCTGTTGTGTTGGAGCAGCACTTAGCAGCAAATCTGAACAGTTCATGGATTTCATAATATTTAGAATTTTTAAATGCCAAGAAGAAACAGATTTTCTACTTAAAAAAATGTTTATGTTCTGCTGACTGCAGATCGTTACCAGGAAGGCAGAACGTCAGAAATGGAACCAGAAGTTATGCACATGAGAGCCAAAGGCTGCCTTCATTTCTTTCCTGTCGCAGTGATTAAAACACTGTGACAAAACCAATGAGAGATCGAGAAACAGAGAGAGAGATTCAGAGACAGGCAGAGACAAAGACAGATGTCCAGAGAGAGAGAGAGAGAGAGACAGAGACACAAAAAGAGACACAGAGACCGACAGAGAGGGGGAGAGAGAGACAGAGAGAAGGAGAGAGACAGGAGAGAGATGAGACAGAGAGTCAGGGAGCGCAGGGACGTGAAGGCAGCAGGAGACAGCTGCTCACCCTGCCTGCACAGCCAGGAAGCAGAGGGCAGCATTTGTGTATTGCGCTCGGTGCCCTTTCTCTTCTCTATAGTCCAGGGTCCCAGCCAGGAAGCAATGCCTCCTCAGTTACTGCAAACGACACAATATTCCACAGACGTCCCCAGGGACCGTCCAGGTGCTTGAGGACCCTGCCAGGTAAACACTGACATCACAGGGGATGGGCAGGAGCTAGGGACTTGACCACAAACTGTTTGGCTACAGTTCATTCAGCTGGTTATTAACCAGCCTTAGTGAGTGACGGGTCAAGGGGTCAGAGCCACCTGCTGACGGAGGAAAGACTGTCACAGAAACGGAAATCAGCAACTTGACCACGGCTGATCACTAACTCTTCTGTCTGGATGTAAACAGTAGGGCAATCTGACATGGCATTTTCTCGCAGGAGAAGTTCTTTCAAAGGGTTGTGGGGACAGCTCCGTGGAGAACACGCTCGCTGAGGACTCACACTCAGCCCTGTAGCCCCTGTAAAGAGCACAGGGAGTAAGAAGTGGTGTCCTACAAAACAAAGTCTGGGGAATGTTACCTGTGGCTGACCTCTGGCTTACACATGCACAAGCAGCCCCCCCACACACACACATGTGCTCGAGTGCAGCGTGCAACATACACAGATGAAATAGTCATTTTACATGGAAATAACATCAGAATTTAACTCTCTTCTGGCTACAGTGTGTTGAAGGGCCTGGGGGTGGCCAGCGATGTGCTCCAGAGGAAAAGGGTGTAAGACAGTGTGTAAAACTGAAGCTGTCCCATGCGGACTGTGTTTACACAGCACAGTTTCTCACAGAGATTAGCAGAAAGGGAAGCCATTAACATTCACAGGATGAAAAATGCATGAAGAACGGAACAGAACGGCGGCCGGTTAGGGTGTGCTGTCTTGCTTTTAAAGGCGGCTTTTGAGGGTCTTGCTTTTCAGGCCCCCCAACTTTCACCTCTTTCCTGGAGGGAGGGGATTTTTTTTGTCATTTTCTCTATGATGCTATAATCAAAGGAGAAGTATATGAGAAGCCTGATAATTTTGGAGTCTTCATTTCAGACCATTAAAGCTGTATTGCATAATTTCCTTTCTAAAGATTGGGACTCTTCAGAAAATGAACAGATGAAAGGCCTCGGCTCTCAAGGCTACTTGCTCAGCCACTTATACAAATGACATATAATAACATGCATTCTGAAACTAGTCATTTTTCCCTCAGTACCCCAGAGCACCATGAGCTGATGCGGTCTGGATTAAGCCCTTCCGTTGCAGAGGCCCTTCAATCACAGAGGCGGTGCCGAGCACAGCACAACCCCGCAACGCTCAGCATATGAAATTAGATTCCCCATCAAAAACAAAACAAAGCAAAACAAAATTTGTGTGTGGCTGAAATTATGATTCTGGGTTCAGGCCTCCAGCTCGAGAACCAACATTGATGCAGAATTGATGAAACTGCCAAGTGGGATTTGCATTGTTTGATCTCCACAGCCCTGGAATAACATGGCCTAAAGCTACAGTTTCTATAAACTTACTTGCACAAACGACTTAGGCAGTGCAGATGTATTGACACAGAGGGCCCATGAATGACATTAGGGCTACTTAGGAAGGGAGGGAAAGAAAGGACAAAATAACAGCAAAAGAACGCAGCAATTGGTTCTGAAAATTACCTTTTTCCAGTGAACCTCTCTGAAAAATTACCTTTTTCTGCTGAATCTCACTCAAAAATTACCTTCTCCAGCTGAAGCTCTCTCAAAGTGCCTTGATGGCAAGCAATGTAGTTTTAAGTTGAAAATGTCACAAGGCCACGAGAAGAAATTGATAGAAAATTTCAGGGTTTCTTGTTGATATTTGAAGCAGCCCTGGCTTTTGTTTCTTAACGCTGATCTGCTCCTCTGCGCTCCCGCTTTGATTTCTGTATTGCCCAAACCAGCGTGCTTCCAGGCTTAATGGCTTCGCCGAGAAGGGTGCTCGGAGATGTGCTTGCTACCAGTGGGAGAGCGGTAAACATGTTTTCAGTCCCCCGCTCACCTCAGAACTTCAAGGCAGTGCAGTGAATAAAATCTGAAGTCTGTTCATCCTCCGAAGGAAGTCATGATTGCGCACTTGAAGGGCAGTTTGAGGGGAAACAGAGATTCTGATTCTTGAGTCAAAAGACGGGAAAGGCCCCTCGGCCTTGGAGGAAGCAAGCAGGTGCAACAGTCTGGGCTTCAGCCCCGACTCCACCTCACGCTGGAGCGCCACCCTGGCAGAGCCCCGTGGGGCGAGAGCGGGCACAGTCAGGTCCAGCCATGATATTCCACGGCTTCCGTTTAGTCCAGAGGAAGTGTGTCACAATGGTTGTTCATCGTCACTGTGGCTCTAAAAGAAGCCGTTGCTTTCGTTGTGTGCGTGTGTGTGTGTGTGTGTGTGTGTGTGTGTGTGAGTGTGTGTGGTGGGGGGAGGGTACGCACACTCTGGCAGTGTGTTCCCACTGAAAAAGAAGCGTTTCCTGTTCTGGGGGCCTCCGTATGGTCTCCAGAAAGACAGTGGGAGTCACTACGCTGGACTAGGCTACAACTGTACTTGGGAACTGTACTTCCAAGTGGCTGGATGCTGGTGGACACGTTTTTCCTCCTTCCGTTCACTGTCGCCTTCCTTCTCCTCCGCTGTCTGCCCCCCCCCACCGCCACCGCCTTTTCCCAGCCCCAGTCTGTGTCTTCTCTCTTTTCTTCTAATTCCCAAGTGGTTTAATTCACCTGAGAGCCTCCTACAGGAACTATAGGTAAAAGACTTTGTGAGTGGTTATGGTCAGTATCGATCGTGATTTTTTTTTTAATTCATGGAATAATTAATATTGGGAGTATGCCAAATGATGATTTAGATTAAGTCTTTGAAATAGAATTTCGTCACTTTCCCTCTCCCTTACCTCCCTGACCTTTCCAGCCTTTTCCACCCACCCTCCCTCAAACCCCACACACAGGACTTCTGACTCTCAACTTGAAAACCTGTCTTGACTGGTTGTGTGTGCTATATGTGTGTGTGCATGCAGAATCATGCACACACACACACACACACACACACATTTATAAGTGCAACCTGCTGAGTTTGATTGTGTGGGTGGTGGTGTGGAGATGGCTTCAAGGCTTAGCACTCTGCCTTGAAGGACCACTACGAAGGCTCGTCCCAGGCAGGAGCTAACTCTCCTTCTCCCCGCTTGTTAGTTGCTCGCCGTCCTTTGTCTAGGGGTGCGACCCTTTGAAATCGTACCCTTCCACTCAGACATGCCACGGATCACTGTTCCAGCCATTCAAGCGTACTCACTTCTGGGGGAGACGTTCACATCAGGCTTCCTGCTGCTCTGGCTCTGCTGTTCCCTGAGCCATCAGGAACTGTTGCGCAGGGCTCTCCATTGGGGCCAGGGTCCCCACGATCCGTTGACCTCTGCCGTGTGTCCAGCTGGGGTTTCCTGGGATAGTCCGTGAGCAATGCAGAGAGGCATCTTTGATGGAGGACGGTGGCTACACTCTGTGTGGATGTGAGGATAAGATCTGGAGTGTAGTTAGGAATTTCCCTGGTCTAACAAAGTGGCCACTGTAGATTCTTTTATAAGGTCTGTGATGTCACTATCCCTGTAACAGGCGTGATTTCTTCTTTGTTGAATGGGCCTTAAGTCCAATCGCACAGATGCTGGTTGCCACTATTGGCACCTTTGTGCACATACTGCCATGCTGTGGTTGGTGGTGATCTTAGGTGTTACCGCTGGGTACCACTGCTCAGCTGCTTCCCTCCTTTGGCAGCTTGCGCACTATTCTCTGGAACCATGGAAGCTAGACCACGGGAAAAAGGTGTTCATTCAGACCAGGCTTGAGTCGGCCAAGTTGTGTGTCTTAAGCACATGGTGTCTTCAACAGTGTGGACCCACCTCAACACTCAAGAGGCAACCAAAGTCCACACTGATAATCTAGATGATGCATCGTTCCTTGTGTCAGTGGGGTTTTGGTTAGTCTGTGGTTCTTTGGGGGAGCCCTGCCAGCCCAAGTTGCTTAATTTCCTTTAAGGTGTGTGTGTGTGTGTGTGTGTGTGTATGATTTCAGGTAAATATAAAATAATATGATTCCTTGAGGCTTGGTCAAACAACCTTGGTTGTTTCAAACCTTCTCCTTCTGTATTGACTTCCGGCTTTTCTCCCCAGCTAGAGCCCCTCCCTTCCCACATTATCCCTTTTCCTACTCCCTCAGCTGTGTCCTGCCAGCCCCTCCCAAGCTCCTCCCCATCCATCTGAATTTTCCTAGTTTCCTTCATATTTTCCTGGTTTCTGTGGTTAGTCCACGCTGTCTGCTCCCATCTGAAGATCTGGAGCTAGGAGCAGCAGGTGAGAGAGATCATGGAGCCTTTGTCTTTCTCAACATGAACTTTCCTAGTTTCATCCACTTACCTGAAACAGTCAAGATTTCATTTTCACTTACAGCTGGGTAGGGTTCAACTGTATACACTTACCACACTTTCACTGCTGACCCATCAGCTGAGAGACAGTGAGGTTGTTTCCTCTCCCTGGATATTGCCAACAGAGTAGCTGTGAGCGCCGTGCAGCGAGGACCTGTGGAGTAGGAGGTTGAGTTCTTCGGGCATCGTCTTGCTGGTAGTGAGCCACGCTGGGGACATCCTGGGGCGTGAGGCATGAGCAGAGAGTGCTCTACCACTGAGCCATATCCCAGGCCCTTTGTGGTCTTTATCCCACACATCTGTGGCAGGAAGTAAGTGCTCACTTCCAAGCAGCACACTTAATACTTGGTTAGCTGTTTTGTGGGGGACAAAATAAACATTAAAATTTTTCACTGTATTTTCTAAGTGAAATTTTACTTACCTGCACAAAATTGTGAATGTTGAAAAACACTTTCAGATGCATTTTCTAAGAGAACCTACACTTCCGAAAGAAAGGCAATTGGCAACATGGAGACATTAGAAGCTCCTATCTTTAATTTCACAGTAGTGTAGACAGTCAAGCTATTGATCACAGAAAGGTTTTTATTTAAAATTTTAGCAGCTTTAGATTCAAAATGATACGGACTTGTTTTGTGAACACCCGTTGTTTTGAAGTTTAGTTAATGAGATTAATCAAATTACATCAGTGGATTCATGGGTGGCGTTGGGCATGGGTTCATGTTTCTTCCCTGTAGAATTTGGAAGGTGGGAAGGTGTCATTTTGCTTTTAACGTATTCTTCCAAGATGCAATGAATTCTAAAATGCTATTTTTATTGAAATTTTATAGACTGCATAAACTTAAATTTCTAAAATGTAAATGTTGCCATTGGCAGGAGGCGAGAAAGCAGGCCCTCTCATAGACTGCTGGGAGTTAACTTTATGCAGACAATTTATGATGGTGAACAGTACTGAAAGTGCATTTGCTTTCTATTCCATCAAACCCAAGTGTAAGAATTTACCTTTTGACCTATCTCCAAGAATATAAAAATACAAACCCAAAAGGTCATCCTAATGAAGTGCTATATGCTTATGAAGAAAAAAATAAGGAAATACTCTATGAACTGTTAGAGAGTGCTGTCTTGGAGATACTTTTAAATGAAAAAAAAAAGAGCAAACTACAAAGTGGCCTTTGTTATTTGTATTTTTTTTTAAAAAGATAGGGGAAATACAACCCTATTTACCTTTACAATATAACACAGTGGAGGATAAACCAAAAA
Organism: Meriones unguiculatus; assembly: GCF_030254825.1. Taxonomy (NCBI): domain Eukaryota; kingdom Metazoa; phylum Chordata; class Mammalia; order Rodentia; family Muridae; genus Meriones; species Meriones unguiculatus. The sequence goes on from NC_083351.1 coordinate 177,057,318, forward strand.
ACAATAAAATTGGTCATATACCCTGTGTGAATACAGGGCTGGAGTAAGGCGAAAAAGGTCCCAGGAAGGAGAAGCTTTTCCCTGTGTGGACTTTTTTTTATGAGTTTGACAGATGTTCTATATATTCAGTCAAGGGAAATAAAAAACAATGGTGAGGAGTGAGAGCCTAACACTGAAGGAGAAACACAAATTTCACTACATCAAAGGAACGCAGAAAAGGGGTGGAGCAACAGGAAGAGGTGGGAGAAAGGAAAAAGGGAGAGGAGGAAGAAAGGGAGAGAAGCGAATTCAAAACTACATAATTTCTGGACACAGACTTTTGTTACAGATCTTCAGTTGGGTTTGTAGAGGAGACAAATTGCAAAGAAACAATGAATACTTTTTATACTTGGTTCGTTTCATTTAATAATATCTTAGCTGGCCATTCTGAAGCTATTTCACATATGTTATGGGGTTAAAAAGATGAAGAGAGGAGTTGAAAAGCATTTACTTTCTGTTCCATCAACCCCGTGTGATGTTGAAAGCCAGCGTCCCACTGTGGAAGGGGAAGGAGTCAAACACAGGACGGGAGCAAGGACTCAGAAGATGAGAGCTGAGCCAGGAACGTCAAGACTGATAACACGGGTCTGTGTCTGCGCAGTGCATATTCATAAGCAAGTTCTTAGCAGGTTTGTAGGAGTTTCTCTGTTCACGGACATAAGTGTGTTCATTTGGGTGCTGCTGACTGAATTGATGGCCGAGAATCAGCACACTCTGGTTGCCAGAAGGATGCCTAACACCTTGGAATTAGAGGCCCTCAGATAACTGGCTGATTCCAGAGCTAGACAGTAGTCATGGAAAAGGAACCTGAGACATCTTGTTAGGTCAAAGAGTGAGGGAGAGCAGAGAGAGGAGGAAGAATGGGGACTGGAGAGAGATGAGTTGGGTAAACGTAAGTTTCATTCTTAAGGCAGAAAGGAAAATGTCAAAAAGTCATCGTGGGCTGAATGCCAGCAAACGCCAACATCCTACAGCCATGATAATAAAGATTCTACCAGGAAATAAACAATGGCGGATGCCAAATCAAGCGGCCATTACTGACGAGAGTGCAAGATAAGTTTGCACACCTCAAGGTATCTACTCAAAGACTGCTCTTGGGTTGCAAGACAGGGAATCAGTCACAGTACTGTAGAAAAATTCAGAACACCTTGAGTGGGTGAGCAGAATTCCCACCACTTGAGGACGGGATGATGTCATGTGCTTCCCGCCAGGATGTTCCAGGAGCGAAGCGAGAACAAGCAGGCTGTTCTGCTAAGAATCCGTCCACAGCAAAACACAGACCAACCTCAGCATCCTATTTAAATGCGAAAGAGAACGTACTCTTTACCAGGTTCACCCTTCCAGTCCTCCCAACAGAAATAAGGGGTTGCAGTTAGTCACCCCATTAGGCTGTGCACTTCTGCAAGTGAGGCCGGGGGCCCAGAAAGGCACGGAAGACTGTTCGACAGAGGAACGTCCTTGGCCTTCAGTGGTGCCCTGTGGACCCGTGTGCAGCTTCTGCCATCCGTGACAAGAGGACGCCTGAGGACGACGCCAAGGAGAGGGAAGACAGAGAAATCAGGAGGAGGACGCAGCTAAGCCCTGGAAGGCACTGAGCCGGCTGCTCCTGTGAGTGACCCTGCAGCTCAGCCAGCTCACCGGAAAACTGAATTCCAGCCTGCGTTCATCCAGGCTAGGGCATGTCGAAAGGGGGAAAAATTAAATTCTGGGCTTCTTTCCCTGTCCACCTTTCACTGCTCCCTTTTCAGAGTCCGGAATCTGGCCTCTCTGGGCATCCTGTCCATGGCTTAGGACAGTGTCCCAAAGGAGCAGCAGTGAGGCTTTTACTTTCCAGCCTGATCCCAGCACTTCCCTCCTCTCTGACTCTCACGTCTCCTCCCCCATTGCCCCCACTCCTTCTCCTCAGAGAAGGGGAGGCCCCATGGGTACCAACCCACCCTGTCACATCTAGTCCCTGAAGGACAAGGATATCCTCTCTCATGGAGGCCAGACAAGGCAGCCTGGCTAGGGGAAAGGGATCCAATGGCAGGCCACAGAGTCAGAGACAGCCCCTACCCCCATTGTTAGGGGCCTGCATGATGACCAAGCTGCACATCTGCTACATATGTGTAGGAGGCCTCAGTCTCCCATACATGCTCCTCGGTGGGTGGTTCAGTCTCTGTGAGTCCCCATGGGCCCAGGAGAGTTGACTCTGTAGGTCTTCTTGTGGTGTCTTTAACCCCTCTGGCTCCCTCAATCCTTCCACTCTTCCACAAGACTCCCCAAACTCAGCCTAATGTTTGGCTGTGGGTCTCAGCATATTTTCCTCAGCTGCTAGATGAGGCCTCTCAGAGGACAGTTATGCTAGGCTCCCATCTGCAAGCATAGCAGAGTATCATAAATAGTGTCAGGGGTTGGCTCTCTGCCGTGGGATGGGTCTCAAGTTGGGCCAGGCATTGGTTGGCCATTCCCTCGACCTATGCTCCATCTTTATCCCTATACTTTTTGTGGGCAAGACAAATGTTGGGTTGAAGGTTTTATGGGTGGGTTGGTGTTCCCCTCCCTCCCTGGAAGTCCTGCCTGGCTACGGGAGGTCGGTTTTTACTTAAAAAAAAAAAAAAAATCAAAGCAGCACACACAATGTGAAGAGTTGTTTTTTTGTTTGGTTTGGTTTGGTTTGGTTAATCAAAAGAAAGGAGGAAAGGAGAAACAACCAAATTGATGTTTATAACATTCACTACAGTAGCTGGACTAAATCTAACCACACAGATCGCTGTTTTAAGTGCTAAATGACTCGAATGTTCCAAATGAGAGAACAACAGTGCCACTTAATACAAGACAAAACCAAAATGATGCCCCAGTACACTGTGCCCATAGGAGACATGCCACAGAGAAAAAGACGCAAATAAGAAAGGAAAGTAACAACACCATTTATCAAATAACAAAAATACCAGAAAGCTGTATCTCAAGGCAGAGAGCTGCACTAAAGAGGAAAATTTTAATATAGCAAAAAACTCAACATAGCAAGAACACAGTGATTAGAAAGTTTAGTAACACGGACTTAAAACATGTAGACACTGGAGGAGAGAATGGACGTGGAATGACGGAAGAGATATCTACCCTTGCTGAGCTGCAGACCTCGCCCGGGAGCAGAGGAGCAGATGAAAGCATCAGTGCGGACCGGAGTGAGCCGTCAATCAGCCTGACACCCACAGTGTAACCAGACGGCGACACCCACTGACCGACAACACGTGTTCAGGGGATGTCGAATATTTGCCAACAGAGACCATAGGCTGGGCTGAAAAAGTAAAATTTGCTCCTCAACGATTTGAAAACTGCCACAGAATTAAGTTACAAGTTAGTATGCTGTACAGCAAGCTGCTTGCTGTAAATAAAATCGCAGGAAAATTAAAGGGGTACAAGATAGAGTTGCTGTTCTGTCCTCATTGCTGACTTCCCCGTCAGAGCTTCCGAGAGCTGCCGCTGCGCCCTGAGGAAGGCTGTGCCGGCTGCGCCCTGCACACACTCAGCCTTCCAGTTTTGTAATTTTCTGCTAGTTCCTACCTTCGAGCTGCCATGATATAATCCCCACCCCAAGTGAAACCACCGCAAGCGCAGCCCGCCGAGAGGCCGAACAGGCTTGGTGATCGGAGGACGGAAGCCGACATGGAGCAAGGCTCTCGGCCTTTCTCATCTTCCCACCTCACCTCATCTCCCCCACTTGTCAGCAGGATGTTATTCAGGATGCGGTCAGCTACCACGGTGCTGCTGTTCCATGCAGTGTGTCCGCAAAGGGAAAGCGTGAGGCTGGGTAGTAGCTGCAGACGTAGCCAGCTGATGCTTCACGGAAGGTGAGTCTGTCACGGCTAAAGTTCAGCCGTGAATGTGGACCCAGGTCATGAACAGAACCAGAACTGCTCTGTGTCCAGCGTATTACCTGTAACAGAAGCCATCCATCTGGGCTTAATTCCAGGGATCAACTGTCGGAAGAGGATGGCCCACGGGAGAGAGGAAGAGCTTGCGCCTTGAGCGTGGAGTCGTGCCCCGTGGTGACTTCTGCTCTCGGCTGGGGCCTGTTCCCCAGTGAAAGCGTGAGAACAGAGGCAGACGGGCTGGACAGAGTCTATGGGTCTAGCCACGTGAGTTCACCGACCACGTGCTAACGTGCGTGCCCTTCCCACACTGTGTCCTCTGCTCTTCCTGGGTAATGTTTTTAATTGCCTGCAGGGTGAAGGCGGAAGAATGAGACACCTAGGTCAAAGGTGATTGCTGGTACACGCAACGCTCAGTGTTCAGTCCGGCAGGCCAGAAAACGTATCCGTTAGGGAATAAAACTACTACAGAGAAATATTGCTGTCTGGCTGTGCGCTCTCTGGGTCAGGTTTGTGGGTTTTAACGTGGTGTTCTGCTGCTCACCAGCCCTGTCTGGACTTCTGTGGTTGGATAGCCACGAACAGCCTTCAGGCCACCCATCTGTCTATACGTCGGAGCCAGGGCTGCTCCATCTTCAGACAGTGTCGAGTAACGCTTCTCCTTCAGCTGTGGCAGAGAACCGAGCTCTTACCTGTGTGGAATGTACGTCATCCATACATTCTGGCACTTTCCTCAGTCTGTGAACAACTTCCACACATTTGTTGTGATTCAGAGAAGACGGAGAGAGGATTGGCAAGGGGCTGTGAGTAAGAAAGGAGGCTTCCACATTTTGTTCAGTTAGAGCTGAAGACCTGTCACATTTCTGGATCTCGGATGCGAGCCTGTACTTTACAGCGCTTTCTCCCTCGTGGGTGAAACCCCGGGGAGCTGGGCACCGCCTGCGCCCGCATGTGATTTCTCTTTTCTGAGAATGCCCGAGCGACTGGAGGTGCACTTGGTCTTTCTGTTGCTGGTGTCTGCTTGTTTCGTTGTTTTTATTCTTATTTTTATCTTTGAGAGCACAATAAAATTATAACATCTCCCCCTTCCCTTTTCCCCTCCAAACCGTCCCACACCCCTCCCTGATCTCTGTGACTTTTGTGGCCTCTCTCTAAACTATTTGTTAATTGCATGCATGTACAGATATGTGCATGCATATATATTCCTAAATAGAGTCTGCTCAGTACATACGTTACTTACATGTGCATTTTCAGGGCTGGCTGATGGTCACTGGATAACCAATTCATATGCTCTTTCCTGGGGAGGACTATCTCTCCTGCCTCCAGCTTTCCTCATTTGCTTGTGTGGGATGGGACTTGGAGCCTTCCCCTGGGCACTCTGGCATTCCCCTGATGTTGTCCTTGTTGTCCCTTTTCAGCTCCTGTTTGGGCTGTCCGGGTGCTGCTTCAGACACCATCCCTCAGCAAATACTGCGATCCCTGGCTCTCACAGTATTTCTGCCCCTTCTTCGGCAGTGTTCCCGAGCCTTAGTCACGGGGGTGAGTTGTAGATGTGTCCACTGGGACTGGGCTCCACAAATGCGCATTTTGATTGGAGGCGGTTTTCTGCAGTTGACGAGGGGTGAGGACACACTTATCTGTGGATATAAGTGCAAATGTCAATAGGTTTTTAGGGGTCATGCTGGTTTAATACATTAGCAGTTTTACATGCTTCTCCAACGACCATGGCTTCACCAGGTCTGAGTAGTTGGCTAGGTTTCCAGTGAGGCATGGTCTTAAGTCCAGCTAGAGAACGTTTGGAGACTGCCGGGTCCTCCCACAGCACCCTAGCGGTTATCATGTCGTTTTGGCCATTGTGTGGTTCGTAGGCATGACAGCTTGGCAGGACTGTTGGCTGTCTCTACCCTTTAGAAACCTGAGGTACCACAAAGGCTATTCCCTGTGGAGGGGCTCTCAGGTCCCAGCTCAGAGACCTCGGAGCCCTGTTTCTGAAGTACATGGTTCCTTCATCTGTAAAGACTTACCTTTCACCTCTGGGAGGTAACAGAGGGCAATAGCAATAGTCTGTGTGTTCAGGGAGTTCCTTAGATAGTCCAGGGCAGCTGCTCAAGAGAGGGCTGCTCGTGTCTGGTCCTGGGTTTTTGTTAGGTTCTTTTGCTCCATCAGCTTAGGTGGAAAAGGCTTATTAAAACTGTGTATGCACATTTATACACAGAATTATATGTACAGTGGGGTTTTTTGCTAAATAGCAATTCTTGTGGCTTTCTTAGCCCTTATCAGTTCACCCTCCTCTGGTTTCCTCCCTGAAGAGCCCCCCCTTTCCCTGGTCAGCTCACCTGTGCCTGCTGCCCCCTCCCTGTTGTGCCCCGACGCCTATCCTGTCCATGCTCTCACGTTACTCTCCTTGTTTACTCCAGGATATGTACTCACATCTGAAGATTGGAGCCACAAAGACAGAGAACCTGCAACACTTGTCTTTCTGGCTTTGTGTTACCTCACTCAATACAATCTTTTCTAGGTCCATCTGCTTACCTGCAAAGTTCATGACATTATCTTTTATACAGCTGGGTAGTGTGCCATAGTTTCTCTCTCTGTGTGTGTGTCTCTCTCTCTCTCTCTTCTCTTTCTCTCTCTCTCTCTCTGAGTGTGCGTGTGCGTGTGCGTGTGTGTGTGTGTGTGTACCACATTTCTATTATTTATTTTTCACTTGAAGGACATTTAGGTTGTCTCCATTTCTTAGCTATTGTGAAAAGAGCAGCAATGAACATGGCAGAGAAAGCATGTGTGGCACCGGACGTCCAGTACTTTGGGCATATGCCAAGGAACGGTATAGCTGGGTCATACAGTAGATTTACTCTTAGCTTTTTGAGAGTTCCTCACACTGATTTCCACAGTGATTGCTCAAGTTTGTGATCCCACCAACAGTGAACAGAGGCTCCTTTTTTTCCATAACCCCTCCAGCATTTGCTGTCAGTAATTCCATTAATGTTTGCTATCCTGGCAGGAGTCAGAGAAAAGTTTTTTTGATTTGCGTTTCCTTAATTATTCTAGATGATAGACATTTCTTGGTCATTTTTTTCTTTTGGGGGGAACTCTTTATTCATGTCCCAGTTCATTTTTCAAATGGACCATTTGTTTGTTTGTCTGTCTGTCTGTCTGTCTGTTTTGACCTCCAAGTGTACACGCACCTGCATTCACAAGTGTATCTGCATACAAAGGAACTGCACACACGCATGCACACACGTGCATGCGTGTTTACTCATGCAGTGGTGTGGAGGGAGAAAAGTACAATGCTCAATTTTTTTTTCATTTATATTTTCTACTCTGCATACTCACAAGGGCAAAAGTATGATTTAAAATATACTATATGCCCAACTAAGGTCTTTAAAAATCTCCTTTAGGAAAAATGGACAAACAACTATAGGTGAGGACATTGTTTAGTTGACAAATTTTTTTACAACTTACACTCTATAGCAGGACAGATCTCTTTGATCCCAAGTCTGCACCTCCCTGGCTGGGGTCCTCCTGTTTTGATTTAGTGAGGGACCGCATGGCACACGTTTCCACAGTACACACATTAGAGGAGCAGAGGCATGCTCTGGCTGGACCATTTGCAGGTGCAGCAGCCCCGACTGGCAGTAGACAGACGTGTATCAAGATGTTGTTTTAGAAGACCTTCAAACAGGAAGGAAAGCTGAACTTATGGTCAGGATGAGTGCCCGCCACTGCCGTAAGGTGGGCCATATGGGTGTAAGTGCTCATCAAGGGCTTTCTGGAGTAATTAATCATGTTTTCTGAAGCTGCTTTTCCCTGCATTTCAGCTAGCCACGAGTTTCCAAGGCACGCTGAGCTGGCGTTATTGAACGCTCTCACCTGGGCTTTTGCTTATTTCTGTGGAAGGAGGGAGAGGTGCCCTAAGCTAACCCCACACCAGGAGCAGCTAGGGAACAGTGCAGCTGCCAAACCTTGCATGTCACATAGCTCGAAGATGTCATCTCCAAGGAGGACACAGGAAAGCCAAGACGCAAAGTTCCTGATGTCCGTGGACCGTTCCAGGACCAGGGACCAGGCAGGGAAACCCCTCTCAAGTTCCATGTCTTCGCTGAGCTGAGCAAACTGATCTTTGAAGTCAAGAATGCTGTAGCCGATGGAAGTTTCAGGAGAGATTCCAGAGGGTGAGAAGCTACATGAAAACAAACAGCTCCAGAAGTCAGCAAAATGGTCCCTTGGAGTTGGGGTAACCACTCGCTCATGTCACATCATGGCACTGGCAAGGAGCCACAGGCTGCAAAACCTCCCCAATCCACACAGCTGTGCAAAACGTTCAGAATCCAATGAAGGTGTGAGCAGTGGTGATGGCCACGAGTGGCAGAGCCGAGTCCACTGTGGTTGCAGTACAGTCATGGGAATGAATCATCCTTAGAGTAAAACTATCCCAGATGTGTGCTGGCCAAGCCTAAAAGGATGGGCTGCTCTCTGCGAGCAACCTTGACCATGAAACAGTAGCGTAGCAGAGTGAAGGTGAGGCCAGAGACACGATGGACTCAGCAGCATGGCATTTACAGTGTCCAGTAATGGATTTATCTAGTTACCAGTACACTCTAAAAAGCCGGAAAATCGGAAATAAACCAAGAAATAGAAACCGAAGCACCAACAAAAAGATGGATGCTTGTAGAAAGCACAGACGACACTCAGAATTTTAAAGGAAAGCGTGAGCACCAGGACTGAAAAGGTGCATACAGTGAGAACCAAAGGAGATCTCCAGGCATGGAAACTGCTAACATTTGCAGCAAAACATCCTGGACTCGGCACAGCAGACAGGACGGCCTCTGATGACAGGTGATACAGATGAAGCACATCTGTAAAAATAAGAATAAAGCAACACCTTCAGTGATTTATGGGACACTATGAAGTTTTAAAGCATGCTTGGTGTTAAAATGAGAGAGAAAAGTGTTTGGAAGATGGTCCAAATTTCTTCCTATTGTGGTGCAAATTTACAAAATGCAAATTTCAAGAAGTTGAACACACACAAGAAACAAAGAAAACTGAAAGGCAAATAAGTTAATAAGCATCAAAGGGAAAATCTTAACAGTGAGCATAGAAGGCAGTTTTAAATAACAGTTTAAGCAAAGATAAGAATAAAATACAAGGTTGATGACCCAAAGAAAGTAAAAATAAAAATAAAAGTATAGACTAAACTTGAGGGAATTAGTAAAAGCTTTCCATTATATGTCACGGGCTATATAACTATCCACAGAAAATCTGATAACTTAAAGGCATACACTCAGGAACAAAACCTTCATTGATTAATTAGTTATTGTATACTAGCAATGGCCTATCATTATGACAATATAACAATATTAAAATTTTAGTTATCGTGTACTAACAATGGCCTATCATTATGACAATATACAATACTAAAAATGCTCAATCAATCAAGAAAAAAAAAAGACTAGATGGGACAACAATAACAACAAATAAGCCAGCAAAGCCACACAAAGGAAACTCAACTGTATCATAGTGACCATCAATAAAAATACTCCAAGCTCTCTGAGTTTATCTGAATTAAATAAAAAAGCAACATCCAACTACACGCCATCTACAAGAAATTTGCCTGAAATATAAAAGCACAAAAAATGATGAAAGGTCTGTGTGCAGAAGCGAGAACAATGACCGCCAGGAACTGTGCGCAAATAGGAGCAGAGTGGAGCAGTGAGAGATGAAAGAGGCTCAGGGTAAGGGTGATGGAGAGAATTCGCCACGAGGACAGCCCTTCCCGTACAGGTACACAGTAACGGGACCCCACATACAGAGCGAGTGTCTACAAAGTTGCTCAGAGACAGACAGCTACAGCCGACAGTCCCAATTCTGTTCTTTCTGTCACAAACCTACATGCACGTGTGTGGGTTTGCAGTGGTCTCACTGTGTGCACCAATGAAAGCGTGGGGACTGTGAACAGCCTTGCCGTCCAGCTGGATCTAGTCAGCATGCAGTCAGCAGGCGTGCGCCACGAGGGCAGGATGGTCTCAGCGCTAGCGTTGCAGTCAGGACGGGCTGGGCCAGAAGACAACTCCGAGGAATTTCTGTTTTGAAACAAGGACTTTTGTAGCCCTTGCCGTACAGCTTAGGAGTGTGTGGGGTGTGGGTGTAGGGTGTGGGGTGTAGGAGTAGGGTGTGCAGTGTGGGGTGTGGGTGTGGGGTGTATGGTGTGGGTGTGTGGTGCGGGTGTGCGGTGACTGTGGCAGAGACTCGTCGTCACTCGCTGAGAGCAAACACGTGAGCACTCAGCTGCGGCCCAGTCATCTACCTTCGCCTCTGCCTTCCAAGGCTCAGAGAACTTCAGAGAAGGGTGTAAAGAATGTGAGGGACGGCAGGGGGGAGAGGTGCCTCCCCATCAGCATGCTCAGGAGCCCTGCCCCCCATCAACATGCACAGGAGCCCTGCCCCCCATCAGCATGCACAGGAGTCCTGCCCCCCATCAGCATGCACAGGAGCCCTGCACCCCCATCAACATGCACAGGAGCCCTGTCCCCCATCAGCATGCACAGGAGCCCTGTACCCCCATCAGCATGCACAGGAGCTCCACCCCCCACATCAGCATGCACAGGAGCCCTGCCCCCCATCAGCATGCACAGGAGCCCTGCCCCCCATCAGCATGCACGGGAGCCCTGCCCCCCATCAGCATGCACGGGAGCTCCGCCCCCCATCAGCATGCACGGGAGCTCCGCCCCCCATCAGCATGCACGGGAGCTCCGCCCCCCCATCAGCATGCACGGGAGCTCCGCCCCCCCATCAGCATGCACGGGGACACGCTGCATGTGCACAGCATGCATGCTGCTGAGGGAGGGGCAGTCGCTCTCCTTTGAGCACGTGGCTGCTGCCGGTTCGATCACGACCCTTCCCCTTCGATGGCCTCGGAGCCTTGTGCGTGTGAGCAGCACTGACTGGACTCGGTGGGGTGTTAATGGCCAAAACCAGGAAGAGGACAGGCTGCTGTGAGGGAGAGGCAGGACGGGCCGGAAGGTGAATGACTGTGATCAGTGTGCAAATATTTGAAACTTACAAATAGTAGAAAAAAGTGTAAGGAGACGGGTCCAGGGCTTTGCACTTGCAGAGGCAGCACGGGCTGCACAGGACTGACGGGAGGCAGAAAAGGCAAAACCGAAGTAACGGGTGACTCAGAGAAGCCCGAGATACATGACAGAAGATCAATAAAATGAAGGCTTTTCCTTGAAAAGAATCAAGAAAATTGATGAACATCTGGTCACTGTCTGGAAAAAAAAAAAACCTACAGAGAACGTGTTTAATTGTCCCCATCTCACCGGATCTGTAAGCCAGGAGGAGCACGCACGACAAAGAGGCGCACTCCCGAACGCACGTAACCGTAAAAGCTGCGCAGAAAATCCCAGGTAATCTGAAAGTAAAAAGTAAACAGCTAAACAGCGAGCTGCCAAGGCAGGATGAGTCGGCAGCAAAATTAAAGTTAGTTTAACATTTGGTAACATTTTATCTTGTGTTTGAGCATCAGTTAGGACATGAAGTTCTTGAAATATGATTGTAACAGCATCAAGAGTTCAAAGTGCACAATCAGAACACAACTAAACCTTTCTCAGTTGCTGGCAGTGGCCGAGAGATTGCTAAATAGCTACACTGTGTGTGACCTGAAAGAGTCGGTGGTTTTCAGATCACTTCCCCAAACTTAACCACATACTCGAGGGTGTGAGTTACAACGGCAACAATGTATTTCTTTTGCTTTTTTTATTTTTATTTTTATTAATTACACTTTATTCACTTTGTATCCCCCCACAAACCCTTCCCTCCTCCCCTCCTGGTCCTACCCTCCCTCCCCCTTCTTTACCCTCCCCAACTCCACTGATAGGGGAGGTCCTCCTCTCCTTCCTTCTGATCTTAGTCTATCAGATCTCATCAGGACTGGCTGCATTGTCATCCTCTGTGGCCTGGTAAGGCTGCTCCCCTCTCAGGGGGAGGTGATCAAAGAGCAGGCCAATCAGATTATGTCAGAGGCAGTCCCTCTTCCCATTACTATGTAACCCACTTGGACACTACACTGCCATGGGCTACACATCTGTGCTGGGGTTCTAGGTTATCTCCATGCATGGTATTTGGTTGGAGTATGAGTCTCTGGGAAGACCCCTGTGTTCAAATTTCTGGTTCTGTTGCTCTCCTTGTGGGGTTCCTGTCCTCTCCAGATCTTACTATTTCCCACTCCTAGGCATATATCCAAAAGAAGCTCAAGTACACAATAAGGACATTTACTCAACCATGTTTGTAGCAGCTTTATTTGTAATAGCCAGAAGCTGGAAACAGCTCAGATTCCCCTCAACTGAAGAATGGATGTAGAAATTGTGGTACATCTACACAATGGAATATTACTCAGCAATGAAAAAGAAGGAAATCATGAAATTTGCAGGTAAGTGGTGGGACCTGGAAAGGATCATCCTGAGTGAGCTGTCCCAGAAGCAGAAAGACACACACAGTATATACTCACTCATATAGACATGTAATATAGGATAAACCTACTAAAATCTGTACATCTAAAGAAACTAATCAAGAGAAAGGACCCTGACTAAAATGTTCCATCCCCATCCTGAAAGGGAAAGAGGAAGGACATCAGAATAAGAAGAAAACAGGAAACAAGCTAGAAACCTTCCACGGAGGGCCTCTGAAAGGCTCTGCCCTGCAGACTATCAAAGCAGATGCTGAGACTTATGGCCAACTGTTGGGCAGAGTGCATTGAATCTTATGTAAGAAGGGGCAACAATATTTTTATAATCATGTTTTCATTGAAAACTTCAAAGGAAATTAACAGAAATTACAGTAGTGAAAGTTTCATGAAAATTGAAAACAGAAGGAAAGCCATGTCAGGGCTCAGAGCTCCGAGGCCCTGGTGGGGTGGCCTGAGGCCTGGGGATGCAGCACGCTGGGGACATCAGAGCCTGGCCTCCTGGCCACTCCCAACAAGGCCTCTGAGAGAATGTGATGCTTTCCAACAAAGCGTCATGAAAACCCAGACGCCTACGTGCAAAAGACACGCTTCCATCTGCACCTCACAGAACGTGCACACACCCACGGGAACTGGCTCCTGGCCCCCAATAGAAACATCACTACCACAATGGGGGCACAAATCAAAAGCCTGGCTTCGGGTGCTTTCTCCAAGTGAAGGGTTATTTCCAAACACTGACAAGAGCATGTGCTGCTGTTCGCCATAATATTTTGAGGGAGCATCCTGGAAATGTGTAAAAAGACCCCCATGTTTCGTACCGAGGAACTCAGTACAGAGCTTATCTTCAGGATAGTTCAGAAGGGGAAGTCACAGGCTTTCACAGTTACAATGGTTAAACAATGCTACGACACATTCAGCGTCATCTAAATGGCAAAAATGAGAGAGCACCAGAAACCCAAGGTGTGGAGGTGCCAGGAATGTGAGACGAGCAAGCTGTGTGTGCAGTCTGATGGACATGTGTCCACGCTCACGTGAGAGAGGACTGTCCATGCTAAACTTACATCATACAGCACTCACAGCTGTGAGGACTTGTGTTTTCGAGCAAAGGCCAGGAGAGGAAACGATGAGGACACTGAACTTTTGTACCGTTTTACTGTTTCATAGTAAAAATGAATAAATATTAGATTTTCTGATTGTGGAAGGTTAAAAACAGAGCTGAACAAAGTACTAAAAGCTGCCAAAGAAACTGCGTTCTGGTCATGGGGAAACTGGTCGTAAGGAGACAACCAAAAGATCATCAGGGTTTGGGCTGGGAATCAGTCAGTAAAGGACCAGCCATGGACGCATAAGGACCCGAGCTTGGGGCCCCAGTGTCACTGTGAAAGCTGAACATGGTCTCGTGTGTGTTTGTAACCCCAGCACAGGGGTCAGACAGAGGTTTATCCTGCTCAGTCCGCTTAGAGACTCAGGCAGCACCGGGTTAGTGAGAGGCCTTGTCTGAAAAGGTCATGTGGAGAACGGCAAGCCAGGAAGACACCCAGAATCAACCTAGGCTCCCTGTGCCCATACCTGTGCCCCTGCCTGCACACCTGAGTACATGAGTGTGCATACACACACACCATCATCATCACCACCACCACTGTCATCATCATAGTTGGTTAATCTGGGAGAAAGATTGCTTTGGTTTCACTTAATAAGACTTATTTTGCACAGTGTCATATTTTGAAACACATATGCACAGCATAGTGATTACCACGGCGAGCTCATCACCATATGTATCGACTTACGCTTTTGTGGTAAAAGTATCCAAGCCTTTTCGTAGTGCTGCCATATTATTATCTACAGTTCTCCTGCTGAGATTGGCTCTCAGGACTCACGTAGCTAGCGCCTCGAACTTTGACCTCACTCTCCCCTTTGTGCACATGCTCCCTGACTGTGATGACCTTATTCTCCACGTGCCTGTTGTCCAGGTGTTTTTACACATACGAGAGATCAAGCAGCATTTCTCTGTGCCTGCCTCACCTCGGCTAGGCTCGTCCATGTCCCCACAAATGACACGGTCTCCCGAACACGGAAATGTTCTACCCATCAACAGCCACTTCCAGTGTCTCCTTGTCCTTGCTTTGATGACGGCTGCCTTGACATGGCACCAGTGCCGCAGAATGAGGTGACTTTCTTTCCTCCAGCCTGTGAAGGCTGCCTGGTCCTACGGTGACACTCCCTGAACTTCCTCAGCAGCCTCCGTGTGGGTCTCCAGAGCAGCTGCACCCATCTGCTCTCACCAACGGCGCACACACGTGCCCTTCCCCACACCCTGATCCATATGCGTCACCTCTGGTCCTCTTATTCGCTGGCTCGGAACAGCAGAGAGGTGGTGTCTCATTTACCTGGAACTTGCATTTTCTTGATTAGTGAGCTGGAAAACATCTCGACACTGGGCTTGCAGAGAGGTTTGGGGTATTTTATCAAATGTGCGTATGACAGAAGCAAAATTAAACAGGCAGCGTCTTAGTCAGGATTACTGTGGCTGTCACAAAACAGCATAACCAAAAACTACACGGGGAGGAAAGGGTTTGTCACACTCAGAGTTCTCTGTAGCAGTTCTCATCAGAGTGAGTGAGGGCTGGAATTCAAACCCGGAGGCAGGAGCTGACGCAGAGGCCATGGAGGTGCTGCTCACTGGCTTGCTCCCCATGGCTGCTCATCTGCCTACTTATAGAATCAGGACACCAGCCCAGAGCTGGCTCCACCCACAGTGGGCGGGGCCCTCCCCCGTCAATCACCAATTAAGAACAGGCCCTGCAGGCTTGCTAAACCCTGCTCAGCTGAGGCTCCCTCGTCTCAGCTGATTGCAGCTTGTGTCAAGTTGACATCAAACTGTCCAGCGTAGGTGCCTATATCACACTGAGAGAAACTTCCGCAGAGAAAGGGAAATGGCCACCAAGGGGAAATGAGCATCTACGAACTGGGAGGAAAGGTTCGTGGGCTATCTCACACATAAGAAGAGCTCACAAAACAACAGCAAGGAAAACAAAACATGGAGCCTGTTCGGGCTGGGGGAAAATTTACACTGCCGATCATGTATGAACACCAGATTCAACAGGAGGGAAGAGAGCACTTGTGGCTGCTCTGGCTGGGGCTGATGCTTCACCACAGACACGGAGCGAGCGCCGTCAGGAGCACTGAGAAAGCTGTTTACGCATGCGAGAAGAAGAACAGTAAGCTCCCGACTCCCCACTCAGCACAAGCGCGAGAATTGCAGGAGACAGCACAAACGGTGTCTTTTGTGAACAAAGCCCTGGCTGTGATCCTTGTTTAGTCCTTTCCAGCGCGCTGCTCTCCTAAGGACCCTGAACTTGAAATACAGCCGGCTGAACGTTCTGAAACTTCAGAAGGTCTGGGAATGAAGACATTACGTTCAAATCTACCTAACCATGAGCGCGTCCATAAGCGGCCCGTCCAACGAAGAGGAAGAAGTCCGGACAACTGGGTTTTCGCTTTCTTTGAGGAAGAATAGGAGCGGCTATAACCTTATGAGGCATGAGAGAACGTGCTGGCTGCGCAGCAGGTGCGGAGAAAGCCAGGCCCTCGGGAGCCTGCAGGTGCCCGGCATATGCACACTGACGGTCTACTGGAGAGGAAAGGGGCCTGGCAGGCAGCCCCGCAGGCTCCAGCACCAAGTCCCTACAGTGTCCTTTCTAAGCCTTTCCAGTGTGCCCCGAGACCTGATGCTGGGGTTCTACAAACCGACCTCTGTGCTCTATTCCCAGAAGAACTGCCTTGTCAGTCGGTAAGAGGGTGTCCTCACCCCTGAAGCAAAATAAACAATTTCTTGATTTGGTTGCTAAATATCTTTGGATATTCTAAATTCGTTTATTTAGCAAATACTGGTGTCGCCCTCCATTTGTGCCAAGCACTGTTCTCAGCTACTGACGAGAATACCAATGCTACAAATGCCACTGATTTCATCCAGCTCCTCACAGAGAGACTGCCTCGACCGAACGTCAGTCTGCACTGCAGACAGGAAACAGCCTTGTCTGTGCTCCTCCAACTGGGGTGTTTGCGGGGGGGGGCACCCCACTGTGTGCTCTGGGGCCTTGTCCTGGTGGGATGTAATGGCTTCTGTCCCATCCCTAGGGAGTGAGCCCATTAGAAATGTTTTCCTTCCTTTGAATTGATCCCACTCGAGGCGCCAAGGGGCCAGGCCACCCTCCTCTTCCCCACACCCCTCCCCAGCAGTCCTCTCTTCCCAACACACTCGCCAGCAAGCACATCAAATGACAGGTCTTCTTGTCAGATACATGTCTAGTTTTCAAAAACCTTCAATCAGATCTCAGCCCCTCCAGCCCTGTTTTTCTCCTCATTCGTCCTTATTGCTTAACACCTTTCTGATAATCACGTGTCCAGAACTGTATCGTTTTATCACTTCGCAGGCTCCTCTCCAGGCACGGCTTGCTATGGCTCTGGGGGCCTCTGGTTTCCACTGGGCATCTGTCTCTTAATCATTTCTCTCCAGGCTCTTCACTCCTTCCCGCTCTAAACCTGACTCATTTTCTCCCTTAAATCTCTTCCCCTCCCAGGTCTTCTGCCCCCTCGCCCACCTGGAATGCACGCAGGCTCTTGTAGGTTTATAACCACCAAACAGATTCTTGATTCTCCAGAATCGGTTTGAGGCGTGGAGAAATGTTAACAGAGCATCTTATTCACAGTGACAAGTGAGGCGGCACTTACCGACACCCTTCCCAGGCCCAGGCACCGTGCTCACTCGAGGTCTTACAGTATGCCGTGACCCGTCGTGGCCATTTCTACACACTTTTCACATATAAAGCTAAGGTTTAAACATGCTAGGTTTACTAAGCTGAGCTGGTGGAACCCATCTCTGAGGCGTTCACATCACCTCAAGGCCTCAGGGCCCGTCCTCAGTGAGACGGCTCTACAAGGATGCTAAGACTAGACTCTGAACTCAAATTCTGAGATTAACTATTGAACCACACGCTATTTAACACATGCCATATGCAAAGATACTGGATTTCATTTTTATCGCTGTGTAGAATAATGGAATGAACCAGTGCTTTGAGTAAGCTTCATCTTTCCAAGGCACTGCAGGGATTAAAACAGGGTTCCTTTACACACACACCGAAAACAAGAATTAAGGAGATCTCAGAGGCTGTCTAGTTCTGGTCTTGTTTGGAAGGTGAGGACCTTGAAACACAGATAATGCATGACATGCCAGGTATGACAGGATTCAGAGGCCCCTCCCACCCCATCATTCTTCCGCCATGTTGAAGGGTGGCTTCCTGGGCGCTACCCTTCCCTGGCCTCTGTGGCTCTCTCCGAGGCCATGAGGACAGGCCCACATGTAAGTTGCCAATAAGTCCTGCATTTCACCCTCGCACTGTCTGTCCGTCTGTCTGTCCATTTGTCTGTTCATCCGTCTGTCTGTCCGTCTGTCCATCTGTCTTTGATGGAGGAGTAAGCCAGAGCCTGGTGTTGTGCTGCCTTCTCCCTGTTGATCCTGGCAGAGCCCTGCTTCTGTCCATTCCCTCTGCCTGCCTCTCTCCTATTCTCTACTCCGTTGTCTCAGACCAGTGATTCTCAAAGGACCAGGACGTTTTCCACACCATCCCAGAGGCCCTAAATAACCACCCCGGGCCAAAATGACATCTTCCCTCCTCTGAAAGATTTCCCATGTCGCTCATTTACCACTTATCATATGCTGCCCCGAATCATCCACTTGGTCCCTCTTTGTCTAAGAGCAGGCTTGCCTGGAGGGCAGAGAGCATGTCTTATTCATCATGTATCCTGCACACTGCCTAGCCTAAGGCCCACAACAGAATAGGTGTTCTATAAATGTTGATTGATTTATTGTACGTGGGAATGAAAATGACTTCCTAGCTTCTGTGGAGACCCAAGTGGAGGGAGTAACTTTTCTGGGACCTACGAGATCGCCTTCGAAGGCACATTTTAGAGGACTCAAAGGGGAGCGGTTGGAGGTACTTGTGCTTGTATGAACACGGGTGTGTCTGTGAGTAGCTGTAGTGGGCTAGCACTGTTCAACCTGATACTACGCCGACAGGGACAAACATGAGTCCTCCGCAGCTGTTAGACATTTTTGGAAACAGTTCCATATGTACGTATGTTTTGATAATTATCCAGGTTGATCACCTTCAAATTATGAAAAGTAGGAAAACCTGAAAAGCACAAGCCTGACACTCTCCCTAGGCAGCGCTCCTCCTCACTGGGGTTTGGAAATTCTGTAGAGACACGTGGCCCGGCTTCCGGGCCCCTCTCCCTGGCCTTCCCACTGTGCTGACATCTTAGGTGGTGAGGGCCAACGCTTCAGTGTTTCTCATAGAAGGGCTAACAGAAGCTCAGGAGAAGCCTTTAATCATGACCAAAATTACCTTTCTTGTTTACTTTTACCTTCCCGAGACTGACGAAATGCTTTGGACTCTCTCTTTTCCCAATATCATCTCCGCAGCACCTTCCGGCAACGATCTGTAGCTGGGGCTGGTTTGTCAATACTCACCACTAGGCGTTTTCGTTAGCAGCTATCGAATGCACGGGCCTCACCGTCGTCTGTGTCCTACTGGAAAAGCCCAAGGCCAGTAGCGACCAGGGAGGCAGCTCATGTGGGATTTAATCACGCAGGGAGCTGAGGAAGATTTTGTGACTTATCCATGGACGTACATTTTCAACAGTCGATAAAGTAGTTACTTTTTAATCACAGAGGAGAGCCCTTGTCATTGGACAATAAATTAACAATACACTTTAAAGACGCTCCCAGTGGAACTGTTTATTGCTCTCTGGAGGTGGAGAACAGAAATTAAAGGTGTGCCTGGGGGGTGGGCTGAGAGTGTGATAGCTGTACTTGCGTCGCTAAAGTCCTTTCCTTTTCCCGGCTAGACTGATTTAAAACACACACACACACACACACACACACACACACACACACACACGACCTAGTACTACAGTTTGAATTTGCATTGAGCACACTACTGTTTTATTGTCTCCACTTCACTCCAGAAAGTGCTTCCTCGGGGAACTAACCCACCGCTTAAATGAAAGGTTTGTGTAAATGTGTCTTGTTCATAAGTTCTCCGGTGTCGGGTAACTTCACAACCTGCCAGCAGCCTGGTATTTCCTTCTCTAGGAAGCTATTATCCGTTCCTTCCTCCTCCCCTTTTCCAGGAACTTTCCTGTCTGCTGCAGATGATGTCGGGCTTTATAGGCTTGGGGCTCGTCAGGTATGCTGGTGCTCCATCTCAGCTGGGGTCTGGGGCTCGTCAAGTCTGCTGGTGCTCCATCTCAGCTGGGGTCTGGGGATCGGCAGGTCTGCTGGTGCTCCATCTCAGCTGGGGTCTGGGGATCGGCAGGTCTGCTGGTGCTCCATCTCAGCTGGGGTCTGGCTTCCACTCCATCGACAAGGCCACGTACCCGGGGCGTGCGCTCTCCAGCTCCTCGCTCACTCTCCTCCCAACAGGTCAACCACCGGAAGCTGTCGGCTTCACTTCTTGCACCTTGGAGAGTCGATCAAGTCTTCCTTGGTCTTGGCGCCTGCTAGAGTGATGCCATGACTTCTTCCAGGCTTGACGTTCTTCTCCAGGACAGTGGTGTCCCCGTCCATGAGGCATTGGGAACACAGAAATCGTGCTTAATTGTCACATCATGTGATAGAGGGTGAGCGCAACTCATGGGCAAAGAGTAGGTGCCAGGGGCAGAGAACAGTCCAGCGGACACAGACCCTCACCCAAGGGGCCACCTGGCCTCGGTTTTAAAAAAGCCGTGTCCACGTCGCTGCACCTATGTTACGATAATGTGTTTCTTCCTCATGTCTTATCCCCCTTAAACTTCCCAGTGTTAGTAAGTGCAAAACACCATCTGCTCTGCTGCATTCAACCCCCCGTGGCCCCCATTCTTTTCAGGGTGAGCCTGTGCCCAGCACCTCCCTCCTGTCACTCCATGGCTCTCCTTACCTCGAGCCAACGACGATGAGACGTGGCTGGTTATCACATAACCCAGCTCTTCTGTGCACTGTGCTCCTACTCTCCCTATTATTCCATCTTGCTCCACATCACTTGGAGCTCAGGAAGCATCACTTTCCATAGGCCCTTTGTTCTCCGCCCTCCCGTGCCGGGCTGTGCACTCTTCTACATATTTCTCAAAATGCTTGAGAGCAGCGTGGATTTAGTACCAGGCTGGTGGTGCTGCGCTGAGCCTCTGTTTACACAACTGCTCGCCTCTCCTTCCCAGCTCACTCAGGGTGAGGTGTCTGGAGGACTGAGAGAATCATGTCCCATGCGTGTTTTCAAGGCGTCGCATTATATTTATAGAAAAGAAAGTTAACAAATGTTTACTACGAGGAGCAAGCTCTTCACGCTGAAACTTTTCACAAACAAAATCCCATTTGATTCTTCCCATTCTAACAAAGAAGGTATCTGAGATAAAGGTTACAATTACAGCTCCACACAGCACTACCCTGGAGCTGGAAACGCGGGGTCACTTCTGTATTGTGACCTCGCTTACAAATGGAGAGCAGGGTAATGGAATCCAGACAGTCTCACATCCACCCCTTCCAGCATCCTAGGCTAGTTGACCTCACGTGCACACGTGTGCATTCACACACGTGTGTGGACACACACACGTGAGTTCACACACACGTTTTGTGAATGTCTGTATACCTTCATGAAGATGTACGTGTTCTCTACAGGAATGGCACACACGCCTTGCAAAGTGTCAGTATATAGGGCGCCCATGTTTACCTCTTAGGTGGTTCCCACAGTTCTTGTTTGGCGTTCCTTGCTGTGCTGTTCACACCAAGGCGCTCTGGGAGGGGGCGCCGGGGTCACATCCTCGGGAGTGAGGCGTTTGTGATCACTGACTTCAAACTGCGTCTCCAGCCTAAGTGCTAAGCGCGGACTGCGCCTTCGGATTGCTTCCCTCCTGCGTGAACCCACCTCGTGCGTTCATTAAAGTCAAACGTGCATCTGTGTCAAGGCAGGACGTTAGAGAGCAGCCGTCAGAGTCCCCAGCTGTGGAAACCAGCGTGCAACAGTGCAGAGGGTGGGTTGGGCTTCTCAGCTCGAGGAAAGGCTTTCCAGGCCTCTCCCAGCAGCCGGGGGAAGGCCTCGCTGGGGAAGCCTGGGCAGCCAAGCCTCACGAGCACACACCCAGTGCCACACTCAGCTCTGAGCCCGAGGCCGCAGTGCCCTGTGCGGTGAGGAGTGACGGGGTGTGCCAGGCACACACGAGCCACAAGTCAACACTGAAGAGCTGAGCCTGCACAGTCCAGTGACGCTGACGACACGCACCTCGGTAGCGTGCCCTGTGACTTTGCTCATCTCCTTTGATCCTCGTGGCTGCTTTTAAACATGGCCCTGGTGCTTCCCTGTGAGTCTCACACAGCTAAAGGCTTTCTCTAAGCTCACAAACACGACTTACTCATTTGGAAAATGTGGTTTAATTTCAGCCGGATATGCAGCAAAACAAAAACGGCGCAGGAAGTAAATGCTGGGAATCTAACAGGAAACCCGTCCGATGTCTTCACGTTGCGTTTACATGCTGTGCGCAATGGTGACAATATCGTAGGAGATAGTCAAGAAAATGTTTTCATTTCTTTATTGAAACTAGGAGACAAGTGTTACTAACTTTTTGTGTGAGTGTGTGTGAAGGGGTGTGTGTGTGTGTGTGTGTGTGTGTGTGTGTGTGTAAGCCAGACATCAGCATCAGCTCTCTTCCTCCCTCAACGGCTCTCTACTTTCTGAGGCCGATCCCTCTCTGGGGCTGGGGCTCACCGCGGAGCCATCTCCCAGCCAGAGAGTCTTATTTCAGTGAACACGCCCACTAACCAAGAGCGAGGGGTTTTCCTGGAGCACACACTGCGCGTGGGGTCCAGCATGCACGTCAAGCCTTCGACCGTCTCCAATTCAAGATCGTGCTTAACGTGCCCAGTCATCCCAGGATGTTCAAAATCCTGCTGCCCGTTCTCGTGAGACTTGTTCTACAGTGTAAGTTCTTACGTCTAGAGATCTTTCAGCTTGGCACTGCTCACTCTGGGAAACCCGGACCGCCAGGTTCCCCGCAGTAAACTGATGGTGCCAGAACACGGGAAGATTTTGTTTCACTGAGCAGAAGAACGGTCCTCACAGCAGACTGAAGAACATGCGAGATGGTAGTCACAGGACGTTTTAGGGCACAGTCATTTCACAAAGCAAAGGGTGTGCGCCTTTACCTACCTGCTTCTTCCCGTGCTCGGGGGGTTGAAGTGTGAGATGCGGCACTCTCTCCGCTGCAGCCCTGAGTGTTTCAAAAGGAAAACAATCCAGCCAGAGCCCAGTGCTGCCCCACACCTCTCCCCCTCCCCTTTTCTTTCAGCGACAGGTATGGTTGCATCCCGGGGGCTTCCTGGCTGGTGGAGGGAGGGCGGCCATCTTCAAGGCTGTGGCTGCCCCCTCTAGCAGCTCCATGCCAGCTAACAGACAACATCGGAGAGCCAGCACAGGGGAATTACAGACTATGGCTCGTGGACCACCAGCAGAGAGCCCTAGCTGTTCCCCACTGGGCTGTCAGCTTTGCCTTCAGAGGTGAATACGGGCATACCTGCCCGGTGGTGTGCAGCGGGCCCCACTTTGGGCATTGCTTTTCGGGGAGCCTGGCATCAGGCGCTGCTGCTGTGGCCACATCTGGGTGCCTCACGAACTCCCTTGATTATCTGAACATCTGAGTCACGGCTGATTCGGGCAAGCTGCCGCTGAAAGGGAATTCAAAGGCCCTGCCGACAGCCTGGCCCACATCTACAAGACTGGGGGATCTAGGTCTATCTAGACCAGGGCTTTCTTGTGTCTGTGCCAGGAACTGCCATCCTCGGAGCTGCCTGCTTCGCTCTCTGTGGCACTGCGAAGGGGAGGCTTCCAGAGTCCAAACACACCTCTGTCCGCCGGAAGGCTGCGAGGCGCTGCTTGGCTTCCTCCCCTTTTGACAAGGGTCTCTGTCATGTGAGATGCATGCAGGCACACTTGACCTCTGGAGGAAGACTGTGCAGGGCCCACTGTGCTCAGTGGCTGGATGAGGCTTCATCTCTGTCTCGTGTGATGGAATCAAGGAGTTCACATAGTGTTTTCTAGGTCTTCAGAACCCCATTGTTGTGTTACACGGCATGTCTTGAACATTCCGAACAGATTCTGTGGGGTCCTCTGTGTTGTCAGTGGCAACAGTAATAACATTCACCCGGCCAGGTTTCTAACCAAACCCGTTTTCAGGGTGGCCACGATGGGACTCAGTTATATTTCCATTTCCGTCACTCCCGATGAAAATATCAATGGAATCGCAATTTCTTTTAAAAAGTAAAGAAAAAGAAAGAGAGAGAGAGAGAGAGAGAGAGAGAGAGAGAGAGAGAGAGAGAAGCCGTCCATTTTTTGGAATTTTCCATATGAACGAGACTCGGTCATACACCAGATAATATGACACTTAATGATGGCTATATTCAACTCAGCCACTTCCTGAACGCTGACAAAAGGAAGCGAGCCTCCATGACAAGACCCTGTGGGCTAAGGGAAAGTGCCTCGAGGAAAAAATGAGCTGAAAAAATCAACAATTTATGAGCACTTGAAAGAGAGGCTTTCCAGGTCCTATAGAAGCAGCGGGCACAGGGCATGGACGTCTGTTGAGCCTGAAATACCAAGCTCCAGAGGCCTGGGAGAAGAGGAAGGAAGGCGTATTAAGGAAGAAGATGAAATTTAAGGCCAATGAAGTAGTACAAGTTGGATTATGAGATGTCACGTTTATTGACTTTACTCTGCTTTTGTGCATAAAAATGCTCCAAAATCACCACCGAACATGGAGTGAAAAGGGGAACTTGTGAGGATAAAGATTGCTCATTTATTTATCAAATGTGGTCATTCTGGTTTTCTTTTTCTTCCTTTTTAAATGAATAAATAGAGATCCTGGATTTAAAATTTTTTTTTATACAACATATTTTAATCGTGTTATTTCCCTTCCCCAACTCCTCCCCAGTCTTCCCCCTCCATACCCATCCAACTCCACATTCTTTCTCTGTCTTAAAAACAAAACAAAAAGGCACATTAACAAACAACAAACAAAACAAACCAACCAACCCCAGAGTCTGTTTTGTGCTCGGCAACTACTCCCGGGCACAGTACCCGCCTTGGGATGAGGTTGATGTTCACAAAGTCCCTGAAGAGACAGATTTCCTCTCCCAGCAGCTGTGGGTGCAAACAGCTTCTTGGTTAGGGACCAGACGTTGTGCCCACTTACGCTTCTCTTGGTCAGCCATCTGTTTCAGGTGCTCATTGCCCTAGCAGACAGCATGGAGGCTGTGAAAACAGATTCCACAGGCGACCAATAGTGCCTTCAAAACAAAACAGGCGCATTTTTCTTACAGCTCTGGAGGCTGGTGCTGGAAGATGAAGGTTCCAGGGGGCCTGGTCTCTCCTGAGGCCTTTTTCCTAGTCTTAGAGACATCAGTCTTGTCCCGTGTCCGCATGTGGCCATTCTTCTATGTGCAAGCATCTCTGGCTTTCTGTCTGTCTTCACAAGAACACCAATCCTGTAGAATTGGGGCCTTAGCTTTATGGCCTTACCTAACCTTAATTAAACACTTTTAAGGTCTATCTCCAAATACAGTCACCTTTGGGACTCAAGGTACCAAGTTTGGGGCTCAAGTTTGGAAGGTGGGTGTAGTGGCTTGGATGGCCCTGGGTTTTTACACACTTGGTCCCCAGCCCGAGGCACTGAGTGGCAAGGCTGAGGTACTGCCGCCTGGCTAGAGAGAACACGCCAGCAGCGGGGTCCCTCTGCTTCCTGCTCAGCACTGAAGGGCACAGGCGCTCGGCTTCTGGCTCCCATTGCTGTCCTGAGGGTTGACAGGCCTTCCCACCACTCCTGTCCCCCTGGAACCCTGAGCCACAAGCTTAACCCCACTGTCGTAACTCCATGTCACCAGTTTAACCACAAGGCTGAACCCAAGCACGAGTCTCTTCCCCAACAGTGAAGAAACCAAAGTTGGAAAAACGACACAGGTTATGAATGGATACTTTAACTCAGAAACGTGAAGCTATTGCCTTAAACTCAAACTGAAATACCAAAAAATAATCTCTGTTTTGCTTATTTAAAATGTTCATGTTTCACATTGTGGTGTCTACAATGGATCTACTATTTGTATGTATGTATGCGTGTATGTATACTTGTTTGTATGTATATATGTATGTATGCAT
Source organism: Meriones unguiculatus (assembly GCF_030254825.1). Lineage (NCBI taxonomy): Eukaryota > Metazoa > Chordata > Mammalia > Rodentia > Muridae > Meriones > Meriones unguiculatus. Next base: position 177,082,904 of record NC_083351.1, read on the forward strand.
TATGTATGTATATGTGCATGTATGTTTGATGGATGTAGTATGTATATGTGCATGTATGTATGTTTGGATTTATTATGATGCATGTATGTTTGTTTGGATGTATGTATTATGTATGTATATATATATGTATGTACACACACACTAACACACTGTGTAATTTTCATGGTCTATAGGCATCATCAAAGTAATCCAAGGACAGCTGCATGCTGTCCTCAATTTCAGAACCACCCACTTGTTAGCGCTCAGAAGTAGAAAGGGTCCTTCCACAATAATTAACACAGTATGCCTGTGCACATTCGCACATAAAGATTAAATTTTTAGCACTCAAGTGTGCTTCATGCAGAAGCGCATCCTGTTGTGCTAGCTCCGTGCTAACCTACGGCATCTCCCTCATTATTACCTAATTAAAGTACTAATAGCCACATCAAATGAGTTTGTGTCCATAATTATTTTAAATATTAGTTGGGAAAGCTATTAAAAGTATGCAGTCGTATTGATCTTTGAAATTGATTTGGGAGCCAAGGCTCTTGAAATTATCATAAAGGACTCTTTCTGCTTACCGATATGCAGGTGGCGGCATGTTACCTATGTTGAGGAATTTCTACACTTCTCTACTTGTTTCAGTTTGGAAGTGCATACTCATGGATAATTGGGGGCAACGTTTAAATAACTGGTTAATTGTTATGTAAAATGCATTTCTCAATTTATACTAATAATCTCGGCCAGGTAAAGCGTTCTGCAAACAGAACTCCAGAACAATCTTAAAAGAGAACTCTTTGAGAACCCTCAGAATGTCCAGGGAAGAGGAGTTACCTCTGAGGGACACAGCGACATGGAAGTTCAAGCCATGTTGGGTTTGAGAGGCCTCGTACTTGTGTGTACATTCCTTTAGAAATCTTTTCACTTAGTTTACAGCCCCACCTTTTGAGGGCTTACATCCAAATATCAGCGTATGCTTTGGTTTTTGTTTTGTTGTTGTTGTTTGTTTATTTGTTTTCACGAAACATTTTGCTGTTGGGACAGATGGCCAGTTTTCTGTTTTCCCAGCATGCATTAGGAGCGTCACGGTTGGAGCAGAGAGGGCAGGGAAGGAGAGGCTGAGTGCTGGCTGCTGCTAGCGTGCAGCTCACCACTAGAGGTCCTGCAGCCTGAAAGGAGGAAACCTGCGCTGCAGATCTGCATTCTTGTCCTGGGATGCTTCTGATTTTGAAAGCGAAGCTCTGCATTTCCAGAATGACGGCTCGTCTGGGTTTCGCTGTGTTTCCTCCTAACGTAAGCAGTGAACTACAGCCATGTGCATGTGTGAGTAAGTCTAGGATGCTTGTGGCCAGGCTTGTAAATAACCACAAAAGTGGCTTCAAACATTCACACCAGAATCATTCACACCGAGGAAAGAATACACAGGTATGCATAGATGCACACACACGCATACACACACGTAATTGCTTCTTCCCTGGCAGAGATGGATCCTTTAATGAAGTTTGTCTTCCTCACTGAGCAGGCTCAACAGGCTGGCTGCTATAGATTACTTTCTGACCAAGCAGGGTAATGTACGGCTGGAGTACAACAATTACGGCGTTACTCCAAGGAGTGGTTCACACCGAGTTACCTTCCTTGACTGCTAACCAAACTGAAGCTGAGACTCTCCTGTCCTGTCAGTTTGTGTGATCGCCATGACGGCTTAAAGCCGTGTGGTGCCCTTCTGAAATCCCGCCTCCTAACAAGGCATAAAAGTACCAGCAGCCACCAATAATGTCTGCCAAGGGATAATGTGAGAGGGTGCCTGCGCTCCGCTTGCTCCGGCATGGCCCTCAGACGAGGGGAACGTGGCACAGCTTCCGCCTGGCTTCCCAGAGTCGCCAGCAAAGGAAATGCAGGCATGAGCTGTTCCTGGTGCAGGGCAAGGATCCCCCAGGCAGGAGGATGGACACGCTGCGCACTCAGCCCCCGGCACACTGTGAGCGCTGAGCATCAACGTGGCAAGAGGGGAGCTATAAAATCAGTGCCAGGCTAAGGACCTCCCTCACCAAGGTCGACATTCTCTAGATTCATTCTGCTTGGGATCTGATTGGATATGATAAGAAAAAAACATTGTAGTGGAAAAGTAAAAACAAATGGAAAAAAATTAAACACAGAAGCACTGTCTCCAGTATCTTGCACAACAAGATGCCTTCAGGCTCTGCTCCAGTTTGTTTTCTATCGCTGCGATACACACACACACACACACACACACACACACACACACACACACACGGGTACTCATGAGCAAAAGCAGTTTGGGGAGGAAAGGGTTTATTTGGCTTCCATTTTTATGTCACAGGTCATCACTGGGGGAAGTTAGGGGCAGGAACCCGGAGGCAGGAGCTGATGCAGAGACCACGGAGGGTGCTGCTCCATGGCTGGCTCCCCACGATTTGCTCACTTTGATTTCTTCTAGAACCTGGGACCACATGCACGGCGTAGCCCCACCCACAGTGCTGTGGGCCCTCCCACATCAGTGTCCAGTCAAGATGTCACACAAGCAAAACCATGGTCCGGCCAGACAGAGGCAGCTCCTCAACGGAGGCTCACTCTTCCCAGTGACTCCAGCTTGTGCCAAGTACACACACACACACACACACACGTCATGGGCTCCCTGACAGCATATGTGTCTGCTCTGCTAGAACAGTGTAGGTTTATTTTGTGAGACACGTGGAGACAACACCAAGCTGAGTGAAATTCCAGGTGAGAAAACCCCGCAGCCACAGGAAGCAAGGGGTCGACCTTGTCTTAATCTAGGACAGCTGTGCTGGCCTCCCTTCTGCTTGCTCCAGCTGCAGCACCCTTCCCCTTCAGCCACACGCAGTGACAAGGAGATGTGGAGAACCCCAAGCTTCCTAGGCTCCACAGAGAAGCACCTCAGCAACACGAGGGTGCTCCTCTCTTACCGTGACCCAAGACAGGATGGAGTAGGTCTTTCCCGGGGTCTGGGGCTGAGAGGCCCTGCTTATCGCTTCTGAACAGCTCCCTAGACCCTGAGCGCCGAGTACCCACTATCTGTTTACAGCCAAGGGAGGTTGGAAGGGACAGGAGGCAGGGACAGGAATATGTTCACTTATTCACTTGTGGGACAAGCATTGGAGGATCTACATGTCAGGTGTCCTCTGAAGGTGTTCCTGTCCTTTCTTCCACTGCTGCAGCAAACTGCAGTCAAAAGAAAAAATCGAAGAGCAGCTTGTAAATGTGGTGGCACAAGGAAAGAGGCAGGATGCTGGCCGTGACAGAAGAAAGTTTAGCCTCCCTTTTGCTCACTCTCCTTTAATTATCATTGTTACACATATCTACCCATACAGATAAATAATGGGACCTGCTGAGTCCATCTAGGGTTGCTGCCATGGACGTGTGTTCAGGGCTGACAACTTGGTACTGCTCCTCCCTGGGGAAGACCCCCTCTCTGCAGTCACTAATGGACGACAGTTCTGGGGGTGGGGCCTCTGAGAGATCCCCCGTTTGTGTCGGTACAACTGCTGGTATCATCGCCCAGGTTCTCTAGAACATCTGGTAAGGCACTTGTTACAAGTACAGCTCAGAGTCACTGAAGTTCACCCACACTTTTCCGTTCATCACCCACAAGGGGCTTGTCCCTGGGAACCCTGTGTGTTCACCTTTGTGTACTAAAACACCACTGATTTCCTAGCACTATTTTGCTCTCTAGCTCTTTTATATTTACTTGGTTTTATACTTTCTAGTTTTATTCTCTAATTATTCATTCATTCTAAAGACTTTGGTTTGCTTGTGTGTGTGTGTGTGTGTGTGTGTATCTGTGTGAGTGTATGCACATGTGAGTGCAGGTGCTCTCAGAGGCCACAAGAGGGCATCTTGGCGCTGAAGCTACAGGCAGTCGTAAGCCACCTGATGCAGTGTTGACATTAAACTCTGGCCCTCCTGGCTGAGCAGCAAGTACCCTTAACTGCTCATCTCTCCGGCTCTAAAGACAGTTCTTAGTTGCTTCCTTACAACCAGTTCTATCCCATCACATTATATTAACGGAGTCATTTTTCCTCAGAAATATAAGACAGCATCCTTTAGGACAGGTCCCTTTTTTTATAAAGATTCAAACGGCTTCTACTAAGGAAAGTCTGGCTGAGTATTTGTTAAGTTGAATGATTTGCTCTTTTAATGATTTCACAGACAGTCATAGCAAGGCCAGTGTGCCTCCCTGGCATGTGTTGGGTCCACCCATTTCTTGGGTGATATCTTGACCGAAGCATGTGGTTTAAATTAATCTTTAAACGCACTAGACTAAGTCTGGACATTCGGTACAGTCAATGTTCACAGTTCTGTTTGGGGGTTGGTACCGGCAAATTAAGTGTGGCCACAACTCAGAGGAGGTGCCCCAGAAAAGTGTGTTAAGTGGTGGAAAGTGAGCCCTAGGGGGAAGGTCCATGGGCCTCTGGGGACACTGCCTTCTGCATCTGTAAGTTGGCCATCGTAAGATTTGTTATAAAATCTTGACACTTGAGTCGCTTCTTGGCTCTTTGACTTTCTGTGTGATCTCTGCCCCTTTTGTGTCTTTCACTGTTGTGATGTAATCTGCAATGGAGTCTCCAGAGCCAACCTGATGGTCTGTGGCTAATTAAACTTCTTTTATTCAAAAAGTACCCGACATCAGGTATTCTATTATAGTAACATTAAAAACAAAAACAAAAAACCTGATGCTAATGTGCTAGTTCATTCCTACCTTAATTTCCAAGCTTCATTGTCAAGGTAGTCCAAGTTTAGCTTTCTAAGAAAAAGTAATTTTATTTAAAATGCTAAAGCAAAAAACACATCAAGAAATATTGACTCAGTTAAAAACAGTCACAAAACTTGATTTGAAAATTTCCCAGCATTTAAAAAAATTATTACAACTTATTCACTTTATATCCCAGCTGGGGCCCCCTCTCCCACCCACTCCCAATCCCATCCTCTCCCTCTTCTCCTCCCATGCCCCTCCCCAGTCCACTGATAGGGGAAGTCCTCCTCCCTCCCCTCTAGCCTATCAGGTCTCAGCAGGATTGGCTGCACTGTCTTCCTCTATGAACTGGTAAGGCTGCTTCCCGCTCAGGGGGAGGTGATCAAAGAGCAGGCCAATCAGTTCATGTTGGAGGCCACCAGAATCTGTAAACAACCCAGATATCCCTCAACTGAGGAATGGATACAGAAATTGTGGTACATTTACACAATGCAATTAAAAATAAGGAAATCAGCCCTCTGTCAGATATAGGGTTGGTGAAGATCCTTTCCCAGTCTGCAGTCTGGCATTTTGTTTTGATGACTATGTCCTTGCTTTACGGAAGCTTTTTCATAAGGTCCCATTTATCGATTGTTGCTCTTAGAGCCTGTGCTGTTGGTGTTCTGTTCAGGAAGTTGTCTCCTGTGCCAATGAGTTCCAATGTCTTACCCACTTTTTCTTCTAACCGACTTAGTGTATCTGGTTTTATGTTGAGATCTTTGATCCACTTGGACTTTAGTTTTGTGCAGGGTGATAAGTATGGATCTATTTTCATTTTTCTGCATATAGACATCCAATTGGACCAGCACCATTTCTTGAAGATGCTGTATTTTAGAACTAAAGAAGTTAAAAAGCAACAAATCAAGCAATCCGATTAAAAAATGGGGTATAGAGCTAAACAGAGAATTCTCAGAGGAATACAGAATGGCAGAGAAACACTTAAAGAAATGCTCAACATCCTTAGCCATCAGAGAGATGCAAATCAAAATGACCCTGAGATTTCACCTGACACCCACCAGAATGGCTAAGATCAAAAACTCAAGTGACAACACATGCTGGAGAGGTTGTGAAGAAAGGGAAACTCTTCTCCATTGCAGGTAGAAATGCAAACTTATACAACCACTTTGGAAGACAATCTGGCACTTTCTCAGACAATTAGGAATAGTGCTTCCTCAAGACCCAGCTATAACACTCCTAGGCATATATCCAAAAGATGCCCAAGTACACAACAAGGACATTTGCTCAACCATGTTTGTAGCAGCTTTATTCGTAATAGCCAGAACCTGGGAACAACCCAGATGTCCCTCAGTTGAAGAATGGATACAGAAATTGTGGTACTTTTACACAATGGAATACTACTCAGCAATTAAAAAAAAAGGAAATCATGAAATTTGCAGGCAAATGGTGGGACCTAGAAACAATCATCCTGAGTGAGGTATCCCAAAAGCAGAAAGACACGCATGGTATATACTCACTTATATAGACCTATAAGATAGGATAAACATACTGAAATCTATACACCTAAAGAAGATAAACAAGAAAGAGTACCCGGGGTAAGATGATCAATCCTCACTTAGAAAGACAAGTGGGATGGACATTGGATGTAGGAGCAAACAAGTAACAGTACAGGAGCCTACCACAGAGGGCCCCTGAAAGACTCTACCTAGCAGTGTATCAAATCAGACATTAAGACTCATAACCAAACCTTCGGCAGAGTCCAGGGAATCATAAAAAGGGGGGGGGGTAGATAATATGACCTGGAGAGGACAGGAGTTCCACAAGAACCAAATTTATCTGGGCACAGGGGTCTTTTATGAGACTGTTTCTCCAAACAAGGACCATGTAAGGATGTAACCTAGAACCTCTGCTCAGATGTAGCCCTTGGTAGCTCAGTATCCAAGTGGCTACCCTAATAAGGGGAACAGGGGCTGTTTCTGACATGAATTCAATGGCTGGCTCTTTGACACCCCCCCCAGGGGGGAACAGCCCTGCTAGGCCACAGAGGAGGACTTTGCAGCCAGTCCTGAAGATACCTGATAAACCAGGATCAGATGAAAGGGGAGGAGGTCCTCCCCTATCAGTGGACTTGGAAAGGGGCAGGGAGGAGATGAGGGAGGAAGGGTGGGATTGGGAGGGAAAAGGGGAGCAGGATACAGCAGGGATACAAAGTTAACAAACTGTAACTAGTATTAAAAAAATAAAAATTAAAAAAATAAGGAAATCATGAAATTTTCAGGCAAATGATAGAAACTAGAAAAGATTGTACTGAATGATTTAAATTTTTAAAGCAGACTGATAGTTCTTAGATCAGTAAGTGATTAATGGGTGACATATGCTTTATGATTAATTTTTATTTAATATACTAATGTGAGGGAAATAATCACACAATTGAGTTATTTGGTCAAATAAAACTATGCTTATGCAGATTCCTGCAGCCCTGTCTTAACTGATTTGGGACAATTCTGCTCTGTTACAATAGCACATTTTTCTTCACTGGAACTTCTCACGTATAGTATATTCTCACACTGTATAGTTTTTTTTTTTTTTTTTAATCTCTGGACTTACTCTGTAAAAGTTCTAGAGGGCAGAAACCTTACTGTTTTTCTGGCAGCTATTTCTGAGTGCGTTCCACAGAACATGCACAGCTAATACCTACTAAGTGTTCTGTGGAGAGAGAGTGAATGAATGAATGAATGAATGAGTGGGCGAATTAATGAACCAAAACTTTAGAAGCTAAACTCCCACTTAGATTCACGGTGTGATCTCTATTTGCTCCAAAGACAAGAGTTAAAAAGTGAAAAATGAAGGCATCGATCAATTAATGTGATGTCTATCTCCCAGACAAATCGCTTCATTTTACTGAACTGTCAACTCTATGGACGGAGCATCTAATAATCTGATTATATAATGACTGCGTAGTTGTTTCCGAGAACATAACTGGAAAGACCTTTTAGAATTTTAATACAAGCAAGAGAGTCGAGCTGTCATATTAGAATGTTATGCTTATCACAAAATCAATACTTCAGTACCTTCCAAATCACATCTTCCTTTAGTGTCCAAATCCTCACCTGGGGATTAGATAGATAACAATCAACAGACATGAGTCATTGTGAAGACCACAATGTGATACCACAGCGCTGTCAGATATAGTTTGGGGAGGGAGAAACAACCTACTAGCAAGCAGGGTCTTATAGACACAACTAGGCCATCAAAGTAGGAGTGAGGCCCGACTTTTCCTGCCTGCCCCACCCGTGGAGCAGACATTAGCTTGGGACCACAGGAAGCCTGATGAGTGATAGACAAGCCCTCTGTTACTCCTATAGTAAAATGGCTGCTTCCATTCAGGAGAGACAAACAAATTTTATTTTAAAAACAATACTTCAGACACAACTATGGTTGTTTATTGTCTGATAATTTCGTGTTTATGGGCGGAGGAAAGGCCATCAGACCATTGTCTAAGCAGACTAGCACACAGTAGGTACAGTCCCGCCTCGGCACGGATGCTGGGGTCTGGAAACAGCTGTGGAAGCCCACTCATTAGCAAGGCTCCTTACTGTCTGTTTTTTTTTTTTTTTTCCAGGACAGATTCTTTTCCCCTTCGGTAAGAAGAGCCAAGCATGAAGAAAGGCAGGGCCTTTGTCAGGACGAGCGCTCGGTGCTCCTTTTGTACTGTCTGAGTTTCCACTGTGCCCTCATCATTTTCAGAAAAGGAAAACTGGGAAGAAAAATAGAAATGTAATGTGTGTTATTACATTTTAATGCGATGGTCTACTTTTCTGTTTGTAGTGATTGAAGTTTTTGTCTTCCTTCATTAAACATTTAATAAATCACCACCAGCGTATGACAGATTTTAACCACAACACAAACAGCAGGCGGCCAGGGGCTGGTGCACGTAGGTGCTTGGTAGCCGAGCCTTCAGCACCCTGCCCTGCAGGCGTCCGCAGAGCTACCGGGGAAGGGAGCTGCTTCTCCCACAAAGCCTGGAAAATAAGTTTCCTTCTTTTATCTTCCTACAAATCAATTGGAGCCCTTACAGCAAAATCCCATAAAATAACTTCAAACACCACTTCTTAGTCTAAAAATTTGTATTATGGCTATAACTCTTTGAAGTTTTATGACTGAAGTTTGGAGAAAAATGATTTAAGTGTTATCTGCTAGACATCAGAGATTCAAAAATTCTCTCAGTTTTCCTTGACACATAAACTGCTACCCAGTGTATGTTTTTAGTACTTTTTTTTTCTTGCTTTCAACCCCCTAACCCTGTCTGCTTGATAAAGGTTATTTAGCTACAGTTTATACAGTTGAATTAATAATCTATAGAGGTCAGCCAACCTGTAATTGAGAACCCTACTTTTTCAAGCCCTTTTCCCTCATTCCACTGTGAGATGTATTCTTTCAAACAGAACTTTCAGAATCTCGAGCATGTTGAGTATAAGTTCTTAAATCGCTCTGCAGCACGTGAAACACAGGACAAAGAAGACCCATGATTCCTGCTGCAGGTTAAACGTTAGAAAGGGAAAGCAGGAACGTTTTCTGGCAGACCCCTCCCACGCGGCACACAGACGGGATGATAAGAGAAAGGGTGAGTGGACCTGAGGGGCCGCCCTCACAGGGCCTCCTCCACACTGGGTACGGACGTGTCCTCGGGGATTCGGGTGTCTACGTGCCCATCAGCACCCTTTGCAGAGAGAACTGCAATGTTTACATTCCTTTCTAAAAGACACAGAATAAGTTTAGCTTAAAAAACCATCAGGTTCCACCCCACTACCTCTGGGTGGGCGTTGACCTCACCGCAGCTAGTGACCTTGCGTGGTGTCTCCAAAAATGTAACTCTTGATTTTAATTAGTTAGTATAGTGTTCCTGGCCTCCAAAACTGAGCTTGAACTCAAGACACAGGGATTCCTTTGGCTTTTAAACAAAATTGATTTATTTCTACGTGTCTGAGTATTTTGCCCTCACAGTCCGGAAGAAGGCCTTGGGTCCTCTGACCCTGCACCTGCAGACAGCTGTCAGCCGCCATGGCTTCTGGGAGCTGGGAACTGAACTCCGGTTGTCCACAAGAACAGCAACAAGAACAGCAAGTCTCCCGACTGCTCTGCCGAGTCTCCAGGCCCTCCTTTGGCGTTTTTATCTCATTCTCTCTCCCTGAGGAATATTTTGGGTAGTTCTATTTTTTTTTTAACCATATGTTGTTGCTGGCCATGGTGACACACGCCTTTAATTCTAGCACTCAGAAGGCAGAGACAGGAGGATCTCTGTGAGTTCAAGGCTAGCATGTACTACATAGAGAAATCCTGTCTCAAAAAAAAATTTTTAATATACATTGTATTGTGTAAATGACAAAGCAAATTAGTATGACTAATGGGTTATATAACTATAACTAATATAACTAATTAGGTTCTTAAATTTATTAAGTGTTATTTCCTGTTTGTTGTTATCTAACTGTGATTTAAAAAAATTCCAGAGAGCAGCAGCTTTCTCTCATCAGTGCTCCTTTAACTGATGCTGTGCAAGAGGGCAAGAAGCCCTTAGACTCAGAAAGGCAAGCACCGCAGGCTTCTCTAGCATGAAATGCAGGGCGGGTGAAGACATGGAGGCAGGAGAGAGACTGGCCGGAAGAGGAAGGCAGCTGATGGAAGGTAGCAGGAATGCTGGGTCCTCCGGCTTCAGGGATGGGAACTGCAAACACAGCACTCACAGGTACATTTGCAGCCTTACCTCGGGACAACCGTGTGGGTTTCACAAAGGCGATTCAGCTATGTAAGACAGAACACATGAAGAAGTGGCATTTTCTTATGTGCTGTGAGAAAAGGATTCTTCTCTGGAGACTGGGGAAGGAGCCCTGGACCCGGCTACGACCCCACAGCACGGGTGGCCACCTGCCTGGGCTGAGCAGTTCTCTGTCCATCGCAAAGGTCCTGTGAGTGTCTCACAGGTCAGTAAATTCCTGTCTGAGAAGCCGGAAACTCAGATCTCGCCACTCACGAGGCTGCAGTGGAGACAGGGCTGTAGATTTAAGACCAGCCTGGACTACAGAGTAAGACCCTGTCAAAAACAAAAGCAGCCACCAAATACCCATTTCTTCTTCATTTTAGGCAGGTTTCACTGTGGCCGGCCTCAGGCTCACAGAGCTCTGCCTCTGCCCCCTGAGAACCTTTCTTCCCTAAATAGCTTCAGTGAATTATGAAACTTGCTACAACAAACATGACATCTGTCAGACTTTTCTTTTTCATGTAAGTAATGTACTTGGACCTCATGTCACAAGTGCATAGGAACAAAAGTGTAAGTAAAAAAAAAAAAAAAATCAGATTTTGAGGTATAGGAAGATGGTTTGTGATATGGAACTCAAACAAAACTCAGCATCAAAACTTTCTGTCTAATGTTTTGTTTTGTTTTTAAGTATGTTTCAATTGGAAGCATGAGGATTCTGTTGAAGAATCACAGTGTAAGACATTGAAAAGCTGAGAACATTGATTTAGGAAAGGGAGGTCTCATCTTGACTCCACTTCTTCAGGTTAGTTGATATATCTATATGTTTATATATACATATATATCAACTAATCTATATTATATATAGTCTCACTTGGGTAGGGTTTGGTTAAGAATGAGACATGTGTGTTTGCCAAGGCTATCTCCTCAGAAGCATGTTGAAGAAGAATGTATATTCTTCCTGGGTGATGATGTCTTCTCTGCATGAAAGCAGGCAGTGTAGGATTGAGCATCTGGGCATTTCCTCAAGTCTGGGCACCCAAATCTGTCTTAAAGAGGGTTGCTAAGGATGGTGTGCTCCAGAAGGGCGAAAGGCATCCACAGGCATAGCTTTCTGCCGTGGAGGAGGCTTCCTACCCCACGAAGCTCTGTGACACTGCTCCAAGGACCAGGAAAGAATCCAAGAATCAGGTGGGGCCCAGGTCCACAGTGTGCGATCGACATGAATGCACAGTGTTCGCACGGGTCAAATAGAGACAAATGCAGCTGAAAGTATTTGAGGGGCTGGAGGTTCGGTCAAATGAAGCCACACAGCTCCTGTGGAGAAGTCAAGACAGAATCAGCGCCCGCTTGTAGTCAGAGAGGTCAAGCAATGCGTCCCCGGAGTGCCGGCAAAAGTCCCAAGGAAGGCGATGCACTCAGGATGGCCAAGGATAGAAGCCTGTGGATCTGTTTACATTAAGGGATGTGGAGAAACATGTTCAGGGAGCCAGCAAGAGACAGGGGAAAGGGTAATCCTTGACCCCTCTCTATTAGGTAGGCATTGTCCCCCTGTCTCTTAGAGTTGAGGAAAGTCACACAGGATGACCCAGGGCCACCACCTAGCCCTCACAGGGAAGGGCAGTGTACATGTGTAGGGTAGGTGAGCAGTGCCACCGGGGAAGGCAGTCCAGATCGAGGGTGAGCTCCAGACGTGCCCAAACCCTGAAAATCTCACCTTGAGACCTGCAGGAGGAAGGATTGCACCCTTCTTGTTCTAGGCCTGAATGCCCCAGTGGATACAGCCTTGGGACCCCCAGCTCTGCCACCCTCGAGGTAGTCACATAGCCTGGCGGCCAGGTTTCAGCTTCAAACTTCCTAGTTCCTCATTAGGAGGACTCCACTCCATGCACATGAAGCAGGCCCAGCACCTCAGCCCCAGCGATGCTGTGCACTCCCCTGCAAACCCCCACCCCCTTCCCTGAGGTTTACATAGGCCTTATTCACCTCCGGTAAAGAGCTGTTTCCCTGAAAACCGCCACAGAGAAGGCTGTTTCTCCTGTTCCAGCGGCCAGACCGGGATCCTGCTAACCCAGCCTTCCGCAAAGCTTCTTCCTTCCAGTCCAGCTCGGTGCACCGGACACATCAAGGCCGGAAGCAGACCCACACGAGCATATATGCGTCACAAAAGACAAGTGGAGAGCGTCAGAGGAGGAGTCAATGACATTAGCACCCAGAGTGCCGGAGAATGAGCACGGAAGGGGAAGATCATGGTTCTCAGGCATGTTAACTAGTAAGTAGTACATCTATCGACAATTTCCAGGGAAGCTGTTTTCTTAGGGTGGAAGCAAAAACTATATTGGAAATGTCTGAAAATGGGCAGATGCTTTTTGAAAGTGGTGAGTAGTTAAAACAGTGTGTGTGTGTGTGTGTGTGTGTGTGTGAAGACCAGAAGAGAACATGAGGTGTGGTCTTGTCCATCTGCCAACCTGCATTTTATTCCTTTGAGACAAAAACCCTTCGCTGAACCTGCAGCTTCCTCTTTCTACTAGACTGACTGGCCCATGAGTTCCTGGGAATCTGTCCGCACCCCCACACTCTGTGGTGCCCAGCTTCTACTTGTTGCTGAGCTTTGGGGTCCTCTGTCTTACACACTTAGCTCTCTTACCCTCTGTGCCAGGCCTCTGACCCCAAGAACGCATGTTAAAACCACCTGTGGTGCTGTGGGGAGGGGAGCGTGTGAGCGCTCCAGGAGAATTTCCCTATTGCTTCTGTTAATGTTTATCGTGTCTTCCCAACAGAGGGCCTTCAGCACACTTCCGGGCAGAGGAAACAGGCCCAATAGAGAATTTGCAGATAAGAGAGAAAGCAAACAACACAGCCACACAGACTCAAAAGGGCTCAGGTGAAGGCAGGCGCTGGATTTGGGTGTTCATAGCACTCAGGGTGGGACTGCTTTGCGAAGAAAGTCATAGCTTGGCTCAGGCCTCAGAACAGTTACCTGTGCTTTAGCAGTATGTTTTACTCCACAAAGATTCTCTTTTCAGCAATTTAAAGTATGCCGCATTAAAAAAGAAAAAGCTACACAACTCAAGACACAGGCTGCAGCCCCCCCCCCAATTTGACAATTGTGTCTTCATGTCGCTGTCACATGGGTCCACATTTTAGCTAATGTCAGAGTTCTCCTTTTGCTAATGAGCTCCCCTCGCAGGCCGCCAGCTAAGGTGTGATGAGAGAGGGCGGCGCATGGGGCGGCTTGGCTTCGAGAAGCCCCTCTGCACAGCTGTCCTTTCTCCCTTCTGTCACAGACACAAATTAAGTTATCAGAGGCACTTTCAGACAGGTTTTGCTTTAATACAATAAAAAAAAAAAAATTCTGTTTTGCTTGTACCTACGTTTCACCCTGAAGGTGATGATGGTCAGTGTTTAAAAGCCGTGTGTGGGTGTGGGTGAGGGCAGGGGTTGTACTTTCCAAACATCACAGTCTCTCCCAAACATCACGGCCTTTCTTTCATGGTCCTTCTCTTGGTAATGTCAAAACTCAAATGCAGGCAGTTTTCTCACGGCCCTTACCGGGGCTGTGTGGTCAGGACATTTCGGCTGGGACACACGTCTTCCTCGACCTCCCTGGTTCTTAATCCCAAGCTCTTCTTTAAGAGTGTCCACCCGTGGTGTGACCCTCCCTCAGCTTCCACCCTGTTCCGTGTGTCCCTGGGCTGTCAGGCACCACTGTCCTGAAGTGATTAGGCAATGCACCCCTACCCCATGTCTCTGCATCTGAGAATGCATCCTGTCTGTCCATCCCCGGTGCGTGGAGGGACAGCCACAGGAACTGCGTGTCCTTAGCGTGACATGAACTGGTGTCTGGTCTCCCCCTGCTTTGGCAGCATGTTCTTTCACTCCCCAGCTAGAGAAATTCGGATCAGTCAGATGCTGTCTTCCATTCATGGTATAGAAAAGACCACATGGGGCAACAGACATTAGTCTTTACCCAAGACCACGAACGTGGCCATGGGATGATGTCACGACTCCACGTGCACCCCAGCCATGCACACAGAGACTCACAAAGTGACCTAAAATACTCTGAGAAGTCAAACCCTAAATGCATTTGTTTTGCTTTAATTTAGAAACACTAAGTTAGTGTAGTGCTTCTGAATCAATTAATTTGGCCAGGGAACTCTTACTGTGGGCATGGAAGGGTACTGACTGCCCAGGAGCAGTGGGTTCAGAAAGCACTGTGAGAGGCTGGGTATCAGTCACTTAGCGGAGCCTTTCCTGGTCATGCTGAGAGAGTCAGGTAGATCTTTCTGGAAAGACCATCTGAGCTCCTGTTAGTTCACGTTCTTTTTCATGAAGATTGTCTCTGAGACAGACCTGTGGATTTGCCTATGGGTGCACACAAGTAGTGATTACTCTAAGGATCACAAGGTCAGACTTGGGAAGGGAAAGAACCGTATCCTCTCGTGTCTTGCGGTGGGGACTGAGCTAGGGATGGCTTAGACAGGAGGAGAGCACCATACGACTAACCCACATTCCTAGCTGGAAAATAACCGAGTTAGTGTGTTGTGTGGGGGAGGGGGTATGTGTAAGTATGTGCCATGTCCATGTTCCTATGCGTGTGTGCATGTGGTGTATATCAGGTATCTTCCTCAGCCACTCCCCTTCTTACTCTCTGAGACACAAGTCTACAGGGAACCTGGGTCTCACCAAGCCATGCTGGCCAGCCGGCCAGTGAGCTCCAGAGGCCTGCCTGCCTTCCCCTCCCCAGCACCGGGGTTCCGGACGACACGGTTGAACCAGGAGCTTTGAGGCTGGCTCTTCTTACCTGAGTGCTGGAGGTCTGAACTCGATCCCCACGTTCATGGCTTCACCACGAGGCTGGCAGCATTCTGCCTATTTGGTGTGCCCTGGTTTTGACTGGGTTTGAAGTATGGCGACTGGGTAATAGTTGTGCTAATCAATGGTCATTGTCTGAGCTAAAAACAGATGGCAGCAAAGCTTCCTGACACTATTTACAAGTGCTGCTTCAGAATGAGCAAAACTGAGGAGGCTCTCTAGACCAGCAGGTGAATTTGTGTGTTAGGAGGTGAGTGTGTGCTTGTGTGCCAACTGCTCTGTGATACACTCATTCTCTAGTTCTGCAACCATCTCCTAGAACTACTTGTTTTAAAGTTGTTTTTAGTTAGATGTGTATGGCTATTTGCCTGCGTGTGTGTATGTGTGTGTGTGTGTGTGTGTGTGTGTGCGCGCGCGTGCGCGTGCGCATGCTATGTTCCATGCATATGCCTGCTGCTCACAGAAACCAGAAGAGGGCATCAGGTTCTCTGGAACTGGAGTGACAGACAGTTGTGAGCTGCCCTGTGTATGTGCTGGGGAATGAACCTAGGCCCCTCAGCTCTTTGTGAGCCCTCCCTCAACCTCTGTGTCCTGGAATTCTTGGCAAGGGCTTTGCGACGAGGCAGGAGTTGGACAGCAGCACACCCAGGCTCCCGCTGACCCTGAAGTAGGCTGGGGCATTGGGTACCACCTCCATTCCATTTCACCAAGCTCCCCACTCACTCCTGTGCAAAAGCGTGTTTGTTTTGTTACCACAGTCTCATTCATCTTGAGCTGATGCAGAGAAGACACGGAATGAACTTTGGTGAGCTGAGGAAGTGGGTGTTTTCTGTGTTTACTGTTGCCTTCTTCCATGAGATAAGGTCCACCCAGGCAGGGGAGGACTGGGCCACTTCTCTCAGTTAACCAGGCATGTGTCTCCCTGAACTAATATTAAAAGTCCCATATCTGCTCTCCATCTGCCATCCCAGGACAGCTCTCTCATGGTCAGTGATTGTGACTTACTCAATTTTCTCTCCCCATCATTTCACACCGCCCGGTGCTGAGGATATCAGTAAACTGCTTCAGGTGAGTGAGTAAGAAGAATGAAACCCATGACCTTGTGTGGTAGGCGGACACGCAAATAAACCCGCTAAGAGTAGAGTGTCACAGCATTTCACTGTGGTGAGAGAGAAGCCTCCGAGCTTCAGAACAGAACAAAAGCTTTAAGCGAGTGATTGCTGGGTCAGACCTGAAAGTTCCACAGAGAAAGTGACAGTCAAGAGCTGCAAGGGAGAGCTAAGATGGTAGAAAGATGTCAAAGCTGGGGGAAAACACACATACACATACATACATACATACACACACATTACATATAGCCCATTTGTGAGGGTGAGAGAGGACAATGTTATGGCTAAATCATACCAGGAAGGATTGTGAAAAGATGCGGGAGAGGTGAGTTCAGATACAAAATAAGAAAGAAAGATGGTGACACAGTCGTTAAGGATTGTAAACGCCAGTGGACAACCGAAGGTGAGACGGAAGTTTTCCCATCATATCCAACTCTCGGCTAAAATTCTAAAGTTAACAGTAATATGTCACAGATATGGCAAATTTTAAAATGCAGTGCTAGATAGATTTATGGCATATTTTCCTCAGAGTCTGCGGAAGTTCACGCCATCACCAGGCTGGATAGACAAGTGTTAGGTATTGGTTGAGAAGATCCTTTGGGGAGATGGAAGTGACTGCAGTAGGGAATGGCCCGAGATACTGGGGTATATCCGCCCCCACTCACATGGAGGGGACCCCAAGAGAACGCTGGTCTGGACTCATTTCCTGGAGATGAGATCTTATTCTGAAACCCAGTTCAGATGCTTACAGAAGGGACTGGCAGGCCTTCCCAGGACAGCCACCATGGTAGAACTCATGAAGCTTCCATGTATGCCACGGGCATAAGTCTGAGGGACGTGTGATGGAGAGAGAAGCCAGCCTGCTGGAAGCTGCAATGAAGGCAAGACAGAAAGAGAGCAGCACACGGCCCACCCAGCTTAAGCCCCACTGACGGGATGAGGTGAGTAAGCTTTCCCATAGACTGTGTGGATGCCAAAGAGGGCATTCTGGCTCTGGTTGTCTCCTGTGGACCCTGCTCAACAAGGGCTGCCTTCTAGGGGAAGAAGAGCCCAGATAAAATAGATGGAGGTACCCTCTCCTGACTCAGGGAACATACGGGGCAGAGGGGTCATGTTCCAGATAGGGCATAACTGTCTGTAAAGATGGAGTCAGTGTGGAGTGTTGACATGACAGAGCTGCAAATCTCTCTCTCCTCTTCTTCCTCCTCCTCCTCCTCCCTCTCCCTCTCCCTCCCTCTCTTTTTCCTTCTATCTGAACCTTGAGACATCCAAAATTGAAAGAGAAGGTTTTGAATCAAGAGCAGGAAAAGGCTATGGCCCCCTTCTCCCTCTCCATCATTGGTCCTTGGCTAAAGAAGAGTGATCAAATGGAATGAAGGCTTCATTTATGTAGGGCTTACACTGCCGTTACTAAAAGAGAGGCCTCTCTAATGAGCCCAAGTAGTGATAATAATTGGATTTACCCAAAACATCGAGGGTGGAGTCAATGGGAGGAAAAACCAATTATTTCCTAAGGGTTCAAGTCTGCTTATTAGGCAGTAGGTCCTATCAGTGATCAGCAGACTTTCTTTTTCTGCTTCTGATGGATGGTCAACAGATGGCTTTTGAGGGAAGGAAATAGGAACTGTACTCTAGAGAGTTCAGGTGAAATAACAGCCACTGCCCTCCAATGGTGCTCTCTTCATGGCATGTGTCCACATGGGTGAAAGGGGGGTGACTTAATAAATATCTCTTCCCCTTCAGACTATTCCCCAAAGGAGAGTGGGGCGAGTAGTCTTTATAAAACCATCACAAATACCCAGGAAAAAAAAAAAACACATTAAACCTGCCTATTGACCTTTAATGGGCTTGTGAGCATATCTGTTTTAAGACGTGGAAATCCTGCCTTTCAGACATTACTGTCTCCTTTATAATCGTCTGCATGTATATCCTGGAAGCACTTTGTACTTGAAAGTATCTCTGGAGAGAAGGGTTTAGCTGGCACTCATTGGCAAAGACCAGGTGAATCCACAGATTTACCTACAGAGCGCATGCCTTTCTGCGGGGGCTGCGGGCTCTGCTGTGGGGGCAGCCTGTGCACAGGAGGGCAAAGCAGATAACGAGGAGACGCTTCAGTCCTGTTCACCCGCGTTATAAAGATGTAGAAACGAGGCTCCGACAATGCAATCAGGAATCTGGTATATTTAGATGGTCACAAGCTGAACTTTGCTCGTCACTGCTACAAAGAGGTGAGGAAAAGCTTTTTTAAAAACTGTTTTTCAGATGCGAGGTGTAGGAAACCGAGATCACCCCTATAACTTGCTAAGACTGGTTCTAACAATACACACTGCTGCTCCCATCTGTCCGACTCTTATGCAACCAGACCCTTCCTGGCCCTAAGCTGGGTCAGGGCTGATGAACTTTCTCCCAACCTGTTTGCTGGCTCGTCCCATCGTCCCTAAGCCTCTCCCTCCAGTCAACAGCCATGTTGGCCTGATTGATTAGGGCAATTCTCAAGTGTTCCACTCCCTCTCGTCATTCCTGTTTCCTTTCTGTGTCCTTTTCCCTTTCCCTTCTCCTTCCCCATTCCTCCCTTCTCTTTCCTCCCAGTCTCATTTTTTTCCCCTTCTCTCTTCTTTTTTCTATTAGTCTCTTTTGGTCAAACAGAAGAGCCTCTCCTTTTCATATTGCAATCCCAATGCCAAGACGAGAGAGCCTTTCCGAATGACAAAGACTGATAGAACTGTCATAAACAGCACACACAGCCAGTCCCAACTCAGGAGATGCAGACATAGCACAGACTCTTCTGCAGCTCTAGAGAGCACCCTGTGTTCGAAGCCACCATGGATGCTCAGCTACAGGGGTAGGCCCTGTGATTCCAGCAGGGTTACCTGGAAAACGGCTCCAGGCTGTGGTTACCTGCAGGCTTCTCTTCTCGCTCCACCCCACCAGCAGTGCGGCCGCCTGAAGGCTGCTGCTGGGGGTTTGTCCCTTGCTTCATTTCTCACCAGGAATCTGCTTGGTTTCCAGAAGGAATCCAGGCAAGAGCGAGCCAGCAATTAGCCGGAAGGGCAACTGAGGCCAGGGCAGCCCTGGGACGGCTGGGAGTCCTCCATGCCATGTGAGCCTGCTTGCTACCTTACCTTCATACTCACTTCCCGCTTCGTAGCCAGCGCCAACAGCTGCCTGCTACAGCGGGGCAGCACCGCTCATCTGACAGCCCCTAACTCAGGCTTGATACAGGACCTCAGCAGGTCGCAGCTAGCCTGCCCTGACACAGCCTGACAGGACCGGGCCATTTGTCAACTCCCTCACAATTTCCCAACTAATGTAAACAATGGCTCATGACTGAAGTCTGAACCCCCTCCCCCCCAGGGGTGTGGTATTCGGACAAATAGATCAGAATCTCTGTTGTGCTCCGAGCCCAGCCCGTAAACAGAGGCACTCCGCTCTTCTTGCAGCGCCTCATAAAGCAGCGGCCGTGGTAGCGCTAGTGGCCACAGTCCTGCCTAACTTCAGTTCAGTTAACTGGGGTACTGAAGGGTGTCCAGGGCTCTGACGTCTTTACTGTTTTTATAAAGTCAGTAACACAAAGGATGCGACAAAACCAGTTACTTTAATGTATTTGCCCTCAGAGCGAAACAGAAGTAGAGCTTTGAAAGGCGGCAGCACAGTGTGGCTGCAGGGCTGGCAGGGTCAGGACTCTGACATCCAGGGAACAGCCTTAACGAACTGCTGGCGCCTTTGGCTCACACCACCTCCCTCCCTGCTTTCCACCCACGGCTGTCTGAGCTTTAATTGGGTCTAGGGGTCTAGCTCTTTTTTTTTTTCTATATTGTCTTTTGGTGTTATCAAAGTGCCTACTGTGTGCGGGTTGCTCTTCTCCTGGTGTGAGTCATAAGTGGGAGGAGCTTGGTTGGCTCCTCAAATGCCTGCGTTTGGGGAAAGCAGACAGTGGCATGACAGCCGCTGGCTGTGGCACTTGCTGTAACCACGACAGGAAGTAGATACAGTCAAAGGAGCAGCATTAGAGCTGACCAGAGACGAAAGCTTTGACCCTCTTCTTTCCGAATGAGCCAGTGGTGCCTAGGAGTGGTAACAGCTAAACATTTAATAAATAGTTGTTGAACTAGTCAATAAAAGATCAGAGAAAGGGTTCCACGGATGCTGGGCTGTGCGGAGGGATGTCCTACGGGCAAAGAGCTTGCTGTACAAGCTTGAAACCCTCAGTTTGCTCCCCAGAGCCCACATTTTAAAAATAAAAATCTGTACAGTGCCAGGCACCCGTAGTCCCAGTGCTAAAAAGGCCGAGGCAGGAGGACGCCTGGGGTTCACTGGCCAGACTGTCTAACTGACGTGCTGTGAGCTCCAGCTCTGGTGAGAGAGGCTGCCTAGAGAAAATGAGGGGACAGTTAGGGAAGGTTAACAATCAGGACCTCTGGCCTGCACATACAGACTCACGTTAGCACACACACACACACACACACACACACACACACACACACCACACAACTACAGAGCAGACCAAGGAGCTGGTAAGTGCAGTGACAGTGAAAGGAAAATGACTGGAAGGCTGCTCGGATTTCAGCCTAGCAACAGAGACAGAAGAAGCAGGAGGAGATGGAGGGGGAGGCAGGAGCTAGGCCATGCCTCTCCTTACACTAACACCCAAGCTCGTGAGTGCTGCGCCTTGCTCACCCACTGTGGGACGGCACAGCTCATCCGATAACCCCAGAACAGCCTCGGTGCCCTGAGACACTGTGGCAGGAAATGGCTGCTTATCATCTCCCTTGCACATGGCTGCACTGAGCTCTCAAACAGAGTGGTTTCTCCTTTGCGGAGTGACGGGGGCACATGGAGATGCCTCTGTACATTGTACCAGCTCCGACTTCCGCCTGGACCAGCCTCTGAGTGCAGCATGTGACTCCGGCATGCTGGCCAGTCTCTCACTGTTCCCTGGCCCCTCAGGATGCCCTGCCTTAAACCCAACCTAAAACCCCTGGAAGTCCTCTCTGTCCACAGCTTTCCTTTTCTCATCCCAACTTGCATTTGCAACTGGAAAGACACTGTCATCTCCCGTGCCCAGACGGCAGGAACTCTGCCACCTCTGCTGGTTCCTCACCTTGGCACATGTCGGAAACTCAACTGTTTCCCGGGCAGGTAGCTCCAACTCTGAAGGGCTAGAGAAGGCATGTTTCAGCTCGGCCTGCTTGGCACTGAGAAGCAGTGTGCTTTCTCAGGCCCCGAGGTCACTCTCAATGACAGTCTCCAGGCTAAGCTAACACAAGCAGATCCCTCACTGTGTAGCAGTGACTTCAGGGACATTGTCCACCTTTGTTTGTACCCAGGGATGGAGGGATCACCTTACAGGACGTGTTTGATAGCCAGCAAAGAGAGACGGGCCCAAAGGCGTTGGAGTTTCAAAATAATGTGCCTGCTTCATCTCAAATACCAACTCCCAACTCCGAGGCATGTACGGTTTTTTCTATCAAGGCTCCCTGTGGGAAGTCTGTTGTGTGTCCTGCTTCTGAGTAAATCTGAAAACAGCAACGGTGCGTGTGAAGGAAGGCGTCTTGGAGATGAAGGGCAGCCTCAGACAGAAGATGCACTTAAGCTTAAGCCTTGCTTATCAGGATAACAGTTTTTAATTAAATATTTTAGACTGAGGGTGAGTGTCAGGAAGTGACGCGCATGTGTGCTTTCTCCTCGGGCATCAATGCTACCGCCGAGGAGCCGTCCGATCCAGTCTCGCTCGGAGAGAGTGGACAATGGTCTGTGTTCCTCCAGCTGGCTTATTTTACAAGCATTAGGGAACAATTAGGCAGCGCCGGCACCCTGTCCCTCTGTAATCCTGCGGTAGGACCACTGATCCCTACCAGCAGCAGCTAATGATGAAGGTCTCCTAAGCCCGGCTTCTCAGCCCAGCCAGCTCTTAACGCTTGCATAAGTATGCTTTCTGAGGACGGGAGCCCCCTACTGCTGTGCGGCCCGGGAACAAAAGCCCAGAGACATTTCTGAAGCGCTGCTGTTCAATCCCACTTCTATGCTCCTGTTTGCCTTCCTCCTATAACAAACAGCAGTGATCAGCGGAGGGCTCCGGGGTCACGGAGGGCCCTGTGTCTCAATGCTCGGAAGAATGTATTCAGAGCGCATTATGCAACCCCCAGGCACACAGACAGACACCCTAAAGTGGGGAGGGAAACGTCGACTAAATAGAATCAAACAGTATTTCTCTATGAGTCAGCTTTGATTTGGCGCTGAATACCACTGTGTTGGAGCCCACATTGTCATTAGAAATGTATATGGGAGAGACAGATTTATCTCGAAACCCACACGGGGTAGGTCTTCGGTTCTCGGAATTTAATGGGCCTTATATCCAATTGTCTCTCTCTAGTGGGGCAGAAAGCAATCCACTGTTTCCTTAGAACTCCTCTGTAGGGTCAAGATTTGAAGAAAATGCAGGGTCAGGAAAGAAATACAAGGAACCGGACTGTAGAGTGGGACAGCCCCGGGATGACAGCCCCAGCTCATGGTGCTGTTCTTTTGAAACTGCTTTTTCAGACTTGTGCCACTTCCTGGGAAACTCACCATGCTGGGGAGACTTGAAGTGAAGACTGGTCCCAAGAATGACTTGGTGTGTGTAGGGGGGGGGAGGTTGGTGGCATGGATGCTGGCAGGGTGGGAGGAGGAAGTGGGTGCAGAGGCAGCCACAAAGCTCTCAGGTAAAGGCTGTGCAGCAAGTGTAAGGGACACCAAGCAACAGCCCATCTGGGGCCAACCCTGAAACTTGGCAGTTTCCCTCAGAAAGTTGCTAGGGTGCTATGAAGAGTCAGGAAAAAGCAGCAAAAGTGCCAGGACAAGGTGGAAAGAGGACCCAGGTCCTAAGCTAGGACCCGGAGGGGTAGTGGGGTAGCAAAGGCAAGGCAGTCCTGCTCTAACTCATTCTCTCCAGCAGCCAGAGGCCGCACCCTCCATATTGCTTCGTGTGTGGGGAACTTGGAGACCCCATTCTATAAAAAGAGAAACAACAGAAGGCAAGCTGCTATGTGACATTTAATGGCAATGAGTTTCTTTTTAATTTTCCCATCAGAAGGCTGAGACTTGACTTCCTTCTTCCTCTGCCACTCAGAGTTGCCTGTCATGGAGAGCAGATGAGTCTCGGGTGGAGAGCCCGGAAGCCAGGTCCTGTTCACCCTCCACCAGTGACCCCTCATGTGATCCTACACAGCTCAGTTAACCTCTGCCCTCTGCTTCCTCCTCGTTCCGCCCAGACAAAGCTGTTGCCCCTCCCTCCCTCCCAGCTCAGAGGTTGAATGGACAAGGTCTGCGAAGCTTCAGAGCAAGCCGTTGGTTAATGTGGGGCCTAAGCCATGGAAAGCCCAGCAAAAGCTTGTCCGACGGCATGGTGGGAAATACAGGGAAAGACCAGAAGGAAGGCAAAGACGATTGAAGGTTAACAGCCTTTGCCACGGAAAATTCCGTAGTCGTGAGACTCAGAAACAGGTCTTGATGACAGAATATTTACTTTTCTTTAGGAATCACCGAGGACTCTATCTCATTTCAGTAGGTGTTTGAACAAGACTGGGGAAGTCTGTTGTTTATTAAATAGTCCACAGTTTGGGAAACAGGGAGGGTCCTCACTGCCTTGTGAGTTAAGCCTAGGTCACTTTCACTCTTTCTCTGCTCCCATATCTGCTTCCCAGACTTTCCATTCTATTGAAGCCCCACCATTTTCCCACATTTTGTTTCAGGTCTCCCCCATCCTCCCTTGAAGGAGCTCTCAAGCTGTTCTGGCTCCAACTCCTCTCCCAGCTGACCAATTCAACCTGACTTCTTTCTAGGCCATGAATTGTTCTGCTTGGCCTTGAACTAACTCCAGCAATCGGCACTAGTCTCCTGACTCCTTCTCATTCTCTGGCTCATCCAATCTTCATCTGAGTTCTCTCTCTGCAACCTGACTATTACCGTCCTGGTAAAGCTGCCCCTTAAGTAGCTTCCCTTTCCTCTCTCTTCTCTTGAGTCGGGCGCATCCTATTCTGTCAAATCTTCTCTGATTCATCACTGTTTCTGCCACTCAATTAAACAGCACTTTCAAACATGGCTGCTTCCTTCTACAAACTAACTTTACCTTCATTGTTTGGGATTAAAGGTGTGTACCACCACACCAGGACCTAAGCTTTTCTTTACCTGAAACTTGCTCTGTACCAGGCTGGCCTTGAACTCAGATCTGCTTGCTTCTGTCTCCAGGATTAAAGGCTTGTCTGTATTCCAGATGGATCACACAGACCTGGAAGATCTTTCGATGTGATCTCTTGCAGAGCAGTCATGTTCTGAATTAAAATTCCTCTACACACATGTGATACAGACACACAATACATACATGTAACACAGATGTACATATACACATGTGATACAGACACACTTATACATAGACACATGTGATACAGACACACACATACACATGTAATATAGACACATATACATACATGTGATACAGGCACACACATACACATATGTGATACAAATGCAAACTTGGAATATAGACACACACATACATACACACATGTCCGGAGCGAAGGTAAGGTATTTGTTCAACCTTCTGGGGATGGCAAAGCCACTGCATCCAAGCCAAGAGGGCGCTCACTTGTCTCATGCTCATGTAACAGCAATGGAGAGAGGAGAAACGCAAGCAGGAGCTCTGTCCCTCCAGCCTTCCTCCTGCTCAAGCTCACCCAGCCTGATGGGTCCCGCTCTACTTCCACTTTACCAGCCACGCCCGGGGGCCCCCACACCCAGGTGTTACTACATGGGGGAGCACAGCTGCCTTTTGAGGGGGGAGGGACAGAGGACGCGCAGCCCTGCACTCTGCAGCGGCTGCTAGCCCCGGGCTACCCACCGTGCTCTTCCCCCGTTTTCACTGACGTGGCTAACCTTCCCATCAATCCCGTGAACGGGAGCTGTCAGACCAGGAGGAAGGGAAGGCACGCGTGTGCGTCATCCAAACAGAGTAGGTGCCGACTGCCATAAGAGATGCAGATGCGGTGTTTCCAGCCAGGAGAGGTCAGTAAAAGCCCCCTAACGAGAAAGAGCGTGAGCTGGCCCGATGAGACAGGCAGGACTGGGGCTTGGGAACAAGGGAAGCCACAGAGAAGAGGCCCACACATGGAAAAGTCAGCATTTCTGAATATCCACCATAAAAGAAGAAGGAGTTGGAGGCAAAGATGCAAATGCGAATGTGAATCGCGACAACTAGTCATTGTCAGGGTAACAAGGAGCCCACGGAAGCGGCCCGTCTCGTTCCCTGGCTGGTTATCCCAGGTGAGGCCTACGAGGGGAGCAGGGAGCAACGCCTTCCTACCTTGGCTGCCGTGTCTCCGGGCACCTCGCCTGCCTTCCCTTTACAGGACAGCGTGTTGCTTGTGTGCTCGTGGCTCTGGGATGTTCTCACTCTGTCTCGGCTGTGTCATGTCATCAACCTAAAAATAGATGCTAATTAACAAGGTTATTTCTAACTTACGCTGTTAAAAGACAGGAAACGGTGATGAAATGCCGAGTGTGAAATTAACCAAGGGCAGAACCAAATTCCAGCTCAAAATTCCCACCTTGCCAATATTCCATTCCCTAAACAGGGTCTACTTTTCTAAACCAGACAGTCATTATCCAAATCTCCTCTCCCGGATGTGATAATATAGTGAGATAAGACGTGCCCCAACAGAACACAAATTGGCTTTTGGCGTCTAGATGCTACTCAGAGTGTAGGGCAAAGCAAATATCTCACTCTATTATCTGCTGTCCCTGAACCAACAGATTACATGGTTCACCGGCTAGCCGAATAACTTTTAGACAGTTTGCTCATGTCTATTTACACATATTCCACAGAAATATATTAACAGCTGAGAAAGAGCTGTAAAAATTACACACTGAGGTGGACAGACAGGAGCGGCGCTGACTCCGTGGATGTTTCTGTAGAAGACAAAAGTTCTGTCTGACAAAGGAAATGCAGAGCGTATGCATACAGATGTCATACAGCAGCACAGCAGGCCAAGGAGACATGTGGCAGAGTCTCCCAGAGATCTCTTCCATCTCTTTGGGACATGGCTTTAACACACACACACACACACACACACACACGTTGCATTCGTTGTAATATACATGTTTGTATCTAAAATATCCTACTGGGCAGTTGAATTCTTTATGTAAAAGCCGCTGCTCATATTCATCCACTCTGTAGAAATAATAGTTTTCTAGCTTACACTTTTTCTTAAACAATAAAAAGTTCGTTTCTCCACAAATGTTAACCTCCTCTCCC
Organism: Meriones unguiculatus; assembly: GCF_030254825.1. Taxonomy (NCBI): domain Eukaryota; kingdom Metazoa; phylum Chordata; class Mammalia; order Rodentia; family Muridae; genus Meriones; species Meriones unguiculatus. Next base: position 177,109,579 of record NC_083351.1, read on the forward strand.
AATCACACATACTTCTCACAACATATATTAAAAACAGATTTTTCTAGGTACAATGATGCTGTTACTGCTTGCTTTGAGAGTGTATGCTTTGAGAATTACAGACATTTTTCCTCAGGTAAGTGTTGCTCATCACTTCATAAAATCACAGACTGAACTAGTTGAGGAGGATGGACGGTGAGAAGGCCTCAGCACTGTGTTGGCCTAGCGCTCAGGACAGCCGTGACTCCACAATATGCTGGGACAGTGCTGCCTGCGCCATCTCCTCTGCCACCCTCCTTCTCAAACACCATCTCCCTAACTCTTCTCTTCCTCTCTCAGGGCTGTCCTCACTCAAAACCCATGACATGCTGGGGTGCTCCAGGGGTTCGCCCTGAATGCCTTTCTGGGTCTACTTTTCTCGTTAGCCTTATGGACCCATCGCTTCAGTTGTTGCCTGTGAGTCCTGGCAGTGTGTCATCTCTGCCTGGAGTGCAGAGCACGCTACACAGTTCATAGCTGACGTCTCTCCCTGCCGATGACCTCTGTGACCTCTCCTCCAAAGCCCTGTTGCAGTTCCTGATCCCAGACCTGCCACTGCCCCCACCCACAAGGACAGCCGGAGGCTCTGGTTGACACCAGCATCTTCCACCGTCTCCCACTCTTCCGCAGTCTGTCCTCTCACTGCAACCCCCTTCTGGCCGTTTCTGTGGCATCTGCCCCAGACCTGTCTCTCACTGCATGTCTGCAGCAGCATCAGGATTAACTCCCCTGTCCCCTCCCAGCACCATGCGCTCTCTGCAGCATGGTAAGATATGCTATCCTACAGTACAGACAATCTTACAATACAGATATCCGTTTCTCTGTGGCCTGACGTCCTTCCAAGTGCCACCCCCACTGCTTTGAAACACTGTAACCTTTGACAAACTCTTGCTTGATCCTTCTCCCCCATCTCTCCCCAGCCTGGATGCATGCGCCTTCTGTCCAGTTGCAATTCCCCAGCCCTGCCCCCCGCCATCCCTGGCCTGTGGAACTCATCCCACGGTCGGAAGCTGCTTCTCCCTAGAATCCAGTCCCCACCCTGCTGGCTTGCTTTCCTTTCCTTTGGTTTCCACTTTGCTTTCAGATATTAACTCGAGCGTTGGTGGGGCACTTGCCTCAACACTGTACTCCTACACAAACTCTTCAGAAGGAGCCAGAACTCTGGGTATCTCCAGATATGCAGACACGGAGAGAGCTTGTTGTGAGTTTAGAGTGATGTTGGCTATGGGCTTGCTGTCTTTACTATGCTGAGATGTGTTCTTTGTATCCCTAATCTCTCCAGGACTTCTATCTTGAAGGGGGTGTTGGATGTTTGTCCAAGGCCTTTTCTCCGTCTGACGATCATGTGGTCTTTGTCTTTCATTCTGTTTATAAGGCAGTTTACTGAACTGAATCACACATGTTGAGCCATCCCAGCATCTCTGGGATGAGGCCTACTTGACCATGGTGGGTGATCTTTTTGATGGGCTTTTGCATTTGGTTTGCAAGTATTTTAATGAGAATGTGAGGTGGGGAGGATCTGAGGGGGGTCAGAGGAGGGGTAGCTGTGTGATCAGAATATCTTTATAAAATGTTTTCAACAAAAGGATATATGTAAAAATATCTTCCTCCTTTTGTTTGCTAGCCAGCTGTCTTCATGCCAGCCATTGTTGCACAGTTTGGTGTATGATGGTCAAAATCACCATTGCTTGCAGCTCAGTCATTGTCCGGAGTTCTTTGTTCAAGAACAAACAATTTGTTCAAGCAAATCATTAGCCAGCATGAATAAAGAATTCTAATTCTAGACGGAATTTTTGTTATGGCCAAACTCCTATGCCCTCCACCTCGTGCCCATTTCACTTGGTACCCAGTAAGCAAATACTCATGGTTACTTTTGCCTTTGGGCTGAATACCAATTAAATTTCTTCCTTATAAAAAACAAGAAGAAAGTGTCTTCGGTGTGAGTTCAGATGTTAAAATGATTGATCTCTAACATTTATTGCAATGTCTTTAAAGACTGTTTTGTGTTGGTGGTCCCATTATCCAAAGCCAAGTTCTTGGGCAAAGTTTAGGGACCAATTACCTTTCCTTCTCCCTGCTCACCTGCCTGAGCTGCAGTCACTCAGACCATCCGCAGGAGCGGAGCTCGGTTGCCACAGCAACCAACCTAATTTTAAGCAGTCTTCAATGTCTTCCTTTGGAATATTTCAAGTAACAACATGCTATCCTTGAGGAACACCAAGCTCATTTGTACAGTTCTGAGTAACCAGAAGAAAATGAAGAATCTAATCTACAAGGGGTCAGAAGAAAACACACCCTTTGTGTGCGCGCCCCATTGCTGTGCCTCTCTCGGGCCAGTCTCCATTTTCTCAAGGTAGGCAACCTCAATGGGAGGGACACACTGACAGGAAGACACTGCTCCTTCCCCCTCGGCCCCTCTGCTTGTGTCAAGACCGGAATGCACGGCAGACTGGTTGCGTAGTATCCCACATTTTTGTTAAGTTACACCTATCATTTGAGGGTTGAGGTTTGGAAAATGCCTTACTGTGCGGTGGAAAACTAGATCCTTCGTGTCCACCTGGCCGGTAAAGTCATGATGGCAAGCAGGCTGTTAAAACTAACTGGTTTTGAGTTGATTGGTATTGAGTTGTTCTGTACTTAAAGGCTTGACATACTTCTTAGAGGTAAGATATTTACACACTGCGTTAACACACTGTACACTTGGCAGAGACGCATGATTTATAGTTTCACCTACATCCTCCTGTACCCCCAATAGAAAGCAGTATCCAGAAGTATACCAGAAGCTGGGAGCTCTCTGAGGAAGGGCGGGGAGGAGGCCAGGCTCTGTGGTAAGCTTGTCAGAGGAAGGCCTGCTTATCAAGCCCCTACGTCCATGGAAAATGCAGAGGAACATTTCTGCCTTACGTGTCTCAAAGAGCTAACAAGAACTTCAAGAATCAGTTGTGGAATAAAATAGAATAAAAGAGGGGAAATGGTTAATGAGCTTTGGAGAAACTGAGGAAGAGATATTTGTAATACTAGTCCTTTAAAGAGACTGGGAAATGAACTTTCGTAAGTTGTTTTTTGTGGCTACTTCTTGAACATGGCCACAAATCAAGGGTGGTTGTGTTTGCAGATCCCATTTGTTCAGCACAAGAACTACCAGTCCCTAGAATGAGAGGTGAAGTGTCTGAGGTTATTACTTATATATTTTAATTGGGAAAAATGTGTCACAGTGTTCATCGAGTCAGTGTCCGTGAGCTGGAAGCCCAGTCAGGGAGCTGAGGATCCTTGTCTGTGAGGTTCTTGGATGGCTTCCTTTAAAGACACCTGGTAGTCAACATGATGATGGTCCATGTGCTGTGGGTCGTGAAAGACAGCACACGTGTGTGTTCTTACGTGAGATCCGCTCTGCCTGCAGAGTTACACCCAGTAGAACCACCCTGCCTTTCAGTTCTCACAACAGGGATTGTTCCTCCGGAGGTAACATGTGACCTCCACAGCCCTCCCCCCTCCCCGCTGTGCACACATGTTCCTGCCTGCCCTCACCTGTAAGACCCTTCTCCTTTGGCACTCAAAGCTAAGCTTAGTTTAGAAGAACTATCACGAAGTCCTGCCTTTTCAATCTGAACCTACCACGCCAATTCAAATACAAAATTAACTTTTAAACATCGTGAAAGGAGCCAGGTAATTAGACCAATTAAACCGTAAGCACTTTTTAAAGTAAAGCCTGCAAGATTTCTCTGCGAAGAAGCCATCCCACACCAGGAATCCTTAACACGTGCTGAGGCTCGCTCGGCCTGTCAGGGAGCAGCTTCACCTAGGGCTGCCTCTGACACAAAGCCGTAGATTTCTAGGAAAGGGCGTCCTTTACTGTATGTATTTTCAATGCCTGCAGTGAGTGTCTGAGGACAGGCTGTGCTTGTTGCACTTATCCTCAGATACCTGAGAGGCCGGAAATCAACATGGCCGTCTCCACAAGGTGTGACATCTGGGCTCAAATTGTGTTCTTCTGCATGCTTGGTTCTTTAAGTTCCTGATGAATTTTGATAAGACATTCACATAATTAAACAGCTGAAGGAGTCGTTTGTGATGTGTTTATTAAATATCTGTTCTGAGTCCACACTGTGCTGCGAGACTCCACAGTTCCAAGTCATGCAGGCGTCCTGTCCCGAGCATGCTCAGTCTAGAAAAGGCTGAGAGCAGGTCTCGCTTTCATGAGGTGTGAGCTCACCAGATAGCTAAACGTTCAGCAGACTCAGAAAAATGGAACCCAGATGGTAAAATAAGGTAGGTCAGCATAGTGCATGAATAATTATTCAAATACCAAATTAACTTTTAAACACTGAGAAAAGAGTCAACTAATTAAATGATATGCAATTTTTAGCATAAAACTTATAAAAAGAAAAATCTTCCTTTTATTTGTTTCTGTTGCTGTGATTAAAATTTAAAAAACAAACAAACTAACTAACTAACAAAAAACCTTTGATAAAGGGCAACGTAGGGGAATGGATTGTTTGGCCATAGTTCCAGGCTCCAGTCCATCCCAGCCTGGAAGTCAGAGCGAGAATTTAACAAGCAGAGCATCCGTAGTCAGTGGAAAGAAAGGAAGGCACCCATCGTCCATGCTCAGTCCTCAGCTCTGTCTTACGCACGACTGCCCAAACCAGGGAATGTGCTGGCGCTTTCAGATTAATTCTTTCCTCATCAAATGAACTGGTCAAGGGAGTAATCGGAAACCTGCCTTTTAGTTAGCTGCAGATCCAGTCAAGTTGCTACCCAATGTCAGCCAGCCCGAGCCCAGCCCTGTCAACCGAACACCCTCTCACATCTCCTCTCCAGATAAAACAACACCCAGGTCGTTTTCCACCTCCCACGGTATAACTGGCCCACGCAACCACAATCTCAGGACTTTCCCAAGAACAGTGACACCCATGGAAAAGCGATCAATAGCTGAGCTATAAGAGATTCCCAAGCAGACAGAATAATAGGGGAAACTGTGAGGCTAGAACCATGGTCTGAGATCAGTTAGAGCCCATTCCAAGTCTCCTCCTTTTCCTCCCCCTCCTCTTCTTTCTCCTTCTCCCTCTCCTCTTCCTTCTCCTTCTTCCCCTCCTCCCACCTCTCCTCCTCCCCATCAATGACAGCAGCAGCAGCAGCCTTTGCCAACTACTTCAGCCTAAAAAATCACCCTCCCTCCCCTCCCCCAAGTGGGATCACAGTGCCCTACACGCTCTAGCCAACGGTCTATTCCCACCCTTCCTGAACACTCAGGACGCTCAGAGGATGGAAGTGAAGAAAACAGCGCCCTAAGGATAGGGTGAGTACTGGCAGACTCACCCTATGGGAGAAAGGACCATTTCCAATCCCAGGAAACAGGTCTTGGAATACACTTTTTGCCCCTCTGAGCTTTCACATAATTGAATGTGTTCTGATGTTGGCGGTGGAAGAATACAACAAGGTTTTCTGTTCAAAGGGAGAGCAGAGCACAAGTGAGCTACAAGTGAGCCCCGCTGAGCACTCTTGCAGCATCACTGGGGGAAACTAAAGGCTGGCCCCTGCGGAACCACGTGGGGCGCGAGCAGCTGGGTCCCCGCTCACTAGCCAGTGAAGCTGTCATACCAACGTGTCTGTGAGAGGCAGAGATGGACCTGTGCTCACGCCCTTTGGTCATCCCTCTCTGGCCACGCTCTCCTGCTGCTGCTCTTTGTTCTGAAGCTTCAAAGGCTCGTGCCTGGGCTTACTGTTCCCTATGAAGCATTCCATCAATTACAGGTCAGGAGCTACCGCAGGTCCCGCAGAGGCAAAGTGAGAGGGAGCTCCTTTCCATGGAGCTCCAGGCAGCTCAACCGTGTCCGGCTCTACCCAACCCTTCTCTTCACAGCCCCAGCTGAACACCAGTCCCCATGACATAGGCTAGTGACAGGATCCTTTCAAAGAACCACCGCTCCCTTCCCTGCTTTCAGTTAGTCGAAATTGGAAGAAAACACGATTTTCATTCATATAACAATTGAAAAGATTTTCACAAAACACACTTTTGCCATAAATCAAAATTATAGCAGTGAAAGGCGTGTTTATAATTCTCATATCAAAGGCACTGCAGGTTAAAATACAGAAGACTGTTTCGCTGCAGCTCAACTGGTAAACGGAGAGTTGGGAATGTCCCTCCCAGCCAGCTAAGTGTTTCAGGCATGAACAAGCACTGCCAGCTACTGGCGCTTAGCACTGTCAGTCTGACTTTGGAAGAAGTCTTCTAATGATACGTTTACTCAGAGGGCACACCCAGCCCCTGCTTCCATGAGCAAAAGCACCAGATAAACTTCGCCATGCTTCCTGCTAAGCCCACCAAACTGACTTACATAATGAGTCTGTAAGTCCCTCTCACAGCTCAGGCCAGCCTTGAACTCCTGATTCTCCTGCCTTACTTTCCAAGTGCTGGGATTACAGCTATCCTTCACCGCAGTGGCTGCAACCCGGGGAATTTCTAATGGCATTTTAAATGAGACAGGGCAGAGGAGTGGCCTCCTCGTGAAAGGGCTGTCCCTAGCCTCGCAGTATCCCTGGGCTGCCTCTTCGGACAGCAGGTGGCAGTTACACGTGCGTAAGTTGGACTCAAGGAAGTAGGAAGTGAGACATGGTTATGCCAGCCTAGGGAGAGTATGAGAGAGAAAGGAGCAGGAAGGTGCCAGAAGATGCAAGGACACAGCTTGATGGAAGGAAAATCTCCTCAAGCTCTCTAGAACAGTAGACAGCTGTGGCAGCTTGTATGTCCAAGCGGTAGGCATGGTTTCGAGTGATCCACACACAAAGAAATTATGTCGCTAGTGTAGCTACCCCTACCGAATCATTGTGTTTTCACCTGTGTATCAAAATAGCTTACTGTGTCCTGTAAATCAATACAATTACTGTGTCCACTACGTATAAATATTAACAAAATAGAAGTGAGTAACACAGAGCAGCAACGAACCTAGGAACCCTGTGCACCTGAGGATGATGGCTGTGTCATCCGTGTTCATCACCGCAGCCCAAAGCCTGGAATATGGCACAAGGCAGGGACTAGAGCCACGTGTCCTGAAACTAGTGTGTGCTTGACCTAGGTCACAAGCTGTGAAGTTTCAAGCTTTATTTCTCTAAGATCGCTAAGATTTCATTTTCCCTCTGTAAAATGGAAGTAAAAAAGTTACTGAGGGGATTAAATAAAGTGTTCCACAGAGTATAGGGCACAAAGTAAGAATTTAATCAACAGTGGCTATAATGAAACTCTTAATAAACACTTACTGATTGAATAGTCTGCACTAAAAGACAAGATCCTGTAGCTAATTTCTCAGCCTAACTGGCATCCATCTATTCGTATCTTGTGTCCTACTTCTGTGCCATTTGTAACCATTGACACATGTCTATTTCTGCTGCTAGGCCAGCATCTCTGTCTATTTCTGCTGCTAGGCCAGCATCTCTGTTTCACTTCTGCTACTTCCTGAGTAAACCTAAGATCTCATCTCCAAGTACTCCTCCTGTTTGAATTGACAGACCAAAAGCCAACTCCTGCCTTCACCACTCACTGCAGTTGCGGAGAGTTCCACGCACAGGCGCTGTCCTATGCACAGGGAGAGCCAGGGTCTGTGAATGTGGCCTTGCACCTGACCGATGTGAAGACCGAGTTCAACAGTCCTCTCAGTGTGGAAAGCACAGTCAACTACATGCCAGACAAAAAGGGGCGGGCGCTGTTATCGTGAGGATCAGACAGGCAGAGAGGTAAGGAAATCAGCCATGCCTGCAAGGACATCCCGGGAGAGTCTCTCAACGGAACAATGATTCTGTGAACTTTCAGCTTACGAACAACTTCCCCAAGCACAGAGGCGGCCACAAGCTAAGCAACTCATATAAGTAGAACTGTGACCCCTAAGAACAGGGTGATAAACTGTATAGGTCATGACAGAAAGAAAAGAAGAAAAAGAACAGCTTGACAAAACCACAAATACTGCCCATATTTTGAAAGCTGTGAGTCTTGAAAGAAACCAACATGATTCCATCTTAGAGTGTCAAGAAGAAATAACCTGAAGACTATAAATAAGAAAACATAAGATTGCCAAAGTGAACCCCTTATCTCAGGGGAGAAGTGAGAGGAGGAGAAAAATGAAAGAAGCTACCCTGGCTTCTTCTTAGCTTCCATTTCATCTTTCTCAGACCCAAAGTATCCTTATTTCAAACTGTGGAATTCATCCCTTCCCTTAGTCATAGGTCAGTGAATCTGGGCTCCCACCTGCTACACTGGCCATTTCCCAGTTCCCTGGCAACAGAGATCGGGCCAAAAATGGGAGTAAACACAATTAAATAGAATTAAGACATGAAAAGTTGGGTTGCATGTCCCTTGCAACGTAAGAGTCCTTGTGGGTCCATAGAGATCACTGATTCACTGATGTAGCTACATACAGTGCTGATGTAGCTACATCAGTGAACCAGCCTTTCTTTTTTCTTTTTTTTTTTTTTACAGATTGGGGTAAAGGTCACTTGGAGCTGAATGTGAGCATGGATCTATTGCTTGGGAACTTAGCTCAGTGGTACAGTGCTTGCCTAGCATTACAAGGCCCTGGGTTGGTTCCCCAACAAGATCTGTTCAGTGAACACACATGGAACTAAAATGTTAAATGCCAAAATAAAAAGATGCTTGAAAAATGATAATGTTAGCAAAAAAAAAAAAAAATCCTCTAAAAGTCCTCTAACTTATATATAGGACAGAAGAGCAAGAAGGCTACGTTAATTATTAATTAGTAAATAGCAAATAGAAAAAGTAAGGTCTTTAATAGAGACCTTAAAACACAGTAAACATAATCAAAGAACTAAAAGAAGCCAAGGAATTTAATGAAGCATAATAATGACTCAACAAATACAGAGTGACAGGAGAAGCACATATATATACTTGATACATATTCACATGTATATGAATCACAAAATTCTCATCTGACAAACACAACTGAAGAAAAGAATGCACTGCATAGGCTCAGCAGCAGATCCGAGATGACATCAGGAAAAGGAAATTCAAAGACAGCACAGAAAGTATCCAATCCAGAGAACTCTGTCTGCTGAGAAGCCTCTAGGGACAGTGGGCAGACGGCCACATGTCCTCCGCATGTCAGCCTTAATGACCAACATGTGAGTCTAGAGGAAGAGGAAACTGAAGGACTATGAGCTTGAAGACATCAAAAAAAAAAGTCTCCAATTTGAGGAAAACATTGATTAACATATTTAAGAATCTCCACAAGTCCCTGAGAGGAAACCTCTAAGAGACACAGGCCTGGAGACAACATATTCAAGCTGCTGCTGGTCACAGACAATCAGAAGACCCTGGAAATACTGGGGGGAAATAGTGTATTCAAAGCATCAGAATAACACACTTCTCATTAGTAAAACAATGTAGACCAAGAAGCATTAGAATAACAAACTCAAATTCCCCAAAAGAGAAGGAAAAATCCCAATCCATCATTCTGTATGCAACAAAACTGTCCTTCAAAATAATGGCAAGTTAAATACATTCCCAGGTAAACATGCTTTAAGAGGATTCATTTCCAACACACCTTGGCACAAAACCTAAAGGAAGATTTTAAGACTGAAAAGGAATACTGCTAAAAAGCAAATGAAACCAAATTAAATAGAATAAAAAAGAGAGGAGATAATCAATGAAACCAGTATTGTTCATTTTTTTTTAAAAATCAAGAAAATTAATAAACCTTCACATAGTTAGACCATCCATGAAAATAACGCTAAAGATAGATGATAACAAAGCCAGGATGAAAAGGACAAATCTGTGCAGATATGACAAATATAGAAATGAATTCAGAATTCAGATGATAAGATGATGTGATAGATAGCACCTAAAAAAAAAGAGCGGATAATTTTTAAATCTTCCACAGAAAAGTCTATAAACTATTGCTTAAATTCTTTCAGAAAACAGGGGAGTGATTTTTCTGTTTGTCTCATTAAACTGGCATTGCTGCTATAAACCAGAATGACATGACGTCACAGAAAAGGACGACATGGTGCCATGGACATTACTAAGGAATGGCCAGCTTATAGTCCAAAGACCAACTAATGGGATACTACATTAATAAAACTAAAGACAAGCATGTTCCCGTACTTGGAGTGGCAACAAAAATGCATTTGACAAAACTCAACATTCATTAATGATTAAACAAACAGAGAAAAAAACTTCCAACAAATTAAAAATGATGGAAGAAGGGCTTGTGTCAGTAAACACTGATCCCCTGTGATTGTGAAAGGCTGGCTGCTAAGATCAAGAAGCAGGCAAAAATGTCTATTTGTATCACTTCTGTCTTATATCATGTTGTAGCTAGTACAAATGGGCAAGAAAAAGAAATTACAGATCCCACTGAAATGAAAAAATTAAAACTCTCCTTTTTCACAGTGGTTCAATGATAATTTTTTTAAAAATCCTGTAAAATATTTTTTAACTCTACTGGAACTAACAAGTAAGGTTTATAAGACCACAGGATACATGAATAGTGTACCAAAATTTCTAATTAATAGCAATTAGCAATTTAAAAATAAGACAATTCCAAGTTCAATGTGGTAAAGTATGCTATAATCTCAGTAGGGATGGAGTTGGGGGAGGAGGAGAAAGGGGAGGAAAAGGAATTGGAGGAAGGAGGGATAGAAAGAAGGGGAGAAAGGGAAAGGGGAGAAAAGAGGGACAAGAAGGAAGAGGCAGGAAGAAGGGGAGGGGAGGAGAAGAAAAGGTGGAGGGGAAGTGGGAAGGGGGAAAAGAATGATGAAAAAGAGGAGAAAGGAGGAGGGGAAAAAGAGAACAGGGTTGGGGTGGTTGGGAAGAGAAGGGAGTGAGAGGGAAGGGAGGAGAATGGTGAGGACAAAGAGAGGGGAGAAGGAGGAGGAAAGAAAGAAAGGAAAAAGTCCACTGAGGAACATTATTACTTCTAAAATCTAAAACACTTCTAAAAGAAATTTTATTAGAATTCAGAAACTACTTAGAATTTATTGTCATTTAGAAACATTTTTCTATGCATTGGAAAGTTTGATGTTTCTAAGACGGCAATTCTTCTTTCCAAATTAATCTTTCCAAATAAATCTATGAGTCAACATAATCCCAATCAAAACTCCATCAAAACTTTATAAAAATTGCACCCGCTATCAGACCCTGTGAAGCTGCAGCCACCATGCTGGCCACCACAGCCGTACACACTGGTGACGAAGACTAGAGTTTAGAAATAGACTCCAGTCTGAGAGCAACAAGGAGAGTCAGTGAGTCAAGGGCAGGGCTCACACGACAGTGCTGGGACAACCGGCCATCCTGTGATTTAAAAGCTTCGACTGTTTTTAATTATGTTCATTTATTTTTATGTAATGATCCTCTTCTCTGCATATGTATCTGTGTACCACGTCCTTGTCTGTTGCCCAGGGAGGCCAGAAGAGGGTGCTGGACCCCCTGTGACTGTTACTGACGGTTGAGAACTGCCATGTGGGTGCTGAGCATCAAACCCAAGTCCCCTGGAAGGGCGGCCAGTGCTCTTACCCACTGTACTGTCACTCCAGACCCCTCGGATATTTGGGGAGGGAAAAAGAAAGAGGGGGAAAAGTAGGAACAGGAACAGGAAACCTAGATTTTTAAACCTCCCCCACATATACACAACCCTAAATTTAAGTGGATTGCAGATCTACGTATTAGATGTGAAATTAAAACTTCATAAGGAACAGAGAGGAGTAAATCTTTGCAAACCATGCAGCAGGCAAAGCTTTCATAAATATAACATCAAAAGCAAAAATCCACTCAGGAAAAAAAAAATGAAATCTTTTGTTCTCCAAAATACTATTAATAAAATGAGAAGTCAAGCTACAGACTGACCATAAAAGACTTTCACACAGAATACATAAAGAACTTTAATGAGTCAATAAGAAGACAAAAAGTTTTGGAAGATAAAAGAGCTGAATGAGCAATTTACTAAAGAAGATACATGAAGGTAACGTGGACGTGAACAGATCCTGGCGAGGCACGTTGTCAGACAAACTAAAACGCTTGTAATTGCTCAGTCTAGGAACTCTGTCATCCCTAGGCTGTCACCGTGCATTCCCGAAATGGCTGTAGTCACTTTGGGATGTGGTGCACACCTTTAGTCCCAGCACTCCAGAGATAGAGGCTGTGAGATCGAGGCCAGCCTGGTCTACAGAGTGAGTTCCAGGACGGCCAGGGCTACACAGAGAAAAACCCTGTCTCAAAAAAGAAGCTCTAGCCACCCTCTCTCCAACTTTAACAAGGGTGATGAGCTGCCAGGCCCCGTGTAGACAGTCGTGCCTATTCTGGAACACATTGGGCACTGGTTGTTTCCAGAGCCCTCAACAACTCTCTTGGCTAAGCACCTACCTAGGAAAAGTCAAAATAACGGGTACACAGAGGTCCTTATATGAACATGCATATATTACTTACAACATGGAAAGCCTAAAAATAAAAAATAAAGAAACACACCCCAAAAGACCATTGGTGGGGACCAGATAAAGTAAGTGTGGCCTGTCCATGGAGCAGAATGTTCTCAGCAACGGAAAGGGATGCTCTACACTGGGGAACTGGAACCGGGGTGAGGAGGTGGGAAACAGGGAAGAGAATGCCTGGAAGCCAGCATGAGATCTTTCCCAAGGAGTGCATTTCTAGCAGAGAAAATGCAAGACGCTCAGACAGGCTGAGAAAAGCGCTGGGGTGGACTGCCTGTGTGCCCTGTGAGGTGGAGTGATGCCAGTCACTGAGCACCAATTCTGAGGAGCAGCCTGGCTTTGCAGTGTTTCTGTACCGCAGACTTTCACATGGCCATGAGTGGTAGGTCTTAAGCTGCTTTCTCTGCCACACAAAGAAAATGGCTGACTCAAGGAGGGAACAGAGAGCAAGTGACAGAGACTCAAATCCAAGACTGTCCGACTAGCATGCCCTTGCTTTCACCTCCTAGACACATTGCCCAACTGCCTAGAGGCCAGCGGATGACCTGCTGTCTAAAAGTAAATGAACTGAAGGACACTGGAAGAGCCATTTATTAAAATGAGAAGCCTCCTGAAGTCCAGCCTTCAGGGAGGAAGGCCACTGCAGAGACTCTGCCAAGGGTACCAAGCAGAGCTGGGCACACGCCACTGACTCCTTGTTAAGCGATATTAAAGGGGGCCTGAGCCACAAGGCCTGACGCTTCAGAGGCAAAGGAGTGTAGACATAATAAAGCTGCAGACTGAAAAGTGAGGTCGGAGCCAGGGAGACGACTCAGCATGCTAAACGCTTGCCAAACAAGCAAGAGGGCTGGAATTTGGCTCCCCAGAACTGTCAATGCTGGATGGGGCAGCAGCCTTCCTGTAATCCCGGCGCTTGAGGGGCAGAGACAGGGGATCCCTGGAGCTAGGTGGGTAGCTAACCTAGCCAGGCCGAAATCCCCGGGTTCAACCGAGAGACCGTGCCTCCATAGGAAGGCAGAGGGGGAGTAGAGAGACACCAGCACCAACACCAATGCTTGGCTTCCACACACATGTGCTCACACACACAGACACAGATGAACACACATGCATGCGTTTGGACACACACACACGCAAAAACAAAAACACCCTTGTGCCGTAAGCAGGAGGAGTAAGAGCCCCGGCAGGCTCTGAGCTGTGACGGTGCGGTAGGCTGGTGTGTGCGCTGATTGAGAATTCAGCTGTGTAACCTGTGTGAACTGTTTATCTTATGTACTTGTTTAACTAACATTCAGACTGACAAGACTCCCGTTCCTGGGCCTCCTTTTGAGACTTTCATGTGGGAATGATCAGATAGAACCCAGCTCCCACAAACTTTGCATGTTTTTGATTTCACACATAAACTGAAGGTTAGGATTCTAGTCTGTGTCCTCAGTCATTCAGTTTTTTTTTTTTTTTTTTTTTAGATCTTTGAACATGACTTCAAACCCTGCCAAATACACTTGCTTCTGTGTCTGAACAAATACGTAAAAGAAATGGGTATGTCAGCTTTCGGTGGGTGCCAGACTAATGGAGGCTTTACCTACTGCCAGAGAACAAAGGCAGCCAGAGCTAACGAAGGCCGCTTTGTTCGGGGGTATGGATACCCTCAAGAAGACGGGCGACCAATTGCATGTAGCAACAGGAACAAACATTCTGTGGCCACAGTGACCCAGGCCAGCTCCTCCCCAAGCTCCCGCTGCACTAATGTCAGCCCCAACTGGATTAAATACTTAACTCCCCATGTTGTTAAAAAAAGAGTACTTATTTTGTTTCATTACAGCGGCCTTCCAAATAGAAACGTTAGAATTATGAGCATTTCAGGAGGTTCCAGCGCACTGCTGCATCTTACCCGCAATGGTCCGTCACTGTAGACACGCCATGCCTCCATTTCACAGCTGGAGAAGGTGAGGAGAGAGATCTCACTCATGTAGGAATGCTCATGGACAGAGAGCTTCGACTCCACAGCCTCCAGAACTGTTGCTTCATGTCACAGCACCTGAATTTCAGAGTTGAGAGACATCCCAGTGCTCTGGCACACACCTGCAGAGAGCCCTAACAAACCCATCCTCGGCTGAGCCCTGCCATCCACCACAGTCATCTAGGGCAGAGAAGCTGCTTTCGTTCATTGTACTGTCTTCAACTGTGAAGCAGTGAAAGCTGGGAGCGAGCAGCCTCCGGGAACTGTCACGGTTCTTACATTTCAGAGAAGGTATGGCCTGGACCGCCTCCTTGTCTGCTCAGCCCATTTCCTCCCCTGATACCTGCCCACACAGGCCCTGGACTGTTGAGTTCTGATGACTCCTCAATGTCAAGATACCCAGACTCAGCTGGCTGTGGTGGTGTATGCCTTTGATCCCAACACAGGGGAAGCAGAGGCAGATGCATCCCTGTGAGTCGGAGGCCAGCCTGGCCAACAGAGGGAATCCCAGGACAGCCAGGGCTACACAGAGAAACCCTGTCCTGAAAAACAAAAACCCCAAGCAAACAAACAGGAAAAGGCAGCGGAAGCCCCAGAGAGGCACCATGCCTCCATATCACTCAGCTCCTGTCCCGCCTCTCTCGCAGTCACTCCCAGATGTTTGCCTCTGCGGTCCAGCCTCTCTCCTGAATGCTTCCCCTCCTGCTGGGTCATTCCGAAACATTGTAATAGGTGTAATAACACGTTTCTCCCCATCCCAACCCTGGCATCTTTCACCCAAACCGGAAGCTATGGGATCACTAGGAACAAGATTCCGGTTTGACTGGTCTGGTTCATTCCAGCCCAGATGCCAAAATGATCCCCGTTTAACACACATCAGACAGGAGGCAGCTGAGCAGGTTGGAGGGGGGGCGGTTCTGGTACTAGGCTGGCACCACCACTGTGCTAAGTGACAAAGGGCACACAGGACCTGAGGCAGGATGCACCCTAAGTCCACGCTCTAAGGATCGCTGTGTCTTCGCTTGGTCCTGCGAGCATCCTAAAGGAGGAAGTGAAAGAGTAACAGTCACAGCTAGAAGACACTGCACTGTCCATGCCTCGGGTAGCCCAGCAACTTCTCATTTCCTCTGTCTGTGGGGCAGAAATCACAGCAGCATCAAGAGTTCAGATGCTAATGCTCTGTTTGAAGCAAGAAAGGCTCCAGACTCATACACCAAAAGCTCCAGGCTCCAGAAGGAAGCCTCTGCCGTATCTGCCATTAGCTTAATACAACCACAGTCTAAAGATGTTCATCTTATTATTTGAAAGATTGCTCCTTAGACCAGCAAGATGGCTCAGTACACACTGGTGCTGAGTTTGACCCTCAGAACCCACATACAAGTAGAAACAGAGGACCAACTTCGCATAAAAATGAAATGAAATGGAAGCTCCCAGGTGCAGAAAGCACTCCACAGCCCACTGCAGAAACATCCAGCTGCCTGAAGCAAAGGATATTTGGAAGAACTTTACAGATGGCACTAGGAAAGCTGGGCTCTTGGTGTTGTGGTCACAGTCACTAAGCATAGAAGAACTTGGGGACTGGAGCACAGATCAAACATCAGGATGGGTCCCACACTCATACCTTATCTGTCAATGGGGACCAAGTTGGGGGCAGGAAGAACAGAAGCTTTTTCCTAACCAGAGACAAATGCTTTACCAAGAAGAACATAGGATTCCGAAAGATGTTTAAACTGATGTGAGTGAGGCATTTGGCCAGGCTGGCAAGAAAAAGATGTAACACACGTGTTCCTTCAAAACACACATGCTTGTGTGGGGAGAGGCAGAAGTAAGCCAGTATGACCTGAGGTATACACATGAAAGATTTCCAACCCTCCTGCTTGCGTACCACTTAGCCCCTAGCCTGCGAGCAAATATTCGATAAAATTAATAAGAACCAATATTAGTAGCATAAGGGGGATATTCAACAGAACAGTGCATTTAAGAGCTCAGTAGCACAGGGAGTGAGAACAAGCAAAGTTCAAAGGACATTCAGACTTAGACCACCCAAATCTCATCTTTAAAAACCATGCCTATTGCAATGAACCCTGGCCACCTGGCATTTATGTTTTATTGTCTTACATTACTGTGTGGAAGAATTCACATATATGTCTTATCTTTCCAAACATTTTGTCATACTCAGTAACTCACCAACACTATACACTCAGTAGAGTGCAATGCACATAATAGGTCCTCAAACAAAACTTACCAGGAAATCTAGAGTTTCTTAATGTTTGTTTGTTTGCTTGTTTTGTTCTGTTTTGCTTTTGAGACAAGGTCTTGTGTGCCCCAGGCTAGGCTCAGACTTTCTGTGTAGCCAAGAATGCCCACGAGCCTCTGACCCTGCTCCTTTTCCTGAGTATTTAGAGTGCAGGTATGTGCCGCCAGGCCTTGTATGTGCATTGCTGGGGACTGAGCCAGGGTTTGTGTCACCCAGTCCCCGAGCGCCTCCACATTGTGGTGGTTTCAGCTGAAAGGCTTCCTGTCCTCACTTCCCACTAGGGATCCCACTGTGGACCAGAACCATGTCTTGCAGATTCTTGTAACATCTGCCCTAAGTCTTGGTAGTGTTCAGGTGGTATTTCCTGTCAACAGATGTTCACCGGCATAGTTCCGGAAGGAGCAGCATGGCTTTTTACCATTAAGTTTCCATCCCTAAACCCAACAGTCAAGAGAAGAGATTCAACCCTCTTCCAGAACTCTGGAGCCACACCAAGACAGGATGACGTCACAGGCCAGCCACCCAGCTGCTGGGGCAGACCCAGGCCTGGTTGAATGGGGCAGGTTCCCTCTGCCACAGGACACACTGAATCTCATGACAGAGTGACATG
The DNA here is from genome assembly GCF_030254825.1 of Meriones unguiculatus. Taxonomy (NCBI): domain Eukaryota; kingdom Metazoa; phylum Chordata; class Mammalia; order Rodentia; family Muridae; genus Meriones; species Meriones unguiculatus. The sequence continues at coordinate 177,126,853 of NC_083351.1, forward strand.
GTTTGGCATTTGGCTCCAATTAATAACATGGTATCACAATCTAACTCACAGGCAAATGGGAAAATCACACTATAACTTCCATGTAAAAATCTCCTAAATCATCTTTGATATACTTTGAGGGAGGGCTTCTTGACATTTATGCTTTATTGTCTTGTGTGTGAGCCCATGCATGTCTTGTGTATGGGCCCATGCATGTCTGGTGTGTGAGCCCATGCATGTCTGGTGTGTAAGCCATGCACGTCCGACATGTAGTAAGCCCAGCTGGTCCTGGCTGCCTCTGAGCTTAAGCTTGGTTCGGATTGTAGCCCGAAGCTATTTATGAAGGCTAATCAAATGCATTCAAGCCATTAGCACCAAGAAGGCGAAGCTTTGGGAATCCTGATGAGGAAGAGGAACAGGGGCAAGTTTCCGGTGACCTGGCACAAGCAGCCTGTCTCGATCCGGAACCAGATCCAGCCCAGCTGGCCAGAGAAGAAACTTGGGAAGGTCAGGGAAGTGTTGATGCCTGATGCTGGCATTTAGGTCTCCGTCCACACCCTTTCGAGCAGTCTCTCCAGGCCTCTGGAAGACACCAGTGGTTCCAAAACAGGATGTATGAAAAGGAAACGCTGGAGTCTTTACCCAAACTCCAAACTCTGCCACCCCAGCCCTTCTTTGGCCACCAATAGACATAGCTGCTTTTTAATGTGTTCCTTGTACTTGCCTTGTCTCCTGTCAGCAGCCAGAAACTGGGTTGTTGTAGCTGGTTTAAAAAAAAAAATCAGAAATAAGATTCAAAGAGCCTGCCCTGCAGCAATCCCATACTGCACTTCTTTGCTGGAATCCTAATGACGAATTCTAAATACATAAGAGACCGTCTCCAGCTGTAAAAACGATGAGCTTCCGGGCCCTGTTGCGTTCCCTGACCCCAGACCTATTCTATATTTTGATCTTGGGGACCATGCCTCATGACTTTCCGAACCCTCAAGTTATCCCCGGGGTGACAGCACCAGCTTAACCAGGGCTAGCAAGACTTAAAACAGGGCATGGAGGATCAAAGTGGCCCACAAGCCCGCGCATTAGCCATGGGACCAGCCCTTAAGAGGACCGCATTAAGCTGCATTGTGCAAGTGGCTGAAGTCCTTTCAAGGAAAAAAAAAAAGCCCTTAACACCAAAGGCGTTAGGTGTAGACATCTGGATTGTTAGCAACAATCCACATTTTGATATAAAATATAGGAACAGCACTTCAATGTCTGACTAAAGTGTGGAAGAAACTGCACAATTGAAATGTTATTTATTTATATTTTTATTTGTATATTAAAAGCTACCTAAAACCTCCAAAGCTCAGTGTCCCTTACTTTACATTTTCTTCAGGATAGTATTAAAAAATAAAAAATAAATAACAACTTTCCTGTATTTGAACAGGGACTATAGATGAGAATATACCCCTTAAAAAATAAAAGAGAGAAAGAGAGAGAGACCCTCCAGAGTCTGGATTGGGAATAACACGGGCCCAGAGAGGTTTGGTCAGTGACCTGAGGCTTCATTTTTCCTTCCATTGTCTGCCTACCCAGAGAGCGGAGACTAGCAACAGGGATGATCACATGAAGGCGGGAAAAACACACCCGTCAGGCTCCTCGGACAAAGCCAACTCTTAACAATACCATTCCTTAAATCCAGACATTAGAGGCGAAGGAATGAGAAAGTCGCAAGCCGCTCCTGGATGGCTTTGGGAGGATACAGCAGAGATTATGCTAATGGCTGCGGCATTGTCCCCGGAAAGCGTTCTCATGGCAAGCCTTTTATCTGGGGAAGAAGAGGCGCTCAGCCTCTCAACTCAGTAACAGCCAGCACTTTCTGTGTGGTTTCTGTGTAATTAACACCAGCTCTGGGCCTTTTCATGTGGACTGCTCCAGCTTAGGCCCTTTTGAGGGTGTCCGCAGGGGAGCGGCCCTCACCCCTTGCCTGTGGCCGGGAGCCCGGCTTATGCTCAGATCTGCGTGCCATCTGTTAATGGCAGAGGGAGTAAAACTTGAGCTAAACTTTGACAGTCAGAGAATTCGAGAGACCGAATCCACCAGAGTGAGATAAGCAAATCATTACCTTACCAAAAAAAGGAAAAATACCAACAACAACCAAAAAAACTTCAACAAGTCAAGCCAACTGTTTCAATTCTCATATAGATTTTTTTATCTTATTTTAACTAGCTTCCATTCAAGACAAAACAGGCCTGAAAACACTCGCACAGGTAGTCATTTGAATGCAACAAAGCGGTTTGGTTTGGTTTTTGTTTATTCAGCTTCAGCACCCACTCCATATAGTTTAAGAATTGGACCTCAGATGGGCAACACCCAATTCCCAGAAGCTGTAAGGAAGGAAGCCTTGGAGACTAAAGACATAGGGCCGAACTTCCTTCTCTAACAGATGTCGCCTGCTTCTGCTGGTACAGGTAAAACCCATGTGAGTATCACAGAAGTGATCTTTCTGAAGGAAGCCGTGTCAAAGCGTCAGAGAGGGGCAGCCGCCAGCAATGCTTTTGGATGTCACCATCGTTAGTGTGAAGATTTGTTCATTAGGTGCGTTCCAGCACTTAAGAGACAAGGGCGTATGTAAAAACACACTTTCCTTCTGGCGGATCCCACTGATTAGGGTTCATCACCACCCTTTTTTTTTCTTGTTCTCCGCAAAAGCTTGACTATATGACAACTCATTTTGGCTCCAGCCCTGGTGTTTAATCTCCTTCACATTGACTTGATGATCCTGATGGGGGGTGGGGGATGTGGCAATCAGTTACACTCAGGTAGTGACGGACCAAGACCACGAGAGACATTGAGGGCACAGAAGTGTCCAGGGTTGTCTCCAACCTCTCCTTTCCTGATTTGCTTGCCTTTACTTGTTAACCTCAGTGGAAGCCTAGCCCTTAGCTAACATCATTTAAACAGCAGGGCCCACAGGGAGAAAGTAACAGCAAAGGTCTTCAGTAATGGAAACCTGGGAAGCATGAAGTCTGTTCTACTTTTCTAGCTGTTCTGTGTACCCTATGCATCTCTGGACAGGGAGGAAGCCCAAAATTTGGTGGTATTTACGTGGTGAGCATCATGCTCTGTCCAGCAACGCTGTGCTTTCAATAACAAACCTGTTAGCAGCGTTCTGCTTCATTCTAGGCTGAGTGGGGGTCATCAGCGTGACTCCAAAATGTGTCACCACCTCAGAAGAGCTAAGAGACACCACTCTCCCTCCTGAGTCAGGTCCACTGAGCCCCCAACCCCAGCAGCGGCTCTGTAGCTGTGGACCCCTTAATTGGAAGGGCCTTGCTGAAGCAGAGGCTCTTGGTCAGGGCTACCAGCTCTGCTCCTTCGTTCCGGCATTCTGTGAGCAGGGCACACACTGGGCACGGCAAATGTGTCTTTTAGAAAGGAGTCTGCTTTGCTTTTGCGGTCCTCTTATGTACAACATACAGAAATCACTACGTACTTTCCCTGCGGATTCAGATTCCAAGGTCAAGAAGGAAGAAAATGGCAAAGGCCATGAGGGATATGCCAGATTCTCAGCCTTCAGAAAAGTGAAGATTTTGGCAGGTATCTTAAATTTCAGAAGATTACAAATTTGACCCATAATCATATCTTTCTTTGCAAGTGCAGTAAGAACAAGAATATCACTATTTTAAAAATTATTTTCAAGTCTTGATAAATCCCAAAAAATATTTGCTCTTGAGATAATGTTGAAAGATGAGATATCAAAAGGTAACAGGAATATTATATAGTGTTTTTAAATGGGAAAAATGTTATCATCATACATATATACATGTCAGACTGTCTATAGTATCTAACCTTACAACTTGCCAACATACCATTATTATGTTCATCATGTGTGGTTTATGGTATATTTTTATAGTATATTTTTATAGGTTTATGGTATATTTTCTACAGTATTCAGCCATGAAGCCACGTGACTTGCCAGGCTCTGGGGGCTGGCAGGCATGCTTGGTCACTGGGTTGAACAGGAGAGTGCTTGCTGGAAAGGAGAGGAGGCCTGCAAAGTTAGGGTGCCTCTTAAAGATAGGCATAAACTATCTGCAGCCACCTGCTTCGCGAGGCAACTCAGAACACCGCAGAATTAAGCTCTTCCAGAAGAAGCTGACCTGGAGAAATTGCCAAGCTGCGCAAATGCCATTTACTCACTACCCGAGCCGGACTACTTAGTGAGGGCTGTTTAGGCCACATGAAATCTGCAATACACTGTTAGATCTTTACAAATTTCATGAAATCTTTTTCGGATATCCCAAAAATCCTGAACTGCTTGAATCTATTGTCTCCGAGCACTGGGGACTGACCCGTAATCGCTTTCCCAGCCGGGATACCAGATCTGTGCCCAACCTTGTCACCGATTCCAGCAGCTGCTTGAACTCCCCCGAGGGGACCGAGGCAATCCTACTTCTAAAAGAACACCACAAGGGCTTATGCTCACTGTGCCTTCAAGAGAGCCTGAAAGAAAGGTCAAAGGTGAAGAAAAGATAAAGTGCCAAACAAGGAGATCAGTAACGTGGGGCCTTCTTGATGAGATCCAAAGGTCTGCTTGTTCAGGACCCAATTCTCACAACGTCATTCCAAGCAGCTCATCCTGCTGGTGTCTGTGTGTGCATGTATGTTTGTGGATTTGTGTCTGTCTGGTGTGTGTGTGTGTGTGTGTGTGTGTGTGTGTGTGTGTGCATGAGCTTTTGTTTTTCGGGCAGATCACTGTCCATCTAAAAGCCGCATTCAGTCATCCTTGTCCTGAGCACTCTGTTTTACACAGGCTGCATTACTCCTGTAAACAGAGGCAGCATCAAAGTGAGAGCAGAGTCCGGCAGTGGATTAAGACCTTCTGCGTGATAAAGTAGCTACCTAGGGGCGGATAGACTTAATATGTGAAAGAATGTTATTGAGAGGAATAAATGCCAAAACTCTGTCATTCTCTTCATAATGTCCTAATCTAATGCGTGACACTGGGGCCTTGGGCCAGGGTGAGTGTTAATCAGTGAAATACCCATCTGTGTTCCCTGTCCTCACTGCTATTTAAAAGTAGCCTAAACTCAATTACTGTCCCTGGAGACTGGGATGGGACATTCAGTGGATTGAAGGGAACCGTGTCCCACAAGGAAAGCCCAGTGTCAGATGCAGAGGCATCAATGACGCTGACTAACCAGGGAGTAAATGCTGATTCCCAGATTGTGAAAAGGACACAGATGATGTCTGGCTGAAAACAACTTATTTGGAAACAACTGAATTCTGGGAAATACAGGACTCAGTCCAGAGCGCGCCACATTGGCTGGGATAAAGCAGATAGTGTGCGCTTTTTCCTGTGTTCTCGTAACACAATAAACATACAAGATAGTCTTAAACTCAAATACCGGTGCAGATCTCAGGACAAAGATGGGGTTAATATTTTTAAACCCAAAACAATTGTAAGAATTACAGCGACTGGGAAGATGCAGAATTTAACCCTTCCATGTCTAAAAAGATCATCCCAAACAAGCCATCTCATCCTGACCTAAATAGAAATGTGTGTATGCGCACTGCTGACTCTCGGCTGTGCAGTGGTGCCCGCTCCGTTTTTACTCTTCTTGTTTTACCCCGTGCCTATGTTTAACAGCCGATTGCTTTTAGAACAAAACCAAATCTCTAAAACCCCATTTCATGGCACAGGGACAATATGTATCAACTGGCCTTTTAAGGAGTTTTGAAACAAATGAACAGAAAAAGAAATGGCTCTTTAAATATGCAAGCAACTTAGTCTAAAATTGCCTGGATACATGTTAAAGAAGGCTGCTTAAGTCTGCAGATATGTTTAAAGTCAGATGACACCATTAACGTGATTATGACAAGAAGCTCATCTCCTAACTCCTACACAGAAGAAATCTCATCTCCTTTCTGGAATGCTGGCTTTACTAAATATTAATTTCATGCCAATTACCAGTACAACCTAAGCTAGGCGGAAGGTCCGAGAGCAGGCTAATGTGCCGAAAGGAACAGAGTAGATGGCCCAGAAAGACATAAAAGTGCATAAAAGTGCGGCACATGATGAAAAAGAAGACAGCGGAGAGAAGGGAAACAGACTCAGGCAATAGCACCACTGCCCGCTGCGAAGAGAAGCCCGTTCAGCCATCTTTGTCAGAACGCAGATGCCCAATGCAAGTTCAGCCATCCCCGGAAGTAAATGCAATAAAACAGCGGGAAATACCAGGGTTGTAAAGAGCGAACACACTAAGCGTGAACCAGTGAATGAAATCACCTGACTACATATAAGTCATTCAAAAGAATGGAAATCTAGGGCTCAGCTGCTGAAGCAATTGCCTTGCAAACACGAGGACCCACGTTCCATCCCTAGAACCCACGTCTGAAATAAAGAGGCAGGCATGGGAGAACATGTTTAGAAACCATGTTTAAAACAAAGCAAAGCAGCACAGGGAAACACCCTTGTAATCCCAGAGCTGGGGAGCAGGATGCGGGGCCAGACACAGAGGCCCACTGGCCTACCTGGTGAGCGCCAGTCAGAGAGCCTGCTCAACCAGAGGGAGACTGCTGAGGCTGACTCCGGCCACCCGCAGGCGTCTGCACACACAGGAAATCACCCACACACGTAACAACGACAAAAAATAAAAAGTAAAAGTACACAACTAACCAGGAAGTTTTCAGCAAGTCCCTAGGAAAGGACTCTCTGGAGAGGCAGAGAAGCCTGGTCAGCCTGCGAGGCTCCAGACGATGCCCCTAGGGAAATTTTCAGTTGGGGCTGTAGAAAAAGCCAAGCCCCTTGGACACAGCCAGGAGAGTTTGTGAACTGCGTAATTTACCTTCAGCTCACCCACAACCCATCAACAATGGTAACAGACTTCCTGATCATGAAGAGTCCACACGACCTGCTCAGCTTTGCAGGTTCCTCAGTAACCTCGCTGCTGTCCCTCCAGACGGCAACCCGGGACAGAAACGCTGCTTACATCTGCAGCCTGGGCCAAGGCAGAGGTCCTGTTCTAGATGCCAGTGGTTGCCAAGCGCTTCCACATTGGAAGGCTGTCTCCGTGAGGAGCAGTGAGGCTATTGGCTTCTGAGATGGCACTGCTAACGTCTGCTGTTACTGTTATCACTTTTCATTGCTCAGTTCTCTTCCGTGAGAAGAGTCTGACCCCATCGCCGCCAACTTTAGTTAGCCATTTTCTTTTCTTTTCTTCAAAAAATGGCAAGTCACCTAAAATAAGTATCAAATTTATAATACTCAAGGAGATGTTTGTAAGGGCTGGCCTTCTGGGAAGTAGGGTTCACAGCTGGGACAGAGTCTGTTTGAGTTGCTCGGATGTTCAAGTGAATAAAAAGAAACCAATATGAAAGGCCCCCTCAAGAAAAATTATACAGCCTAAAATTATGTGTTTGAAAAAAATTATAGGCCACATAGGATGGTTATTCCTTATGGGACAAAAGATGAGTGGGGACAAGTGCTCAAGTTGTTTTCATTAACCATCACCCTAATATCTGCTTCTCACCTACACAGGAGCCTGTACAAGCTCTTCTGTCATTCAACCCCCAGCAACCCGGAAAGGTAAAAACTCTTCCTTGTTATGTAAAAGGAAGACATTAGACTCAGAGAAATTAGAAAACCAGCTCTAAGCAGTTATCAGTTAACCAGCTAAGGCCTTACATACCAAATGGTTCCCCAAGAACGGGCAGGCTCTCACTCCCTTTTGAAGGAGGTTTGATCTTTAATTCAAGGGAGTAGCAGTGACATAGCTCACATTTAGCAATTCGTCTATGTCGAAAATGCTTAGAAGTCATAGTGAATGAGGCAGCGACTTGAACATCATGCCAAGCATTGTTTCCCAAAGTCTAAAATCAAGAGTAGGAGAGGGGCATGGAGCAGCCCTGAGATGTGACTTCTGCACAGATAGTCTTGAAACTCAGAGATTCAAAGCTAAGTTGCTAATTTTTCCCTTTAATTTTTGCCTAGTATTTCTCTTTAGTCAAGGCCAGAAGTCACCTAATCAAATGTTAGCTCCTTAGGCAGATACCAGCTGGTTTTTGTTATTGTCTTTGTTATTGTTGTTTGTTCGTAACAGGGTCTCATGAAGTCCCAAACTTGCTATGTAGCTGAGGCTGGCTTTGAACTCTTAACCCTCCTGCCTTTGACACCCAAGTACTGGGATTACAGACCTGTACCATCAGGATAGACTTTTAAACGCTTGACCTGCCATGATCTTGTAGTTTGGCTCTTTAACACCACAGCCAGCTAGGCTCAGAGCTTAGCAACCCATATTTATCTTTGTTTGGCAGTAGCTCCCCCTGGGATCTACAAGATTAGCAAAAATGGGCTGAAAGACTGGCATCTCTGCCTCTCTTCTCCATCTTTGGGACACCTGCTTACCTCTTCTGTAGACATGTTATCGCTTAAACATCTCTGGAATGGAGGATCTCAAACTGTGGGTGGTAACCCCTTTGGGGGTCAAACACACCTTTCACAGGGCTCGCCTAAGGCTGTTGGAAGGCAATCACATTATGATTCATAACAGTGGCAAAATTACAGTTATGAAATAGCAACGGAATAATTTCAGGGTTGGGGTCAGCACAACCTGAGGAACTGCATTAAAGGGCTGCAGCGCTGTGAAGGGTGAGAACCACAGGGCGAGAAGCTAACTTGGTGTCGTCTGAGCCTGCACCTTGCAGTGTTAGTCTTGTCCTCCCATGCCTCGCTCTCTGCTCCTCACCATCTCTTGCCTGTTTAATCGGGGACATTGAGACTCATGGCCAAGCCTTGCCTGACGGGGTTTGTGGAGGGATTTCTGCCCGCAGAAGTACAGGAGCGCTGGGATCACAGCTGTGCACCACCTGTGTGTTGTATCTGTTCTCCAACAGTGCCAAATCTCTTTTCCTTCGCCCGCTGTTAACCCTGGTTAGTGCCAGCTGGTGCGTGACCGTTTGGAAGCAGGCGGGAGGGGGCCTGTTGGTCCAGGTTTGCTCTTCTTCAAAGGGAGATGGAATAAAAGCAAAGCGGAACTTAAAATGGCCCTTGGAAGCGTTGCTTCAAGTTTGGCACATAAATTTTTAGGAAGTTCAGCCAAGTCTCCACAGCTTTTTTGCTTAAATAAAATTCCTCATTTATATCCACTCAAAAAGTCAAGAAGAGTAAACTTAGAAAGGCTTTGTGCTGATGCTAGCAGACAAAAATCGTACGTTCAACTGTCTCAGTACAATTCCACAGGATGCTTCATGGTGGTGATTCTATTTACGTCTAACAAGTAGAGGTGACCTCAGTGAAAGCCAGTCACTCAAGCACAGGTGACACGTTGGTAGACAAGTGTGTCAGCACTAGGGAGGGAAATGCTTCTGAGGTCAAGTGCATCCAAAACCACCTCCCGACGTCAGACTGGGGGGAAAAGATGAAAGGAAAGGTTTTTATCTTTCAGGGGCTGAAGAGGGAGCTGAAGTGCTCTCCCCCAATTAGGCAAAGTGTGGTGCAGATGATTAACCTCACGTTACCATGGAAATGGAAGAATTGACTGTAAATGAGAGCTGACAGTGGGTACCTTTCATCAGACAAGAGCCACATGGGCGTTTGGGGCAAGGGAACTCTGAGTTTGCAGTTTCTAGCACTTTACCGTTCATGAACGAGCAGTCCTTTTTGACAAGAGGCCGCTGCTCCTTAAATGAGTGGGAACAGAACACGTTTCAGTATAACTGTGAGCCATCCCAGAGTTCAACACCAAGCCCCATAACGACAACACAATGCCTATGGGATATAATGACTAAAACAGAGCTGGCATGCGTGTGTGTGCGTGCATGTGTGTGCATATGTGCATATGTATGCAATGTAGCAAGTTTGTCAGTGCCTTTTGTAGGGCTTGTTAAAAATATTAATGCAATAATTTTAATATGCTTTTCTTCTTTAAGTGTCTATGTAGGAAAAGCATCACACAATTTATCACATTGATGTTCTTTTTCTGTTACCCATCCTTCAAAGAATTTTTATAGGTTAGATAACTCCTGCAGAGAGAGAGAGAGAGAGAGTGTGTGTGTGTGTGTTGTGATTTCTCCCTATAATAAAAGCACTCTCTTATGAAAGAAATCATGATAATTCAATCCTGGCACTCACGTCTCTCTTGTATTTCTGAATTCTGAGCATGTCTGGTACCCTTCCAGGGCCTGGAGCACTGGTAAACATTTGAAAACTAAATGAAGCTTTTAAGGGCTCAAAATGGCCTCCAGGACCATCACCTTGAACTTGAGTCTAAAGAGTAAAGTCCCAAGGCCACATTTACGGCTTTAAAGACACATTTTTAAATTGATGGTGAGCCTTTTAAGACCTGTGATCAGATGTGGGGGAAGAGGTCAGCCATGAATTCTTCCTCAAGGCTCAATCTTTGCCTAGGGATAGTCCTCCCAAAGCCTTTAATTCTGTCATAGACAGAGAGATGACAGATAGACAGACAGACACTCGAGTGCCCTTCTCTCTTTAGCCCTTTTATCACTGAACCCTTAATCATATGTCACCCTAAGGCAGCATTTCTCAGTGCACTGTAAAAATCTACTCTGTAGGACATTCTCAGTATATCTTCATGAAAACAGTTCAAAGCCCAGTGAAATACGAGGTCAAACAATGTTTTGGAGACTTCAGGTTAATAGCCATCGTTTTCTCAAACACGGAGCACAGGTCAGAAATAAACAACCACATTCTCTGTAGAGGGTGACACTCCAGACAGCCCACCAGAAAATGCTACCTTGAAATTATCTGGTACTTGGTCGCCCAAAGCCCTATGAAATCCTTTGTACAACAGAACTGGAATTTTAACCTCAAACTAAATTCTGTTTCTCAGTAGGTGAATCTATGTGTGTGTGTGTGTGTGTGTGTGTGTGTGTGTGTGTGTGTGTGTCTGCCTTTCCCAGAAATTAACAACTGTCAAATCCCCACAATCTTCTTCCATTTTTTTTTGACACATGATCTTTGGAGCCTCAAATGTGGAACAATTCTCTTGCCTCAGCCTCTCAAGTGTGAGCCAGCACAACCAGCCTACACTCTCCCAGTCTCTGCTCTACTCCCAGTTATGCCCTAGCCCCGGCTGACACTTCTCTCCCTTCTCAGTCTCACAAACACACACGCACACACACACACACACACACACACACACCCTGGATATATCACATGCCTCTGCTGTCACACACACAAATCCCCCTCTTAGAATTTTCTTAGCTTCTTACTTTGGTTTGCAAGGACCTTGACAACTGGACTGCACAACTAAAGCTGCCAGTCTTATCTCACAAAAATCTCGCACACAAGTCCCAGCAGCACCGGGTCACTGTTTCACACCAGCCAGGAGGAGACTTGCGCTATACATATTAAATGGAACAGATGAAGCAACCCAGGTAAAAGCCACCAGCCCCAGGAAGACTGTGCACACCCTGGTTTCAGGATTGCCTGGGCTTCTGGTGTGTTTCGTTATTTCTAGCACAGCACTTAACACACCCTAACTCTGTATTCAAACCTTTTTAGGCATTTGCCATTGTCACCTTCTACCTTGTGAGACACTTAGAAGAGAGACTTTTTTTCTTGCCTTCACAGCGTCAGTATCTGATAACACTCAGTGTAGGCACCCATGATACATTTGCTGAAGACTTCTGACAAATTGGACTAGAAAGAATTAAGTTCCAAATGAGACCCATAATAGGGTCATAAGCAATTACGATTAGAATGAAAGTTTCCGGTCAGCTGACCAGAAATGGCCAGCTAGTCACACACAGATAAACTCAAGTGCTGTGAGGGAGCTGTAAGGAGTTTCAGGTGTACCTTAAAAACTGGCAGCCAGGCCCTGAAAGAGTTAATGGGCTGGTTTCTAGATACCCTCAGAGTCCCCGTGTTCCTCAGAAAACATCAGGGATAGGAACAGAGAAACGTGCCCACAGTTCATCGAAGCCTAACCAGCGAGCGTCCAGCGCTTACGCTTGCCAAGATGTGTGGCGTCCAAGGAAGCGGCCCCTTGCTTCATCACCGGTGAGCTGAAACGACACATACGCTCCCTCCCTCACGAAAGACTCCACACAGACACATTCCGGGCAGCACGTTCTGCCCAGCATGCCCATTCCCTGCGTTGTCCTCAATATAACTCTCCTGTAGAACTAGGACTGGGTAGCCAACTGTTCCGTTACGGACTGCATCTCCCAGCATTCCGTTGCAGAGGTAATTATGGCCAATAGCATGTAGGGAAAGATGATGGGTCCAGTTTCCAGGCTGGGCTCTTAGAGGAGGCCTGTGGGATGAGAGCCTGGCTCTTCCATGATGAAGCCAATGCCCTAAAGAACTGTGGCACGCCTGGTGGGAAACAGCCAGGCTGGGGACGGGCTCCGGGGACAAGGCTTCTCCGCCTCCCTGGAACAGCAGCTCAACCTTTGAGCCACTGGGGAGGCTTCAGCCCAACCTAACAGACACTCTCCCCGGCCCTTCAGAACACTAGCGTCATCCAGGACCTAGAGTAAGCCCTGGGCCTGCTCACCCGGCTTGTGTCTTCCACGGAGGAAAACAGAGGCTCACAGAAACACTGCCAGAAAGAAGTTGGAGGGCTTCGTTTTCGCTTTGAATCTGGAGGTGCATTGTAGACAAACTGTGCGCGCCGCTCTAATGGAACAAACAGGTGAATAACCCCGCTCGAAATACATGACGGAGTTTGCATATTAATCCTCGGCCTGCTCTTAGTCGTTCCTCCGTTATAGCCATCCATGGGAGCTGTGAACACCCGCTTAAATAATTCTGAATTTGCTGCGCGGGCGGGTGGTGGTGGAATCCTCAAGTGTCTACCTGACGGAGCGTCTCAGGGAGCAACAGGGAGCAGCCAGGGAGGCAGGGAACGGGTGCCGGAATTAGGAGGCGGTTTACACTCCTCTGGAGGACCCGTGAAGGGAGTGACGGCCGGCGGCAGGAAGAGAACCCTTTAGCTAGGCTTTGCTTGGCGTGGCGGGCGTCAAGTAAGTAGCGCCAGCCGCATCCAGCAAAGCAGAAACAGCGTCTGTGTGCTGAGATGTCAGCTGGAGGAAGTGTCAGTCTCTAAAATAAATCAAGCAGCAAACGGAAAACACATAAATAACCACACTTGATGCCAGCAACACCAAGGGGAAAGCCATTTTGGAGGCATTTTCCCTGTTAAGCACACAGTGAGCTGGGCTGGGCATGATGGCTTCTATTCAAGTGGATGAAGTGTCCAGGCTCTCTGGTGGCCACGGGGTCCTCTGGGCCGAGCACAGCTGCTGAAGACCATACCAGGAAGGCCTAGAGGTCCACCATCCCAAGACGCATTTGCTCATCTGCCCTATGGTGCTTAAACATTTGTGGTTCACGACCTTATGCCCTACAGCACAAAATGCAAATATCCTTGAAGGGGCATCTTGATGGTACAGGTGACACTTTCAGACCGAGGACCAAAAGATTGAGGTTCAAGTCCAAGTTGAGGCTGAAACTGAGTGTGTACACCTTCAGTTAGCCGTTTTCCTCGCTTACGACGTGAGTGCGAGGTACAGACAGAAGGCCCGTAAACCAGCGAGAGAAGCCGGTCATAGCAGCGGTGGCCTGTGGGGCAGATCAGCATCTGACAGCTTGGATAGCGCCTCAGCTGTCTGCTGTAGCAGGGAATCGGAGGAGGTCTTCCGTTTGCGCATGGTCGGAAGAGCCTTGGTTACATCCTTAGCCACGCTTCGCAGTGTCGACTCTCCATTCCAAAAGCTGACGCTCGGTGGGCTTCCGGATAGCGATGCATGACGTCATCCATCTGCAGCTGTTGATGAGGGTCTCTGCTGATCTCATTGCTTCTCCGTTATCACTGATCGAGTGCAGGAACTTCTCGCGAAGAGAGTGTGCTTGCCTCCCAGCTCCGCGCCTTCACTCTCCTCGAGGCCTAGTCTTAGCGAAGGATTCTCTTAAACGCCCACGCTATGCAGGACTCGCTGAAGCATCCCTTTATGGTACTAATTCAGAATGATATCCCCCTGAGTTGATTTAAATCCTGACTTCTCACCTGCCTTTTAAAGGGGCATTTAGAATTAAATTAGTTAGATGGCTATTTCTAAAATCCATGCCCATATTTATACCCGCCTCCTTATTTAAAAATCTATGTATGTGGAAAATTATCACCCCCAGTGATAGGATCTAATTCTGTCAAATGGCTTCTCTCACGGAGTTTCCCCTTCAGGATCTCTCCATCATGGCTTCCTTCTCTTCCTTGGGTGTTCTGATGAACTACTAAGCTGAACAATTATAATTAGGAAGTTTTCTGGGTGGAAGAGCAGAGTTTTTGAGAGCTACCTGCTGCATCTACAGTAATTACTTCACGAAGAGTAGCTCTGTGGGCCCAGGCCAGCAGCGTGCTCAGTAACGTTCCTAATTTTCTGGCGGTTAAATGCCTGCCTTCTACAGGTATGGATTTCCTGTCGTGTAAATGTTCTTCCGCTAGTACAGTCTCAGTTTTGCTATCACCGTGGAATCCTCCCTACGCAACGAGGCCAATGTTTTATGCATGTCTGATGGCTCTAATAAATAAAATAATTAGCTTGTTTACAGCCCTGTGGTCTGTTAATTTGGCATTTCTTCTGGCTGTGGCCAACTGTGCACACTTTCAGGAAACTCACCATCATTTCCCATTTCCCCAGGAACCTAAAATGAATAAGCTAACCTCTCAGCTGCCCAGCCCTGGTGCTTGAAAGGACAAGCATCAAGTCTTTCCATTTTTCTTTTCCAGTCCCTTTCAAGATCGTTGCTCTAATTTTTCACAGATGAACAGTATCTTGGTGGTTTCACAGTTACTGATGCTTGTGACTCCTACAACCTCTGAACAGATTCTCTACTTAGAAAAAAATAGTGAGATGGAAATATAAACCCTGACTGGCTGTGGGAGCCCACATCCTTAATCACAGCATTTGGGAGGTAGAAGCAGGAGGATCTGAGATCAAAGGTCACCTGTGTATGCAAAGCACTGTTAAGGCTAACAAGTCCACAGCCTTCAATGTATCTCAGAAGAGAAACACGCCTTCTCTGAGGCCTTCCCAAGAGCTCTGCTGTCTTCAATGTGGTCACAAGACTTGATAAGAGGATAGGATAATATTTATTGCTAAATCCTCAGCAAACTTTCTGCAGAGCTGTTATTCAACCATCAGCTTCACTTCTCTCCACTTATCACCCTTTCTTCTACGTCTCCTTCTTCACTCCGTAGACCCTCTTCTGCCGCCACATCTGCACACACCTTCAGCCCCGCACCTGGTGCCTTCTTTACCTTTCCCCCACATGAGCTTCCCAGGGGGCATGAGGGTTCAGTCCACTGGGTCAGGGAGGCATGGAGGCAAACCCAGCCCCAACTGTGGCAGGAGTTCCGGGTGCCTGACCACGCTGTGGCCACGGTTGGCCACATGCAGGAGGAAGGTAAATGCCTGTGTTCACTGACGTTCTCCATCTTATTCAGGACACGCCCCAGGCCCCAGCCTGGTGGCTCCCACACCTGGGGTGGGGCTCCCCCGAACAGCTGAGGCTCTCTGGGACACGCTCACACACTACACAGAAGTTACCGAGTTCAGCCAGGCTGGCAATGAACACTGACCGTCTGCAGCGTGACAGGACCAGTCACCACTGCAATGGAAACAGGCCATTCAAGTTCCGGTCATCCAAGGAGCCTTCGAGTCCGCTCAGGAGCCGATGCCCTGAACTAGGCTATAGCTGATGGCAGCAAAATGAGGAGAGGAAACACATTTGTTAAAGTGAAATGTACCAAGGGGACACCATGGCCGGCTGCAAACAGGATGCTCAGGCCCCGGGGATTGGGAACCCAGCACCTGCAGGCCTTGCGCAGCTATGGCGCTCTATGAAGGGCAGGGCTGCCAGTAATCCAGCTTTTGCAGCCCTTTGAACTGTTCTGCATTTGGCATGAATCTTACAAAGCCTGGTTTCCTGAAATATTTAAAGAGAAAGGTATAAAATAAATCTTACATCTCTCCTACAAGCTGAGGCTTTGAACATTGCAAACTAGATAAGAGAGCCCCCCACCCCCCGGGAAGGACAAGAAGTGACCAGTTGCTGGAGTCTGGCACAAGGGATGTGAGTGTGTGTTTACTGAGTAGCTAACACGAGGCCAACAGTTTCCCGGGTGTCTCCTCACTTATCCTCAGTTAACCTTGTAAGACAGATACTGTTTTAGCCTCGCTTTATAAATAGAGAAGCTAATTCTTAGAGAAGCCAGATCATTTGCTTTAGGCCTACTGGTAACAGAGCCTGATTTTAAGCCATGTCCCCCGAACCCAAGCTCTTCTCTGAGGCTTTAAATGTGAGACTTGAATCTAGCACCCCACATGTTTGAGAACATCGCAGATGCCAGGCTTGCAGCTGAGCCCAGAACCCAGCAGATATTCCGTGAGCTGGGGCATAGTCACCTCCTCCCAGGACGGCCTGAGCAAGCCTAAGCTCGGTGCCTGGGCTATCACAGCCACACCTGACTCCAACACCAAGCGCGCTCCTCCTCATGGTTTTCCCCCAGCCAGTGGCCCTGTACACATGGCAGCCCTGCTTGCTAGCAGGAGAAGCATGGGGGAAACAACTTGAATGATGGAAAACAGCAGTCATGTAAATACTTCCACTCAGACAGCAGGAAGCTTGTTACCTGAAATGCCTAGGGTCCGTCATCTGGCAGTGAGGACACACAGACCAGGGCCCCAGCAGGAGAGTGCTACGGTGCGCATTCCTAGTGGAAAGGACATTTTCTTCTTCAAATCTCGTTATCTGCCATGGCCCCTGCCCTTTGGCATCTTAACTCCTCCCCTTAACAAGGAACCTAGAACTTTCTCAAGAAATATGCATCGTGCCAGACCCATCTCCCTCCTACCTTATAGAAGCCGAAGGGACTGTGGAGAATGGCAGACATGTTTTCATGCATTGACATTACTGGAGAGGCCTGACTCAGTCCACCCATCAGCCACGACATTTGACGAAAGGAACTTTACCCGATGTCTTAAAGCTAGATAGCACTACACCTCAGTTTCCTAGAACAGGCCCGTAAGGAAGTGATTGGCAGGTTTTCATATAGTTTTAAAATGAAGCATTTGCTAATTAAAAATATTAACCCAGAGGCTGGGGTGCTGGCTCAGTCAGTAAAGTGACTGACTGACTTGGAGACATGAGGATCTGGGTTCAGATCCATAGTCCCAGAGCTGGTAGGGTAGGGACAAGTGGTCAGAGCTCACTGCCAGGCAGCTTAAATGACTTGCTGAGCTCCAGGTCCAGTGAGTGACTTTGCCTAAAAAAGATAAGGTAGATAGAGATCAAATAATACACACACAGGCATGCATGCACACATGCATACACGCGCGCGCGCACACACACACACACACACGCACACATGCACACATGCACAGTACACACAAAAATAAACAATAACGTTAAAATATATCACAAAAAGGCTGGAGAGGTGGCCCAGAAGTTAAGAATGAATGCAACCCTTGCAGAGGACCCAAGCTCGGTCCTCAGCACCGAGTCAGCGGTCTGGAAGTCCAGGGAGGATCCACTGGCCTCCTCTGGCCTCTTCCAGCCCCTGCAGACACATGCGCACACTCCCACACACACACCCCAGAGACACATAATTAAAATTAAAAATAAATCTTTAAAAATGCACGCCGAGGGATCTGTCTCTTTGATCATGCTACATCCTGTCAAGGTAACCAACATCAACCATCGCAGAATAAAGTAAGGAAAGAAGTGGGCAGGGAATCCCTCAAGTAACAGCATTCCTAGTTCTTATCCCTGTGTGTTTAAACACTCCTCTGCTTCTTTTCTGTATCTCCTGGGTACTGTCAGTTCAAAGGCTTAACGTTTCCAATTTTATAATCCCATATAATTCCGACCCACAAACGACCGCTGCAGATACTCTGCACAGCACTCCAGCAACTCCTCTGCAGTGACTCGGAGTCTGCCGTGCTCCCACTCTGCCCCTTTACTTGACCCCCTGAATCCTGGCATCAAGGCTCATGATTACCCCACCCCACCTTCCTAGATGTTGCTCTTCGTGGAGCTTCCTCAGAAGAAGCTTCCCTGGACTTTGGCAGGCTTCTCATGCATGTCCAACCTCTTGGTTCTCATCCACCCTCCCACTTCCAATGACCGCTGTCAGCAGGATTGTGGATGGCATGGGGTGCCTCCACGGGGTCTACTGCTGAGCTCTTGAAACCTGGTTTCATTCTTACCATCAGGAGACAAAAATAACACGGGTGCTTTCTTTGATGGGAAAACTTTGTGGGAAGCCATGTGCAAGGACAGTAATTGCTCTTTTTGGAGCTCTCACAGGACTGTCTCAGACAAGGCAGGGGGACACAAATGAACAACAGCAATGTAGCCTGGGCTCAGGCACACCTGTGCTAAAACCAGCCGTTTCCTTGACCAGTGCTGCGGCACAGGGAGGCACCACACTCAGTGCCACCACACTCTGACGGCTTCTTGTTTGGTTCTTTACTTCATCCCCAACAGAAAAGCGAGTGTGTGCCTCCTGTTTTATGATCACAACTGTAGTTTGACAAGAGGCCAGGGGAAAGAAAAGGACAAATGCCAGGAAGAGGCGATGGTGCTGTAAATGACATGGAAGTCCTTCCAGGAAAGCCAAGAGGTAGGTGGCCCATCGCTCAGTGGCTAGGGCACCACGTGCAGCCTGGATGACAGCAAGTGTTCCAGGAAAGGGGACATGTGTCATCTGTGAGCCATGACCATCACGTTCAGATCCATCACACGGCCAGTGAGACTTCCCAGTCTCTTACACGTTCTACCAAAAAATGAAAACCCACTAAATGGGCGGGGGTGCTTTTATGTTTGAACATAGCAAGCAGTTAAAGGCACCTTCAGGAAGCCCCCATGCATTTCAGAGCCCGCCTCAGCCTGGGGAGAAGCTCCAGTTCTTTATTTCCGAAAGGCAGCTCATATCAGAGAGCACTGGGTTCCATCCCCACAGTTATTTCTGAGGTTAAACCAAATAAAACCTTCAAACATGTGAGTAACTACCCTGAATGTTCCTTCCCTGTCAGGAACACTCATACTAAATCAGATTTAGGATTGCAGATGCAAGAAATCACCTTAGAAACTTCTCTCTCCTGTGGTTCCTCATCCCAAGAAATTCCTCTTTGGATCAGCAATGCTGTCACTGTGTTAATGGCTCTCCAAATTAGTGAAGCTACCAGAACAGGCACTGTTTAAAAGGAATCCGGTAGTCTCCGCTGTTCTCGGCTGCCACAGGGGTCGGTGCCAGCCTCAGCGTGCAGTGCCCACCTGACTCATTATTCTTCAGCTGAAAGCTCACCAGGTCTGTGGTGTATACAGTGTCAGTTCATACCAGGATTTATGCGAGGATGCTGTTCCCTCTCTGTAAGACAAGGCTTCCTCCATCTTCAGCACGTCTAGGGATGAAGGCACACACACATGAACGATGAAAATCCACACATTCTACAAACACCGTTTCAGATTAGACATAAAGAAGCCCGTGATCCTGCAGAGGACAGAAGGCCATGGGAGGTCAAAGTGCGAGTCCCTGCCGTCCTCAGATTCCCATGGTCCACCAGAACTCTATGGGAGAGGTCAAGAGGCACACACTCACTCAATGGTCTTTGATTTCCTGAGTTTCTAAAATTGATCTTAACACATCCCTGTCCAAGTGACATGCACGGCCTGGAATCTAGGGGGAAGTGGGGGCCAACCAAGAAGAGGGACCAGGTGCCCTAGACAGGTACATGGAGCAGCCGAGGGTGGTGAGCAGGGTCTGAGAGATGTTGGCTAGATACTTTCTGAAGCACCATGTGTCAGAATGGGAACTTCACTTCGTCAGAAATTAACAGGGTTTGGTATTTAAGACAAGACAAGACACAGAGCTAGTCATATAAATTACTTGCAGGATATCTTGAAATTCTGCAAGATACAAATGGGATCGAGAAATCTTTCAGTGTCAGGGAAATAAGTTTTATTTGTTTGTTTGATTGCTTGTTTTTAGAGAGCTAACCTGGAGCTCACGCTGTAGCCCAGGATGGCCTCACACTCCTTGCCATCCTCACTGAACCTCCCAAGGGCTGGGATCCTAGATCTGGGCCTCCTTTGCCTAGAGAAGCCTGCTTTGTTTCTTGGGCAAAGGAACATTGCTGAAAGAGTGTAGGTAAAGAGTTCGCTTAGCAGAGCTCAGCTTTGGGATGGCAGGTATGGAATGGCATGGCAGGTATTCTTAAACACGGGGGATGCCGAGAGGCTAGCCAGCAGATTACAGCCGGGGTAGAGAGGGAAGGGTGTGTAGGGACAGTGACCGTGTGCTGGGGAAACAGAGGCGAGGCGGGATTCTTTATGTAAATAAGGCAAGATGATCTACTGCAACAGCAAGGCCCCTGGCAAATCAAATCCCAAATGCTGTCCGCCCTGGATCTCAGCCTCAAGTCTGATGAGTATAGGACTGTCAACTGTCAGCTCAGTTGTTATTGGAAACATGAAGAAACATAAATACAGAAAATACCAAACGTTAGACTGGGAAGCAGCTTGGTTGGCGAGGCAGTTCTTACCTCGTGAGCGAGAGGATCTGAGTTTAAGTCCCCAGCCCCATGTTTAAAACGAGTCGGAGTGAGATGGTGTGGGGTACAGAGAGACAAGCAGTCCTTGGGGGCCCGAGGCTGGCCAGTCTATCCTGCTTGGGAAAATCTGTGCCAGCTAGATGCTCTGTCTCAAAAGCCAATGTGGCTTATGCCTGAGGAGCGACACGAGTGTCTCCTGGTCCATCCTGGTGAATATACTCACACTCACCTGGAGCTCCTGCACACACACACACACACACACATGCACGTGTGCGAAACTATAGCAGAGATTCAGGGTCACTTCAGAATCTATCCCTAGGCATGACTCAAACTCCCGGAAAGGCAGCAAACTAGCGTGCTTTTCTCACCTTGCCAGAAAACCTCACGACTAGAAAAACGTTTTTTTTTTTCTAGAACCACTTAGACATACGAAAGCCAAATCAGCCATCTAAAGTAGACAAGAGGGCTGGGCTCTGAGGGAGATGCCCACTGCATGGGTAGAGAGGGGCTTCTTCTCAATGGGCACAGAAAATCCTCCACAGCCCACACTGTCCACCACTGCCTGTGGCATGAGCTGGGACACAGCGGGCTTTGCTTTTGGCTTGTTCTTTCACGTACTTGTCCCCAGATTACATCCAGGACAGTCCTGTGGCAAGGTGCTGGGTCTGGCCTTTGTCCATGGAGCAGTGAACCTAAAGACAGGAAGCCCAAACCAGCCTGGTGCAGCCAGGGATGCAGCTGAAGGCTAGCCCGGGGACCCTTACACTTCTACCCTAGGAAGAAGGAACTGAGGTAAAATGTCAGAGCCCGACCCCTCCGTGTGACGGTGCTGTTGGAATGGGCTCTTCTGGGCTATGCAGGGAGTCCTGAGCTGGCCGTGAGTGGGGACTCTAACACGGAACAGCCCTTTATCTGAGATGAAAACGGCAGCTTACATAATAGAGTCGGGGCAGCGCTCTTCTGAGCAGCGTGAGTAGATGTTCTGCTGACTGCGGTTGCGATGGGAAACAGACTTTGCATATTATATCAGCATTTTCTGTTGTGTTTGGCATGCAGCGTTTCCCTGCTCTTGACTCTGAGGTGTGAGGCAGAGGCTCGAATCATCTGGCCTCGTGCAGATGCTCCATTTGCATTCCTGTTAATCCAGGCCCTCCTGGAGTCGCTAGAGCACAGACACAGCAGGCTTTGTGTTTGAACTTGTGAGAACCCATACCACCGCTTAATAACTTAATGCATATGTATGGCCTCCTCAGACAGCCCGCTAGGAGGCGGCCGCAGGAGGTGTCACCCGCTTGCAGGCTGCGGGCTCTGCGGAAATGGGTTCTGACAGGAAGGAGCACCTCGAGCGCACAGGCCCTGCACCTTCATCTTGTCCAGACACACACCTGCCCGGCTGGAAAGCCTGCTTCTGAAAGCCTGGATCCAAAGCATCAGTTACCAGTGATCAGAATTAGCTCGATGGGCTGACAAGGGCCCCGCAGTATGGAAGTTTGTGATGCAGCGGCGTTTCCCCCTTTGTTTCAGCCGTGAAGTCAGGTGATGTGGGGCATTCTAACACGGTCACATAAGGAGATGTGTGTGTGTGTGGTACTGGAACGCTGCCTCCCAGCATGCATCACTGTGAACTGTGGCCCTACCTCTTAGCTACAAGACAGAGAGGGACAGCTTTTAAGAGTCTCGTCTGTCTCTTCCAAGGAACGGAGATGCCGCCTTTGCATCTTTGCATCATTGTCTTGAGACACCGGGTTGGGGTGGGGTTCACCGTTCACTGGGTCTTCTCTGATGAGCTGGAGCCACCATGATGTCACTGAGCAGTTGCTTCTCTCCTGGGCTGCCTGGGTAAATGCGAGAAGGGTGCGCGGAGGTGCGCAGTTGTGTTTGGGGCCTTTGGCTTTGTCTGAGTGACACATAACCCAAACTGATCCAGGGAATTCTCTCTGGAAATCTGGTGAGGAAAACATTTGCTATCATTTTTTAAATGGATACGGGGTTTCCTTCTGCCTTTTGAATTTTGTTTTGAGAAAAACAGAACTCTGAAGTTAGCAAACACGGATAAAATCCACCTGGAGCGTGTGAAGGAAGCCCAGTGGGTTAGCCTCACCAGCAACCAGCTTTTCTGCCAGACACAAGATCCACTTTCGACCGGCGTCACTGCACAGCCTCCCAGAAGGAACATACTTCCCCCATTCAGACTTCCAGGACATTTTGAGGTTAGCATTCCTGATTCTCGGTTTCATCACCATCTTTTCCAGGTGGTTATGGCGTTCTTACAGACACACAATATGCACATTTACTTCATCAGTAGGCAGGTGGCTCAAGGTGAATCGTGGATAGTTTCCTCACCTCGGACAGGTACCGAGTAGGCCCCGTCGGTGCCCGCCTAGACAGTGCCGGAAAGAGTTGATGGAAACCTCCTCAACGGTTCATGACATCTCTCCGGGAAACTCTCCCACAGCCACACTTTATCACAAAGATGGATGCGTGGGCCAAAAGAAAACACGATTTTCCATCAGTTTAAAACACCTATCTAGAGCAGGGTCAGAACACCATCCGAGAACGGAGTCATTGTACAAGGAGAATTCTGAGCACTTGTAACAAAGCTCCAAGAAAGCTAGACCCTGTGAGCTCAGCCTCTCTAAAAGCACCGGCTCGGCCTTGGGATGTGCTTCTGCGCCCCTCCCAGGTGGCGTGGGCAGGCGTGAGTTTACTCCGGATTATTCCTCCCAGCTGCCTACGTTGTCTGTTCCCACGCCTCTATGGAAAAGGATGTTTTTGCCACGTGCAGCTTATTCCTTGTGATTAGACACAGCTTGAACTCATGAGAACGTCACTCACGGGACCTTTTTTGACCCTCAGAGTATAAATTGTCTGATGCTCTGAGGAAACTTGGCTATTGCGGGAGACTTCAGTGTGCCTCGGTAGTGAAGCAACGGTAGTCAAGTTCCCACCAAACAGCACCATGGGACAGCGGATGGGCTTGCTGGCTTCACTTCCTTCATGCCTTCAGCAAGTCCTCTAACACTCACCCACGGTGGGGCTGGAGGGAGGGGCTGCATTCAGCCCTGCACCTTGCCGTGTGCCAGCCTCAGCTCTGTTTAAAAAGACTCCACACTTGGCCGACGTGACGTCTGCAAACATGTGCAAGCCATTCGGCATTAACTAACCACTGACCCCACTTCTACCTCAAGCCCAATCATAACAAAAATAACAGAAGCAAGAGAAAATCCTGCTCCTGGGTCTGCTTTTAGCCAAAGCTCTGAGATTTGCTAATTGTCCTGGTTGCCATTTCCTTCCAATTTCCTGGAAGTAAGGATGTGAAAACCTTGAGGGTGGTCTGTCAGTACCCAAAACTTCTCTTGGGCCAGGGGCCCGTGTGTACATGACTTTGTTTTTAGGTTCCACTCAAGAATACTAAAAGAAAAACAAAGCGCTCGGCTTTGGAAACAGTGACCAAACCGAGCTGGGCTCCAGCCACCCCCCCTGGGTTCAGAGCCCAGCTCTGCCCTTTAGCAGTTATTTGAACAAGTGACTCCACGCCTTTACCACTGACTGTCCTAATCACAAGTGAGAGCTGGCGTAAAAGGTAGCCCCCAAAGTGTGTGAAGGTTAACACACTTAAGCGCTGGGGACAAGAGTTAGCACACAGGGAAAAGTCCTTTCATATTGTAATTATATTATAGACATCAGCTGTTCCTTCTTCGTTTTCAAGGATCTTTTCAGTTACTCTTTGGTGTATCAACTAAACTTTTTGTGTGTTATTTTTGTGATAACCCAGAGCTGTCTCTTGTTAAAGCGTTTGCTCCAGCGGTAGGCCATCTATCAGATCATTGCACCTTCTTCCTTATATTGAGGCAGTGCTTACACTGTCTGTTGTTATCCTGAACGTCCCCATTTCTCCTGGGACCTTTTCATTCTCACACAGAGAATTACTGGCAGCCTAACTGCAAAAATGAAGCCTCCTCTGGCCAACTTTGTTGTTAATAAAGTTAGTAAATTCTGCTAAACACATCTCTGTCGATAAAATTTGCCAATTAAACAGGAGCTAATTTTAATGCTGTACCCAGGAGTAGTGGAAAGAGAGAGCTGTGTATTTTTTAAGCCGGTACAAGGGCCCAGGACAGAAGCTTCCTAGTAAAGAGAGGCAGCATGAAAGTAGCAGAAGGAAGATCAAAGCAGAACTGGGGAGGAAGATAAACATTGAACAGCAATGCAGGCAGAGGCCGAAGTTCAAAGTGGACGGCCGGCCCTGTGCCTGGACATTTCAGCGCATCTGCGTTCTTTCTTTTCTCTAAGCCGGGGTTTGGAAAACTTATTTGTTTTGTTGGTTTGGGTTTTTGTTTGTCTGTTTGTTGTTTTTAACTGGCTCCCTGTGAACTGAGAATTTGTTAGGAAGGAAAGACAGGTGGGAGGAGGGAGAGTTGTACGCCTCCTTGCTTTTCTTCTAATCAGTGTCAGTTCATTGTGGAAATAAAATCCATTCTATAGTGATGACGCTGAATCACATGACCTTAAGGAAATTAAGATTAAAATGAATTGAGACATTAACATTGAAATGTATTCACTGGACTCAGCAAAGATAGGAAATGAGCAGAGTCTGGCTGTAAAAGCTAAAACACAGAAAGGTTTTCTAACTAAATTTAAAGGAAATTCAAATTTTCAAAATATTAAAAAACTTCACTAATTAAGATAGGAATGGCCAGGTAAGCACCATCCCACGTAACGACCCAGCCCATGGGTAGGTACTGAGCTCCCTGTGGTCTGGGAAGTCTATGGGGCCGAGCGGGACTCACAGTCCGAGCAGCCAGACACACCGCCATGGCTGACGTCTGTCTCAGCAGCCCAAGTTCTGGGCGTGGCGTCCTTTATGAATTCTAGCTCAGGGTGGAGAGGGTGCTCAGCAGCTGAGCAGCTGAGAGCACTGGCTGCTCTCCCATGGCCCAGGGAGGACTCCTGACATTCATGTGACACCTAGCAAGGATCTGCAATTCCAGTCCAGGGGCCCAGGGCCTCTCTGGCCTCTGTGGGCACAGCACCCATGCAGGACACAGACACAGAGGCAAGCAAAACACATCAAAATGTGCTCACTAGACTCAGCAAAGACAGGAGATGACCAGAAAGAGTTTGGCTAAAACACAGAAATTTTAAAAGAAATTAATTTTTTTAATTAAAAAAAATTAAAATAAAAGTAAAAATAACAAACTTAAAATATGATTAAAGCAAAAATGTTTTTTTAAACGATTTCTAGCTAAAAAAATCAAGGTTTTGCTCCCCACGTGGCAATCACTACTGAACACGCCACACATTTGTGCCGTGAGTCTGAGGAGCTACACATTTTACGGTAAAAGGTGAAATTCCAGAAAACCCCGCCTAGGATCAGCCTGCTTGCTCAGCCTTATGATGTCGGTGTTCTCCGCTGCTTGCTCTCAGCTTACTGGCTTCTGTCTCATTCCACGCTCTTCCTCACCCTCCAGGAGCGCTCTGCTGCGTGAGGCCCTGCTTCACTCCCCAGGACCCACGCAGGAAAATGAAAAGGAAATGAGAAACCGCCTGACCTTACTACCTGTGACTTATTCAAAATGGCCATGACCGATGGCCGGGCAACCTCTCGCTCAAAAACACGCTCGCCTTGTGAGCATGGGAAGAGGCAAACCTGAGTTGATACCCGGAACCCATGTTTAAACCAGCGTGGTGAGGCATGCTTGGTGCTTGCACTCCCCGTACTGGGGAGCAGAGACGCTGGGTCCCTCCCAGCCGACTCAGTAAGTCCAGGCCAGTGGAGCTCCTGTCTCAGAACGTGAGGGCAGAAAGCAACTTGAAGAAGAGCATCCACATGTAACCTCTGACCTTAACATACACACATGTGCACATGCACAGATATGAGCACAGGTAGAGAGGCCGAGACCAAGGCCAAGACAGGGAGAGACAGAGAGCCTGCCCACGGATGTCCACCAGGCCATGAGAACCCACCAGGTCTGTGCTCCCATAGCTTCTCATCTCCAATAATATATTCAAAGGGAGCTTGTAATTTAGGCATATTCTATTTTAGTTAATGAAGGTTGTGAAATTTTAAGTCCTGGGATCCCTAATTATTCTTATTTGCTCATGGGCATCTAGTTCCACATCTCCGAGCTAAATCGTTTTATCATTTGGATTAATGGCCCTTAGCTTTTTGACCCGCAGTGCGTGCTTAAGTGTCTTTCCAGTCTGATTTCTCTTTAATTAGGAGAAGAAACCCTGTATTTTAAGACTGTCACTGTTTAAAACAATGTGACTTTTGCCTAACACATTTGCCTTGAAGCATCTGCAATGAACTTATTTTTATAAATCAAAACAAATATGAATTTAAAAGCAGCCATTAGGTTCTACAGCCGAGATGGTACCGCTCTTGACCCTCTTGGCATAAAAATTCCAATTCCTTTGTTGAACATTGTTCTGTGCGTGAAGATGTGATTTTCATAAATCTCTTTGTTTCTTGGGAGTTCAAAAGGAGCAAAGACAAAATTCTGTGGAGCAGCACCAAATTAGCAATTAGGGCCTGCGGTGGGGACCGGGCTGTGGTGCCCTGCTGCGGAGGCCTGCACACTCAGCCTACACTTCAGTCACTTGCACGGACCGAGAGGGCAGCCCGGGAAAAGTGCAAACTCCAGTGTGCGTGATGGAGCCGAGTGTTGCTTACAGTTTTCCTCTTTGCTCTCGATGCTGTTACAAATAATGCAAACCTGTTTTTATTAATTTACATTAAGTTTCATTTAACACTGATGAAACAGACCAGAAATGTATAATGAGGAGCATTTAACAAGCTCCCGAGTTAGGCTAATCGCGCGCTGTTTGCCGGAGCTTATCTCATTCTTGGGAAGTGGCCTGCTAGAAGCCCCCTCCTCGCTTAGCAAGTAAAAAGAGGGGAGTCGCCAGCCACGGATGACAAAGAAATGAACAAGCTTAATAATCTCCAATTTGGTTTTTCCACTTAATGATGGCGAAGCAGGCGCCGTGGCCAGAGAGCAGGGGAAGCGGTCGTGAGTACTGAAAATTTAATTAAAAGTCAGAAAGCCATTGCAATGAAGACTCAGCAGAAAGCCATTTATTTTTAAAATCTAATACATTCTTCATGACTAAAGGCTAAAGCACATGCTGACTTACACACTTAGCTGTAACTGATTTAAGCTACTTGATGACTTTTTTTCTTCCCCCTTTTTTTCTTTCTATCTCTCTCTTTTTTTTTCCTTTTGGCTCTCAGGGTGGTAGGCAATTTGCAATGGAGTAAATTGGCAGAATTTAATTTGGTGTTTTTTTTTTTTTTTAACTCTGTGAAAAGAATCCTCATTAAAGCCACGCGATCAGCTGTGTGCTCTTTCCATCATTAAGTAGCCTAACTGCAGGTAAAAGATACAATTATGGATTTATATAAATCCTATTGTCAATTTATAGCTGAAAGACTGGAAGGTACCTCATTTTTACATAGGTTATTTTTTTCTCCTTAACCTTTCTTTGTTTTAATGAGGGTTTGGTTTGTCACTGTCTGAGACGTCTCCCAGTAGGAAAGTGTCTCTGGAAATTACAAGGAATAAAAAGTAGGAATGGGAGATGGTTGGCTCCATTTCAAATTCTCTGGGATCTGAGACACTTGAAATTCACCTGCAGAGCTGTATGAGCTGCTGTCTCTCAGGAGCCACGCTGGAGTAGAAGCACCCTGAAAAAGCAGGGCTCCAGGGAAGGCATAGAGGAAGAGGGGTTGAGAGAAACCCTCTTAGATGGGGTCTACGTGCAGGAAACGTGGTTAAGACGATGGCTGGAGCTGTTTCTCCTGAACAACGTTGATAGGGATATATTTAGCTCCTTTCCCTTCACCTTGTCCTCCCACCTGCCCGCCCCCAGTAAACAACATCAAATCAAAAAGTTTGAAGTGGCTGGCAAACCAGCATGGAATAACGCTTATTCTGAGCCCTCCAGGTGAAGCTTCTGAAAGCGGCACCTCCCACCACCCCAAGAAACGTGACTGGATCTCTGCATCCTCCCCCAGAGTTCAGCGTGTGGCTGACAGCACTGTGAAAACCTGTGTGTGCTCTGGGTAGGAAAGCTCAGCCGCCTCTTCCCTGAGGCAGCAGGTGGCTCTGGAGTCTAAGCCACTCCTGGCTTTTTCCTCTCTCCTCTCTAGCTTCAACAACAATTGCAGCCTCTGTCCACCACCTTTGGCTAAACCGGAGCTGCTTCCAAAGCAGGTCATCTCCTACCTGCTACTTCATGAAAAGGAAGCAAAAGCTGAGAATTCTGCTGTGGGTAACAGCTGCTGGTTTTCTTTGTCAGTCAGTGGTGGAGGTCACCTGGTGTTCCTGACCATCATCTTTGAGGACCTCAGCTGCGTCCCGTAGAGGCTGTGCTGTGCGCTAGCCCTGATAGGAGAGAAAAGCCAATTCTACCCTTCCGCACCCCACCACTCCTGGGGTCCCTACTGTTGCTAGCGTACACTTTTCTGGATATGAATCACCATTTCCATGTCCATCCTTGGGATGGAGGCTAATGATACTATGATTCAGAGATATGCAATTAATCAACTTTTGCAAAAGATAATGTTTAATTTTGTCTGCTTTCTCACTTCCATGTCACCTTCATCTAGCTAGCCGTTGGAATCACTAGCCTTCTCTTGAGGATGCTGGACCATTCTTAGTGCCAAGCCTTGGCAGCACTGAGAACTAAATACTTCTCATTGTGTGTTCAGTCTAATTTCCCTTCCCAAGCCCTGGTTGGCCCAAACAATGCAGGTTTCATATTGCTCTGTTCATTGGCAGGGTCTGTTATCCTTGCATGGTCTGCATGTGTAGGCCTAACCCAGAGAGAACAGTGCCCCATGACCCTGCCTGAATTCAGGCTGTGGAAGGTTTTGTTCAAGCTTTCCATAAATGTCACGAAGTTTTGGGCAACTGGTATCAAAGTGAAGTGTGGCAGCTTGCTTCTGACTACAAATGCCTCTCACCTGATACCATGAGGTAGCCATTGTAAATAAAAAATAGTATAAACTGGACTGTTGAGATGGAGCAGTGAAATAAAGGTGCTTGCAGTTAGCCTAATGACATGAGTTTAATCCCCACAAATTTTCCTCAGACCCCCACGTGTCTACCGTGGCATGCACACACACACACACACACGTATACACAATAAATAAGTGCAATTTTAAACTGCATTCTGTGCACCTCCTAGACAGTGTATGTAGCAGAACAGCATGCTGCAGCTGGAGACCCTTAGCTGAACCACCCTAAGATGGAATGACTGGTCGGGCAGGAGACAACCCCAGGAGCTCACTGAGGAAACCCAGCAGGTCTTCAGGGCCCTGCTAATCCTGCACCCCACCCCCAACATGTTGCCCTGTTGTTACAGAAAGATCCCCACCTAAAGGTGCCCAAAATCCTCAGCAGTCTTTAAGGAGACTGCGGAGCAAGACAAATGAGTAGTGGCTCAGTGTCTCTCTTAGTCAGAGGCCTGAACAAGTTTTAAAAAATGACCAAGTCAGATTTTCAGTAAAATACTGCCAGTTGTCAGAATTTTAATTCCTCTTCTTTGGAGTTACCAACTTGGCTACATCGTTGCCATCCGCACCTTCTTTCAGATGTGTTTGTCCATCCTATCCTAGGAGATAACTATCAGTAAAGTCTCCTGAAGACAAATGTTTAATCTTTAGTTGTCAAAGGAGAAGGCAAATGAGGCACGTTTGGTGTGATGACTCAGAAAAGCTGGACTCTGGTCTCCGTAGTCTTCA
The DNA here is from genome assembly GCF_030254825.1 of Meriones unguiculatus. Taxonomy (NCBI): domain Eukaryota; kingdom Metazoa; phylum Chordata; class Mammalia; order Rodentia; family Muridae; genus Meriones; species Meriones unguiculatus. The sequence continues at coordinate 177,157,148 of NC_083351.1, forward strand.
TCCCCCACAGATGGACCCTGTCATCTCTTGGCGGAGACCTTTCTGTCACTCAGGGTCCTTATAGCATCTATCGCCTCTGCCCAGTTATATTTGAGCCATGCGGGGCCTTAAAGCCATGGAGGTTGTCCAGGCATCACCATGCTTCTAGCAGCTGAGTCGTCCAGTCTCTTCTTGTTTGCAGAGCTTACTCTGGCTCCAGGAGAACGCTGCAAAAGCAGCACCAGGGGACTAACCGCAGAACGGTGCAGAGCAGCAGCCGCCGCAGCATGGAAGCACGCTGGAAGGGAGGTGAGCGCTCGCTGCGAGGCACTTGCACACTGCCCTCTTGTTCTGACATCAGCTCTGCTTCTCTTTCTGCTCATTGCTTCTCTTTTCTTTTAGGTGTTAATAAATGGTCTGTGCTTTCCACTCCCAAAGGGGTAGAAACTCCATTCAAACAAATCAACCACACTTCCATCCTTGCTCCAAATAATAAATGCTCCATTTTCCTCTCGGTTGACAGCTCTATTCCTAGGGACTTACTAAGGTAGGAACTGAATGGAAAAAACAAAACAAACAAACAAACAAACGAAAACAGAAAACGCCAGCGTAACCCATGCAAGCCTTAACAACTGGTGTAGTAGTGAGAAAAGCAGAGAAGAGAGTCTGGTTACAGCTATTTAAGCAAGAAGCTAAGGGGGGCAGGCATGGTTGGCCATGAGCATCAGAATGGTCATGGTAAGTTTTCAGGAAATGCTAGGGGGCAAGAGGGATGCAAAAAAGAAGACAATGAGGACATTAAATTTGAGACACCTATGAAAAGCTTACATAGCAATACCTAGCACAGGTTGACTGTTGGGGCAGAAGAGGTCTAAATTGGGAATACACATTTGGACGTCGACAGCACAAGGGTGATCATGGAAATGGTTGTATGAGATTGCCTAAACGGTTTATGTAGAAAGATAGGAGCAATGGATGAATCCGAGACATTTCTAAGATGGGATCAAAAAAGTTCAGCCCCCCTCAAATAAAAAAGACTTCATGAAAGATCTCCAGACACAGCAGTTCAAACCTGTAATCCCAGCTAAGCCTGTAGAGTCATGAGTTTGAAGCCAGCCTCTGCCACACAGTGAACAAGCTAGCCCTGACCATGGGGAGACCTCATCTCAAAGGAGAAAGAGAGACAGAGACAGAGAGACAGAGAGAAGAGAAGGGGAGGGGAGTGGAGAGGAAGGGAGGAAAAGATAGAGAGGGAGGTGAGGGAAGAGTAGCTTTCCCAACCTCAATCTGAAGTGAGCATTTCATAGGTTCAGGACATAAATCAAAATGCGCCTGTGTGTATGCTCCTATGAGTAAGAATTACATGAGAATAGAGAAAACCAATGGATGTGCACCAAATTGTGAACGTGGGAAAGTAAAGAAAACAACAGGAGAAGGGAAGAAACAGTTTGCACCACTGGTGCCATGAGGCCTCTGTGTGTGTGTAGAAATGAACAACAGCCTGGCACCTGCTCAACACCTTTAATCCCAGCAGGTGGCAGGTGGAAGCAGGCGGCACTCTCTGGTACAAGCTAGCCTGGCTTCTGTCTCTGATGATGACGGTGATAACAGTGATGATTACGATGATTATGATCATGGTGATGATGGTGATTGATGATGGTGATGATGGTGATGATGATGTGGTGATGATGTGATGATGGTGATGATGATAGTGGTGATGATGTGAAGATGATGGTAATGATGATGATTTTGATGATGGTGATTATGGTGATGACGGTGATAGTGATGATGGTGATGATGATAAAGAGTGATGGTGTTTGATGTAGTGTGCTTTCAGGATTTGCCCAAGCATGCTCACTCTCAAATATAAAATGCAAAGTAAAAATTAACTTGCACAGCCCAGTCCTGTTTTGATACCCGTGTTAAAATCGTGCAGGGCAATACACTTTTTAGTGAACACTGAAGGATGACAAGGGCAGCTTCCTCAAGCAGCTATTCTTTCACTCGAAGCACCACAATGAATAGCTGTGCAGTTTACAAAGCATCAAAGAAAAGTGAAGACCTAAGCGGTGGGTGCTGGGAACCAACCCTGTTAGGAGAGCCCCTCAGTCAGCGCTTCCCTCTTCCCCAGGGCCTGGGGCTTGCAGGCAGGCCAGCGGCTCAGCCAGGAGGGGAAATGCTGCAGCCTGAGATGACTGTGGGCAGCACGGGCTTTCTCTCTTCCTAAAGTTTCAAATATATTTTCCACACCTTCGTTACCTTGCATATTCACTCCTCTCCAACCCTCCAAATTCTTCACCTTGGGCTAGCAAAACAGGAGGCGCTTTCTGTACAAGCCTGGGGACCCAAGTCTAACCCCTGCACCTAGTGCAGAGATGGAAGAAGAGAACTACACCACAGAGCTGCGGACCTCCTTGTGCCTGCCATGGCACACGCACTCACACACACACCACATTCACAAGCTCTCTCTCTCTCTCTCTCTCTCCCTCTCTCTCTCTCTCTCTCTCACACACACACACACACACACAAATACACACACAGAGAGGCTAATATCTAATAATCTAAAGAATTTTAAAAGAATTCTCTGGATTATCCTTGGAGAGATAAATGAACTAATCTTATCACAAAAATTACTCTTGTTAAGTCCTTCATGTCCATTTCATCAACAATGCACAAGCTGTTTTCACATTTTGATCTATTTGGATTCTAAAAATAGAAAATACTAAAAGTCCAAAGATCACTTGTGCTATAAATGAAAATATAAATTATTTTATGGGGTAAGTTAAAACATCCCACGGTGTTTCCAGAATGAGGAAAAACCCCATGTAAATAGTGCAGAGTACTGCCATAGGGGACAGCACACCTTCCCCAGCAGCCAAGGGCTGAGGATGTGCTGGGGGCGGGGGGGGAGGGGCATGGCCGCCAGGAGGGACCTGCCTGAATACCTCACATGTCCACCCCCTGAACACCAACATCGTTCTAATTACTGTACCAAACAACAATTAATTTGAGGTAAGTGACATTAATTAAGGATAAAAATCAAGCTTGTGGGTTTCATACAAGTACCAAAAAGTGCTGAGAGTCCTACACCTCTGAAAGGTCACAGCAAGGATCCCTCCTCACAGAGTATTAAGAAATGTTGCTCTGTGTCTCTCCCACTTTCTGGGTTTGAGACAATTTATCAAGTGGGTTCCAGCTGCCACATTGTTTTCGTGCCTGGCTTCACCACATCCGCCTGTTGATTACATAGTCACAAAGAAGTATTTCAGAACTTGGCATAATTTTAAAAATGTATAGACAATTGCTCTAATTTAGGAGGTTTACCTGCCTGCGAGTGTGCTCACATGGATGAGTGTGTGTATGTGTGTATTATGTGAGTACACATGTATATGCCTGTTAGTGCATGTGTGCATATGTGTGCATGTGCTTATATAATGTGTAAATGTGTGTGTTATGTGTACACGTGTGTATGCCTGTTGGTGTGCATGAGGAGCCAGAGGTCAAGGTCAGTAGCTCCCCATCTCATTTTGTGGGGACAGTGTTTCCCGCTGGAGCTCACCAATTGTCAGAAAGCAGACAGGCAAGCCTTGGCGCCCTCATGTTCCTCCTCTCCTCTTGGTGCTGCGATCTCCAGGCCCTCGCTGCCTCCCCAGGCTTCCTACCTAGGTCCTGGGGATCAGAGTCAAATCCCTGAGCTGACTCAGCAAGCTCTGCACCCCCAGAGCCGCCTCTCCAGGCCTTAAAACATCCAGTTTTAGGAGGCATTTCCTTCTATTGGAAAACATTGCTCTTTATTGGGCTTACCTTTACATGGAAGGAGTGCACTGCCAGCGCCTAGCATGGTCCTTCTAGGGGTGGTGCCAGCGGAAAGCAGAGGCTGCCTGGAATGTGCTAGCCTTGAGACACCTCAAAGCACTGCTTATTGTGTGTCTTGCTGGGAAAGATGGGCACGCAGGGCAAGGCAGCGGGAGGTCGTCAGTCAAGACAGAGCTAATTGTATAACCGAAAGGGTTCCTGACCCATTCGCCTGGCAGCAGATGCCAGTTACTGTAATAAACAGAAGGTGAGGGCTGCCACCACTCAAGAGGCTGTTGACGTGTGATGTGGTTTGGATGAGCAATGCCCCCATCGGTCCCAACTCGGTGATTGTGGAGGTCGTGGGCTCTTTGTGGGGGGGAGGTATGGCCTTGCTGGGGAATTCTGCCCCTGGAGACTGGCTTTGAGGGTTCCCGCCTTCCCGCTGCTTCCTGTGTGGATGACAGTGTGACCAGTCCCTGCCTGTGGCCTCCCCCACCGTGGAAGACTCTACCCTTCGGAGCCAGAAGCCAAAATCAACCGCTTTCTCATGGGAGTTGCTTTCTCAGAGGTCATGGCATCTTACCACAGCAGCAATGAAGTGACTCAGGCAAAATGTCTCCTGAAACTCTGGAACATCCTCTCTTTGTGAACACACACAGTTGCCTGCTTTCGATGGGCCTGCGTTACCGAAATCTACACCAAGATCCTGATTCCGGACCCTCGGGTTGTTTTTCCCTCCTTGCTCGCTTTAATTGTGCAGAAGTAAATGCAGCATAAGCAATGTAAAAATCCAGTCTTGCTAGTTAAATATAAGAACACGGAGCAAAATATCTGAGAAAGGTTACACCTCTTTAAAGATGCAAATTGATAATGGAGCTCAATATCAAAACAACAGAGTGCTGTTAATTTTTAAAAAGGTGCAAATTGCTAATCTTACTTAAGGGTTTTTTTTAATTGCTTATTAAGAGTCCTAGCACGAAAAAAAAATTTTTTTTTAAACAAAATAAACTCTTAAAAATCCAGCAGTAAAAACTAAACCTGAGTTTCCCTATAACCCTTTGCTTCCCTGTGTGCCTGCCGGCTACCGTGGGCTGTGCTGGCGTCTGAAGACTCTGCCATCTACCCCAAGGTCACTCGACAAGCATGCACACTTGACTCATCACTTATCGCTTGCTTCCTAAGACTGCCGTAACCACTCGACTCACAGGTTTGGGGGTTCAGCTGGTCTCCAGGGGACATGGCTGACCTTGCCTCACTGAAGCTGCTGGCGTTCGCGATGGCTGGACCAGGAGGTCCCGTCAGTATTAGCCAGGCTTGCTCATGTGTCTGGGGTCCACGGCAGGTGAGTGGGGATGACTGGAGAAAAGAGCACTCACTGCTCTGTGTGCCTTGCCTAGAAACAGCCGTGACAGGGGAGCACCTCCCAACTATCCACAAGGGTCTTTTGTTTTGCAGTCATCCTGTAATGGTGAGGCCCCTCTCGGCCCCTAATTCATAGGCTTGACAACAAGGCTGTCAGTATTGTATACACAGTTTACTGCACACACAATAGGGAGCAGGGTAGTCAGGAAGACAAGGAAAAAAAATAGAATGAGCCTGTCAACTGGGAGGGCTTCAGATGGGGACAAAGGGTGAGTTATTGTGTGGGGGTCAGGGTATCTACATGTCCCGGCAACAATGTGACATCAGGGGATGTCCACGTGCTTCCTGACAAAGAGACGGTGGTGGAGAGATGTCTCAGTCACTGCTCTATTGCTGTGAGAGACGTCGTGACCAGGGCAGGTCATAAAATAAAGCATAACTGGGGCCTGGTTACAGTCTCATAGGGGGAGTCCGTGACCATCGGGGCTGGAATGACAGCAGCAGCAGCAGGCAAGCAGGCATGGCAGCACGCAGCTACAGGGGCAGGAGCTGAGAGCTTATGTCTTCTCTACATCCAGAGAGAGGGAGAAGCCAGGCCTAACCCCGGTGTCACACCTCCTCTAAGGCCACACCCCCTAAACCTTCCTAAACAGTCCACCAGCTTGGAGTCGAGCAATGAAAGAGCTGAGCCTGTGGGGGACATTCTCCTTCAAACACAGGAAGAGAATCTTAGAAATCCAGATTCTATCAACACCCTAACATCAAAACTGGAGCCAGGCTCCCTCACACCGATTCCACTGTCCGAAGTCAGAATATCTAATCTCAGAATGGAAGGATAGAAAAGCCAACCCCAGCGGATGAAATTACAAAGGAATATACCAACAGCACGTGGATTCAGGAAGGACATAAAACTAGGACAGTTAATGCAATCTGCCGGGAATAAAGCTACACAGGACCAAATTTTGAGACAAAAACGCACGCATGAATGTGAAGACACATCTAAGATGCTGGAGGAGAACAGGGAGCAGGAGGGCCCAGGGAGTTACTGGCACACAATGCCCCTCCCTGAAGGAAGCACTAGAAGGAGAAAATCTTCAGCTGAAGCCGGCAGATCAGGGACGGTTGGTGAGGCAGAGGCAAGGCCTGCTATGTCCACACAGGTATGTCCCCTTCCTCCAGCCGTGACGCTAAGCCCCACAGCAAGCCAGTGCGGTGACCCTGTAGTGACCGCTAAAACAGGAGGGGCATGGCTTGGCCAGAAGCCTCTAGTCAACGTACCACAGTGGAGCACCCTCCCCCACCCCAGTCCTGAGTTAGGGAAATATGAAACAATTTTAGTGCTTGTGTAACAAGAATACAGCTCCTGACCTCCTGCCTTCCTGTGAAGAGCCCTCCAGTAACGTGATAGAAAGATAACACAAACCCTCTCTAGTTTACGCACCATTTGGAAATGTTAATTATTCCACCTCACAAACACCAACAGGACACCCGGACCGGAAGCTCGGCAGTTGAACTTCCCTTCATTTCCCTATCAACACTATTCTCCCCCACAGCACAGGCATGTGTGGGCATCTGAGCCCCCGGCAGCCTGTCATCTGTCTCCCTCAGAAGCTGAGCTGTGGAACCATTGACTCACCACCAGAGCCCAATACCACACAGCCAAACCCAGCCAATGTGAGAAAACGTACTCTTATTGTTCAAATTTAAAACCTTGTCTCCAAGTAGCTGCATTAGATTCCTTAGGAAATCTCCCTGCAGGAAAAGGGGAAGTCTGTGGTCCAGGAAAGGGGAATGTGCAGTTCTTGGGAAGAAGCACACTAAATGAAGGGGGGAGGGTCCTAGCAACATCTTCTCTTTCACCCCCCACGTCTGCTCACCCACCGTCTTCCGTCCACTCGACTGGCAAACTATCCCACAAACCCATTCCTTTTCGTCTCCTTACCCTGCACACAGAGCACATGCTTCCTCACCATCAGCACACAACTATCCAATATTTACACGCTAACTCCCTGATTGTCACATAGAATGTCAGATTTTGCACAGAGCTGTCTTCTCACTCCTACCATGTCATCTGCCTGCATCCCCCATCCTCCATCAGGCACACAGTCACCACTGCCTCATTGTTTTGTCAGTTATAGGAAATGTCCTTCAGGGACCCAAACCACTTCTAAACGTGACTTGCAAACCACTATCCAACCCTACGCCAGGGGCCTCACGCTTTGTGGGTCTTCCCCGTGTCTTCTCGGTACAGTCTATTGTTTCCGCTCTTCCCACCTGTCTCTGGGTAGAACAGACCATAACTCTACCATAGCAACTGGCTGAACTATGTGTTTCCGGTTAGAGTCTGAGTTCCTAGTTAGCAAGGGCCATCTTACTCTTCTTAGTCTGTGTGCCCATGTGCCCTTTCATACAGTGTTTGGACCCCACAGACATACCCAGTAGAAGAATAGATGGATGAGTGGGTGGGTGGATAGATGGGTGGATGGATGGGTGGGTGGGTGAGTGGATGGATAGATGGGTGGATGGATGGATGAATGGGTAGATGGATGGATGGGTGAATGGATGGGTGGGTGGGTGGGTGGATGGATGGGGTGGATGGATGGATGAGGATGAATGGATGGATGGGTGGATGGGTGGGTGTGTGGGTGGATGGATGCATGGATAGATGGACAGATGGATGGAAGAATCATTTATTGTTCCTTGCTAGCATATCTTTATCTTCCTAACATATCCCCACAACAGAATGCTATTCCCCTGGGCGGGGTGAGGGGACTTCAAGCTAAACATGGAAGCTCTCTATTTGCAATGGTCCCTGGCAATTTGAGAAATAAAATCTAAAACCTCAAGAGAGCAGAAGCAGTAAAACGGAAAGCACATGGGAGATGCGAGCGATGTGCTCTGGGCACGGCAGGAGCCGCAGGCTGAAAGGGTGGGGTGCCCCTTCTGAAACAAAGAAAGACAAGAGTGGGACAGTAGGGGAGAGAATGGGAGGGACGGGAAAGCTGCGCCTAGCAAAAGTGGGAGAAGAGGGAGGGAACGAGTAATAACCAATTAGAAGGAAAGTGAAGAGACTTATTCTAGGAGTTTTGTGTTAAAAAGCAAATGAAGTGAAAATTTTGTAAGTGTTAAACTCTACCCAAAAACAGTATGAGGGGAAATTTTCACACAGTGTAACTCAAGACAGGTGGGGAGAAAAAGGGTATAACAAGCTTGTGTTTAGATGGTAGAACATACAAAATCATAATTAAAACACTTTACCAACGCTAATTAAGGTAGGTAGGTCAATATTATCGGCCTAATTTTTAAGCGAAAACATCCCTTGGAGCAGGAAAGATTGGGGCCTCGGCAGGCTCACACAGTGTGAACTTTCTTCAGAAAAGAGCCGTGTGGCTGGACCACTCAGATAGCTGAGGGAGGAGAGAGACGCCTGAGACATTCCCCAGGGCAGGAAGGGAAGATGCGAGTGAGCCAAAGGTGGCCAAGGGACATAAAAAGTGTTGCTGTTTTCCTAAGAAACAGTTAAGGCTCCCCATGCACCGTTAGGTCTAGCAAGGACCAGGAAGCAGGTCCCTGAAAGACAGAATTCCAGAGCAGATCCCAAGCTCGCTCTCATCCCTGATTTAGACATGGGAGGAACCCGAAAGAGAGCATGGAGGTCCAGGAGTCCTAAGCTACCTCAAGCAGATAACGCTTCTCACTGGGTGTCCTCCCGGCCTCCGTAATTCCAAGCATAATTCCAATCTGCCTTTTACGCAGATAGGGCTCCATCAGCGCCACTGAAGCCTCACAACATTGGAGTCTCCTGGGCCCCAAGTCCTCGGGTCATAGTCATAAACAAAGATCTAGGCTATAAGCCCCTGGAGGTCAGAGCAGCCTTCCTCACTCCTTAAATACAACCCCATCAAGAGGCCCATCTGGAATACCTGGAAAATCAATTTAGTGAAATAGATAAATAAATATGCCTGCTATACGTGTGTGTGTGTGTGTGTGTGTGTGTGTGTGTGTAAGTATATTGTGTTTAGGTATGTGTGTGTGTGTAAGTATATTGTGTTTAGGTGTGTGTGTGTCTGTGTGTGTGTGTGTTCATCTTCAGACACAGACCCCTTGAGGATTTGTGACAACTCTCTGAACACCTAGCTACAGTTTGAAATATTCACCACTAGATGGCACTATTTTAATGAGACAGTAGGACATGGCCACTCCAATAGTATGCTCCAATAGTCAAACGTTCCAATCCTGCTAGTGCTGCTGGTCGTCCATAACAGATTGTGTGAGGCTTGCCAGAGGCGGAGCAGTTCCGACAGGTTCTAAAAATCTCCAACCCCGCTGTTACGGCTGCCTAACCGCCATTTAGAATGGTAGATGTTTACCTGAAGTAAAGCTTTTCTTAGGATGTCTTATTATTACAGATGTTTTCAGCCTTGTATGGGGGGGGCTTTAGTTACGCCCCTGTGGGAAGCCCTAGACAGCACTGGCTATGCAGCCACCTGTTTCGTAGCACTGATGAAAAACTCAGATCCGAGGCCTGGGCCACAGTCACTCCTGCTAATTACAGTGAGCCTTCCTGCAGCAACAGCGCTGGGGAATCGGGCCTCAGTGGGTTCAGCGTCCTTCCAGGACGGAGACCCCAAAACAGGTTCCCGCCCCGCTCCCTCCTCTGTTGATAGACAAAGACAAAGGGTAAGAGACAGATAGATGCTAACTCATACCTGTTTGTTCTTGTTCCAATCATTTTTAAATCTGCTTGATGCTGTGAAATACCTTTCCAGTTTTGAGTGTCCTTTAAACCACGATAAAGGGTAACTGAGCTCTTGAGGTTAGGACCCTGACCCCAGCACACACCCACAGCCTACCTGCCTGCCAAGGTCCAGCCATCCTTGCTGGCCTCACACGGCTGCCTGGTGCCTGGTACGGCCTGGTGCACACCCTCTCACCAGCTCAGCCAGGACTTTAGGGGAGCAGAGATTGTGACTCCCTCTCATGGCGCAGCACAAAGCCCCAATGAGTACAAATGAGGACCAAGATGAAGCAGCCCAGGGCTGAGCTGGAAGTCGGCAACAAACCCTTCCTCCTCCGTGGTGGTTCCAGGATGTTGGTCGTGCGAGCCCAAAGCCTGGGAGCCATTTGCCTCTTTCTCCTTCCTTCCTTGCCCTGTCTGAGCCCAAAGCCTGGGAGCCATTTGCCTCTTTCTCCTTCCTTCCTTGCCCTGTCTTCTCTTTTCGTCCCCGCAGTCACCTTCAGGCCCTGTTGACCTCCAGAACATGTCCCTTGGGCACAAGGCTTATGACAATGGAGAGGCTCTATTTACTGCTTTGCAATCTGCTCTAGGCTTTTCACAATAGAAAGGCTCTGTTTGTTGATTCATTTACTTGAGGATATAAAGCAGATGTTGTCAATACAGCAAAAGTAAGAGACACACACCGAAAGATTTCGATGCTAATTATGTTGATGGTGGTGGTGGTAGTGGTGGTATCAGGACATGTTAACAAAATAAAAGGGTTGAGTTTGGGCCAACCAGGACCTACAAAAGTATTTACTTTCCAAGAGCATCCTTCATTTCCAAACTATTGTTTTCTTGTATTGTAATATGTACAATGCCACATGAGCTGGGTCGGAATTACTAACACTCCACTATAAAATCAGTGAAAAGAAAATGAAATTGTCCAGGCTTGAGCATAGAAGATACATTATGACAATTTAGCGCTGAGCTATTTTTAGGGATGACAGAATATCCTGTGCTCTGAAACCTGCCTGGCTTCCCGCCCAGATGACAGACTCGCACATCTGATTTATAATTTCAGAAATGATGGTAAAAGATCAATGTTCGGCACCTTCCAGACTGCATTTGCATTTTAATAGAAGATGTCAGTGCCTCTCTTTCCCAGGGTGATACATGCTGGAGCCTTCAGGTGGCCCTGTTGACTCTCGAGGCCTTCACACTGTAGGACATCGTCAGAATCCAGGGACAACCCCAGGAACTACTGCACCCCCGGAGTGTCCCGTTTCCCTTAGGAACTGGCCGTCATGTCTCGGACACCTGCCGGTGGCCACTGCATTGTCGCTGCTGCAGCCGCTGTTACTGCCAATAGTCTTAGTGCTGAGTCCCCTGCTATCCCTACAGAGGCACGCCAGAACACTGACCCTGAGCTCTGGGGCACAGTAGCCACACACAGCCTGGGTCTCAGACACTCACAGTGTCCCACAGAGCCTCGACTATCAGACTGCTCGAATGTCAAGAGCGACACAAGGACCTTCCACACAGAGTTCATCTCCTGATCACAGCAGTCCTGTAGAGAACACTCTATCAGTGTCCACCGCAGGGAGGGCGCAGAGTTAGAAGAATCTTCCCAAGGGTCACACTGCCGGTGAGGAAAGGCATTCCGAAGGTCCTTGTCAGCCTCCCTTTCTCCAACTTTTTACAAAGATATATTCGATTGTTTGTTTCCAGTTTCTGCTTTTAAATCCCCTGATATTAGACCAAATCCTATCAACAGATTAACCTCTGCCATTTCAGGAAGGCCATTCGTTTATATGCTTGGGTATAATTATATGTTCGTGATCTAAACTTGGCAATGCTCTTGGAATGCGAATGTGTACTGAAAGAAATTGAAACGGCCCGAGGAAAGCTGGACAGGGGGCCCATCCTAGGCTCAGCTCTTGGGAGGTGGAGACAGAAGGATCAGGAGTTCAAAGCCATCCTCAGCCACATATCAAGACTATCTCAAACACAAAAGAGAAGGTGACCTAGGGGATACACAGGAACAAGGTTGACATTCTACAAATTAGAACAGTAGACCCATTGGTGAATGTGCCTTGCTCTGAGTGTCACAGCAGAAAAAGCACAAGAGCCAGGGCACTTCACTTCCCAAGGCCTGGGCTCACAGCCAACAGTGCAGCCAGTGTGGACCATATGCCTACTGAGGGCAGAGGCCCCGGAGTGAGCACAGAGGCTGCTCCTCCCCCTTCACCCCTTCCAGACTCCGGATTCATCTCGGGAGGAAGATTCTGATGTCACCAGGCTGTCAGTCAGAAAGGAACATTCTAGAGGAAAAACCAGAGGCAGAACACGGAGGTACAAATGCCATGGGAACCCCAGGAAGCCATCAGAGCAAGACGCTGCCTGAGAATTAAGGACCAAGGCGTGGGGTTGGGGGTCTTTCACTAGGTCAAGGTGAAAGAGCTGACCTTATCCTGCAGGTACTGAGGGGCCAGTGAGGGTGGGAAGCAGGGCAGAGTCGGGGCCAGAGAGGCCTCTGGAGTTGCTCTGATGGCCTGTCTCCAACTCTCTCTATTTGACTGCCTACAATGACCTTTAACCTCCCATCCAATTATTTTGTGGCTGTTATCCTATGTGTTTGTACCTGTGGAGGCCATAGGTTGACCTCCAGCATCACTCCTCGAGATGCCGTCCACCTTGACTTGGGGCTTGTTTCGTTTACTGGGATAGGGTTTCTCATGGATCCTGCAGGGATCTGCTTATCTCCGCGCGCCCAGAGCTAAGACTGAAAATGGACCGCCATACTGAGGCTTGCATTCAGGTCCTTACAGTTGGGTAACTGGCACTGTGCCTCTGTGCCGCTGAGCCATCCCCTTCAAGACAAATTTTAAGTTAAGTTCAAGGTCACCTCATGAGCCATCACCAACGGGAGGCCTTGTCGGTTTCTTGTGTCCCAGCCATGGGTTAAGTATGTCTCTGAGTGAGTCTGACCTGCCCAGCTGTGGCTCACATCTTTCCCCCTGGACACGGCCTTCCAGACCAGTGCTCCAGAGGCAAGGGCTCTTTGGGCTGCCAGGTGTCAGTCCTATCAGAGCACAGCTGTATAGCAGTTTCCTCTGAACTGAAACGTGCATCATCCCTCCCCACAGGAGGCTCCCGGAGATTCCAGAAGTAACCTCAGGAGGCTCAGGAAGGTCCTAAAACCCGAGAGTCACAATCCTCCCAAAGGTTGCACAAGCAGCAACCGTTGCTGGTGGCCTGGCCATGCTGTCTGCGGGTTTTGCAGGGGGTTCCAGGAATGCGATCTTCATGAGTCATAATGCAGGCTGGAGTGTGCCTTTGATGAGTGAGGCTCCTCTGGGTTCACTCTCCTCTGAGTGGCCCCTCAGCAGAGCTCTGTGGATCAGCCTGAGAAAGTCAAGTGGTTGCCAAGATGGCCTGCGCGGGAATGGCTGCTCTGTTCTGTCCTCATTGCTCTACACGGAGAAGACACATTCATTTAATCTCCTCAGAAAAGCCACACGGGCTGCAGGACTCCACACTCTGGGAGCCTCTCCCAGCCACAGCCACCTGGCCTCTGTGCTCTCCAGCCGTTCACGGAGGCCTCAGAGCAGACAGCCACCGAGAGAGCAGGAACCAGCTGCTCACCTTGTACTTGAGGCACATGTTCAGCAAACAGAAACGCTTTCTCGGAAATCCAGCTTCTCCGGAATGCAGGTGTTCCCAGGGAAATTGAGGTCACTGGATTCCTGGCTCTCCAGGGGCCTCCTCTCCACCAGCACAAACTAGCGCCTGCTGCCAGGGCAGAGCTATTCAATTAGTTCTCATTGAAGTTTCTTCTTTTCCCTACAGGTGTAAATTGGGTACCTGGCATGTTGTTTTGAACTTGACTCCACATAAAAAGATCTGTATTTCCAGACTGTCTCCGGCTTCGAAGAAGGAAGTGAAGACACATTCGAGGCCTCCAGCATTTACCCCTGTGCCCCAACCCTCTACCTGGGGAAATCAGGAACAGGGAGGGTTTTGCAAACAAGTTACAGGGCCGTTGGTTCCTGCAGAGAACGGGCCGCACCTCAGGTACGCTGAGCTCTGCTGTATGCACGTCAGGAACCCGAGTCAATGTCTCTGGGGAGAAAATGAGTCACAGTAAGATCAGAACTATGGAAGCCTGTGCATTTCAAAAGAGGTTTGCTCTGAGGGTACATCCTGCGTCATGGTACCCTCGTACCGGAGAGGGGAAAGGAATGTTTCCTCCACTTGCTGTAAGGGATTCAGCCCCATTCCCAGCACTGTTCTTCAATGGCCTTCCCTGAACACCCAGCACAGGAAGCCTTCATGCTCTGGCCCTCCGGGCCACTCCCGTCACATGCTGCTCCTGCCAAGCCAGTCTCGTTGCATTTCTTCAGACGGATGACGCTCTATTCCTCCTTCAGTGGATCTGAGAAGTGATGAGAGAGAGAGGCAGCAGGCTGGAAGGAGCAGCAGAGGACGGGCCACGCCAGCCTGTCCACTGATCCTGATAACCAGTTTGGGTCTCTTTCTAGGCGTGGTAGAAAGGCGTTTAAGGATTTTAAGAAATATTATCTCATCGGATTTAGATTAAGATTGTCTTTCCTATTAAATGGAGGACAGAATAAATAAATACATAAAGTTGCCCCTCCTTCTGTTGTGAACGCACACCTTAAGCTCTGAGATCTATATGGTCGCTGTTGTTAACTCAACCTCTCCACATAGCACCAAGACAGCATGAAGGCGGAAGATGCAGATGTGGGTTTGCACGGCCGTTCCATTTACATCATGTATGTAAAAACATGGTGTCCTGTATGTGACCGGCACACCACAGCTTCCCGCCTCGGGTTCTGGGTTTGTGGAATGGCCTTTGTGATGCTGAGGAGTTTGTCTGTTCCTGTGGAACGTTAGAGCACTTATTAGGAACAGCTCCCAAATCTGGGTGGTGGCGGTTGGTGGCGAAGATGGGCTTTGCCTGATCGAGTGCCCAATATGTCCAAATTCACTTAGCCTCACCTTCACCAGGGACACGGGTTAATACTGCAGGTGCATATATACAGAAAAGAAAGCCCATACACGTTTCAATTTTAAACACACACAAGTTCTATGACAGAACCAAATTGTTCTGTTCTTTTTCTCTTTGGCTTTCTGCTTATCTCTTTAGGGTCAAAATAACTTTGCACTAATGTATTTAAAAATTCAGAGGCCTTTATTGAGCTGCATAATGCTTCATTAAGAAGATCCATATTTCAGTGGCTCTGTAGAACAATGTCTATTGCTTAAGCATCTTTCCCAGTGCAAATAGGAGAAGCCAAAAAAATGACAAGAACATTCAATAAGAGGGAGAAAGCCAAAATTTAAAGCAAAAAACTCAATGGCACAACATAAATTGTAGAAATTGTTCCTTTTATGTAGAAATAGGTGCAAGAAAATGACAGGTAAATCCGTTTTTTAAAGTGGATGTGCCACTCTGACAGTGGAGGAGAAATAAACCCTGGACATTCCCTCCCACCTGAACATGAGGTGATGAAGGGCTTAGTCTTTTCTGTTCAGCTAAAAAACATTCAGAGGACAGCAAAGGAAAACATGGAATTGGACGTAATTCAACAGTATTCCTAAATGGAGAAATAAGACTCAGAACTGCCAGTGAACCCTGCAGAAGACAGGGAAGAAGAGCTATAGGATTCAAAAATGCTGAGGACACAAGACAACTACAGCATGAACAACCTGGACTCCCAGGGCTCACAGAGACTGCACTGACAATCGCGGAGCCTGCCTGGGCCTGACCAAGGCCTCTGCATACATGTCATGGCTGTGTAGCTTGGTGTTTTTGTGGTACCCCGAACAGAGTGAGTGGGGCTGTCTCTGACCCTTTCACTGCTTTGGGGACCCTTTTCCTCCTACTGGGTTGCCTTACCCAGCCTTGGTGTGAGGAAAAGCACCAAGTCTTATTGCGACTTAATGCCATGTTTGGCTGGTATCCCTGGGAGGCCTGCCCTTTTCTGAAAGGAAAGTGGACAGGATCTGGGAGGGGCAAGAGATTGGGAGGAGAGGAGGAAGGGCAAACTGCTGTTGGGATGTAGTATATGAGAGAAGAAAACATTTAAAAAATTAATGTCACGATTCATAGCTTTGGTCTAAGGCACTGTTTTTCGTTTAAGATGGAGAACATTGTCTCTATGACAGAATAGTATGTTAATTATTTAGGAAAAGAATAGTTTTATTTTATCTTAAAAAAGAATTAGGAGTTTAAGAATGTTAAAGTTCTATAATTTATAAGGGGAAAGAGAGAGGGAGGAAGGAGGGGTGAGAAGAGAAAACAGGAGAGGGGAGAGGAGATGAAAAGAGGAGAGGAAAGGAAGGGAGGGGAAAGGAAGGGAGGGGAGGGAGAGGAGGAGAGAGGAGGGGAGGGAGGGGAAGGAAGGGAAGGAAAGGTAGGGAAAGGAAGGGAAGGGGAGTGAGGGGAGGAAGGGGAGGGAGGGGAGGGAGGGGAAGGAGGGGAGAGAAGGGCAGGGAAGTATAATGAAATGTATCCAGGAAGCTCAGTGGTAGGAAAAAACCATGTCCTTAATAACTGTTGTCCAGTCAGAACTAAAATGTCTAACCTTTGTTAACTAATAGGTGGAACAAAAACATTTATTAAATAAGCTCAGATACTGCAGCTGGCAGGCTACAGTAGCGGCCTAAAAATCCACTTTTTAAAACAATTCACTTTACATCCTTGTGGTAGCTCCATCCCTCCTCCCCTCCACTCCCACCCTCCTTCTCCCCCTCCCCCTCTTTTCCTCAGAAAAGGGGAGCTCCCTTTTCCATCCACCCTAGCTTATCAAGTTACATCAAGACTGGGCGAGTCCTCTTCCCCTGTCCTGTCAAGACAGTCCCACCAGGGGAAAGTATTCTAAAAGCTGGCAAGTGAGTCCATGTCTGATGCAGTCCCCACATCTCTTACTAGAGGACCCACATGAGGCCTAAACTGCCCATCTGCTACATCTTTGTAGGAGGCCTTGGTCTAGTTCATGCATGGTCCTTGGTTGATGCTTCAGTCTCAGCAAGCCCCTCTGTTGGTCTTCTTGTGGTGTTCCTGTCCCTTCCAAGTCCTTTTCTTTTTTCCCCACTTCTCCACAACACTCCCTACACATCTCCCAATGTTTGGCTGTGAGTCTTGGCATCTGTTTTGAGGCACTGCTGGGTAGAGTATCTCAGAGGACTGGCTCCTGTCTGCCAGCTTAGCAGAGTACCGTTCATAGTGTCAGGGGTTGGCACTCCTGACAGGGTGGGTCTTTGGTTCAGCCAGGCATTGGTTGGGCATTCCCTCAACCTCTGCTCTATCTCTATCCCTGCACATCTTGTAGGCAGAGTGAATTCTGAGTAGAAGTTTTTATAGGCACATTGGTGTTCCCTCCCTCTGCTAGGAGACTAGTCTACTTAGAAAGGGTCCTCTTCAGTCTCTATTGTCTCTGCTACTAGGAGTCTCTGAATCCCCCTCATTTCCTCCCAGGAGCCTGGCCTGACTTAGGTCTTCAGCTTGTCACAGAGATGTCCCCACCCTCAGTTTCTCTTTTCTCTACAGGCCTTCAGTTCTCTCACCCTTGCTCTCCTTATGTCTGGTCTCCACCCTCTTAGCTCTCTGTGTTCCCTCTCCTACCTTCTCTTCAGCCACTAGCTCTGTCTATTCTATCTCCCCTTCTGAGTGAGATTTAAGCCTTATCCCTTGTATCTTCCATGTTCCTTATCTTCTTTGGGTCTGTGCCTCATAGTATGAGGCTAAAATGTCTAAAATCCACTTGTAAGTGAGTACATACCATAAGTGTCCTTCTGGATCTGGGTTACCTCACTCAGAATGATCTTTTCTAGTTTCCTCCTTTTGCCTGTAAGTTCCATGATTTGTTTTTAATAGATGAGTAGTATTCCATTGTGAAAATGTACCACAGTTTCTTTATCCATTCTTTGGTTGAGAGACATGTAGGTGGTTTCCAGTGTCTGGTTGTTATGAGTAAAGCTGTTGTGAACATGGCTGAACAAATGTCCTTGTACAGTTGAATGCCTTTTGGATATACGCCCAGGAGAGGTATAGCTGGGTCTTGAGGTAACACTATTTTTAATTTTCTAAGAAAGTGCCAGATTGATTTCCAAAGTGGTTGTACAAGTTTACATTCCCACCAGCAATGGAGGAGGGCTCCCCTTTCTCCACATCCTCTCCAGCATGTGTTGTCACTTGAGTTTTTGATCTTAGCCATTCTGACTGGGGTGAGATGGAATCTTAGAGTCATTTTGATTTGCATTTCCCTGATGATTAAGGAAGTTGAGCATTTCTTTAAGTGTTTCTTGGCCATTAGGGATTCCTCTATTGAGAATTCTCTGTTTAGTTCTGTGCCCCCTTTTTTAAATTTGGGTTATTTTGTTCATTACTGTTTGATTTCTTAAGTTCATTATATATTTTAGATATTAGCCCTTTGTTGGATATAGGATTTGTGAAGATATTTTCCCAGTCTGTAGGCTGTGGAGAGCCGCTTTGGTATGTTTTCATGTTGGCCCTCACCTTGACAGAGAGGAGAGGAGGTGTCGCCAAATTCCTTAAATGCTTGTTCCAAATTCCCTAAAAGCTTGTCTGCGTGACCTTGGACCATAACTGCTTTAGGGAATTATAGTTTTAGGAAAGGACTATACCCACCATATGGAGGTGGTTTTTGAAAAGGAGTTGGGCATTTCCACAAACCTTTTCTTTATGTATTGATGTGACTTGTTTTTGCTTTACCTATAAAAAATGATCCCTGGAATAAACCCAGGCTGCTTCAGTCATACTGACAGCCCTCTCAAGCCATCCTGTATGCAGTGTGATTTGTTTTAATTATTTTAAAGCCTCACTCCCCACTCTGGTTCTGTTCAACTCTGTCAGCGGGCTCCGGCAGTAGGCTGTTGTTTCATTCTATTGACAATGTCCTTTGCTTCACAGAAGCTTTTCAGTTTTAAGAGGTGTTATTTGTTGATCTTAGAGCCTGAACTGTTGGTGTTCTGTTTGGGAATTATCTCCTATGCCAATAAGTTTCATTAATAGTAATAGAAATCATTTCTTGATGTAGATATTTTAACATACAGTCTTTCTTTTATTTTGGGGGACTGGCACTATTTTCAGAGTTCTGCAAGGACAAGCATGAGTCTATAGACATTCTTGAACTCATCCCCAAGTGTGCGTTCTAAGAACTTCTTTGGGACACACACTTCAAGGGTTTGTAGCAATTGTTTTCCAAAGTGCCATCAGTAATATACGTCTAACAAACATACAGATGGATATTAGAAATGCAGTGTTTTGCTTTGGTCCTAAGTGTCTCCCAAAGGTTTATTTTGACAGCTCGGCCCCCAGCTGATCGGGCTGTTGGAGGTTAATGGAAACTCCCACCAGCTACAAGAAGCTGTTTTAAAGGTCAAACCTTGGTCATTGGCGAGGCAGCTCTAGGGTTTTGTCCCTCCTTGCACTGGCTACTACAAGAACTCAGAGCAAGTGACAGGGGACCATCCTGAGCCCTACCCTACAGTGTTACATGTGGTGGGAATCCCATCAGAGATGTGGACTACAATGGAACACACTACAGAGCAGCAATGTTCAAAAGCGCCAGGGCCTCAGGCAAGCCAGGGTAAGCTTCCTGATGGTCCTTTCCAAAACCAAGAGCCTGAGAGACAGTGCTAACGGTGATACCCACCTCACAAAGATTGACACCAGGAGAGCTAATCAAAGGTTCTGTTCTCACTGGAAGACACCACCCCAAACAGCCAGGGAAGGAAAAGACAGAAGCTGAGAGACAGCCTCTGCACCTGCAGGCACGCAGGAAGTGATGACACAGACGGTCTGCATGAGTCCCACACAGGGACAGGCAGACTACTGAGATGTGACTTTAGTCTTATGGATGACTTTGCCCCCCCCCCCCTCTGCACTTTTAAATCACCTCTCCCAAAGGACAAAGGCTGGCTTAGGACTGACTGGAGACCGCCTGGCCATAGCCTTGAGCTTATGCTGTAGATGGGTCTCATTATCCCTTTCTCTTTTTTGATCTGTCGTTAGCTAGAACTGCCTTCTCTTCTCTCTTCTCCATTGCTTCTCCCGTCTATTGACTTTTGTCTGTTCTGTTCTGTTCTTCCTCTGTGGCTTTAATACTAATTGATGTCTCACTCAGCTTAGTTTTTCCAGTCCCCACCCTAGGCAACTCTTAGTATTCACCCACCTATCTTTGTTCCCTTATTCTCCAAAGTTACTGGAGTTAAGGAGCCACTATTTTTAATTGGCTGTTACTGTTTTTCTCTTTTATTTTACTTATGTGTGCACATGTGTCTGTGAGTGTGAGTGCAATGCTCACAGGGACCAGCAGAGGGCATCGGGGTCCCTTGGAGCTGGAGCTATAGGTGTTTGTGAGCCTCCCAGCATGGGTGCTGTGATCCAAACCCCAGTCCGCATGACTGAGCAGCAAGCATTTTTAACAGCTGAGCTACCCAGCCACTGTTACTAGAGGCCTGTGCCTCTGTGTGCTTGCTTCAGTGGATAATGGTTTACTCTTGGGGCAATGCTAGATAATACACCACTGTCTTGGCAAGTGGGCTGAGGGGTCAGCTACTGAGCTGAAAGTCCACTCCAGCGAGAAGAAGTGAGATTCCAACCTTACTGGACCCCAGTCCCTCTTAACACCACAAATATTTTTAACTGAAACAATTCAAGTGACTGAAATAGCCAACTAATGACCTAATTACAGAGATCCCACTGAAGAAACACAAGAAACCCCAAAACTCAAGCAAAACAGTTTGTTCAAAAAGTGTTGATTCCAAAAAGCATTGATTATAAATCTCAGTGGGAGTAAATCAGATGAAAATCCCAGAAAAAAAAAAGTAGTTCCAAAAAAAATTGTTATCAAATGTCCAACGAAATCAAAGAGAAAACAAACTGCTGAATGGAGTCAAAGAGAATACAATAAAATACTTAATAAGATTCAGTACAGGGCATGAAAGAATTGTATTTTAAAAAGATTCAAATGCTGGAGAAAAATTAAAAGTTTGGAAATGAAATTTTCAATAAGTCAAAAATTCAGTAGAAAGCCTTATCAATAGAATGTGCAAGAGGAGGACAGAATATTAAGTCTTAAAGTCAAGCAAAATGACTTAAAACATCCAAAGAGTTAATATAATAACAAAATATGAATAGAATGTGTAAGATCTTTGACACATCAGAAGACACCAAATCTACAAATATAGGCATAGAAAAGGGAGAAAAGATGCAAGCCAAAGGCATAGAAAATATATTCAATAAAATCACAGAAAAATTTTCTTAAATCCAGGGGAGGAGATGGCCAGCCAGATACAGGAAGCACCAGGAAACCCAAGTTAAAGGCCAGAAGAGAGCCTCCCATGTCATATTACAGTAAAGAAGCCGAGTATGTGGATGAGGAAGAAACAGTAAGGGCTGCAGGAGAGAAGCAGCAAGTCACGCCCAAAGAGGCAAACCAAACAGGACAGCAGCACACTTCTCAACGGCTGCTTTAAAAGTCAGGAGGGCACAGAGGAAAACATTTTATTCTTTAAAAAACAATTGCAAATCCAGATCATTTTATTTCTAAGGCTGCATGGATACTGCTGTGGGTGGTACAACACCATCTGTATAGATTCAAGTTATACGTCTGTATTTCTGACGCTCAGTCCTAACTGTCAACTATAGGCGGTGTGAAAAGCCTTGGAGAGAGGCTGCTGGGCACGCCTGTTATCGAGATACCATGGGAAGCACATTCCCCGGGCTGGGATCCCATACTGTGCACAGGAAGAATGTGAGCTGAACACAAGCCGTTCACACATCTCTGCTTCATCCCTGTGGACACAGTGACCTGACACCTCGCCTTCCTGCCTCTGGGACTTCCTCTGTGAGCCAAGTGAACCTTCCTTCCTTGAGAAGCTTTTATCAGAGTCCTGTGTCACAAAGATGGGAAAAGAAACTAGGGTAACGATCAAAAATACACACACCCATGATTTCAACTTCTAGACATGCAAATATATATATGTGTATGTGTGTGTGTGTGTGTATTCTGAAAATACAAAGGGAAAAATATGGCAGAGCAGAGCTGTTTTACTTATCATTTAATAAGTGTATTGTTTAAAGTGAAGTAAGAGTATAATATGTGAAGTTCTTGGCATTATGTAGAAACAATCAGTGTTTTGTTTTGTTTTTCTTGTGGCTGAAATAATAATTACTCTCTGGGCCTACCATCCATCTTTTAACTTAAGCCCATATCATTAGCTCTTTATGGGTGAAAAATAATAATTAAGGTTCTTAAAATGGAAAATTCTTCTATGCCTGAGGTTTTTCAGATGAAAAAGAATAATTCAGAGTCATAAAATGGGCAATTGCTATGTGTAAGTCAAAACAGTTAGATCACCCTAACTGTGTCCTTTACCAAATGGAACTTTACACGGGTAAACATTTAAATTTTCCTCTTACAATATGGGCACCGTTAACTAGTTTTTTGCTTATCGCTGCCTTTTTCTCGCCTCCAGAAGAGAAAACAAAACAAAAAAGAGAGAGAGAGAGAGAAAGAGAGCAATCAGGAGAAATCTTTTCACTACCAGAATTAGATGTTATACTCTGAAGGGTTTGTACTTTGCTGAGTGTTCTGCCTCAATCTATTCATTCCTCAAAAGAAGAAGAAATGGGGTTTGAAGAATCAATAGCTAGTGTCAAAAAAAAATACTTAGAATTGAAAACAAACAAAATTCATCAGGTCTCAGGAACCGCCATCACACTGCACTCCTTGAAGTGACTGAGCCCTGGACAGCAGCCTGCACCCGGGACCTGGCCCTCCCCTCCCCAAGGTCCAGGGCAGAGCCGCACCCCGAATTTCTCCATCACTGTTTGGTTGCCGGGTCTGCAGCTCCCCACTGCCTGCCTTTGCGTCCCTGCATCTTCCCAGGCAGCTGCCACGTCTCCTCCCCACAGCCACGTCTCTTACATCTTTACCTCGCTCACCACCGGGCTGAGGGCGAGCTTAATTAATTAATGCTTCCTGAATGCCTGGAGGTTTTCAGATGAGAAGCCAAAGGTGGGACTGTGATGCTCAGTGAGTCTCCATTATTTTCCTGGAAATGGATTCCTAGCAGGCGGGTCCTCCCAGCTCCCCAGCCTTGTTCCGGTCTTAGATCAGGGAACAGCTTTGCTCAGCTCTGAGAGGGGACAGATTCCCAGAGTACATCACCTGAGAAGCAGAGCAGCAAGCTGGCACATGCCATGTGACCATCCTGTGAGCTACAAACCCCACTCCTGGGATCTGGTGGGGAGTGGGGTGCTCGTGGTACTGCAGGTGCACCCGAGGACTTACCCTGAAAGGCCAGCGCTTGGCCACCGAGCTATACCGAGTCCTCACTCTGCTTTATATTGGTAGATAGTCTCCAAGATGCCCAGGCTGGCCTTGGACTCACTCTGCAGCGTCTGTAGGCCTTGGACTTAGGACCCTCAAGCCCCAGCCTCCCGATTTGCTATAAGCCTACAGCACCAAACATGGCTATAAACTCCATTTCTTGATAAAGGGACTTTTGTATGTGGGAGAGGTTTAAAATATTTAGAGCAGCCATTTTAAACAAGTTTGTGAGTTTTGTTTTTTAAGACAGGGTCTCGTGTGTACTGGCCTCAAACTAACTGCATGGCCAAGTTAACCTTGAACTATCCTCTTGCCACAAGAGTCCGGGGATCTTTGGCATGTAGCACACCTGCAGAAGGCTCACTTTTAATTGCCAAAATGATGGGAGGTGATCTAAATGTTTGTGAATGGTAAAATCGAAAACAAGATCCGGATGTTACCACATAAGGAGACATAGCGGCACAGGAAATGAACAGGAGCCGCTGAGCCAGTGGGGAACTTCTTCACGAGTGCAGTGTTGACCAGGAAACTTACGGTGGAGCATCAAGACAATGTTTGCCACTCACATAGAGACAACAACGTGATGAAATGTCACAGTCTGCTGTGCAAAACCACACAGTAAAATTTATAAAGACAAGCAAACTTCAAATTCAGGCAAGAGGCCTGGGGAGGTGAGCAACAAAGGCTGTGTGTGAGCAGAAGACAGACAGAGGTCAACACTACCCTTGAACGTTGGTTTTTAATGGGTTTTTATTTCCCTGAAGCAGTTTTAAATAAAAGTCTGCTCACAGGTGGTAAGATGGCCCTGTGGGTACAGGTGTTTGCATCACAAGTCTAGAGCCCTGGGTTCCTGGTTGGCTTTAACTGTTATCTTGACACAGCCTAGAGCCTCTGATGGCCCAGATGAGCGTGTCTATGAGAGACAGCAGTGATGGAGAGTGGACCAGCCCACTGCGGGGGGCACCACTCCCCAGTTAGGCCATCTGGGCTCTAGGTTTCTGCTTCCCTTGTGGTGCACTGTGCCCAATAAACCCTCTCCTCCCTAATTTCTTTCCTTCAGAGTGTAATAGAAACAGAAAGGAAATGTGAGCACCCCAGAACCCACACAAAAGGTGGGAGATGTGAATCCTTGGATCTTCCACTAAGTCCATGTGTCTGGCATGTGCACAACACCGCAATCACAATATTTGTAACTGAAAATGTGACAGGAAGTGCTCACACCCGTGTAACAAACATTCCTTATGGGGGTGGGGGTGGGGAGAGTGTCAGCCGTGGGGAGACTGAAGACCTGGTGCCGGGAAGTACACAGCAACTCTAGGTGGTTGTCACTGTTTTGATGTGAACATAAAACTACCTTAAGAATAACATTTTTATTACCACATTTTAAACACTGTTCGTCTTCCTATGTTTGGAATGGCTGGTATGCGTCATGATAATTAATATTTAGGAAATGGCACTGGTGCCTGGGCTTCCTTTCTGAGGGCCATCTGTGTGCCTGCGTTCCTACAGTTACAATGTTTGTCAATGTTAACTTCAGGAAGAAACAGATGAAAAAACTGGGGAAGCTGCAGAGATGGCTGCTGCAAGGCACTGGGGAGTCTCTTTGGAGTCAGCCATACTGGAAAGCCAGGCAGACCTGGAGCACGGGCCAGCTCCCTTGCCAAAGAAGGCAGGATTTGGGGTTATTTGAAGGAATTACCTGCACGGTGGGTGAATGTTTAGAATCTGGACAAGCTAACTTTTGGAATCTAAACATTTAAACTTGAGATGTATCCAGAGACAGCTGAGGAAGATTCTGTGTTCAAAACAGGAATAGCTTTTTTTTTTTTTTAACCCCTAGTTTTCCCGTGTAGCTTTTGAGTAATGCATCCTGTAATGTTCTTGGGTCAAATATGTAGAGCCATCTATATGTCAAAAAATAAACCAGTTTGTATCTATTCGTATCTATATGGCATTAAGCATAATTTGAGAAAGAGAGGAGAAGCATGAAGTTTGGGAAAGATAAGGCAGTGCGACAAATAACTGGAGCAATGAATCATGCCATATACATATATATACATACATATAGATAGATATAGATATAGATATATACACATATATATTTGCTTTTGTAATTAAGTGCTATCATTGGGGTGGTTTGGATTAGAAAAGGGTCAGACGGCCAGATGATGACCATCATGTTGGCAGAGCTTGAAGGTTGGCAAAGGGATACTTCTGTGACCCCAAACCTGGAATATAGATTGTCACTGGTGTCTATTTGTTAAAGGGAAAACTAATGTTTTCTTACAAATCCAGTCAGAAATGGACACAAATAGCAGAAGTGCCTAGGTGTGGTAGCCTCTGCCTATAGTCCCAGCACTGGCACAGAGGAGGAAGGAAAACCAGCAGTGTGAGGCCGGTCCACACTAAGTTCAGGGCCAGGCGCGGCTATGCAGCAATCCCCATGTCAACAGTAACAGGGGCACCTGGGAGACCAGTGAAAGAGTTAGCCATGTTGCTTTTTCATAGTTAAGCCATGTTTTCAGTTTTCTTCCCCATGCTTTAGCTCACAGCCAGTACCAATCTTGTTAGTGTCATATACCAGGGTGTAATTTCTCCCTTTCTGACCCTGACCCCTTCCTTCCCTTCCTACCGTTATTTCAGGAAGACCCTCAAGCAAGTACTGTCATCACGGTCCCTCTGTGTCACTGGCGAAGCCTGGACAACCGTTTCTGGGGTGCCCTTGTCCTGGTCCACGTGGACATTTAAGAAGCTGGGGCCTAAACCCCTCCAGCGCAGCAGAAAACTGTTCCTGGCCCTTCTTTATTCTCTGCACTAGCTTTGTTTTTTGGTTTTTTTTTCCTCCCTCTACTGGCATTCAGTGAGAAAATGTCTTCATTGTATTAGCTTTGGTGTGATAACAAAAATGAAAATGAATGGCGAAGGGGAAAAATCAAAAGGTTGTCTCTCTGAGATGTAATTTAGTGTCTGGCAGGAATAATTCAAGAAAATTGTGTCTACTTCCTGATCACATAACTAAACAAACAATGAGAGAGGAAGCCTGCTGAGAGACATTTTCACATTAAAAGGTGCTAAAAATGGGCTAGATGTCCTCACAGCCCTGTTGGAAGTCTCCACTCCGTTTTTAGTCATTTCCTCTCTGTCCCCAGACTGGGAGCAACTGGCAAGGCAGAGAGAGGAGGCAGGGCTGGGAGCTGCCACTCCGCTCTGACCTACCAGAAATTCAAGGAAGGACAGAAAAGGAAGAAACCGTGTCCCTTCTGGATGTTTCCAGGTGACAGCAACACCGAGAGAGCTTGGGGACCAGCAGAGCCGGACCCC
Organism: Meriones unguiculatus; assembly: GCF_030254825.1. NCBI lineage: Eukaryota > Metazoa > Chordata > Mammalia > Rodentia > Muridae > Meriones > Meriones unguiculatus. The sequence continues at coordinate 177,183,716 of NC_083351.1, forward strand.
TCCTTAGATCCTCGAGAGAGAGGGCTGAAATCAGTCAAATCACAGGGACTTCTGTTTAGAGGTACCATACAGGGAGTCCAGGGTGCTTAAAGACATCCCTAGTCAGGCATGGTGGCGCACTCCTTTAATCCCAGCACCCAAGAGGCAGAGGCAGGTGGATCTCTGTGAGTCTGGGGCCAGCCAGTCTACAGAGTGAGTTTCAGGACAGCCAGGGCTACCTGATGAGACACTGTCTCAAATGATAGATTAGAAAGATGATAGATAGATAGATAGATAGATAGATAGATAGATAGATGATAGATAATAGATAGCTGATAGATAAATGATAGATAGATTGATAGATGATAGAGAGATAGATTGATAAATAGATGATATATAGAAGATAGATGATAGATAGATAATTGATAGCTGATAGATAAATGATAGATTGATAGATGATAGATAGCTGATGGATAAATGATAGATAGATTGATAGATGATAGATAGATAGATGATAGATAGATAGATAGATAGATAGATAGATAGATAGATAGATAGATAGATAGATAGATGATAGATAGATGGATGAGACAGAGGTGAAGAATACGCCCCTCGCATGTCTGCCTTTTGCAGGCTTGTTAATGAACATGGACGTGTCCGTCTGCTGTCACAGCCTTCTGTAAGTATCCATTCGCTATAACATAGATGTTGTGTGACTTCTGTCTGAAATGCCAGTTCTTTCTCCTAAAAAATCTTTAAACTTTAGCAGAGTTCCATACTTAGATAAAAAGGGAAGCCACAAGGGAGCACCATACATATGACACAGAAGGGGGCTGTAGTGTGCCCCAGCTCCAGAGGGTGGCAGCAGTGAGCAGAGGCGTGACCTCTGGGACAGGGATTGTAGCCCTTTCTGGTGGAACAGGTTCTGAGAGCAGCTACTGGGTGTTCTGCTCATGCCAGCCCTAATGTTGAGATCTGGCAAACACTGGACATGGACAGAACCCTGAAGAACTCCCATGCCCACCACAAGGGTACACACTGAGAGACAGGGCTGCGTTTCTAGGCCTTTGGGAACTTGGATGCTATTGGCTTTCCTTAATGAGGATGCAGGCCCAGGCCTCCAGCTCTCACTTCAGTGGAGTAAGACTACACCTGTCTACTGCGCATTTCGCCCCTTCCCTTACCACACTCCATGGAAGATCGTCAGAGCAGAAAGTGGACCATGTTTCTCTATGAATCTCAGATGCACGCAGCAAACACCTGTTGAATAAAAACAAACAAAACTGTGAGTGATGCTTGTATAACTGCTACGTAATTGCCTCTATACAGCTACATATTTTCATGTTTACAAAGTTTATTCTTCAATTTTTATCCCCAGTGTCTAGCACTAATCTTCATACATTATAGGCTCTTGGGAGATTGGGATGGAGGGAGGGATGGATGGAAGGAGAGAGAGATGGATGGAGGGAGGGAGAGATGGATGGATGGGTAGATAGATGGATGGAGGAAAGGGGGGAGGGAGGATGGATGGATGGATGGATTGGTTAATTGATCAATGGAGTGATGGGCAGATGGATTTGAGATTCCCCACCTTCTCCTTCACAATCTACATTTTGAAAATATTTACAGCGTTATCAGATCTTGACTTCTAAGACCATTTGCTCCAACAAAAGGAAGAAGAGATTCCTAGAGAAATGATTCTAGGGTGAATGTAGAGGTGGAGCCCTCTAGAATACTCAGGGTGAGCATGGAGCATGGAGTAATGAAAACCTGAAGGTTTGTCACGAGAATGCTGTGCTCCTATAGTGAGCTGGGCGGCGCCAAACATCAGAGTCTGGAAGAAACGAAGCAACACAGTGAAGCTCCCTGGACTACAGCCCAGAGAGATCAGAGAATTCTGACACTACAGAAAGACTGAACAAAGACACTGAACAAATCTCCAGGCAGAATTCTAAATAATTTGCATAGATTTCCCCTCAAACACGTAGGGTGTGCACAGAGCTGGACAGGAAAACAGCACACGGTTCCATTGGCTGATGAAGGCCAGCACCATAGTGACGAGTTCTGTTGATACTCAGCACCCAGGATCCAACAGGACGCGGATGGTGGGTGGTGGACGGAGGATGGGGGATGGGGGCTGGGGGATGGCAGATGTGGATGGCTGATGGCGCATGGTGGATCTAAGTCCGCTCATGAAAACACACACACACACACACACACACACACACACACACACACACACGGGGCAAATTGAAGGCCATTCCAAAAAAACACACAAATCCCTTCGAATCATCAAAATCATCCACTATAAGGAGCTTGCCACAACCCCGAGGACAAGTAAGGTGTGGGCTGAATCGCGTGGTAGAAAAAGGCTTTGTGTAGTGAGCAAAGAGATCAAAGTAAGTCATGGGCCTAAGCTGGTGACCACGCAATGGTCAGCTCGTTCACTATGGGGAGTGTCTTCCGCCCTTCTGAGACATCACCACAGGGGATGGCGGGCACAGGGTAGGGGAACATGAGAACAGGTATCATGCTCACAACTAAAGATGTGCGCCACCACACCAGCTAAGGAAGGCGTGAGCGGGCCGGGGGTGGAGCACACTTGTCTGGGTGTCCGATTTTGGTGTTTCTTCCTGAGAAGTTTTGGTGAATTTCACTTCAAAGGAAGACAGTAAAGATTTTGTTTCTCCTGTGACGTCTCTAAAACAAAACCTACCTCTCAGCGCGATTAGGCAACAGTACCGCTTTCTTTGTTAATGATTTCTGAGCCTTTGAGGCCTTTGTTCTCCCCGCCCCCACTCCCCGCCGTCAGATGTCTTATTCCAACACAGACTGTGAGTGTGTGGTCCTGTCGCTTGATGTGATCATTGCCACTCTTCCTGCTTGGACTTTTCCTTTCTACAGCCAAGGACAACTTTGAATAACTGCCCTGAGCTCCCTCCTGCCCGGCAGTGGCTACCTCCCTCTCCTCCTTCACGCGGCACCATTGCTCGTCTTCTCTGAATTCACCCTGAGCAGGGAGGGTAACAGCTGAGGCTGAGGCATGGCCGTGTTGGGAACAGGGTGACCAGGTGCAGTGGCCCAGCTGCTGGGCCAACCTCAGACTGGGCCCTTTCTTTCAAAGATCTGAGTCATTTCCTCTGGCCCCTTTGTGTCCAATTGAGATGAAAATTGGCCTTTCTCTTTGTGTCATGGCGCTCCCTTGGAGTCTGACATCTACCTTATCCTTTTGAACTCTGATCCTGAAGGGAAACATAGAGTTAAGGTCGGGAGCCTGCCAGAGGCCTCAGAGCCCTCAGCTTGGCGGGAGGCTACAGGGAAACTCTGGCCTCTTCCCAAGAAGAGCCTGAGCATCAGCAATGACCCACCTTTAAGAGAGAGAGTTGAGTGAACACCTTCCAAAACCCAGCCCTGAGAGCACCCATCTGCAGCCTGCACACTGCACACAGCATTCAAGGGCGGGGACAGCAGGTAGGAGCATCTGAATGCATCTTCCTTCCCGCCCCCCCCCCCACACACACCCTCAGTCCTCTCACACCCAGAGGGCCGTTCGCTTCATGACCACTGCTCAGACAGAGAATAAGCCTGTTTTCTTTCCCTGCACACAACTCTAAACTAGACTGTAAACAAGGACCTGTGAGGAAACAGAAGCCACCACAACTCTCATAATTATCAGAAGTGCTCATTCTCACTAACAAGGGGTAATTGTTTCTGTTTTGTAAATTGATCTGAGATGAAAGAACTTAGTTAATAATTTATACTGTACCAAGGAAAGGGGGCTGTGAAAAGACTCTACGGAAGGATTTGAATTAAACAGCTTCTCACCCTTTTAATATCTCACAAGAGATCTTCTGCTCTGGTTCATTTAATTTAGTGGACACCGCAGTGTGGCCCATTGATCGCAGACAAAACTTCTGAGGACCTGGCGCGCACCCTGTTAAAACGTGGGAAGAGAGTAAAGTTGGACGTGAATTCATTTGATTCTGTACATAATTCTTTTTCAATGGGATTCTGTGTCCCATTGCAGAGGCATGAAAAAAGGAGACACTGAGTTTGATTGCTCAATATTCATCTACATTTTCCTCTCTATGGGCCCAATATGCTTGGCTTAATTAACTTTGCTCAAAGGTGAAGCAGTGCGCACCATCTGCTCGAGGACAATCGCGTTTGTGAGCCTCTCAGAGTAATCCCTTTACCGCTGAAAACAGCTAGCACAGGGCAGCCCAAACACAAACTCTCAAACTTTTCCCCCCTTTGGAGAAAAAGAGCAAATCCACTCTGGCCGAACGCTGGAAAATGACACACAGTGAAGGCAGAGGCTGCTGGGTTTGTGACAGCCCAGCTCCTTGCTCGCGGACGATTTCAGATTTTGCGTTGGCCTCGTCTTCCCTCTGCCACCAAATTAAAAATTCTGCATGCTTCATTTAAAACCCAGCTCAAGAACAAGCGCGCAGCGGGGCAGCCTCCTTTGCCCATCATTTCAAACCAGCAGACGAATAGGAGAGTAGCACCTTGAAAAGAACCATCAAGTCACCCAAAATCCCAATGCAAAATATTGAGGCAAACTTTAGCCATTTAATTTTTTAATCAAGCCTCAAGGACCACACAGTGTTCTCAAGGGCCTGCTGAACTTGCTCCAAAGCTGGCTCATTATTTGATCTTTGTGGCTGGTAATCTGATTATCTCATTGTGGGGGTAAACTTCAGACCCAATCTTGTTAGCAGCTGGCGGAGCTGGATTACCACAGCTACTGAGCTGGAAAGTGAACCCGGCAGCCCAGCTTTGGCCTTGCTCCCTTTGAGCCCGCAGTTTGCCTCTTCAGGATGTATATACTTTTGTGTCTGAATCAACACTTTATTCTGGAATCTCGAACCGCCAAATAAACATATTATTCCATGGCGACACCATCAAGCCAGGCTTGGGTAGGTGAGCCCCGTACTCGGAGATTCATGCCTCTGTCTAGACCTTCCACAGCCCATGCCCCAAGCCTCAGACACAGGTGATACTGTGGCCAGGGAAGTCTCCGGCCCGAGATATTTAACGAAGGAAATTAATGAACCGAATTCTTTGCTTTGAGACCCACACTTGACAGAGATGCTAAAATATGCAAATTCTCACAAGAGTTGTGTGGTCCCTGCTTAAGACACTCTGAGTTTTGCTTGTGGTCTCACCGAGGCATTGACCGCGTTTACAGTGAATGCCCAGCCCCGTCAAAGCCCAGAAAGTCTTGAATCATAGCTTGAAAGAGTTCAAAGGATCGAAAAGACAAAAAAGGACTAAGCTGGGATTTTTATGTACACTGAAAAGAAGAATAAAATATAAGTTCCTGAATGCAGGCTGTTATGGCAATGCTCCCCATATCAAAGCATTATGGTGCCGCGGAAGAGGGCTGAACAGTCTCTTGCGTACCATATGCAAAAAAGAAATAGGAACAATTTAGGCTGGCGGTGATTTTGTGACATGAAACATTGAATGCTCTTTTTTGAAACACTATTGAGGGAACAAGGAATTCAAAGAGTTTGAACCCGAACAAGTTTTCTGCCTCAATAAGCCATAATCAGCCCCAAAGAACTGAGTCCGTCTCAGTGGTCTCTGCTCTCATGCCTGCCCGGGGTGGGGTTTGCTGGCTATTATGAGGCGCATCAAAGCAAGGGCTCTTATGCTGGCTTTCCTCTTATCAGTTCCACTAAGACCTCAAGTCTTTGGTGTGATTTCTGAAACCAGCAAGCTGATGGGCAGCTTTCCCAAATATCGGCCTCGAGCACAGCGGCCACAATAGTGTGTGGAGGAGTTAGACAGCAAGGCGGCATCCAAAGACGGCATCTTTGCGTGGCGGGCCATGCCACGGACCTTGGTTGGCAGCCCATACAATGGCCTTTATTTTCAAATCTGGCGAATGAGGCAATCTTGCTATATGACTCGAGGAGAGAGAGGAAAGTGAGATTTACAAGAGGTTGTTTGCTTGGAAGAGAGCCAGGTTTTAAAACGTGCTTTTGTGCTTTATCTTTGTTCCTTTCAAGAAAATTCATTTTCATGGCTTTCCAATATTTAAATTTTTAACGTGCAGAATTCTCAGTTCATCTGTATAGAAATTCTTAATGTTGAATATTGAATACAAGATCTAATTGTGTTTCAGCATCGGATGACTAAAATCTCAGCTCTGTGTTATTAACCATTAGTGCCCTTACTTTGCATTTCAGGAAAACATACACTTAAGTGTTAACTTCAGATGCTTGACTGGTAATTGAACCTATGAGCGCTCAGCCACCGTCAGGGCTGAGGAATTATGCTGCTGTGAGTACTGGTAAGGCAACAATCCAAGCAGAGCTGCTGTGACGCTTCATACAACCACGTCTCTGCTTCGGAGCAACGACAAGACAGTGGTGGCTTAGCCGGTCAGGGCGACGGCTGTAACCTCCCCTCAGCAATGCAGTCCAGCAAACTTTAAACTGAGAAACTAAAGGAAACAAACAAACAAACCTATTCTCCTTAGAATTAGAATTCAGCCAACCTATAACTGCCCCGCCTAACCCTGGAGTCTCTCTGTAGCAGAGTCTTTGCACACACTGCCCGTGAAATGTCATTCTCCTTATTTTCAAATGGGGGGAAAAGCATGCTGTGGAGGCTTAGGCTATTTAGTAAAACCCCCAGGTACAATGTATAGTTGTTCAAGAATGGTGGGGAAAGGTAATGAATTCTTGCATCTAATTTTAGATCTGAATTCGCAAGGAACACCTTTTAATTAAGCCTGACATTTGACACAGTCGAGTCTGAAGTCACCTGCACAGCTTCACACCTGTGGAAATCGTAAGTTTTCAGTGCGCCTTAACGCGGCGTCCCCAGCGCAGCCCGGCTCTGACAGACACAGCCCCGGGAGAACGGCTTTCCACAGAATGAGCTTATGGGCTATTTTCCTAATTGCTGTCTTCGACCTAACCAAAAAGGGGTCTAAATTTTTCCTTCTTAGCTTGTCAGAATATTGTAGGATTTCCTATATCCCTTTGGCTATTTCAACAGAGACTTTGTCAGCAAATGAATGGAACATGTCCACCCATTACTGAAGAGACAAAACGAACAAAAATAAAGGTGAGAAAATATATTTATGACAAACACTGGAAGTCATTAAAATGTGATACTCTACTTATAAAATCTGTTGAGTATATAATTCAATAATTTGAATTAAAAATAACAACAGTTTGTCTTCTATTTAGTATCACTATCTCGGTAAGACATAAATTTATAACAAATTATATAAAGACTAAGAATATAGTTTCTGCTTGCCCAGCACTGGCCACAATAATTCAAGATCTAAGGGCAGAGTAGAGAAAAAAAAAAACCTCAATCAAAAAACTGTGTATTAAAAAGAGATGAGACAAAGCAAATGAGGCTTCAGAGTAGGACGAGAATGAGCTTTCGCAACATAAGCAACGATAGCTTTCCATTTATATCCAGAAAAAAAGATGTGATGACCATTTTTTAACATATAGCAGGGTCAGTTTTTGCCTCGCAGGTCACTCTTACCCCAACAATGCCCTGGCCGCTTTAAGTATATTTTGAACTGCGATTTCGTGAAATGTTCTGGATAGGTTTATAAACGTCCAATACAAAGAGGACAGTATTGGCACTCAGAGGCCGGTGTGCTGAAGGCTTGCCCCAGCTTGGTGCTCTTGGGCGGTGGTAGAAACCGGAAGAGGTGGGATCTAACTGAAGGCTTGAGGTTATTGGAAGAATGCCCCTGAAGACAAATGTGGATCCCTGATCCCTCTCCCCAACTCTCCCTCCTCCCTGTTCCTTTCAACCATTTGTGATGGGGAGTTTTGACACCATCTAGACTTGTCTGGTAAAAAATAAACCTCAGCGAAGGATTATGTAACGTCCCCTTGCCTGTGTGTATGTGTGTCTTTATGGTCTAACATCATGTGGGCCGACCCACACTCAGCCCAGATACAGGAAGAGGAAGAAGGAGAACTCTGGGTTTTTTCCTCTTTTGGGCCTCTCTCTAACTGGCAAGTTCGCCTGCCTTGTTGTTGCCACTGCTGATCCTTCTTCCTTGTTGTTGCCACTGCTGATCCTTAGGAATTTTGGGCTATATATTATTTATTATTAGCCCTAACATTATCTATCATGGTGGTATTCTTTAACCTGCTATCACAAGTAGTAAGACACAGACACCTGTTAGATTTCATAATTGCCTTATTTACCTTGGGCAGGGCAGATATTCCACCTATTCTGTCTCAATAACATCACCATCCATCTCCCAGCCCCCATCCAATGCCATCCAGCTTAATCCTCCTATCTTCCATCCATAATCTTATAAATACTTGCTTCTTCATCTGGGCCTTTCCCCGCCATTATTAGAGTCCTTCCTCCCAGCCCACATGGTTCCTTCTCTACCTAACCCATCATGGCATTCTTCTGCCTGCACTCTTCCTGTCCATCTCCATCCCATGATTCTCCCGCCCTCTAAACCCCAGGAAACTTAGCCACGCCTACCCCATTCTGCCCTGCTCGGGAACAGGCCGTTTAATCAACCAATGAGGTAGGTTTACACAGCAAGGGTAGGTGTATCCAGGGATCAACCAGATCTTGAAGGCCAGTGTCAGAACCCCCAACACTGACCGCTAACAGTTCTCCAGGAATCACCCAGGCTTTGGGCCAAGTTGTAACTGCTGAGGCACCCAGCCTGGTGTCTCTCTGATGACACAGACACCAACCATGTCATGAAAGCCAACCAGGGAAGTCTTCCTTTAACATCCACGCAGTGCCTCTGCTCTGTGTCTGGTGTTCCCTGGCTGATTCGCCAGGGCAGTATTGCCTCCTGCCATCAGGCCCTGCATCACCACCCAAAGGCCACAAGAGCCACCTGAGCTGCTGTGCCAAGGTTAGCTGTCTCTCTGTGCAGCTTGACAATCTCAGCGATTTTGTCACAGTAATGCAAAGGTGACCATCCTAACTTCTTAATGTCAAGAAAACAAAAGCCAGCTGTTTTGTTTTAAAGAGCTAAGTTTGTAACATTAGCTTTAAATTCCTTTCTAAATTATTCTCTAAACTGGGCTCTGAATGATCTGACTGATGACAAAAGTAAAAACTGCTTGCAAAGAGAAAGCATGCTTTTTTTGTTTTAGGGATTTGTGGTTATGAACCAGCATCTCAGAGCCTCTGAGAGCAATTCACAAACAGAATGGAATTGTGTAAATAATGGCCACTGAACCTATACAAATAAGTATACATAACAAGGACAGTGACAGCTTGGACAAAGGTGACAGATGCGTCATTGTCATTAATCCTTCACTCTCACTCCTTTAAGATGCTTGTGTTTTCATAAGGCACTCAACAACTACAAATGCTCCCTATAGGGCCACTGTTAATGTTCTGAGGAGACAGCAGCATGGCTCAGAAGCTCAGGATGTGCTCTGTGGCCAGGGCTGCTGGTCCAAGGGTGCTCTCAAGAGTTACCTAAACAGCTTTTGTTCTGTGAGTGGTGATTCCTCTGGGGTCAGTGGTAGACATGAGATTTCTGGCTGACTTCCCCAACCATTCCTCATAGAGTCGAGATTGCTGTGGCGTGCCTCTCCCTATCTGAACCGTTGTTTGCCTTACGTAGACTTTTAAGGTCATGCTCCTAGCTTGGGTTCTGTTCTACCAAAAGCAGAGCTTGGGACAAGGCCTTGAGGAAACTTGCTTGGGAGAGAAGCCAGGAGGGTGAGCAAAGACAGAGAGAAAAAGCAAAATGAGTGTGTCAGCAGGGGCTGGAGCGCTATCTCCGTGGCTAAGAATATGTAACGACTGCCCTTTCAGAGGACCCGGTCCAGTTTCCAGCCCCATGTGGTGGCTCACAACCATCTAAACCTCTACCCTCCTGACCGCTACAAGCACTAGGCGTGTATATGATACACACACATCCACCCAGGCAAAACACTCACACTCATAGACAAATCTGTAAAAAGTAATCATAAAATAAAATGGAAATCCTTAGCACAAAGAGAAGCAGGAAGTTTGCCCAGCTTCACAACGGGAAACAGGGCGTGATTTTCTCGGGACTCCTGGGGAGCACGCTGGCCCACCCAGACGACAGACAGCTAGGACAGCAACCACACTGGCAGACCCAGGGTTGACCTTGGGGTCACAACAGCCCCACACCGGCATCGAAGGCGGCCCTGGGGAGGAAAGCACCGAGACACCTGCTGCCTGGCTTCAGAGCAAGGTGAGGGGAAACCTGCTCCGATCTGTCCAGCGCAGCAACCACCGAAAGCGGGGACCGGCTGATGCAACCTGACGAGGACACCGGAGGCGTTTCCTGCACACATCACCGAGAACAGCTCAGCCAGCAAACGGACCGCTGCCGTCATGATTTCCTTTCTCATCTGCTCTCTAAAAGACAGTGCTAACCACCACGAGCTGAGCGCTCGTGGCATTTCTTCACTGATCCAAACGCTGAGAAGCAGTTTGCGTCCGTTTCCCTCCCAAGCCCAAAGAGCCAGGAAGCAGGGCACTGACCACCGCCTGTTCACAGCCCTTAGTGGCTCCGGGGCTGATAAGTGTCATGTCTCCTCTTCCGATTTCCCCTAATCTAAAGGTTACGCCGTGAACAAACACACAGGAACCCTCTCGGTTGGTGACAGTGCCTCGCCCCAGTAGGTGCTTGTGCAAATCCTAAGCATGGGGGCAATGGCTCGCAGCCTTGGTGACCGCAGCAGAGGCTTCCTCTCTGTCGTGGTCGCTATTCTTGAGAGAGTACCCACAGGCACCCTTCAAACGTGCGTTCTCAGGGGCACGGGGCTGCTCTCTTAGAATGGAGTCTCCATGACTAAACTCCTGACTCCTGGCACAAGCCACACTGACTGCTTACTAAGACCCCTCTCTTATCTGTGTGTGCGTGTGAGTGTGTGTGTGTGCACGTGCTCGTGTCTGTGTGTTCTTGAGTGTGTGTTCATGTGCGTGTACCAGTGCCTGTGTGTGTGTCTGTGTGTGTATGTGTGTGTACGCGCGCACGCACCCATGCAGGCCGGAAGTCAGTCTCAGAACTCGCTTCAAGACAAGTCAGGCTGGCTGACCTGAGAGCTCCGGGTGTCATGATATGTCAGGGCCCCAGCACTAGGATCACACGCCACTACATCTGGATTCCTCCCGCTTGTTCACATGGTTTGTCAGGACCGAACTCACGTCCTCATACTTGTCCAACAGCCCTTTTCCTGCTGAGCCATCCCCCCCAGCCCATCCCCCAACCCATCCCCCAACCCATCTCCCCTATGAGAGCAAAGGTCTTAGATGCACACGTAGCTGTAATTTAGTGTCAGAAACTTCCCCTCCCGTCTCGACTCTCTGTTCTAAGAACAAAGGACTTCTGAGAGTCAAAAGCACAGAAACAGAAGAGAGTGAAGGCCTGGAGCAGCGGGCCACTCATTGGCTGCCTACACAGGAAGGAAATCCTTGTTCTGGGGTCCCTTAACCCTTAATTTTTCCCCAGAAGAGAGCCGTGCGAAGACATGAAGGTGGAATTCCAACAAGACAGACAACCTGGGTGGGGTGCCTCTCAGAGGAGCATGGCGTTCCAGCGATTTAAGGAGCACACCAGAAGAGAAAAGGCCTGTCTCCATCCCAGACCGGCCCCCCCAGGCTGCCACAGGCTGCCTCAGACCCTGGGAGCATGTTCCTCACAGGGAAAGGCGGAGCTTGTGAAAGGCATTGCACTGATGCTCCCCAGCATCTGAGGTAACTCCGAGGACTTCAAGCACAAAAGGAAGGCAGGGAAACAGCTACAGCAGAGCCGAGAGGGAAGCGGACACCAGCGAAGCTATTTCTGACTTGGAGCAGAAAGGAAGGTCTTGAGCCAAAGGCAGGGCAGGGACCCCAGGTGGGAGCTGACCCAGAGGCCGTGGAGGGGTGCTGCGTACCGCCTTGCTCCCCAGGCCCATTTTCAGCAGCGTTTCTTACACCTCCCAGAACAGCTTGCCAGGGGTGGCCCTAATCCCAGTGAGCTAGACCTCCCACCTCCTGTGAGAGTCACTAACCAAGATGTCCCTGCAGACTTACCTACAGGCTAAGCTGAGGGAGGATCCCTCTTCCCACATGGGCCTAGCTTGTGTCAGGTTGATGAAAAACAAAACCAAAAATTGACCAACACAGTTATGTGACTGAAACAAACAGTCTTCCCCTGGTCCTAAATCCAAACTGTCTTTGACTTACGTGAGGACATTTAGACAGGCTCAGTACAGCCAGCTGTAGTACCACACACTTAAAATCCCAGCACTTGGGGAGGATGGGGGGGCATAAACAGGACAATTGCACTGTGAGTGTGAGGTCAGTTTGGGGTACACAGCCAGACCCTATCTTAAGAAGAGAGCCACCATGTACATGGATTCATAGGCTGGAGAATTGGTTCAGGTGAGAAAAGCAGCGAATGCTCTTGATCCAGGTTTGGGTCCCAAAACTCACATGGTGGCTCACAGCTGTCTGTAACTCCAGTTCCGAGGGACCCAACACCCTCTTCTAGGCTCAGTGGGCACTGCACACACACGGTGCATGTACATATATGCAGGGAAAACAACCATAAAATGAATAAATAAAACCTTAAAAATTAAAAAAAAGTCTCAGCAGGGGAGGCACCTAGAGAGGAAGTGTAGTGATGGGGGGGGAGAAGAAATGAGGAAGAAATGAAGAAAGGGACATCTGAGAAGGGAAGAAAGCCCTCAAGGAGGCATTTCCTACATGCAACGGGAAAATGATTAAACTAGGACACTGGTTTCTGCAGGGTGCTGAGCAGAAATTCTCTTTCATAAAGGGAAAATGGCAGGCAGTTATCCAATAAAAGTCTTATGCATTTAAAATACTAACACTTATCAATCCAAATGCAACGAGGCAGAAATCAGAATAATGTCCTGGAGTAGGAAACGGAGGGCTGTCCTCAGGATGCAATGGGAAAGAATAAAGAGGCTTAAAAGCACAGATGAGGGGAAAGTTAGCAGACCGGAATGATAGGCCCACAAGTTCCCACATCTTTTCAAAACTGGTAAAATGCACATGAAAGTTAATGGCATGTTAAGACCGCAAAGAAATCTTCACCAATTTAAAAATATAAACGCTAAAATCTCTAACATATCATCCAAAAATAGAAAGTAACATGAGGGGAGGAGCGCTTGGGTGTGGCTCAGCAGTGTGGCACTTGCCTTTACACACAAAGACTTGGGCTTGATCTTCAAGGGAGAAAGTGAAAAGAGAGAGAGAGAGAGAGAGAGAGAGAGAGAGAGAAAGGGAAGAAAGAAAAAAAAGAAAATATATGCTTGGAAATTTAAAAAGAAAATAAAAACTCTTTATTTTCAATATCAAATATCAAATTTTAAAATACTATATAAAGACTGGAACTCAATAAAGGGAAGGAGGGAACCAGAAGGTAATTCCAAGGAAACACCGAAAAATGAAAAGAAAAAGAAGGAAAAAAGGAAGGAGGAAGGAAGGACAGAAGAAGGAGGAAGGAAGATAGGAAGGAAGGAAGGAAGGAAGGAAGGAGGGAGGAAGGAAGATAGGAAGGAAGGAAGGATGAAGGAAGAAGGAAGGAAGATAGGAAGGAAGGAAGGATGGAAGAAAGAAAAGATGGAAGGAAGGAAGGAAGGAAGGAAGGAAGGAAGGAAGGAGGAAGGAAGGAAGGAAGGAAGGAAGGAGGAAGAAAGGAAGGAAGGAGGAAGGAAGGAAGGAAGGAGGGAGGGAGGGAAGGAAGGAGGGAAGGAAGGAAGGAAGGAAGGAAGGAAGGAAGGAAGGAAGGAGGAAGGAAGGAGGAAGGAAGGAAGGAGAATGTGTGTGTCTTGATGTTGAAATGAACAACATCCCAAGCACCTTCTAGAGGCTCTGAGGCCCAGACAAGCTCACGCCTCGGGTCCATGTACGAAGGGTCTGTGGCTCAATACAAAGTGCCTGCCAAGTTAAAAATAGAAAGTTAATCTTCACATTTTATTATTTATCAAAATGATCAATTTTACTTGCATTAACAATGTAAAATTTAAAATAAAAGTATATAAAGTTCGAGTGTATGTAATTCATGAGTGATAGGATAGGCTTTACTTTCTGACATAAAACCTAAAGCTACAATATAAAATTGGTAGATTTGAAAAAATTAAAATATGCAACTTCTAACTGTGGAAAAATACAATTAACAAAATCAAAGTCAAACGACAGATTAAAAAATTATATGCAGCAGAAACAATATCTTTAATATTATGAAAAGTCCATATGACTCAAGACCAATAAATAAAAATAAGTTTTCAGCAAAATACTGTAACTGGTCAATAAACATTTAAGGAACATGGCCAATTAAAATGGCAATGATACCCCATTTTTTGTTTGTTTGTTTTTCATGGTGAAAGTGGTACTTACATTACTATTAGAACTGAAGATTGGTATTTTGGAAATAAATTGAAAAGTTTAAATACATACTCTTTGTTTATTTTATCTTTAATTGCAGGAGGGGGTCGAGTGTGTGTAAGCGTGCCCACGGAGACCAGATGAGGGCATCGGATGATGGAGCTGGAGTGACACGGGTTGTGAGCCTCCTGACGTGAGAGGTGGGAACCCAAACGGGTACTCTGTAAGAACAGCACACAGGCTTAGCCGCCGAGTCACCTCGCCAGCGTCCAGCCCTACGTATTTTTTACATTTATTATTTTCTAGAATTTCATAAACAAGTACTCTTTTAACTTCATTTCCACTCCCACTACATCTCCTCCGACTCTGTGTCTCTCATTCCTTCAGAATTCATGGCCTCTTCCTTGTCGTGTGTGTGTGTGTGTGTGTGTGTGTGTGTTCTATATGCAGCAGAAACAGTTTACACGGTACACTAATGCATGCATCCATGTATGTATGTGTGAATTCAACCTGTGTTGCTTATGGCTGGCCACTTGGGGTCTGATGACCTACCCTGGAGAACACTAACTCTCAGCCTGAGTTGCACTGCTCCGGGTAGGAGTGGAGCCATGCAAGATTGCCCTCGTCCGCACTGTAACGCTAACTGATACAGTCATTGTACGGGTCTTCATTAGGCAACCATGTTGTTCCGGTTCCATTATGGAAGGCGCTATGTCGCAGCACACCTCTTGGTCCTGTGGCTCTTACAGCCCTTCCCCTTCCACGTCACACTTTCGTGATGACCCGGAGACCTTCAGCAAAGGGACTGGGGTGTAGGTGTGTCAGCCAGGCCTGGGCACCCCCCAGCTGTGGGCTTCTGTGCTGGCCTGTCTGCTATGAGAGTAAGCTTGTGGGGGGGGTAGGGGGGAGGCTGCGGCTTCACGGGGACTCTCAAGTGATGGGGCTGCATTCTAGGAGGTTGTCACAGACAAACAGTGTAAGACGTGAAAAAGAGAGTTAAGGAGGGATCTTTATCATAATAATCTCACGGAAGAAATGGCAACAGTCTCGGTGCATAAGCGATTAGCGGAATGAGGTACAAACAAATGACAAAAAACGGATTGCAGTGTGGCCATTCACACAGAAAACATCAAAACTTATCAGCGTGCACATAAACTCAGGCAAGGCTGCCATACCCCTCCTACTGTGAACTGTTCCATTCACACGTGTGTGCCTGTCATCCGGCACACAGTAATGTCTCCATAGATGGTGTGTGAACGGTAAAACACAAGTAATCACACTGAAAAATCAATCGTAAATGCAGACTCTACACTTTAAACCACAAGGCTAGTGTTAGTATGTACAATAAACTTTGTATGTCGTATTAACTGATAAAAAAAAGTAGAATATGGGGTTTGGGGAGTTAGCCCAGAAGATGAAGATATTGCGTGCACGAGCTCCCGAGCTCACCTCCAGAACCCACATAAAAAGTCAGGGTACGCTGCACAGGGGTGCAAGCTTCTGGTCCTACCAGGGAGCTAGAGACAGGGGCATCCATAGGGGCGCTGGCTAGCACCTGGTCAAGGCGAGGGCCTGTCTGGAAAACACAGCAGATGGCACCCGAGCAGGACTGACACCCACCTCACACACAGGAACACGTGTACGCCTGCATACGATGTGGAGACACCCTGACCAAGGCAACTGGTATAAAAGGAAGCCTTCAGCTGGGGGCTGGCTCACAGTTCCAGAGGCTTGGTCATCGTCACAGTGGGCGACATGGCGGTGGGTGATGCTACAGAAGCCGCTGAGAGCTACATCCTGATCCTCACACAGAGAGAGGGAGAACAAGACATGCTCAGCCCGGCCTGGGCTTCTGAAACCTGGAAGCTCACTCCCAGTGACACATCTCCTCCATCAAGGCCACTCCTCCTCCAACAAGGCCACACCTCCTAATCCTTCTCAAGGAGTACTCCCTGGTGAGTAAGCACTCAACTATGCAAGCCGGTGGGGGACATTCTTCCTCAAACTACCACACATGATCATTCACAAACATGCACAACACATACACACACTCATGCTCACGCACACACACACACACACACACACACACACACACACACACACACATCATAAAGAGGCTTGAGATGCCTAAGAAGTGGTAGGAAGATGGGATTCTTATAATAGACTTATCACTGACTTTGTCTTTCTTCTTTTCCTGGCTTCCACGATCATTTGCAATGAATACTTTATAATGGGAAAGAACAAACACGCTCCATGCTCTGAAACTATGGCTTCACTTTAAATTACATTTTTTGAATATCCAGTTCATGAAAAAATGGTCACAGAACATGATTAAATATAATAAGGAGTTGTACACAACACAATAAAGTCAGGGTCATGTGACTAAAAATCCACATTGCTGGGGAAAGAAGATCACATAGTCATATTAATCTTTACATTTCTATTTACTGGGCGAGTAAGAAAATTACTTTTCATAAAATTATTTTTATAATAATTTTATGAAATAATAATAATAATGTAATGTTTTCTATTTTCCAAATATTCTACAAAAAAAATAATAATAGTATCTCTCTTTTGTAATCAGGAAAAAAATGCAACAGAAAAGAAATGTTGATGTTTTTGCTCTTAAAATCTGGGAAATGGATGGATGGGCTGAAGGTCAAAGCTCAACCCTTAGCAGATCTCTTACTGCAGGGATGCGTTCCCAGGGTTGAACCCATCTGCAGCTGTCCTGCAGATTGAAACATTAACTACTGACACATTAACGTGTTCTCTCGTGGGCCTCTCACACTGCCCCCTTTCTATCTGAGCAGTGGCTCTATACTTTTCCAGTCTCCGAAAGGTTGGGCAGCTGGCACTGAGGACTCCTGCACCCCAGCTTGTCGATGGGGACCCTGGGGTGCAGGAGTCCTGGCTCCTGTACCCATCTTCTCAGAAAACAGATTTTCTGGATCAGTGGGATAAATTCTAAATGCTGGTGCTTCGTATCTTCCACGTCAGCGGCAAGGACCCTTTTGACCATTTTGGTTAGGGACCCTGTTCTAAAAAGCCTCTCAGGCCTCCTGCCTCATGAAGAGAGGACTGAGCCGTGAGCAGAGCATTCCTGTGGCCCTCAGGGGGAGCATCCATGAGGGCCTTAAAGGCTGCTCTCTAACCACTGCCTGATTCCCTGGGGAGAGGAAGCCTGTCTTTGGCCGTCACACGGGAGACATTCTGCCAAGGCCCCTCCCAGCCCCAAACCAGAAAACAAAACAGATTTCAACATCCCGTCAGGGCCGTCAGTGGCACGGTGTCTAATGACCAGCAGTGGGTTCTGAAGCACACCAGATCAGCTTTTCAAGACCTAAGTTTCCATGAACTATTAATGAAACAGCATCACTCCTTTGAAAAAAAAGGAAGCTTCAAGTCTAGCATTTGAAATTTAATCCAACTCAGAACTCTTTAAACATCAAATCTAACATCTCAAGCACAGTAAACACAAAGTCCGGAAAGCATCATTAGCCTAAGTTAAGAACGAAGTGTTTGCTGATGTTTCTTCTCATCATGAGAGAGGCCGCTCAAGGGGGATGTTAAAAAGTCCACACGCCACGCGAACCTCATAAATATATGACTCTCACCGCCTTTAAGTATCAATCACAAGAAGGAAATGAATTCCATGGCAATATTCTTTATACTTTGAAAAAGAAAACTTTCAACTACATTCTCATTTTAAGAAGGAATGAATTCAAATTAACTCTTCTACAATTCTGTGTGCTATTTACATTTCAGGGTGTGTAACTGTCCATTTTAATCTCCTTCCAGAAGGAGAACGGAAGAACTTGAGGTCTCTCGGCTTCCATATCCACAGTCATGGTGAAGAAAGAAAATGGCCAGTGCCCTAAATGAAAGGCTCCCCTGAGAGCTTTTGACTCCACCATGAATTTTTTCTGTACGTAAAACACAGACCCCCCTGTGTTAGAATTTTAGGGTGCTGAGAAAAATCCCTTTTGATGTTTAAGGAAAGCACATTCACTTCAGAGGAAATCATTTCTTGCTAAAAAGACAAAACAGTACATGGGGGAGGCAGACGCTACTTGATGGCTTTCTGAAGAGAGTGTGATGTTGCCTCGCACGGCAGCCTTGTCTTGAGAGTCAAATTATCTCTTCACTTTGTGGATCCAGACTGGATATTTTGTGTTTCAATTCATCTTTAAAAGAAGCATTTGATTAATCAAGTTAATGAGGATGGTTTTCAGCTAGTAATAAATAATGATATATTTTTTTCAGCCCAGTACAGGAAAACTGGACAATCCAGCTATTGCGAGAAGAGAAAAAGAAGAATCAATTTGAACTAAATTAGGATGCCAACTTTAAACCTCACGCTTATGCAGTGCGTGGGTCAGAAGGAGGGTTAGCTGTCGTTCACTGACCAAGAGAGTCTGCCCCATAAGAAAAGCTGTCAGCAAACACAAACTGTATTTGGGAACAGTCTAAAACACTGCAAGCTTCAAATACCTTAAAGTTGGTGGGTTTCCAAAACAATGTGGCCAAATATTTAGTTTCGAGTTAGATGCCCAGGTGGCAGAACAGCTGCTGGTCATGTTCACCTCTTCCTTTTGGGGTTCAGGGACCTCATTTGGGTAGCCCAGTGTAACCGTCGTGTGACACTTTGTGGAGTCTTCTTTCTTCCGCCCTCCTCCAGCCTTTTCCCAGCCTTTCAACCCCTAACACAAGATAGAAAAGAAAAAGAAAAAAGGGTGGAGAGAAAAGGAAAGAGACCCTTGAATAAAGTCAGGGGCCAGAAAGGGGACGGCATTATCATTACACTACTTCCTGCTGATTAGGGGTGCCCAGCTCCTTGGGGCAAGTTTGACCTTCACCATCAGGATATCTAATTTCCTCTTGTTGTTTCTTCTTTGCTTAGTAGATGCGCTGCTCGCTTTCTGTCAACCTGACACAGATCTAGACATATCTGGGAAGACGGAACCTTAATTAAGAAAATGCCTCCATAGGATCGGCCTATAGGCAAGCCTGTGGGGGTGTTGTCTTGAGTACTAATTAATGGAGGGGGGTCACTGGGCACATGCTGCTACTGCACTGTGTAAGAAAGCAGCTGAGCAAGCCACGAGGAGCAAGCCGGTGAGCAGCACCCCTCCATGGCCTCTGCATCAGCTCCTGCCTCCAGGTTTAACAAACCGCAACCAACAGAAACCGACAACCATGTCACCACACCTCTCGGGGCCTCTGAAAAGTGCCCAAAATTCTTTCTGATCATCACAAAATCAAAGAAACTATCTTCAGCTGGCAAAACCATGCCTCTGCTAAAGCAAGAGGCAAATCATCATCAGCTGCTACAAAGCAGCCCTATAATCCACACCTGGGGTTAAAACAAAAACGTTCCTAGAACTTCTCTGTGTTTTTAAGGAAACCAAAGTTACGAAATTATCACCACAGCCTGATGTAAGCATTTGATAGAAAGTGTTCAGAGATAGGGACAGTAATCTCTAGCCTAATCCGCAGGCCAAAAGCTGTTGTCCGTTCGTACGTAGATAAATGTTGCACTGGATATGAGGTGCAGCTGTTTAACTGAGAGCACACAGTAAACAAATGAAGACCTGTGGGACAGAATAGCACCCTAGAAAGAAATCTGTGTCTAAGCCAGCCCATCCTCAACAATGGCACACAAAACAGAACAAAAAACAAGGAAACAGACAAAAATGCTGGACAAAGACAGTCTCTCCAGCAAAGGGAAAGAAAGTTCCCCTTTCTGGACTGGATCTCTATCTCTCATCATATATAAAATTCAACTCAAAATGAATCAAAGTCCAAATATAAGATCCCCAAATAGGAATTTCTAAAAGAACGCATAAGGGAAACACTTCAAGATATCACTAGAGTGTCCTCGTACAAGGTACGCAGAGTCTAGTCCTCACGTGGAAAATCCCGTCTACATTATAGCATGATACAAATGGCCAACAGGTGCACTAAGAGACTTACTATCACCAATTCTCAGGGAAATACAAGTCAAATCCACCATGAAAGCCTGGTGTGGTGGCAAAACCTGGGCTGCACAGTGAGAGCCAGCCTGAAGTACACACACAAAGCCAGTGTGGTGGTGCATTTTTGAAGCTCTTGGTACTCATGAGGCTGGAACAGAATGATTGACTCCGAAAGCTCAAGACCGCCCTGGGAAAAAAATAAAAAGTCATGTCTTACCAACAACAACAGAACGAGCCCTCATCAACCTTTAGCTCCCACACAGAAGAGCTACTATCAAAACTGCAAGAAATAACAAAGGCCACTCTAGATATAAAGACAGGGGAATTCACACATTGACTTCCCCATGAACGGCTACTGTCTTAATTAGCATGTCTGTCGCTATGATAAAACACAGCGAGGGCAAGCCACTCGGGAAGGAAAGGGTTTATTTTGCTTATACTTCCAGGTTCGCAGACCGTCCATATGGAGCTTAGGGCAGGAACCTGGACACAGGAGCTGATGCAGAGGCCATGGAGGGGTGCTGCTCGCTGGCTTGCTCCTCATGGCTTGCTCAGCTGCTTTCTTACACAGTGCAGTAGCAGCATGTGCCCAGTGAACTCCCCCCTCCCCATTAAGAAGTAATCAAGACAACACCCCCACAGACTTGCCTACAGGCTGATCATATGGAGGCATTTTCTTAATTAAGGTTCCGTCTTCCCAGATATGTCTAGATCTGTGTCAGGCTGACAGAAAGCGACCGGCACATTGACCAAACAAAGCATCTGAAAGTCGTATTTTATTAGTAAGAAATAAGTCCGTGAATCAAATCACATGCCATGTGCTTACCATGAAGTCTGTAAAGGAGAGTGGGCATTGTCTTGTTCGTGAGAGAATCAGAAGCGACAGGGGACAGCTGCTGTCACAGCAGCACCCCTGGTCATTATCTGAGGAAACCTCTTTTGCGTGTGTATATTTTGTTTCGGTTGCACAGAAGTGCTTACACAGATAAATGGGTGCAAATGGTAAGGGAAGTCAGGGTGCCCTGGAGTTAAAAGGCTATTGAAGTTTTGTTCCAAGAAATCGCCCAGCTTAACCTGGCACCGCAGGCTGACACAGCTTCGGACTCCACCGCTGTAAAATTCAAATCCCAGCACTTCTGTTAGTTACCATTTTTCAAACGGGTTTTTTTTTTCAATGTAAAGGAAATTTGAGCATAGAGAGTTAGTTACATGCCTGTCTGTCAAGTGCGCCCTCTAGTTTTAGAGAAGTCTTTCCCCGCAAATCTCAAACCTGTGCTCTTGCTAAGGCACTCCCTGTGCCCGATGACCCTGCCTTCCAGCATGGGGGCTGGCTCAAGTCAACCTAACCCTGGTTCCATCCCAGGAGTCTTTCCCTAGTTGTCAGCACAAAGATGTTCCGTTTCCTCCTCTCTGATGAAGTGAGGAGTGCAGAGACCTGGATGCAGGCAGGGAAGGAGCTTGTAGTCTTGAAGGACAGACCACTGAGAGCAGCAGGAGGAGCTGCTGACAGCTCAGGGGCCCATGCTTCGGGCCATCCTCCACAACCAGCTGCATGCAGCCATCTCTCGGCAGATCACAAAGCCAGTGAATTTCTACCCTTCCTGTTTTCACCCAGTTTGGACCAAAACTGGGTTGAGTATCAAAATATACACACACAAACATAAAAATGCAATTGCAAGTCTGTGGGTGAAAGTCTAGAGTACATGATAATGGACATGGGCAAGGATATAATGGAGTCTATCAAAGGCACCTTTGGAGCATCTTGCTTTAGCGACTGAGTAATGACAATGCCATCATTTGAGACACAGTCAAGAAGGGCCTGTGGCCTATGTGAGGAGATCATGACCTCCGCTTGGTAGTGTTCAGCTCTGAAGGTGTACAACCTATCTAAATACATACATCCAAGAAGCACTTGCAGATGGCTACTTAGCATCCACAGACTTAACAGAGAGCACAAAGCTATTCTTGGAAACATAAATTATGAAGCTGGAAAGAGAGTTCAGCAGTTAAGAGCACTTCTAGACGACCTGGATTTGATTCTCAGCAGCCACAGAGGGTGACCTTAAAACTCCCTGTAACTTCAACTCCAGGGATCTGACGCCCTCTTCTGGCCTCCTCAAACATCTGAACATGAGTGACACACACACACGTACACACAGATGCACACACATACTGACACAGAGAGAGAGGAGGAGGAGAGACTGAAAGAAAGAGCTCAATAAAAAATTAAAGCTGTAAAACTAAATATAAACTATATCTCCTCTTTGCAGCGGCTGAATATCAATATTTGCATCAGCTTTAAGGTGATCTAGTAAGAATGCCCAGGGGTTGGGACATTAGAACATATGAGCAAGCTGGATGATCAGAGCACTGCAAGTTCTGGTCCACGTTCACAATGTATTTAGGACACCTAGAATTTAAATGTAAACGGTAGGATGCTATGAAGGAAAACGCCCACAATTTCTGCTGTGACTGGCAGTTTTCAAGTAATTGGGCTCTGATTCTGAGGGGAAAGGCACTTCCTCATTCTCTCTGGAGACTCAGAAACCCATGGTCTACTGTCTTCGCACAGCAGAAGGAATTACAAATTATGTACCCTTGAATGTACACTCTCTCCTCTGTTTTTATTACATTTTAAATAAGACTTTAAAAATGCTAACTTATCAGAAATACACTAGAGAGGAAAGAGACAGCACGGACGTAGCCCGCACTAATGAGGCACTAATGCATAATTATTGTAATGCGTGTTCTTCTCTCCACAGGCCAGTATTTATAAACACTGGAACAGTCTAGTTTGCAGGGAAGCCTTGTGCACAGATTGTTTTTCTCTTGTGGTTTGTCCTTTTTTCTTATTGTGGTAATGTTTAATGAATTTCACAGGCTCTGTTCTTTCTCTGCAAATACTGGATGAGCCTATACACCAAGCATGTGCCTCCTCCCATGGATGTGCACAGGAGAGATTCAGCCCACCACACCAGTGAGAGAACTCAGCCATCCCATTGTGAACGCTCAGAGTTGGGCTCAGTGGTCTAAAGCAAATACTGCTACCAAAAAGAACCAGAATTTGATTTTCTCGGCACCCACAGAAGGTGGCTCAGACAGCCTGGAATTCCAGCTCCTGAGACTCACACACTGCCTTCTGTCCTTGCATGCACAAATCTATACACACACACACACACACACACACACACTCACGTACATAATTTAAAAAGTAAACTCTTTAGACACTCAGAATTGAACAAGAAATACGGTATGCTGAGACCTGGGAGACACTAGTAATTCCACTGATGGAATTTAGGAAGAGGATGCGGGAAGCACGCACCTATTTGACTCAGATCCAGCACCAATACAAGTGGAGAAGCTCCACCCACAGACCCTCCCCCCCCCCCTTTTTTTTTTCAGTGTGAGCTCTGAACCACTCAAGAATCAAACAAAAGATGGAGGTGAAACTATTAAGGGTGTTACCGGAGAAAGCCAGTCTGGGTTGGAGGTCATGGGGAAGGTGTGTGCGTCAGCAATGACTAGAACTGAAATTTACTCCAGCCACACAGGATGGAAACACCTGACCATGGGACATACTGCGTGCCAAAGGAGTGTGTTCCCCCAAGATGATATTTCATATGACATAAATATGACAATTTATTCATTACGTTTCTGTGAAGAAATTTTAATTGAAGTTAGTCATTAGAAAGTACGCTCCCTGTACGCAGTGGCACACACACACACACACACACACACACACACACACACAAATTGTGTTCTCACCTTGAGAGCTGACTAGAATGAGCTTTGTTCCCAAACTCCCTCACATGTCAGGAAAGCCCACTGCAGCCCAATTCCTCAACAGCAGCGGCACTGTCATGCTGCCCACCTGATTAAGGCGAGGTGGCCCAGGGTCCGCTCGTTTTGTACTAACATAAACTTCAAGACCTCAAATTCTTTCTAATCTTGTCAACTTTGTCAAAATCTCCTGGCCAGATGCAAGCCCTGGGGTGTGCGTTCGTTCATGGAGAGGCCATCTATGAACCGGAGTCACACGATGGAGATCAGGTCACTGAGCGAACCTGTATAACGTCTACAGCTCCAAGGAATGGAGAAGAGCAAAATCAACAGGGGAGACAAAAACAGGAAACAAACACGGTCAGAACTGGACCAAGCAAACAAGTAGCCCCTGGACACACACAAAGATGCTCAGCCACCTCAGAAAAATGTCCTTCGAAGAGAGAGCTATGTTGGCTGTAATCCACAATTTCAGCATCGGCGTGGGAGCTAACAGCCCTCCTCAGCATTGCTGACTAAAGTGCAAATTTGTCTAACTCTTATGAAAAACAACCGTCAATATCTACACATTCCTGTGCCTTTCAACATGGAAATTCCACTTTGGAGAGCTGGTCAGCATGTTCGTGAGGGTCCCGAAACACGTGGAAGAACAAAAGCTTGGCAACGACTCGGACACCAATGTCCAATAGGGGTGTGGTACGTGGACTCTAGCGCATTTCACAAATTGTTACACACTCACGGAGAACGAGGATGAGAGAGCATTACAAGTGTCAACATGGGGAAATGAGTGTGTATGACAATGAGTCCAATAATTGGTTTGGTAAAAAGGATGGAAAACTAAAGATACGCAAAAATTGTTTGTATGTTTGCATACACATAAAAAAATTCTGGAGTATATGAATCTTAAGTAACTAGAGAACATATATAGCCAAAACATAATATATGGCTGATGGATGACAATTGCATAGTATAATATTTTAAAGGTGCTGCAGTAACCCAACTGTATCTCTTACAGAGAGTAGTTCTACTAGTATAGTGTACTATATCTATAGATGATAGAAAGCTAGAGAAGCCAGGTGTGGTGTGCACGCCTTTAATCTTGGCACTCAGAAGCAGGCTGATATCTGTGAGTTTGAGGCCAGCCTGGTCTACAAAGAGCTCCAGGACACTCAGGGCTCTATTACACAGAGAAACCCTGTCAAGAAAGAAAGGAAAGAAAGAGAAAGAGAAAGAAAGAAAGAAAGAAAGAAAGAAAGAAAGAAAGAAAGAAAGAAAGAAAGAAAGAAAGAAAGAAAGAAAGAAAGAAAGAAAGAAAGAAAGAAAGAAAGAAAGAAAGAGAAAGGCAAGCAGATAGATAGTAGCTGTGTGCATTATTATGTACTGGCTTCATCGTGACAGGGTGAGAGTGGAAAGGGCTTCTCCATTAACGCCTTGCGTGCTCTGCAATCAGCTGGTTTTCTTCTGCAGGGTTTACAAATGTGAATGTTTTTCAGATGCTCTGCCATCATCTAAGTTGACTTGAGGAAACACGGCAGCTTGCACCTGTGTATCTCTCGCCCTTCCTCTTGTACATTACTAGCGTGACCACGGGGTAATCGGAAGCTATGAGCCCACAGGGGCAAAGGGAGCAGACAAGCGGTCAAAGCCTAAGAGGGAGAGCTCGCTGACTCTGTTGAACACGGACAAATGTCCTTGATTTCACAGAGTGGAAAAGCCTGAAGCCAACTTTGTTCATGTCACCAGGAAGGCAAGGGAGCAAAGGCATCACCAGGAGCGTCAGGCTAATGTCTTCTGGAGCTTTGCTGCTCAGTTGTTGTCCCAACAGACGGGACAAGCTAGACAATGGAATTACATCAGTCAGAACAAGAGCAGGCATGAGGCCTGAGGTCAGCCCATAGCACCAGGAGATGACCAATAGCTCCAGTTCTCTAATTCCAGTGTTGGGGAGGCAGAGGCAGGAGGATCCCTGGAGCTTTCTGGCCACCCAGCGTAGCCAAGTCATCGAGCTCTGGAGGGACTTTATCACAAAAGCAACTGAAAATACGCAGGTGGGGGAGGAATGAGGAAGACAGCTGACCTTGATTGTGGAGGGCTATTTGTGCCCATGGTTTCAGACCCTGATTTGTTTTGGAAGTGTGATAACGATAAGGCAGTGCTCATTTGGAAAGAACTGTTCCCAGATGGCAGAGGGAAGGGGTCCAGGTCCTAACATCCGCTATAGTCCAGCCTTAATGGCCCAACCTCTCTCCATGAGACTCCACCTCTTCACCTCCTCGCTTGTTTCACTACTCCCAAAAATGCCACGAGTTGGCTACCATGCCATTAGTGGGGGTCACTGCAGATCAAAACCACAGCACCAGTCAGGATTCTAAATCACCTTTCCAAACCCCAAGTAAGTCTTACCCACGCACCCTTAATCCTTGTCAGCACAGCCTACTACCCAGCTCCCACAGACGTTATGTTTTTACATTGTGCCTAAAAAACTGAGTCATTCTTATCACCTGCTGAGCCCCTCGCAGAAACACCAGGACAGAATGTGACAAATGTGTGTGAGGTCAGATGGCTTAACTAAGAAAGTAACAGCTCCAGTCAGCCACAGTTAGTGAGAACAGACTACAAACATAAAGAACAGCTCGGTGTCTGCCACCTTCGGTCCCTCAACACTCACAGAGCAGACCACGGAGGAAAAACTCCAGGTCACCCCGGAAAGGCCAGAGGCCGAGGGAAACGCTTCCTAGAACAAAGGACAAAAGAGGAAATCCAGGTTGGGGAGAAAGAAAGGTGTTGGTTTGGCTCTCCAGCGCCCACACGAATGCCCAGCAAGCAATGGCAGGGCACTCGTAAACCCAGAACGTAAGAACCAGAGAGCGTTGCCGGGCGAGCTGGCCAGCGGGCGAGTGTTGGGTTCAAGTGTGACAACGTGCATCAGTGAATAAGATGACCACGGAAGACACCCAACGCCAGCCTCCAGCCTCCAAGTGTGCATGTGCAAACACACGTGTGCCTAAAGGAGATGGAGAGATAGAGAACTCAAACCACACAGAGCCTTTGCACGGAGTGCAGAAGGTTCAAGCCTAACCTTGGCTGGTTTCCCGCTGCCTGAACGTCCTGTCCCGCAGAATCGCTCCCTGCTACCTCCTTGGCTTCCTTTGTATACACATTGTGTTTGCCTGAATTATTAATGCGGCTCTGTTTGCGCCCTCATTTAATTTTCCTCCCTTTGTTCACCTGTCTTGCGTGTTTTGAATCACATTTTAGGAGCTGGTGAACAATGTGTTTCTTTAGGAAACTGGAAGATGTCACCGGTGGGTTTGTGTGTGTGTGCTAAGAGATTACTCTGTTTTGCTAGTTTTGTAGAAGTGAACACGTCTTGTTTCCATAAACTGTCAGTCAACAAAACTTTAAACTGTATCGAATGGATAAAAAGATAGGCTTCAAAGTATGGATTGTATGTCAGACAAAAAATAATAATACAGGGAGACTCCAGGGGGCAAGCAATTCTCAATAAGAAATAAGTGCCTGCAGGACAAATTCCTCAGGCAGACAGAAGTAAACAGCAATTAGTAATACTCATGACACTTTTATTTTTGTCAGACAGATAATATCTTTTTTTTTTAACTATCACCCTATATAGAACACAGACTCCATGTCCAAAACCTGTTCTACCTGGATTCTTTTTAAGCAAACATTATGAATAGAAATACTCAAAAATTGGAAGCCAAAAATGGCAACCCTCGACCATAATTCCAACACTCTGGGGACCAAGATGGGAAAGTCATAAGTTCAAAACCAGCTGAGCCACACAATGGGGGAGGGCAATTCAGCGCTGAGCATACCCCAACACTACCATGTCCAAAGCCCCTGATCTCCAACATCATTCCCAGTGACGGTCTGGATTATAGGACCACAACCTCCTCAGCTTTGACAGAAAAGAAAAGGGGACTATCCCACTCTCCGATATTCTTGGGAATGTACTTTAGGAGGCTGGGGGATGGTCCAGCAGTTAAGCTCACTGGCCTTTCCAGAGGACTTGGTTCAATCCCCGGCTCACAACCATCTGTATGTAACTCCAGCCTTAGGGGACCCTACACCCTCTTCCTTTTGCTCTCTGTAGTGCAAAAATAAACATGCAAAACACCCAAACAAATACAATAATTCTTTAGTGCACTTGAGGGCTTTCTCCTGGGCATCATTTTACAATAAACTAAGCTGTAATTACTAAAGAGATGAGGGTAAGTCTGGGTTTCTGCAAAAATTTCTTGAAACTCCAGAAGAACAATGTCTCAGCAGCTCCCACTGAACCAGCTGGGATCAGCTGAGATGTTAAAAAAAAAAAATGTACAAACACCACTCATTGGGAAGAAAAAAACTTCTCCGTCTTTGATTTCTTTCAGAAAGATAAAATGAAAGGGACAGTAATACATATTTTAAGCCCAGTGAATTCACAATGGGGCTTTAGAATAAAGAGGTAAAAACCTTTGAACTAACAAAGGTCCGTCACCTACACGTCTTTTCTCACAAGCACCTTGTAAAGGAAACGGTGCTGGCCAGAGGGACCAGCTGGCTCTGCCACGCCTTCCGGAGTGAATGTCGCCTTGCAGACTCTATCAGTCCAGCCAGAACAGAGCATCAGCAACTTCTCCGGCTTCTCCTGGAATGCCCCCTTGTCACACAGCTGTTTTCAGTCCAGCACTCCGGGAAAGTGTTGGCTCACTGCTCGCAGCTGAGTGTCTCTTTGTAGCATCCCAAAGCTTGAAGTCGACCAACCCCATTAAATTGATTAAAGTGGTCCCAGGGACTACCCAGGCTTTCACGCTGGCCGGAGATGAAAGAGCAGGAAGCCTTCTTCTCGGGGAGCTACCGTGTGGGCTGGGAAGTTATTTGGATGAGGTGTTGAGTTTTGTGGATTTTTTTTTTTTTTGATGGATTGATTTTTATATTTTTCTGTAATTTTCAAAGAGGTCAACAGAGACACAAAGGCTCTTCTGCCAGACACAGAGAAGTGGCTTTTATTACAAATGATCTCTAATTACTCCTTTGTTCTAAAAAGGTAGCAGTGACAGCTACTGGAGCTTGAGAAGCCAGCAATCCATCCCGACGAGGTTTGGCCAGGACGGCAGAAAAAGGCACGGATGTGAGTAAGCCCCAGTCAGGCCCCTAGCTTGAGCAGGATGGACGTGGCCTCTGTCCAGCTGAAAATCTAAAGGGAGAAATGAGGGGGCTGCAAATCAAACACCACACTTGCAAACTGAGGATAACCGCGCAACAGAATCAAAGGAGCTTGATGGAACAGCACAGTTCCAGCATCTACCCCCTCTCTGTGTGCATATATGTGTGTGGGCGTGCACATGGGTGTATGTGTGAGGTCTACAGTCCGCCTCTAGCGCCATTGCTCAGCACCCATGCACTTCGTATTCTGAAGAATTTATCTATTGCTATTATTTTAATTATGTTTATGTGAGTGGGGGTTCGTGGGATCACTGCAGAGGTCAGAGGCATGAGAGGCCTCCAGCTGACATTACAGGCTAGCCATCTCCCCATCCCATTGTGTGTTTTCTACTGTGGGAGGAAAAGGTATTAGACGGTAGTAGCTGCGGGGTTGGACTCCCTGGGTGTTGACTGGCTTCACAAATCACAGGGCCTGGAAGAAAAGACAGTTACTCAACCTAGAAAGCTCTGCTTTCCCACCAAAAATATAAATGAGGAAGCGGGTTGAGGCTGTATGCCAGCGGAAGAACACTTGCGTAGCATACAGTGGGGCCAGGTTCAATCCCCAACCCTACAAAAGAACAATAATAATAGTTAGCCAATGAGATAGCTACATCTTTGGTTTAGAAAAAAAGACAAAGAGGAAGAGGAGGAGAAGAAGAAAGAAGGAGTCAAGAGAAAGCTTTAGCGTATACAATACCGGAAATCATACATGTAAGTCATTTTAATAATTAGCATCATTCTGTGTGAAATCTTCTCCTCAGGTCCACCAAGAAAGTTTGGAAATAACAGATGGTATTGTCTGATATGCAGTTACTCTAAAACTTCCCAGATATCCGCTATGGTTTAATTATTTCTTTCTGTGGAACTCTCAGAAACTTTCAGAGCGTTAATACCTCCATCCATAAAAAAAGAGATGTCAACAGAGTGTTTCTACCTCTGAAAATCTTCTCAGTGACACCAACACGAGTTACCGCTGTCTCAGGCCCATTCCACATGGCCACAGAAAGGACTTTTGTTTTTCTCTCCTAGACCATAGCAAGCGCTAGCTCAACCCTTCACAGTCTCCCAAGACCAAGGCTTTGGAACTACGCCAGCTCCTCCTTGCTGTTTCAGATTCCGCAGAACCCAAGGCCAAGCCCCACTGACATCTGTCCACAGATGGGCTCAGAATTTGACTATTTCACGTGTTCACTTGTTACTTGTGGTGGTTTTCTTGTAGGTTGGGCTGTGCTGTGCATACTTGACTATTCTGGCAAAAACTGTCATTTATCACTTAACGTTGCTAGAAGTTTAGATCATAATTGTATTTAATTCCTTCATGTGCATTTTACTTACAAAGTCACTGAAAAGACATTACAGTCTCTGCTCTAGGTGGTGAATATTTCTTCCTATTTACCTATAGCTTTATTTTCCTTTGTTTGTTCAGGGTTTTTGTTTTGTTTTGTTTTGTTTTGTTTGTTTTTACATTTATCTGAGCACTTGCGGGTTGGGCACATGATACAGTGTGTGTGGAACACAGAGGACAGAGAACCCGGGAATCACACTCCGGGCATCCGGCGTGGTAACCTACTGAGCCTTTCGGCCAGGCCAAGTCACTGAAGATTCAAGAAAGAAAAAATAGCATCAACTATGTGTGTTCCCTGCTCTAACTTACTCCTTCCTGCACCTCAGTACTGGGCCCTGGGAAGCCAACCAAAATTAGCTCCAGGCTTCTCTCTGAACAACAGCGACAAATAAAAGATTGTCTTCCCTGGAACGGTCTAGAGCCTAAAACAGGCTCTGCTTGCAGCAGTGTCTCAGTCTGTGCAGTTTTCCAGTCTCGAGTTCATTAAGACTTTAGGCATAAAGCTATACAAAGTGTCATCTGTAGGGGAAAAGAGTGTTGCCACTGACCCCGGCCTCTTTTCCCAGAAGAGGAAAAACTTCACAAAAGTATTGACCACGTGAGGTCCCGGCAGCTCAGTCCCTGGAAAGAACAATGTTCCAACAACACAGGACAGTAGCGATCACTCACACAGACCTGGTATTTTCTTCCCACCCCTACAAACAATATCATCTTGTCCCCTCTCTCTGTCTCTCTCTCTCTCTCTACTAACTCCTACCATTCCTCAAGACAAGATTTCCCTGAAGTGCCAGCTTAGAGAGCACCAACACTGTGAGATGTGCCTTTGGTACCTAGTTCCCGTCACTGCTGTACACATTTCCCATGGATCCCTTGACCGAGGTAGCACTTGGCTTAGTTTCATCTGGTTTGCCTAAATAAAATAGCGATAGGAAAGACTGAGTCATTACAAAGACTGCACTAGATTGAAGATCAATAGTTAACTAGGGCTCTGGCAGGAATTATTTCAAACGACCTCTCTAAAACCAAGCCAATCCCCATGAAGAGCCACTGAGCCACACCTCCATCGGGGCAATTTTCTTAGTGGCGAGAGGAGGGTTTTCTCGCAGCACTATTCTTGGCTCACTGTGTCTGTCGACATCATGAAATAGTACTTCAACACGCCAAAGCCATAGCGTTCACGCTAATTTAAGATTTATACACACCCCACTTAAAATGTATACAAATCTCATCAGCTGGGTTTGCAACCCCGGTTTCAGACGATAGAGCCCCGCCCTGAGCCCATAATGACTAGTATAATAACGCCCCCATAATTGAAGTTGAGAGCATCTTGTCTCCAGATTTTTGAAGGGCCTGGCAAAGTCACAGCGCCTCACCTCAGAGGCACGGCCTAGAATCCAGAAGTTTCTACCCGTGGCTATCAAGCCAAACCCAATGCATAGCTGAGTTTTAGTTGTTACAGGGGAGACTGGGGGCTAGGTGGGACAGGTCAGGGGCCTGGCTGGGGGCCACCCCTAGGGGCAAGTTCAACTTTCCCTCCCAGAATTCCGGTCCCCAACTCCCAGCTCTCACCAGGTGCCACTTCCTCTGCCTTTTTCCGTTGCTGCCAGGGCCGGAGCAGCTTCTAAGCTACCTAGTTCTCTGGGTTCCTTCACTCTTTCTCAAAATTCCCCTCCGAGCGCGAAGCTGCCTGCAGCTGTGTGACTGACCTCCACGCCTCAAATGGTTTTCCTTCCGTTCCCTTCCTCCTCCTCTAAGCAGCTTCGGGGTTTCCGGTTTGGTTGCCATTGGGCCTCCGTTCTGAGCATAAATTGTCCTTGGACTCCCATTCGAGTCCATTCTTGAATTCTGTCACCAATGTAATCAAGAACCCCAAGGGGGGCCTCGGTTTCCCTAGGATCGCAAGGTGCTGCACAGGGATGCCCCAAGATTTCCGGCCAACCTGGTCCTGCACCCTGGATGGCACTGTGCCCACAGAGAGGTCCTTCTTTTAGTCCGTTTACTCATTTGTTAGACCCAGCCTCGCCAGGTAGCACAGGCTGGCCTCACACGCCTGACCCCCTTGATTCCGCCTGGCAAGCGGCTGAGATCAAAGGTGTGCACCGCGGTCTGCCTTCCACTGAGGACGCAATTTTTGTTTTAGTTTGGCTCTGTTTAAATAGCTTGAAAAGAAACTGTTACCACAAAGGAAGAAAATGTTCTAAAGCTTGAAATTAATGATAATTAATTTGGATTCTGGCAGTTTCTTGAAACAACCTAACTCACTGGCAATGCATAAAAATCAAGAAATTTCAGATGCGGGTCCTGCTTCTCTACAGACAGATGATACGGGGGTGAGCGCAGCTGGCGCCCAGCCTGCGCCCCTTAGCACACACGCCCGCCCATTTGCCAAGCCAGATCTGTGTCTGCTAAAGGAACGGGATGCATTTTTCTGACAAGCGCCAACGTGCTGTGCAGTGCATCGCTGACCCCCGCCCAAGCCGGGCACACGAGCAGCGGTGACCTGGACATTTCAGGCCAAGCTGGTGTGCGTGATGTCACTGCGTTCGCCACCTCGCCCTCCACCACCACCCCCAACTCCCCCCCACTGCCCCCATTGCCCTTTGCTGCCTTCTCTGCGTTATGAGACCCGAATATTTTCTCTGTAGACAGCTGAAGGAGGGGGTGGTGTGGGCATCAAAACGGAATGATGCTTCTAGTTTACTCGCCAAGGTATGTACGGTTTAACTCAATTCACAGAAGTTGGTCCTCCTGAGACCAACTCAGACTCACAGCGATTACATGTCACCATCAGATGGGCCTGGGCAGCCATCTCGCCGAGAAAGCCACAGGAATTATCTGTGTATCTGTAAAATGAGATCATCATTCCCGTCCTTTAGGTTTGAGGTATAGATTAAACTAGATGCGTGCAGGACAGTGCTCGTTGTGCCCACGCATAATTTCTTGTGTAGTCCCAAAATAGTTACGAGTTTCTCTGACTCTGACGCAGAAATTTGGTCAATTATTCCTGGACTTCTCAGCATTTGTTCTAATTTCTTAGAATAAAAGTGGCATGAAGGCAGCACTAGCCTTGTCTTTTGTTTCTGCTCAGCAGTGCCGCATAGTAGGGACTGTAAACAATAGAATAATGAATGAATAAAATTGCTTTCTAGACTTCTCTAAGAACATGGAAAAGAGAAGAAAATGCCTTTTTTTTTTTTTTTAAATCTGATGCAGGGGTCTTTTTTTTCCCACATGAACCAGGGAATCTGTGCCAGGGACTGTGGGAAGACACAGATTAACAGTGAAAGCGAGATGGGGGCTTTACCTTAGGTTGACATGGATGTCCCGGGCAATTAAGCTGCAGAATATCATAATGAATTGGATCCAAAAGCAGGGAGGGCCAACACACCCTCGTCACCAGGGAGACACATTAAAAATCTGTGAAGAGGAAAGTTGGCTGAGGACATGTGTCTGGAGCCCTGGTACAGAAGAGCTGTGAACTCACTTTTCAAGTGGCCCCTGGGAGTAGCAAATAACGGGGAGACTTATCTAAAGGCAGAAACTTCTGGAAGCTAGAGATGACTTGCAGAAAGTCAATTAAAGAATGGATTAATAACTCAGTGGTCCTCCAACACTGTCTCCAAAGAGAGAAAGAGGAGAAAGAGGATGTAAATGTCGGAGGGAACCTGGCCAGGAGGCATTTGGCAGCTGGGGAGAAGACAGGATAAGGTGATGGCGGACCATGATCAGAGCACACTGTGTATGTTTATATAACGTATAAGCAAAGTTTTCATTCTTACAAAATGGCAAAAAAAAAAAAAAGATTTTAAAAATCATAATTAAACGCCTACTGTATCCTACCCGCCTGAGCCTTCCTGATGCTTTCTCAATGAGGAAAACGAAAGTGAGAAAGTCAGCTCAGTGCTTAACAAGAAATTACGTTTCTGATTGCTTAGTGTGCCTCCTGGTAGCCACCTTGGATTCTGTAAAGGGGTAAGGATGGGTTTTTTGGGGGGCGGGGACTCTTCAGTCTGCTCGTCCTCCCAGTGAACGCCGTCTGAAGTATTCAGGGCTGGTACGGTGTGCCCTGGCGATGGGCGCCTCTCGTTTTCATATTAGGACAA
This sequence comes from Meriones unguiculatus, assembly GCF_030254825.1. NCBI lineage: Eukaryota > Metazoa > Chordata > Mammalia > Rodentia > Muridae > Meriones > Meriones unguiculatus. Next base: position 177,218,467 of record NC_083351.1, read on the forward strand.
CCGGGAGATGCCACGCACCCTCTTTCTGTGTAATGTAGCATGGTGCCATGCTCGCTGAGGCGTGCAACCAGAATGTGTCAGTTTGGAGATGAAAATGACTCCCCATCTCCAGCAAGACATTTTACACAAAATCTGTAACTATTTCCAATGTACGGCCTGCTTATACACCCAAGGGAAGAGCTTCATGCTGCAACAAATACCTTATCACTCAAGGTCTGCTTGGATGTACCCCTTTTTAAAGGATAATGATTTTTTTTTCAGCGGTTGGAAATCTAGGGAATTTGTGATCATGTATTCCCTGAGGTGGAGAGCTCAGCCCCTTCACTCTAATCACATGAATACTATACTGTTGGAAAAAAAAAAAAAAACAAAAACAAAAAACAAAAAACAACACGCACCCAGTTCCACGAGTTTCATAAATCAAATCTTTGTTTTGAGGGAAAAGAGGCTTCGCTTGCTGCCGTCCGCTGCTGCTCTTGCCGGAGTGGGCGCCTGGAAAGGGCCAGGTGGTGTTTATGCGGATGACTGAGCACGTTGCAATGTGTTCTTCCTTTTGGATAAAACATTAGTGTATCAGATGTGACAAATCGGATGTTCATCTTCCGCACTTCTGCATTATTTTACATTGAGAATTAGATGGTGTGCTAGCTTAGCTCTTTGCTTCTGTTTGTTTTTTTTTCTTTTCTGGAAACTAAGTTTATAAATAAAGTTCTCCCTACACTCTGCATAATCACAGTCTCACAGAATAGCTAACTGGCTAGGCAACATGATAATTATAGCTATGCCTGTCTTGCATTGTATGAGAGAAAAAAAAAAAAAAGCCATTGTTCTGGGATAACCAAAGCACACCATTCATGTGCTGTAACAGCTACTTAACATACTATCCTTTGCTATGCTCTGGGTGTTGAGGGAAAGCTCGGGTTCCCTGAACACACCTTCAGATGCAGCCACTGAGGCCCCAGTGTCCAAGCAGGAAATCTGGGTTCATCAAGCTCTGAAATGCAGGGCTCAAAGAAAATTTTTCTTTCTTCTAACTCAAAGGCATGTCTTGTATAAGTGAAAATGTTATAAATCGAACTTTACAAGAACTTAAAATCATGACCTTTTCCCACAGTCGGACAGTGGAGGAGACGTAAGGCCAGGAAAGGAGTGTAAGGGTTCTGGTGTGAGAGTTTGGAGGGTAGACACGTGAGCAATGGCGATGGTTGCTCACCCCCCCGGGGGCCAGTTAGACCAAGGGCATAAGAGGAAGGTGCGGAGTACTCGAGCAAGGAGGAAGGGAGCAATCCAGCCCTTTGAGAAGGAGGAGACTTACGGGGTGGCTGATCTTGGTTGTCGGCTTCATTGGATCTGGAAACGGCTGAAGGGGGGAGGGTGTGGCACGGGAACCCCTGGGAAGGATGTTCCTTGACCCACATATTTAAAGTGGGAAGACCCAGTCTAAATGTGGATAGCACCTTCTGGCTGCAGCCCAGACAGAAAGACAGACAGACAGAAGCGCTCCTGCTGGCTGCCTGTTTGCCTTCCATCTGACTGCTAAGTTCCTCGACTCCACTGCTGTCACTGCTGATCCCCTCATTGATACCAGGTCCCAGCTTCAGGCTCCCAGACGGGACCAAAGACCTCACCAGGAATCCTTCAGAACCGGATTGAAGCTGCTGAGACATCAGACTTTGAGTTCTTGTCAGCTGTTGTGGAGAATCTAACTGTGTAAGCCAGGCCAGTAAACCCCGTTTTAACATACATTTTCATTCTCTTCGCTCTGTTCCTCTAGAGAAGTCTAAATAATACACATTATTGCTAAACGTGGCCACTCATTATTTAACAAGTGTGCTGTGTGACAAAGCTTCCCTTGAGGAGACCCAGCACACACTGGGAACCCACAACAGATTTAAGGACGGACGCCACCCATGCTGGCTTGAATAGGAACAGCCCCACAGGCCCATATGTCTGAATGCTTAAGGGAGCGGCGTTCGGAGGTGTGGCCTTGTCCTTGTTGAAGTAGGCATTGCCTTGTTGGAGGAAGTGTGTCATTGGGGACGGGCTTTGAGATTTTAGATGCTTAAGCCAGGCCCACAGGCTCTCTGTTCCTGCTGTCTGCCAATCCAGATGTAGAACTCTGCTCCTTCTCCAGCACCATGTCTGCTTGTTTGCTGGCATGCTTCCCAACAGGTCGACAAAGGAGTAAGCCTCTGAACCTATAAGCCAGCTCCAATTCCTTTTTTATCTTTATAAGGTCTGCCGTGATCATGGTGTCTCTTCACAGCAATAGAAACCCTAACTTGGATGCCACCAAAGTCCAGCCTGGTAAACCAATGAGTTTTATTCCTTGCAGGAATATTGTTGACAGGTTACTTGCAGGAGCAGAAATGACTCAAAGGCAACTGCATCTCTAAGGCCCACACCAGCATAAGTAAGAGCTCACAGCCTGAAAGCAGCTCAACAGGTTGGTGAGGGTCCTTACAGATGGCTCTGTTGCTTTAAACTTCTTCCAGACTGCTGGTGTGGTGTGAGCTCTCTGCAGCCTGGCTTGTCTGAGGATGACTCCTTACTGCTTCCTGTGGGAGGGAGGGCCCAGTGAGTCTGTTCAGTTTCAGGGACTTCCTGAAGCTATTTTGAATGGTTGGCCTTCCTGCTTAAAGATGCCCAGTCAGTAAAGCACTGTGGCGCAAGCATGTCCAGAAACCAGGTAAAGAGCCAGACGCAAGCCTGGTATCCCCATCTCTGTGAAGGCAGAGCAGAGAAACACTGAAGATTGCCAGCCAGAACAGTGAAGTCAGTAGCACTGAGGGAGACACTGCAGAGGTGGCCGATGTTAACCTCTGGATTTTGCAGGTACTGTCACATGCATGTGCTCACCCACACAGATGCACACATAAGAAGAGGAGGAGAAATCATTCTGACCACAGGACCCATGCTAGTGTCTTCAGGGTCTTCATCAGGCCCTCACGACACCCTTCCTGAGCTTCTTAAATGCATTTTTAATCTCTTTTGAAATTGCACCCTGCGTACCACCTCGGCAGCTTTTCTCATGGAATGTTGCTGTGCTAGTTCTTGGTTTGGGGGTCTTCATGATGTACGTCTGAGCGTCTGAGTTGGGTGGGTTACAGTGGGTTTGGGTAGGATAGCTGTCTCATCTTCGCTGCGTGGATGTTTGGATCTCTGTTAGTGTCACCCCAACATGTCAGGTTTCGGGCCAAGTGAATGAGGCTCTGGCTGAGTTGGCGTCCCTCAGTGCTGACGTGACTCAGAAGCAGCCTTGGCTACAGCGAGGCCCAGCTCTGGACACAGGAGCAAACCTTCTGAGAGTTAGCAGGTCCTTGTTGAAGACCCTCAGGAGTCTGTACAAGGCACACGTCACCCTACAGGTGGGTGGCAGGGGCTAGAGTGGCCAAGGGAAGGGGCAGTTGCCTGGGAGAGGTATGCTGAGAGCCTTGTGGGCCTCAGGTGGCAGGGCTGCTTGTGGCTGGGACGGGGCCAGAGCTCGTGTTCATGATGACCGTGCTCTATACTACAAGGTGAAAAGTTACAAGGTCAGGGAGGAGACAGGGAAAGACGAAGCCGCAGTGTTCTAGCTCTCTCTCCTTATCTCCAACCCAGCACAGAGACACCCCGAAGCCCTGTTCCCCTTTCTCCGCAGGGAGATCACACAGAGCCGCTGAGGCTAAGGGTCGGGCCTGCTGTCTGCCTTCCAGCACAGCAAGGAAAGGAAGGCAGGCTGGGTTAGACTAGACGTATGTGACCCTCAGTTTTCAGACTTGTCACTTGGGCCCTTCTTCCCCACGTCATTCTACCAGTAGCTACAGGGTGACAGTCATCTGTGTGACACGCTGTAGTTTGTGCTTGGTCACAGTTTAAGTTACAAAGTTTGTAAAAGAATTCATAAACAAACCAGGCACGGCGGCCCACGCCCTTAATCCCACCGCTGAAGAGGCAGAAGCAGGCAGATCTCTCTGAGTCGAGACCAGCCTGGTCTACAAAGTGAGTTTCAGCACAGCCAGGCCTGTTACACAGAGAGACTCTCTCTCTCTCAAAAACAAAGCAAAACAAACAACAACTCGTAAAAAAAAAAAAAAGACACAATCTGCCAAGCGTCAGGCAGCTGGTAAGGCCAAGGGCTAGGCCCCTGCTCTTCCCATCCCGCCATTGCCCCAAACAGCAGCACCAACCAGGGGCCAATGCTCAGCGCAAAAGCCTGTGGGGAACATTTCATATCGGAACTGTAACAGCAGGCAAGGTCTGTGCAATTCTGCTCAGATTGCACAAGTCTGCTGTGAGCAGGGCGCTGGGCATGCCGTCCACCTTTCTGGAACACGGAAGAAGACGGAGCCGAGGTGTGGCCAAGCTCCCGTGAGGGCAGCACGTCTCACTCCTCCAGGGCTCTCGGCAGCTTGTTCAGCATCCTGGGGTTGTCTGGGTTCAGGGTGGGAGCCCGGAGCGTGGCCTCTCTGTCCCTCTCACCCCAGTATTGGGGTGCCCTAAGGGGATATCAATTGCCATGAGGCTCCTTAAGTGTTCCCAGGGCACGCTTAAGGGGCATCCATGGCCTTCTGATCAGTTGGCTGACAAAGCAGTGTGGGTGCCAGATGGTGGGGAGCAGAGGCAGAATTGAGTGAAGCCGTGTTTCTGACGACATGAAGGACCCCGAACCCCTGACCCTTGGGAGGAGCAAAGCAATTGGCAAAGCTTTCTTCAGGTCCAAGCACAATGCTGACGGATGGTTGACCAGTGCGTGCCAAAGCGCGTCATTGCAGCTTCCTCCTCCACATCATCGCAGCCTGAAACTGCCCTCCTGCAAAGACCTCCGACTCGGCCAGCTGCTCCTCCGCCCTGTTTTGTGTCACTGCATTGTGGAAGCATCAGAGTGATCGGGGCACCCCTGACCCTAGCGTCAATGTATCTGCTTGTCCGTCTTTTCTCCGTTCTCTCATCCCAGCAGGCAGGATTCCAGGACCAAGGCGTGCAGGTTACAGAGCTGGACATCGGGATAAAGCTCTCTGGGAATCACCACGATAGAAAACGGATACAGAACTTAGAGAAACGGTGGCACTGGCTTCATGCTGCACCAAGTTTTTGTAAAAGTTTTAACCATATGGAACTGCGAGGGCTGGAGAGACGGCTCAGTTAGAGCACTGGCTGCTCTTCTAAAGGACACAGGTTCAATTCCCAGTGCCCACATGTCAGCTCACACCCATCTGTAACTCCAGTTTCAAAGGATCCAACACACTCACACAGACACACATGCAATCGAAACACCAAAGCACATGAAATAAAACACTTTAAAAAATCAAACTGCTGATTATGTCAGTTTGTTTCTTCAGGCTAGTCTATGAGTGTAATCAATCATTTAATGAAACACGCACCCTCTGGGCTTGGCAAGATGGTAGGCTGAGTTATTATGGGCCCTCTCCCTCTCCCAAGACACACAATTACTATAAGTTAATGCCAAATCAATGGACAAGAATCCAATGCCGGAAATGTTCAAGAAAGAAAGAAACTGACAGGTCACCTTCAAGCCAGGTGTGATACCTTGTGATTCACCTGGGCACGCATGGAATCGCGAGGACCAGCACAGCAGGGCACGGGGTTTCTCCACCATAGACAGCAGGGTTGCAAGGTGCCCATTCTCTGAAAACCAATAATAACACTATAGAGTTTTAAAAAAAAAATGACACCAACGTTGGAACCAGGCCCAGGGAAACCAAAAAGCAAGAAGAGGAAATGACAAAAAGATGATCAATATCAGCAATAAAGAGGGGGAGTTACAGTAAAAGTTTCAGACAATAAAAGGATCTGAGGAAATACTACAAAAAAGTTCATTGCGTATGCATTTGAGGGATGAAATGAGGGAATTCTTGAGCATGCTTTTAAGAGGTAAAATCCGTTAAACAGTAAAACACTGCAAGCTTTCCAGTAAAACAAACTCCACAATCAGGGTGCTCCTTCATTGAGAATGACAGACATGCAGACAACTCATTTTTTATCGTTCTCACCCTCTTCTGCCTCTGCAGTCCCTCCCATCATATCTGTCCAATGTCATGTCCATTCTCACGACCCGCTCTCCTCACTGCCCGCTGTCCTCACTGCCCTCTGTCCTCACTGCCCCTGTCCTCACTGCCCTCTGTCCTCACTGCCCACTCAGTCCATTCTGCTGTCCGTGTGCCCATGGGTGCAGGACATCAGCAAGCATAGGCAACGGCCCTGAGCAGAACTGACTCCCCCTCGCTACCCTGCAGCCTTCAGTTGTCAAAGCTCCTGGATTTTGACTGGCTCTACCTTGTGCAGATCTGGTGCAGACAACCAAAGCTGCTATTGCACTCATGTGGGCTAATAAAATAATAAAGACTAACCACTGACCAATGTAAGAAGCCAGTCTGACCAAAACACAATGGGCATTTTTAGATCTATAATCATAAGGGACTTTGGTCAGTAGTGAACATTCACAAATCAAACTTTGCTACATTTGCACTAATACAATGCAAGTCAGTAGGATTTGTCTTAGAAAAGTTTTCCAATGAGAAAAACAGTCAGTGCCGCCTACAATATTACAAACCAAAGATGCAGAAAAAAAAAATCAACGTCCATTTGTGATTTTTTTAAATGAAAGCAAGAAACCTCTCAGCAAAATAAAACTAAAAGGAGCTTTCCCTAGTGTGATCAAAGGTCCATAAACGTCATCCAGGCTCTACGGCACGTGTCTTCCTCAGCCCAAGGAGGAAGATGTGACAAAAGAGACTGGAAATTTGAGACCAGCCTAACCAGACATGATGAGTCCTTGCCTCAAAAAACTAAGGATATATTAAAGAACTAAATTTAGGAACTCATATTACCCAGCATCAAGCTGTAGTTCATGCTCGAACAATCGAGACCCTGGTGAGAGATGAACGACTAGACACAGGGAATGTCCAGGAATGTTCAGGAATGTTCAGGAACGGGGCATCATAAATCAGTTGATCAATTTTTGACAAATGTGCAAAATCAATTTAGCATAGAAAGGATGGCCTTTGTGAGCACACGGATGGGCAATGACTGAGTCTTCAGACCTTCAGCCTCCACCTAAGACTATGTTAGCCCCCAAATTCATCAACTTCCTTCATGTAAAATCCAGAAGAAGCACAGGAAAAACTCCTTATGCCTTTTGGTTAAAGACTTTGTAAACAGTCTTTAACAATTTATGTTAAGAGTTCATCAAACTGGGCTTTACCATAACTAAAATACAGTGTTCCGTGACAGGAATCTGAAGGAAAGACAGGAGACACATTATAGACTAGGAAAAGGCATTAGTTTCTAAATCACTTAAGTGGCAAAATAATTATCCAAAAATATGCAAAAAAAAAAAACAACTTGAAAACATCAGCAAAAACAAATCAATTCTGTGATTTTTTTTCCTTGTGTTACTTGGAAACCTAATTCTTTTAATGTAAACAGTATCAGAATAGGGACTTTGTTATTTGTCATTGTTTAGCATCACCAACCACTTCACAGCTGGGTGTGGTACCACACAAGGATAATCTCAGCTCTTGAAAGTCATCGAGACAGGAGGATCAGAAGTTCAAGGTTATCCTTAGTTACACAAAGGTTTAAAGGCCACACACACACACACACACACACACACACACACACACCAACAGGCACTTCACCAAAGAAGAATATGTCAGTCCTAAATGAACACACACAAACTAGCATTGAACATTTTGGAAACAAATTAGAGTCACAGGGAGGTGACACCACGCAGCTTTTTCACGGCTTCTGGGGAGACACGAGCATAAGGCCTGCCAGGGACACTGAATCTGAGGCCAGCCTGGACACCTCAGCAAGACCCATCTGCAGATAAAATGAAACAAAGCAGAACCGGGGTAAGGAAACTGGCTAGAGGGCTCGGTGGGTAGAGACACTTGCAGGAAGCCGCCTAACAAGCGGAGTTTCACCTCAGCCCTCACCAGGTGAGGACAGAGCTAAGTGCTTCCCAGGACAAAACAAGAAGGAACAACATAAGCCTTAGGGCCTGAAGAGATGGCTCAGCAGTTAAGAGTGCTTACTGCTCTTACAGGGGTTCCCAGCCCCGCAGGGTAGCCCCAAACGGTCCATACTCCAGTTCTGGGAGATCTGACAGCATCTTCTAAAGGCATCAGGCACACAGGAGACATACATGCATAAAATAATAAATAAAATAATAAATCTAAAACGTTGACGTAACTAAAATATTAAAAAGGAGGTTGGGGCATAGCTCTATGGCAGTGACTGCTTCGTCTGTGTGACACCCTAGGTTCAACTCCCAGTGTGAAGCAAGAAAAAGAAAAGCTACAAACAATGTGGAGTGATGACCACGGAGCATTGGCCCTCTGTTGTGTGTTGTTGGTGGAAGTGCAGTGCGTCTGGGGAGACAGCACAGCCCAGAAAGTCCTTGCTGCACAGGCATGACTGGAGGTCACGGTCAGCAGCCACATGAAAAGCCAGTCAGGGGTCTGGGGAGGGGCTGTAACCTCAGTGCTGGGGAGGTGGACCCGGATCCTCCAAGCCCCAAGCCCTCTGACCAGCCTTCCAGTCAAATTGGCGCTTTTTTTTCCTATTTCTTTTCTCCTTCTTCTTCTTCTCCTCCTCCTCCTCTTCCTCTTCCTCCTCCTCCTTCTTCATCTTCTTCTTCTCTTTTGAGACAGGGTCTCTCTATGCAGCCCTTGTTGTCCTGGAACTGGACATGTCGAGCAGCTTGGCCTCACAGAGATCTGCCTGCTTCTGCCTCCTGAGTGCTGGAATCAAAGTCATGAATCGCCACACCATTTCTTATAAAAGGAAGCCTATGCTTTATAAGGATACAGCAGGACAGTGTCCAGCTGTCCTGTGTCTAGGTATTCATCCTGGAGAAAATAAAAAAAAAAAATACATGCATAGAAAAATCTATACACAAACATTTATAAAGTCTTGATTTTAAGCAAGGGACTTGCAGAAGAAAGCTGTCCTCCCCAAGCCTGCTTCCTAGAGAAAGCTATATCCAGTGACTGGCCCAGGGGATCCAAAATCTTGGTCTCTGCTTGAAAATACACAGTTTGATACGTTGTTAGCACAATGTCAGGCTAAATCGTGTGTGTAGCTGGAGCACCACTGCACTTTCCAGGCCCAGGCCCACTGGCCTCACCCTGCTTCTGGATCCCGGGCCTGGCTGTGGACAGCAGCACCCCGCCTACTGAGCGCCTCTTCTCCCTGACTCTGAAGAGGGCGCATGCTCACTCACAAGAGCTGATTCAGTTCATGAGCCTCCAGACCAGAGGGTCCTGAAACAGCCGAACAGAAAAATTGTCAAAGATAGAACTGTGCCCACAAAGCTTGCGCTTCTGGCAAGGAGGCAGAGTAAGGGGCAGATTAGCCAAACTGCTGAGCTTTCAGGACATATTAGACATCAAAATGCACAGAAGAGACCCCCAAAATTTCTTTTTAAAACTTTTTGTTTAGTTCTTATTTTTTTTATGCTTTCCCACTGAGAATAAGGTACAAAGCCAAGAAGTCTACTCAGAGAAAGAACATTAATGCTCATGAGAAAGGGAACTGAAGAGCTAGTTAATGGACAAAAGATTGAAACATGGCTGGAGAGATGGCTTAAGGGCTAAGGGAACTGGTTGCTCTTCCAGAGGACCCGGGGTTCAATTCCCAGAACCCACATACCAGCTCACAACTATCTGTAACTCCAGCTCCAGGGGATCCAGCACCCCCACATAGACATACATGCAGGCAAAACACCAATGCACGTAAAACTAAAATAAGTATATTTCTAAAAGAGAAAAATACTTTTTAAAAAAAGATTGAAACACATTAGTGGGGCTTTTTTTTTTTTTCTGGAGTGTGACTTAAACTGTAGCAGCCTGAGGGAAAGAGGAAAAGTCCTGAACAATAGCTAAGACTACAGAAAAGACTTGGGCTATCAAAGAGGGATGGCTCCGCAGAGGCTGTTTCAACGGCTGCCGTCTGCTTCCTGGGACTGGGCTAGCTCAGTGATGGCTCCCAAGTTTAATGTTCACATCACCAGATGAGGCCTGGATTAAACAACAACAACAAAAACCATTTGGGTCTGCTAAAACCAGTTAAATGACTGTAATACAAGGCATCCCCTGCCTAGATCTGTGTGTATCACTGGAAAAACAAAACAAAACACAAACTCACCTTTGCTTTCAGCGTGCTTCTTTTCCTATACACAAAATAAGTCTAAATAAAAATACGATTTTTAAATGACAGGTTGATTCCTATCGTTCGGTTACATACTGATAACTGCTCAAGGCTTGAGGAAAATAGGAGAAAGCAAAGATGGAATGGGGTGATTCCAGTCAGGGATGGCCAGGAGGACGGGGCAGAGACATGAGGAGCCCTGGGGTCAGCTGGCCAGCCAGCCTTCCCAGATTCCCGAATTCAGGCCAAGAGAAATCTTGTCTCAAAACAAGGTGATGGGCCTGGCTGAGAGCACTCGCTGCCCTTGCACACTCTCTGCCCTTGCATGCTCTCTGTCCTTGCTCACTCTCTGGGTTCAGTTCCCAGCAACCTCAGCAGGACACTCAGACCATCTGTAACTCCGCTTCTGAGGACGGTGACGCCCTCCTGGCCCCTGTGGCCATTGCATTGTACATGGTGCACAAACACACACACAAACACAAGCAGGCACACACTCATTCACAGAAATAGAAACCGTGCCTGGGGCTGGCCTCTTCCGTCAGAGCTCACCTACACAGCACTGCACACACCTACACACAAGTGCATGGCCACACAGAAGCAGCTAAGGTTTTCGAGCCTGATAAGCTTCCATGGAGTAAGTAAACAGGCGAATTAACTGAGAGTGGGTGTGAGTTCAGCTTGAGGTGGGATGGAGGAGAGCGAACTATGAACTATGAAAAGTCTGAGGTCTCTCTGGTTTTTATTTTCGAGACAGGGTTTCTCTGTGTAGCCCTGACTGTCCTGGACTCGTTTTGTAGACCAGGCTGGCCTTGAACTCACAGACATCCACCTGCCTCTGCCTCCCTGAGTGCTGGGATGAAAGATGTGTGCCACCGTACCAGACACAAAAGTCCTAATGACCATGAGCAGAGCGAGCCATGGTGGCGTCACTGTGCTTCCGCTGCTCAGACCCTCCACGCAGAAGGGCCCGGGTGAACTCACTCACACCTGCAAAAGGTTTGCATCACCGCAGAGGAACCCTGAGCTCCACACAGCCCTTTGTGAAGGGCACCAGCAGACTGCGCTGAACGATGCAAGGCACAGTTTGATTCCACTGCACAGCGAACTAGCCCCCTCTTGAAAAGGTAGACCAGAACAGGACAGTTGGTGTCCTGAGAAGATACTTCAGAATACAAGAGCAGGGTCTCCCAAAAAGTGGCAGAGAGCATGGGCGTGTGGGAAAATAAGAATTGGGACACAGGGGAGCATAATGGAAACAAAAGGTGAGGCGCAGTATAGCTTTTCTACAGGAAGGGCAGTAAAAGCAGGCTTTGCCTGAAGGTCTGGAGACTGGAAACGGGACTGGAAGGACAGAGGCAGAAGAGAAAGGCGAGGCAAAGCAGTCTGTATCCCTCCGGGGCGGCTGCGCAACCACGCTGCCCCCCAAGGGCGGTGCTTTGAAACAGCGTGTTAGGCCGCCATGTTTCCCAATCCAGGAGCAGCTTACCGGAGCTGTCCTGGCTCAGGGTCTTCCAGGAGGATGTGGTCTAGTTATCAGCGGCTACTGTCAGCCCACTGCTGGCCTAGAACCGGGCACCTTCAGGCTGCTCCTGCAGTCTCACACCAGGGATGGAACTAGCGTTGGGAGTTGGCAAGCCTCACAAAGACCTCTTCTCTGTCATGGGGTGTGGTCCCCATGACGTGCAAGCTGGCTTCCCCCAGAGCAGAGCCTGTGATACAACAAAAAAGCCCGAGGGAGATTGAGCTCCCTTCGTGCACAATGCCTTCAAACGCAACAAGTCGGTAGTCCCTGGTCACTCCGAGGAGAATTAAACTCCACAAAGAGTTAAACCAGGAAGGCTTTCTGGAAGTACCTTCAAATCCGGAAAATCTTCAGAGCTTGTGTGAAGCTGGCCACAAAGGTGTCAGCAATGAGTAGCAAGCGACGCCATGTTTGCAAGGCAGGATGGAGGGAGGAAAAGAACACAGTCAAATTGAAATTTTCTGTTATGTTTTGTTAGAATGTATCTTCATGCTATTGCTGACCTAATTATCCTATCACCAAGACCAAGAGGGGAATCCGTCAAGAGAGGCAGAGCAAGCATTCAGAAGAGTGGAAGGAGTGAACAATGGGTGTCCCAGAAGCCGAAGAAAGGACATTTTCAGAAGAGTGGAAGAAGGGTGAAAATGTCAAATGCTGCAGAGAGGAGTCCACAGGATACAGAAACTGGGTCTATTTCCCGTGGAGATGGCAAACCAGTCGTTTTAGAAGTCAGTGTTTTGGCTGTAGGGGGGCAGGGAATCCCAGTTAACAAGAAGTCCCTGCCAGCACACACCTGCCAGGCTGACCCTCCAGAGCGGAGGCAGAAGGACAATGAGTCATCACGTCCAATGTAGCCTTGATGCGCAGGTGCCAAGACTATTCAACCTTCACCGGCAGCTTCATTTTCGTAACAAGTAGCATTATTTTCAAGAAGAGTAAATAAGTGCCAAGGATCTTAAATACTTCTTCCCATCTAATCTACATTATAACCTAATGAGGAACCTTTACAGAGACATAATTTTACTGTCTTCAATGCTGGCACTCCCTGTTCCCATATGTTCCAGGCCTTTGAGGTTTTCGTATCTTTGGGTCATGAATCTCTACTGCCTGCTTTGGCCCCCAGAAGCCAAATGAAGAAAGTGCCATAAAGTGTGTTATTCTCTTCCAGGGTACGATAACCCTAACAACTCCATGCCAGCTTCCTAGCTAAGGAAGTGCACACTCCATGTTTCCTGAAAGAATATTTAACCAGAACCTCGGCTGTCTGTAGCTCTGGAATGCCATCCTTACAGCACTCTGACCATTGTTTCCTGTGGTAACTTGTTGGCCTACTGAGCAGCAGGTTCTGGGCCAGAAAGCAGCGGTCACGTTCTTCTCTCCAGCTGCAGCTGGACACCACAGGCATTTGTTAGTAAACGACAGGCTCCTCATCCTCACAGACAGGACAATGAGCAGAGTGGGCCTGTGCCCTCTCCATGGTGGTCCCCATCCTGGTCCCGCCTGGAATGCCATGATTGCCAGTGTGACTCCTCATCATTTCAGTACCCTCGGGACTAGTTTGTACACTGGAGGAAAGGACGGACACAAAACCAGAAGTATGTGATGGTGTTTCAGAGACAGCAAATGAGCAAATGCCCCAAAACAGACTGATGGCACCACAAGAACCTTACTATGAAAAATTATTATAAACTATATTGTCTCCGTTACACAAGCTTCGGGATTCCTCGTCCCTGTGATATTGATGGGAACAGTCACACCATATCCCTTCTCACTCACAGCTCAAACTCTCAGACATGGTGCACAAGCCGCTAACAAAACAATCTCTCTCTCTCTCTCTCTCTCTCTCTCTCTCTGTCTCTCTGTCTGTCTGTCTTTGTCTGTCTTCTGCCTCTCTGTCTGTCTCTCTCTGTGTGTCTGCCTCTCTCTCCCTCTCTCTGAACTGCTCATATGGAAAACAAGATTCAGAGTTATCAATCCTCCTGCAAGACATTCAGGTCTAGGCATGTCTAACTATGGTTTCTGCTAACTGGCCGCCGCCTGGTTTTTTCACACCTTTCTTTGCACTAAATGGTTAGCATGATCACTCCACCAGAAGCTGTCAGTGAGGCGTCTTCATTTAAAACTCACAATAAGACATGTAGAAATGCAATTGAAACTTATAATATTTTTTTCCTTCCGTGCATTTCAGTAAACTCCCAAAGATAGATGCCACCCATGTGCCCTTTGTACAATTCCACACATATAAATACCTGTTAAGATCACTGAAAAGATTTTGTTCCATTTGCCATATGTAACCAGCACATTTCCGTTTTGGACAACTCTTTAGATTTTTGGTATTTTTGGTATTTTAGATTGCTCATCTAACTTGGCAAAAGCTGTTTGCTGAAGAAAACTTTGGGATGGGGGGAGGAGAAAAACAGGCAGCTTCGCTAATAAATAGTTCTCAGAAATGCCAGCTCCCAGTTTGCTGCTTGTGCGCAGTGGGCCAGTTGGAACTTGCATGGCGATCCAATTTGCCACAGCTTTTGTTTGTGGTCTTTGTTGAGCTGCTGTGCAGGCGTGGTGGGGGCCTCTCTGGAGGGTCCCCTGGGCCCATCAGTGGGCTTTTGTTTCCTGCTGGTCAAAATATCAGGTGGCTTCAAGAGTCTAATTATCAATGAAAAATTAAATTCAATACAGAATGTAGCCACAAGCACCCTCGCTCACCCTACCTGTGCCCTCAGCACCCCACACGTGTGATGGAGACAGCAAGAAAAAGACACAGACCCGGGGAAGCAAACAGAGGAATCAATTTTTACTTACTCGCCTTCCTCTTTCTTAGTGGAAGAACACTGTAATTGCCATGGATGGTCTAGAAATTAGCAAACAGTAGAGGTTTCCTCTAAGAATAGTTAGGCCAGCAACGCATCAGGCAAAACCCTGGCCACAGTGTCCATCTAGACCCAAAAGACACAGGAATAAAAGAACCTTCCTGGGGCAACAATTCCAGTCTGCTCCGTAACATAAACATCCCCTTTTCTAGTGCAGGGAACGTGTTCTCGCTGCTTGTGGCTGTGTCTTGTCTCTGCTGAATTTCATCCAGGCGGTAGAGACAGCATGAGGCCGGAAACGCTAAAAGCTGGCACTTAATTCAGACTCTCAGAGGAAATACAGGTTCGCTGCTTCATGTTCTAAGCCACAAAATAGAATTTGATGCTGTCTCAGCATTGCGGCCCTGAGCACTGAAGCTAGTTTCTATATGTGTTCTCTGTCAACCCTTGTCCTCTAAAAAAAAAGTGTCTCATTAATAAACAATTAGTAAATGACTCATTTACGGCCTGTCCTATGAGATGGCCACCCCTCAAAAAATATTAAAGGGAAAAAAATTCAGAAAACTTCCAGATATGTTTTCGCCAAATGTTAGGATGGGCTCTTAAAGATGTATTTATTTGCAGGGGAAAGCGCCATACCATTGCATACATGTGAGCGTTGCTATGAAAGTCCATTCTCTCGTCTGCCCTGTGAGTCCCAGGATGGCACTCAGGGTTGAAGCGAGCACCCTTACCTGCTCACCCTTCTCCCCAGCCCTGATGCTGGCTTTAAATCTCCTCACAAGTCACACAGTTGACTAACGAAGTTTAACACACTCTTCTAAAAGGGGGAGATCAACATTGGTTGTCAGCCTTGGGTTAAAGAGCTACGCAGCTCAGTTTTCCCTGTGGGTGGGAGCTGTGGAAAGTCCGGAGCAGGAACTGCAGAGATAGCTCAGCAGTTATGAGCCCTCATTGCTCTTCCGGAGGACCTGAGTTCAGATCCCAGCACCAGCGCGGTGGCTTACAACTCTCTGTTACTGCAGTGCCAGGAGACCTGCCATTGTCTGGTCCCTGCCAGCACCAGGCATGCACGCGGCACATACATACACATACAGTAAAAAGATTTATGCTCATAAAATAAAATACAGAGAAACTTGAGCTGAGTGTAGCAGTGCCCGCCTTTAATCCCAACACTTGGGAGGCAGAAGCAGGAGGATCTGTCAGATTGAAGCTAGCCTGGTCTATGTAGAGAGTTCCAGGACAGCCAGGCTATGTAGGGAGACCCTGTCTTTCAAACAACAACAAATAAGTAAGTAAATAAACAAATAAATAAACAAACCCTCTTGGACATATGTTAGATAATAGATTAGACTAGAAATCCCTCCAGTTCAGGAAAGCAGGAACACAGTGTGCTTGGTCCTGTTTTAAAAAATCACGAAGACTCAATAACCAAACTTTAAATTATCCCAAGGCACCCAGAAAACTCAACAGGGAAATATAACAATTAAAGAAAAAAAAAAAAGCAGGTCATTTTATAAGAGTGTTTATGTTTGTTTTTTTTAAATTTTAAATAAAATTTTCTATCTTTTCAGATACAGGCACCCAAAAGCATAAACTGATTTTATTCGTGAAATTTTGAAACTAAAAACAGGATATAGGAACACATTATTAAAACTACTCTTCATAATGTTATTTTGACAATTTTGTATTATGCAGCTAAATTTTAAGCACTCTTTGGACATGGTGCGGTTAGGAGAAAGCACCCGGGGTCCCTCCGGCCTTTCAGCCTCGTGTAAATGTCACAGATTTTGTAGTGTGCCCGGTGGCATTAAAGGCAGAGATGGCACACAGTGGTCATTCCTCACCAACAGGTCAAAAGTCAACCTGCAACTGGTAAAAATGATGTAACTCAAACAATAATGTACATTTGACAAAAATTTTTTTCAGTTTGTTTCAGTCCTATAACAACCACAGTGGACAAATGACGGCTTCTCTGCTGAAACTGAATTAGCTGAGCACAAACGGTTTTTTATCTTAGCTATCACCCAATAAAACAGTCTACACTGCTGTTGGCAGGAGCTGGACGGAGCGGGGCATCATGGGCTGCAGCCCTGCACACACAGCTATGCCGTCGAAACACATGCTCGTAAAATGAGAGAAGCAAAACGTGGGCCAGTCACAGAGGCGCACACCTTTGGTCTCAGCGCTCGGGAGGCAGAGGCAGGTGGATCTCTGCGAGTCTGGGGCCAGCCTGGTCTTCCTAGTGAGTTCTAGGACAGCAGGGGCTGCAGAGGGAGACCCTGACTCAAAAAAAAAAAAAAAAAAAAAAAAGCAAAGTGTCATATGGTTCACAGGGAGGTCTTTGTATCTTTGTGTTTTACCTAAATTAAAAATGAGCAGCTGGGCATGGTGGCACACACCAGTAATCCCAGCACTCAGGGGCGGCGTCTCTGAGTTCAAGGCCAGCCTGGTCTACAAAGTGAGTCCAGGACAGCCAAAGCTACACAGAGAAACCCTGTCTAAAACAAAACAACAACAACAACAAAAATCAAACACTACACACTTGTGCATGTATGCACAGAAGCATGCACACACACGCACACATGCACAGTAGGGAACATTAAAATTTTACCAACAGGTCTTTTTCAAGTGAAATGCAAGTTGGAGATAAACATGTTATGCAAATGCCTCTCAGGCTCTCTGCTCTTCTGAACACCCAGAACCTTCTGGAAATGGAGCTGGACACGCCTCTTAAGACTGCACCCTGCATTTTACGCCATGAATTATTAAAAGACTTAATGCACAGTGCAGGAGAAGGAAAGCAGGCAAATTACAGAATAACTTAACGTTGCAAAGAAACAAAGTAAAGTGCAGGACATTAAACAGTTGGTTCTGACGTGGAGTGCCCGGAGCTAAAGCAATTAAAGCCGCAGACTCTTGCTGGCTGACATGATGCATACGTAAATTTGTCATTCACTGACGAAGGTTTCCTCCAGTCACGGTGGGCGCTCGCAGTGCAACAATCCACACAGCACAAACTGTTTCAGTGAGGCCCTACAACGCAATACCCACCTGTCACTTCAGGATTTGATCGTTATCCATAGTCAATTTCCGTTTAATCAGAGTCCTCCGTGGAAATGGCCTTAAGATGGATGATTCGTTTTTAACATATTGTGAAGATGCCTGTCTCGCTCGTTCTTACAGGTAAAATAGCATTTTTAACAGGCCCTATGGCTGCAAAGGAAAATGCAAAAGTTCAAACTCGTCATTATGTTCCACTTGGTTACAGGTCTTTTAGGCCCCTCAAAAGGCCTACCTTTGCTTCTTGTGTCTCTCCTCTAGAAACAGTCTATCGGTGCCATGTTGGATCCAGCCAGTGACCTGATTTATCCCAGCTTAGAGTGGCATTCTCCCACAGGAGGTGGGAGGAGGGAAAACCCAGGACTCTCCCACCGCACTGTTGCTATGGAGAAGACACCTGCTGAGATGTAAAGTCACAAAATATTTGGGTGGTTGAGAAACCGGCGAGGCCCTCCCTCCTCTGCCAACTCCGAAAGGCTCTCTTTGCCAGAACTCCAGGGTTATTCGCCGGTGCCAAGAAGTGGTGGACAGAACCTGAGCCACAGCGAGCTGTGAGGAGACAAGACGCTCTTTAATATTCGCCCATCAAAGCGCCTCAGTTATCCTGTCAGATTAGACGAACCAGCAGCCAACTAGAAGCCATGAGTGTTTCAAAAATATGGAACATGACTTCATAATAGAATAAATAATCTAAGGCTTGATGGATGCTAATTTCTGTATCTAAGATTATAGCAGTGAGGTTAACTTTCCCAGGGCATCACTGTCTCTGTCCGCCTCTCACTCCTACCCTGGCTCTCATTTTGTTTGTTTTGTTTTTGTTTTGTCTGTAGGGGCTGGGTTCTGGCTTGTAAGGCCTCACAGGTCCATGACTCTAATTTTCCCTGCAAAGACGACGAGTTCAGTTTTCTCATCTGCTTCAGAAAAGATGGGCTTAGTTTGAGAGCAAGTCACCACTATTCACAGGATGTGTGTGGTAAACAGAAGCTGAGCAGGAGGGTCCTGACCCTCCAAATGCTGTACATAAGCTCTGCGTGGATGACCAGGTCCAGTCACCCTATGTAAAACCGAGTAGACGTAAAGTTCTATCTGTGGGCACCAACAGTGGAAAAAAAAAATCTTCCCCAATAGCCTGCACGATGAGAATACTATCTCTGGGAGGTTGTAGAACATTTGTTCAGCATCTCTGCAAGGCACCATGGGAATTTTTAAATGTGTGTTATAGAAGAAAAGCAGACGAGCAATCTAATATAGCATATAGAAAAGCATACAAGTTCCAAACAGAGGTTGAACAGGTGAGGGATGAGAAAGCAGGAGTGAGAGGAAACAAGGAAAGGGAAGCAGCCACGGGCGGGAAGTGGGTGGATGAGGCCTTCATTTGCTCGAGCACCACCTGGTGTGTTTATGCTGTCTGTCTGCCTGCCTGCCTGCCTGCCCACTACCTACACTTGCTTACTGCCCACAATTGACAGCTTCACGATGGCATTGTAAATGTGTGCCCTGCTGATACTGAGGAAGTGTGTTCGTGTGGACACGCCGGATCTACTTCATTCCTGAAGCTAGGATAGGTTAGGACGAGGCAGAGAGTGTTAAAGAGTATGCTCCAGCGAGACCATACCTAACTGAGAATGGTTGTGTGTTTCCATGTTTCAAACACAGTGAGTCCGAGCCAGGCTTGGTGTGAACAGGTCCGGGGTAGTCTAAGGAAGAACTAAGACAATTCTGAAACTACCTCGGCATTTGGACTAATCATTACCTTTGATCTTTTCTGCTCTGGAAGTTTAAAACTATTCTAATGCCCTTTCCCCTCAGCCTCAGTGTAGCAGGGGCTGAGATGTGGCTTCTTTGCTACGAGCATGCAGAGTCTGTGTATCTGTGACGCACAATATTAATCCCATTTGTACTATAAAAAGTATAAGCCACTTGCGCCTCCTCCCCTGTGGGTTAGGAACCACGAGGGTGCTCTAGAGAGAGTCGCTGTCTCTAAAACTCCTTTGTTTTCACTTTCCCCCTCAACTATCTTGATGCCTAAGCTACTTAGGAAATTTGAAGCCCCCCTATGAAATATCTTAATACAGTTTTTCAAAACACTCTCGACACTTTCCGAATCTACAAATCGTGTAGTATAAAACATGATTCATCAGATGAAATTATATTAACTCTACTTTATCCCCTGGAAGACAAGTCTGCTTATCACAGCCAAAGCCCATTGGTGAGTGGCGAAACTAGCCAATTAATAGGTTTTAACCATGAGACAGAACTTGTTAGGGAAAAATGAAAATGTGTTATCATCACATGCTTAGACTCTACGTGTGTGTTTGGGATGTGATTCATTAATAACGTATTTCAGCTGCTCTGTTTTCTAATTCTTCCCATCTTCACGTCTTTTCAACAAAATAATAGCACATGAATAAGGTCTGACAAGATGCTGCACATTTTCCTCTGCTGGCGTGCGTCCATTCTCCGAGAGTCTTCAAGCGCGGGTGTTGTAAGATGCAGAGTCTGGACGTGCGAGGTCGATGTGAGAGAGCAGCTGTCGTCCTCTGCTGTGCACATTATGGAGTCCAGCTAACAATGCGTTAAGCCACCCAGAGCTGCGGTGCCGGGAGCGTCTTCAAAAGGTGGCTGCTAAATATAGCCTCACTTTAAAAGTTGTTTTTATTAGCAGTGTCTTCCAACAAGCTTGTTCAATTGGACCATTAACCATGGAGTCTTGACGCTTCTGTTTACTCTTTGAATTATACCTATTAAATTACTAACAACTTCTTCCCCCAGTTGTCATTAGCCTGCTAGAAATATCCTTACTAAGCTGGTGGTCTTGCTCTTTCTCTTCTAGGTCTGCACAGCTGCCTGAATTTACTCCCCAATGCAATTTAGACTACAGTATCCCATGAAAAACGGAGGCGGGCCCTTGACACCTGCCCGCTCTCTGCTCAGGAGGAGCGGGTTTAGAAAGTATGGAACTCGGGAGAAGGTGATTCCATGAACGCCTCTCCATGCTACACATCCATAACAACACCAGCGTTAAACAAATCACATCATATCAGACCTGCGGACAGGAGAGAGGCTGGCGGCGATCGGAAGAAAACCGATGTCACAGTGCTGGTGAGGTTCTGTCAGCTGCTGCTCTTACCCCGAAATCCACTACGTAAAACCAACCGACAGGGTCCGTTTTCAAAAATTTCACTCCGCATCCCCACGAGCAAGGTGAGAAATGCACATGCACCCCTAGGGTTTTCTCTTTACTTTATTTTTATTTCACGTGCGTTGGTGTTTGGTCAGGTCCCCTAGAAGTGGAGTCACAGACAGGTGTGAGCCACCACGTGGGTGCTGGGAACTGAACACGTGTCCTCCGGAAGAGCAGCCAGGGCCCTTAACCTCGGAGCCACCTCTCCAGCCCCTGTACTCCTAGAATTGGCAACTAAAATTCAGTGTCCAGTCATACATGGTCCCTCCCACCAAGGACTGCCCGTCACCTCATCAACATCATCTGCACACGTCAGTTCTCATTCACCTGTGACTTCGTGTCCCATCACATGAGCTTTTTGAGGGTCAACCTTTGCCGAGAGTAACTCGGGAACAAAGAGTCATGCACGTGCAACACACTCACAGACATGACACAGTGCAGGCACTTTTAGGTACCAAAGCACTAGTTAGGCTCCAAAGGGCGTATAGAATAATGCTATTGACACAAGTCTGGAATGAGAAACCAGCATGTGAGCAGGAGAGAGGAAGAAGGTGTTTTATTTTGACTGCGCAGTCAGTGCTTAGTCGTGCTGTTTCCTGGCCAGACCGTAAGGAAGGCGTCTCATCTTGCAAAAGATGCCGTTAAGCACTTTCGACACGAGGACTGATGGCTTTCGTCCTAGAATGAGAAAGAGAGGAATCTTCAAGGGTAAAAGTATCCGCCAGAAAGAAATCCATGATGCAAGTACCGTCTTCATGGAATGCAGAAAACCTCCTGAGGAGAAAGACCCAAAGCTTTCCAATGTGGATGCTGAGGTGCAGAGCCTTCCCACGAGCCTGGGCAGCAGTTACCAGGTCAGGGTTTGAAAGCCTACAAGTTAAGAGCACTGAATCCAGTACTCACACAATGTCAGGGTCAGACTCTCGTGTGCACCCTTTTTCATACAGCTGTGACGAGGCCAGTCCTAGTGGAGCAGAAGCCGGTCACGGCCCTGGATGCTGGGAACGCGAAGTAAGCGGAGAGAGATCCCTAACGTTACCAACGTTCCCAAGCAGCACTGCCAAAGCCTTCACGTGAGCAGCGTGAGAAGGGCATCTTTCCTGAAACTGCCGTGGCAAACAGGAAGTTAAAATAGCCGGCAGAGTCTGTTCCTGCAGAAGCGGCCTTTCTCATGGCACCCCATAGGAGTGTCCATAGAAAAACCTTGAAAGAAAGGCCAACACTCACTCTGCTGTTAAGCCCCTCCACATGAAAACGCCCCTAGTGAAAGATAGCACTGTCAACCAAAAACAAAAACAAAAAGAAAGAAAAAGAAAAAGAAGCGATCTGTTTCCACATTCCACCTAAATAACTGTAAGTGACACTATGCTTTTGGTCGATGAGGAACGGCATAGCTGTGGAAGTCTTTCTGTCTGCTGTGCAAAGTAAGGCAAAGGAAGGAAAGAGAACAGGCAGAAAATATGGTGCCCCGGGAAAGGACCATTTCTTTAGGCCAATGGTCCCTATATGTGTAAGGACTGACCTGAAGACCGCTCGCTGTCTGACTCTGTAGATATTCTAAACCAATAAACACACATTTTCATCCTGGTGTAACTCTAAAACAATATGGAAAATGCAAATAAATTCAAATACTCTTTCTTGGAAAAGAAAATGTTAGATTTTCCATTAAAAAAACTAAACATTCACTACTTGTATCTCGAGCACAAAGCCAACACAAGGAAAGAGCTCGTGAATACTATATACCACATAAAATCATTCCAGAGTTAATATGATCCCCGACCTCCACAAAATGAGCTCTACACAGATCACAAATGGTGCTGTCCGAAAAGACGCGTGTGTGGGCAAGAGCAGGCTGTGGGGGAGACGGAGCATCCGGGTCATTCTTGACATCGTAGTACCAAGTCTCCTAAGCCAGTGTCTTCCTGTTCTTTCCATTTGGGGAAACAATGGACCATTTTTATTACAGGCTCACAACAAGGTAGTTTAAAGATGCGTGCTCTGTACCGTAGGCTGGAAAGCGAGATCTGATCTTCCAAATGCCCCTAACAATGCCAGCAGCTGCAGCCACTCTGGGCTTTTACTGTTTGGTTCCAGTCGCCACAGACAGAGAGGAACTGATTATTTCAAAATCATCCAACAAAATTTCAAATCCAAATTCCATGAAGAAATGAGGCCCAAGCGTTGTAGCATTTTTTTTTTTTTAACATCTAAAAAGCTGTAGGAGTTTCTGGCCATTGAAGCCCTCTCTGTCCATCAGGGCCTTGTGTGATGTTTATATAAGATAATAAGGGTGGCGCAGACACATGGATCAGTGCAGACTTGTCTGTACGGAGGAGAAACGCTTCCGCTTGCATATGGATATTCGTGAAAATCAGGGGAAAGAGGCAAAACTGAATAAATATTTAATATTTCAGCACCTGTCGTATAGGTTTCCGTATGTGTGCGCGTTACTAATATTGACTAGAGCGTCACTGCCGCTCTAACCAACTTCATTAAAGAATAAAAGAAAAGTAATAAGTCATTTCACACTCTGTCTGACCACTATACAATAATAGCAAGATTTCCTGCAAGGGGACAACATTATGGCCATCTGCAATCACAGTCTCTTTGCAAAAATCTCAATTCACACTTCACATACAGCTAACCCCGTTACAGCCCTTCCTAAGCCCATCCGCGCTGCAGCTGCGCGTCTTCACAGCCCGGCGTCTGAGGACTCATCATGTTGCCACCTCGGCGCCACTGCGGGTCAAGGCAGAGAATCCAACCAAGAATAATTAGAGGGCGCCCAGATGTTTAGTTTACTTCTCCCGAGCCTTTTCTTTAACGTACGCGATCTGCCCGTGTGTCGCCGCTCTTCCGTGGTTTAAGGTATCAATGTGATTATTTTACAGGGATGAGACCTGAACAATACATCTCGGACTTTTTTTTTTTTTTACAAGTGTAGTTCTTTGTAGTTGAAATTTGAACAAGAGGCGTGATAATGAGTAGGTTGAGGGAAGGAAAGGTGTTATCTCATTAAGGTAATTACCAAGACATCCCCACCATTATAGCGGTTTGAAAATGTGGCAATTAAAGTACCCTACATGGGCTCCTGGAGACACGGAACACGACAGCTCTCCTGGAACTTCTGCCGCGCCGCTAATGTGTGTCACGCAACGAGAGGCTGAACCACCGCCGTCTCGTTCCTTTATCCGGCCCCCGCCGCACACTCACGTTTCTTTGTAGGTTACAGCTCTTTACTTTTTCCTCCTTAACCCAGGTTTGGTCCTTATCAACCGTGTCGGGTAAAAAGTCCTGGCTGACACAGCATCTCCTCGCCCGTTGGAAACTCAGAAAGCACACATGCACATGCGAACACACGTGTGCACTCATGCACATGCACACTCACACGTACACCCACGCACATATGTACATTCATGCACACACACTCATCTACACAATACACACATGTACAGACACACGAGAAGGCACGATGCTGAGATGCTCCTTTGTCCCTTTTCCTCTCTGTGGACACCTGCTCTGCCATCAGATTGAAGAGCAATGTTACGAAGGTTTGAAATGTGTGTTTGTCAAAACGGTCTGCGGGGTTTTCACTCCCTCCCTCCTGTACCCCAGCTGGCTCGGGCTCCCCATTCAAGCTCAATTCAGTCCTCCCTGAGACCCCAGTTATTCTCCTCCCTCTGGAGCTGCTCTCCTTCACTGGTCCTCTTCCTCTGCTCTAGCCAAGACCAATAAAGAGGAGGAAGACCTGCTGAGACATGAACGCCAGACTCACACTGCTTTCAGGGCTGGTGAGACAGAGCCGTGCTGGAGCGCCTGTCAGCAATGCTTGAGGTCTGGGTTCGAGTCCCACTGCCATTTAAAAACCGAACCCTTGTTTTTATGTTCACTAAACTACTATTTATCACAAATTAAAAAAAAATTTCAGCCAGGTGGTAGTGGTGCACTCCTTCAATCCCAGCACTCGGGAGGCAGAGGCAGAGGCAGGTCCGTGAGTTCAAAGCCAGCCTGGTCTATACAGGGAGTCCAGGACAGCCAGGGCTACACAGCGAAACCTTGTCTCAAACAAGCAAACACACAAACAAATAAGCAATCGGGGACAGGGAGAGGGTTCAGTCCCTAACCCGCAGAGAGAAGAGACAATCAACCAACTCCATAAATTAAACTCTGATCTCTGAGTGTGTGCTGTGACATCTGTGTGTCACACACAGCAGATCAGATCAGATTGATTAGATCAGATCAGATTGACTAGATCAGATTGATTAGACAGACAGATGATAGGTGGATAGATGATTGATAGTGATGGGTGGATGGACGGACAGACAGACAGAGGGACAGATTAGCTTTTTTAAATGCCCCGCAATAACGTTGGAGGTAAAGCTTGGTGGTGTAAGCACCTGCTTAGCATGTGCAAAGCCCCAGGCTGGACCCGAATACATGTCCATCAGCGGGAGAATGGGTGACACCATTCATGGGAAGAATGTTATGGATCAGACACCATACAAACAGAGAGTTTTAAAGGATGTGGAGAAGTGCCTGAATATGGGAAAACCCAAAGGTTTAAATATGCACAACTGTAGAAAATGCACAGTAAACAAAACCGGAAATAATAAGCTAAATGCTGGGAGTGGCTTTCTCAAGTATCACTGCCCTCTTTTTCCAAGAATTTTCCACAGCAGGCATGCATTGCTTTCACCATTTCCTCTGTGGTAGGTAGGTGGAGGCCTTATCTTAGCCTCTTGGTCATCTGTAATCCTATAGTTTGTTATTTCCTTTCTCTTTCTCTCTCTCTCTCTCTGTCTACTCTTGGAGGTCAGGGTGGAGGAGAAACCAGGGTTAAGAGGAGGAAACTCTTAACTCTTAAGGAGATACGTTGTGGGAAGACCTGAGGCTCCAGTTGGTCTCCAACCCGAGAACTTGAGGCTCTTCCCAGTTCCGAGTTTGGGTCAAGATGAGTTCTGATTACAGCCATCTGCCGGATGTTCTTCTGCCAAATTTCCAAGCGGAACCAAGCGACAGCCACGAACCTTAAGGGATGACCCATGCCTGTAGAACATCTTGCCAAGAGCTCCCTCCCCCGAGCTGCGGTGCAGGAAGGGGGGGGGTCGTGTTTTTCATAGTTGCTTTTTCAAGACCTTAATCCAAAAACTAATAATAAGCAATAAACTTTTACTCTAGGCTCTCTCTCATATCCCTCTAGAGGGATGGTTAGCCGGGCCACCTTTGCTCTCATGAAGACACCCCACACATCTGCAACAGCAAAGTTAAAATCGAGACAAAAACCAAGCAGGGAGATGGAGACCAAGAGGCTTTCCTCTGCCCGGCGAAGGGGCTGGCCGGGGCCCCCAGAGCCGCCTCCAGTCCCAGGACTGCAGGCAGCCCTCTCTGCCTGCGCGGGTGAGGTGGGAAGGCCATTCCAACCCAGTTAGCGTCTTCGTGGGTGCTCTTTGGGTATGTGGAAATAACTGCGCCTTTCGCCGGGGCTGATGAGACCCCAGAGAAGGCAGATGGCATGATGGCATCCTCTGGGCCCTGAAGGGAGCAAGGATTTTAAACAAAATAGAGAACGGAAGAGAGAGGGAAGCGGGAGAACAAAGTCTGGGCCTCCTTCGAGCACCAAGGTAGCCTCTCGCCGGGGACTCAAACGAACGGAAGCCAAAAGCCCGGAATCTGCGACTGGCACCAGCGGGCGCGGCGGCTGCGCTCTGATTGGACGAGGCAGAGGTGGGCGGGGCGAGCGCCGCCACCGCACGGGCGGGCCCAGGCGGGCACCGGCGGGGACCAGAACCCGCCTTTCGGTGTCCAGCCCTGACGGAGACCCAGGGATTCGTGGGGGCGTCTCCAGCGCGGACTGCCAGAAATTCCAAAGGCAGAGAGAAGGCGGAAGTGCTCGGCTGCGTGCGTCGGTCCGTGTCGTCGTGCGTGGTTTCGGTCCAGTGATCACCTCGCGGCGAGGAGAGACGCGACACTCGCTTTAACCGCACGTGTGACGCCGCGGGCGCGCTCACGCGAGGCGGGCGAGGACACCGATGCCCCTTTTAAAACCCTAACTTAATGGCACAGAGTGGCAAGCGTCTACTGACGAACGATTCGTGTGAAAAACAGGACAGATGCTAAAGCAGCGCGTTACAGTGAGCGTGGTCCTGAATCGCCGACCCCGGGACTCGAACCTCCTGCCTTAGCTTGCGGGAGGCCAGTGCTAGTTCAAGAAGTTTAGAAATGGGCTTAGTGGTTTCACCGAACGTTCTATCAGGGCAGTTTTTAATCGAATGAAACCCGTTAGCAAGTCCGTTTAAAACGAGGTGGGCCCAGGCCCGGTCCGCTCTGGGTGAGGGGCCTGCTCCCGCGGAGACTGTCCAAGGCTTGGCGCCTCCGCGGGCCGTGGGAGCACAGCCTTTGCTCGCTCCGGGCAGCCGTGCTCACCACAGCCTGCCTTCCGCCAGGGCACCCAGCCTCGCGGCTCGAGGGCACGCTCCGTGGCTCCCGAGGAAGCACGCCCTCCGCCTCCCTGCACACGCGGCCTAACCCTGCCTCCAGCCCCCCCCCCGGGCCCCCAAGGTGCCTGAGCCCACAACCGTGGGCAATCCCCACTGCTCAGCCCCCGGACGGGTCCTCGTTCCCGGCCCGGCTGCGGGGAGGACGGAGAGCCAGGGGCGGACGGCGTGACCTCCGAGCACCGGAGGAAGCTTTAGCCTCCCCGCGCCCCCAGCCCTCGGGGAGCGAAGCCCGAGGTGGGTCCCCGAGCGAGCGAGCGAGCGAGCGGAGCGCTGCCGAGCTGGCTGTGTCCTCCCCGCGGGGGTGGAGAGCGGCTCCCCATCCCCGCCGCAGCCCGGAGGGACGGAGACGCTGCTGCAGGCCGTCCCGAGGACCGTCCTCCCCGGACGCGCCGCCCCGACGGGGGTCACCCACGCCGGGCGCACACCCGCCCTGGGGGCAGGCCGGCACAGAGGCCTCCTCGCCGCGGGGACCTGGGGGCGCCAGCGCCCGCTGCGTCCTGCGGGGACGGGGGTGGGGGCGCCAGGCCCTCGCCTCCCACGGACAGCGCGGGGGAGGGGGGACAGCGCGGAGGGACAGGGCCCCGTTCCTCGCAAACCAGGTCCAACCTCGCACTCGCCACCCCGGTTTTTTTTTTTTTTTTTTCCTCTCCGGGGCTCCCACGCCATCAGCTGTGGCTGACGAGAGCGTCGGGGGGCCGCGAAGAGCCCCGGGCACCCCACGCGTGAAGGGAGAGGCTCTGCAGACCCCCAGCCCTCCGGGGGGGCGACCCTCTGAGCCTCTCCCCCGCAGCGCGTGTTCCTGGCTCGCGAGCGGCCGAGGCCACGCGCGACCGAGGCAGGGAGAGCCGCCGAGGCAGCTTCCACGGGAGGCGCGGCGGCAGCGGTTAAGAACCGATTGAGTGGGCGGGGTGGGGGGAAGAGCTGATGGGGCAGAGCGCCGCTAACCCCCAGATCTTGGGGGGTTGGATTACTTTATTGATCTGAAGGTTGCGCTCTTTGGAATGTGACCCTGTTTGGACTTAGAGTTAATCAGGAAACGCGGCCGGGGAGGGCTCTTTGTACTCAGCCCGGGACCTCCCCCGCGAGCCGCACTCCCCACACCCCACCCCACCTCACCCCATCCTATCCCACCCCCCACCCTATCTCCCCCACCCCGCTCCCACCCCCTGCCGTAGCCCCGGCCCTGCCGGGTGCCGCTTGCCCGGCCTCCCGCTCCACTGCCCGACTTGGGAGCTGTCTGTGGTGCTAGGAGAGAGGAAGAGACGCCGTGAGGGGGGACAGACAAGAGAGAGGCAGAGAAGAGGGAGCAGAACGGCAGCCAGCAAAGCTCAACAGGGACAGAGGCCTTCACATCTCAGCTAGGAGGAAGCGAGGGAAAGGTCTCTTCTGAGTTTTCCCATCTCCTTAAGATAGTGGGGCTTGGTTTCCCAACCAGAAAGGCCAGTGACAGCTCCCTTTCTCGGACAGCCCCGGAGCACACCCACTCACCATCACCCATGACAGTACCCTACTCCCACTCAGTCAGGAGCCTGTGGTCTCCTGGAGGCGAGGTGGCGAGGTGCTGGGCACTGGGCCCCCACTCAAAAAGAAAAGACACAGTGGTACCGAGGACTGTAAGCCCTCCCCCCCCCCCAAAGAAAGCAGGACTGAACAAAGACTGAGAGAATGAAGGCTCCTGGAGAAGTCCCACCAGGGTCCAGCAGGTCATCCCTGGAGAAGGGACCCTCTCACCCACGTGCCCACAGCTCAGGTTGCAGGGCGGGATGGGGCAGCTATCCCCAACAAACATCCAAAGCTACAGAGGAAGGGCCAGTTTTACCTGCCCCTGACCTCCCTGTGAGTGGTGAGGGCAGGCCTTGCTGACTTCAAGCCCTGCCTGGCTTTTTCTTCCAGGGTTTCCTTTGTAACCTCGTGGTTTAAGGAGGCGCTGGAGTTTCCCTAGCCCTGGGGAGGGCTTTCCCCAACATTTTTAGAAAGTTAAAGACTTAACAAACCAAAGTACTTCCAAGCTGCCTTGTTTAAGGGGTAGGAGTTCACCAAACTCCCCTGCTAGGTGGCCCAGGGGAAGGCAAATTGGGGGTGGGAGGCCTGGGCGGACTTTGTTAAAGGGTAAGCTGGTTTTACAGCAACACAGGAAATTGGCTGTCTAGTTTGCCACCGTACAGGCTTTCCTTCCAAAGGAGGGGGAGCAAAAATAAATTGATACAGGTTAGTAAATATGTTTGCTGGGGCTGGAGCCAAGCAGAAAGTGTTACTTTGCAGTGTTTGGAAAACAGCTTGTTTGGGCTGCAAAGCCTGGCCGCTGGCCAGAAAGTTTAACTCCTTTCTTAACAAGCAGATACTGTTTATACTGTGTTGCCAGGGTCCCGGGCTGATCCCAAGGCCAGAAAGCCTTGGGGATGAACCTTTGTGGGGTTTAAAGCCTGTCTCTGAAACAAGTCCGTTTTCCTGTGCTCGGATGGAAGCAAAGAATGCCATCAGGAGTTTCTGTTTGTCTAGACTTTACTTAATCAGTCCAGAGACCAGGCATAGTTTGCCCTTCAGAGAGGCGGGACAGTGAAGAAAGACGGGGAGTGCAGCCCCAGCGACAGCCCCTCGGGGAAGTCCTTAACCAGCCATGTCTCCTGTGAGTTCACTTTGACCTGCTCCTCCATCCTTACATCCTTACGCATTAGCCATCTCCCAAACGTAATTGGGCAGGCGTGGAAGCACAAAGGGACCCCTTGTAAAGGAATGAACTAGTTTGTACTTGACTTTCAAGCAGTAGTTTGGCGGCTTTGAATCTTAGGGCACATGCAGCCATGTTGAAGAAGAGAAAGAGAAAGAAGAACTTAGCACCCAGCTCTCTTCCAGGCAGAATTCTTCTTGCAACAGCCAGTCTCCTGTCTGTACAGAACAACGAGTAACCGAAACCAAAACAAGTGCAGGAAAGGATGGACATTCTCAACTAACAGGACTATACAGAAAGGTGGACAACTACAATCAGGTGGACAACTACAATCAGCACTGACCGCAGGTGGAGTCCGCATCAGGCTGGACAGGCTGCCTCCCCAGTGAGGAATGCTGGCCACTGGCCAAGGCCTGGCCTGGGTGTGCAGATTTGCTCAAACACCCTCCAACTCAACAGCTCTTTACGTGGATTCATTCCACGCAGGAACCCTTCATGTCCTGGCTCCCCCGCTTTGGTCCAGCGTGAGCAAAAGCTTTGCGCCCTCACACCTCAGCCTGGGAAAATCGTCAGGAACTATTGAAACTTGATTTTAAAAAAAATACAACCAAAGCTAAGGTGGAAAAGGGGAATCTGCTGAGTCCCCAGGCAAGACGGAGTGACGTCCCATTTCCCGCCAAGCCCAGCTGTCTGAGTTTGTCCCAGCTCAGCAGGCAAAAAAATAGAAGGGCCAGCCCAGATTCTTGTTAGAATCCTGAAAGGGCCTTTTTGATTCAGCTGATGAGCTCCATGGAAATCTGCAAGCCACTCCCTAATTAGCCGGGGCCAGCTCCAGGCGCCTGAGGCAACCTCCTCCCTGCACTCTCCTCCAGCCTTCCGTCTTCGGCTGAAATTCCCACATCACTACATTTAAAAAAAAAAAAAAAAAACCAGAGTTGAAAGCACCAGGCAAAGTTAGAGCCAGGTCTGGAGGTGGAGTAGCTGGTTCCCCGGCCTCTTTGTCAGAGCAGTGGGATGGGACTGAGGCTAGAGGTGCCTCCCTGCTCACACAGGCTCGGTTTTCCCTGCTGCTGGCGAAGGGACCAGCCAGGGACCACTCTGAGGTGGGGCCCAGCCTGACCTCCGCCCTACAGATTTTTTTAAAGCAATCCTTGGTGCTGGTAAAGGGACAGCCAGGCCCTGTCTCCCGTGCATTCTGTGTGTGTGTCTGTCTGTCTGTCTTTCTCTGTCTCTGTCTCTCTCACACACACATGTACACACACAACACGCTTTCTCTGCACGCTGGGCAGGGTCTCTGACTTTGGGTGCCAGCCCTTCCAGAAACACAGATAAAAGGCTTGGCAAGCCTGCCTCGGCTAGAGTTTGAGGCCGTGTTCCCGCTCGGTGGATCCAAGCACATCTCATTAGGTGAGGGGCTGGAAGGTCGCCTTTGGGGACTAAGAAGGCAAGGATCAAAGCGGCGACAAGGGTTTGTTAGCAGGGCACCCGGCGTCCCCCGGGGCGCCCTAATTGCCCGGCCCGCAGCCTCCCGCTCGCAGGCTGTCCAGCAGCGCGGGCGACCAGCCGCGGGCGGCCGAACAGCTGCGAGGCCGGCTAGTGTCCGCCTGCCGCCGGCCCCTGCTGGCTTCGCTGGCCAGCGCCCGGACCCTCGGAGCCCCAGAAAGAGCGCTAACAGCAGGACAAGTCAGCTGCCCACTTAGCTAGCACTAGCTGAGTACTCGTTCCTTAAACCGTTCTTTTAAAAAGACATCACACACCACGTCTCCAGAGCTCGGAAGAGGCGGGCGCCGGCCGGAGCCGCCTTCCTGCCAGCCAGCCTGGAGTCTGGCCGGATTTTGTGCCCCACTACTGAAGGGAGATTTTACGCGCCCAAGCGTTCCGTAAACGGTGAGTGCTATTTTAAGTAAAAATCAGCTCCCTGGGATTTCATCGCTTGTTAAAAAAAGATAAACTTTATTTTTGTAATTTTCAATCACAAAAAAATCTATACTTTTGTCTAAGCATTTATTTTACTGAATCAAAAAGACATGAAAAGAAGAATCATGTTCTTACTGACGTATATAAGTGACTCTCTCTTGGGCAACATATAATAAATATGATATATCGCTTATCACTCAGTCTTTCAAATGTACATTTTTTTTCATATTATGTAGCATGCCACTTTTCCAAAAGAAAAAAAGCTCATGAGAAATCAGTGCAAAGTTCTCCGTCACGCTCCGCTGCTCCGAGGCAGACCGGATGTCCAGGCGGACCTTCTGCTGGGGGTGAACTTCGGGCTGTCGGTCCAGCATCCCTTCTTTGCCAGAAGGTTCCTCTCCACCCCGCCCGTCTCTCGCCCCTCTCGGCCCTCCCCCGCCCTCCCCTCCGCTCATCCCTAAAGTCGGTTTGTGAGAGTTGGTTTTGTGGATGTTTTCGACTTACTGGTTACGCTTTCAGTGGCGTCAGTATTTTGGCCAGTCTCACTGGTGGGGGGCTTTGCAGCCGTGCCTCTGAGGCGGGCAGATGAAGCGCAGGGGGCTCGCTGGTCCTGGGGGACCCCAGGACTCCCCTTTCGTCCTCGGCCTCCGTGGCTGCTGGCCGGGTGCGGGGCGGCCCGGGCGCCGTCCCCCTTCCTCACCGGGGGTGCGGGGTGCCGGGGAGGGGGTTGGACAGAGGGTTGAGGGCCGGCTGCCCCCCGGGCCCCAGGCCGTGGATGAGCACGCGGGGCACGAGCGGCCGCTGCAGCTGCGGGTGCGGGGCCGGCGGAGTCCGGTACATGCTGCTGTACATGGCCGCGGCCGCCGCCGCCGCCGCGCTGTCCATGCCGCCCAGCAGGCTGGGGTGGTAGAAGTAGGGCGACGGGAGCATCCTCTGCAGCGCGGAGTAGTTCCCGGCCTCGGCCAGCAGCTCCAGGCCCACCGCCGTCTGCCGCTTCCACTTGGTTCTGCAAGAGAGCGGGCGGGCGCGGGTGGGCGCAGGCGGGCGGGCGCGGGAGCACGGCCCGGGAGTCCCGAAGGCGCGTCTCCGGCCCCGCCTCGCCCAGGCGCTCTCCGGAGGGCCCAGACCCAAAACCCGCTTCTTCAAACTACCCGGGCCTCTCTCCTCTGCTCGGGTGCCCGCCCCACGGTTTAAATACATCCTGCAACTTTGCGGAGGCCGAAGGAGTCCCCATCACTCCACCAGCTGTCTTCCCTCGGCCCCCCAAGTCTCCCCCAGCGTGCTCTGACCAGCCATCTGAACTGTTGGCTCTCCGCCCCTCCCCCACCCCATCGCACCCAAGGAAACCAAAACCAGAGACAAAGGGCGGTTGAGACCCGAGGTTTGGACTCTGCAAGGCTGTGGGGACAATTCTTCCTCATGTCTGAGCGAGCACCTCAGGCTTAGGGCAGCAGGGCGACAAGGTTTAAAAAATGGAGTTCGTTTTGAGAGTGAGCTCTCCCTAGGGAAAGTACCCCCTGACCATTCTAGATGGGGGGACACGCTCTCAAGATATCTCCTCCTTAAAGAGGAAGGAGTACTTGAAAACCTGGGTGTCCTCTCCCCTGCTGCTGCACTCAAATGCCCTGGGAAGGAAGGCCAGCCTGGTGGGGCATCCGCACCCAGCAGCTCCAGCCAAATTAATAAACACGTCGCCGGTTTTAAATTGGCTACAAATGACACTAATGTTTTCCGACAGAATTAGGGTGGCTGAAACCGTATGTAATGAGACAGAAAATTATGGTAAGATGACAATTGGATGGGCATTTCCAACCCCACTTACGAACGATTAGAACACAAACACAGAGGGGACAGAGAGCTGTGCCGAGGGAGCCCAGGGCCAGGTGTGCAAACAGGACACAACCTCCTCGACTCCTATTGCCCAAGTTTGGCCCTGGTCACCAGGGCGAGGTCAGCGGCTTCCTGCTGTCTCTTTTAGGGAAGCGGTGCAGGGAGGAAGATGGGGTCTGGCTCCTCTCCCTCCCTTTCTCCTGAAGACTGCAGGAGCAGCCTTAAGGAGGGTGTCTGTACAGGGGACAGACACCCTCTTTCCCCCACACACACTGGATTCTCCAGGCTGGGGCCTCCCGGCCAACTCAAACCCAGACGGGTGCCCTAATCTGCCACGCTATGGCAGTGCAGGCTCGTCTTGGCTCTGTGGGGACTTCCCTAGGTAGGTCATGCGGCCTGCTGCAGACGGTCGGAGTCAGCCTGTGGCATGTCTGAGGGTACCCAGTGCACACAGGCTCATTCCCGGGAGGTTTCGCTTTGAGGTGTGGCTGGACGAAATGGGGGCATTCTGGTAAGCTCAAGTTTCACATGGGAAAGAACCAAATGTTAAGAGCACAAAAGTATCGAAACTCCAGGTGCCCCTGGTCTCTCTCATTCGGGGCTGTGGCTAAGCGCCTCCCGAAAGCACCCACGGGGGCGTCTGGTTCCCTGCCCCTAGCATGCAGGGGGTGGAGGGAAGACAGCTGTGTGGAGATTCCCTGGACAGCGGCACCAGCAGCTCTGCTCACCTGCGGTTCTGGTACCAGGTCTTGACTTGGGTGTCAGTGAGGTTCAGGGCAGCGGCCAGGTCCATTCGGTCCTGGACACTGAGGTACTTCTGCCGCTCAAAGCTACGCTCCAGCTGGTTGAGCTGGTGGTCTGAGAAGGCCGTCCTGGCCTTCCGAGGCTTCTTGGCTCTCACGGGAGGACTCTCCCGGCTACTTGTAATCTCCCGGTCTCCTTCCTCCTTTGTTCCTAGGGAAGAAACCGGGACAAGGCTCCGTGAGTCACCCTGAGCCTGGGAAGAGAGGCATGCCCGCCTAGCACACACTTTCACATTGCCTACCCTTGCCTGGGCCTTAGACAGCAGAGGCCTGAGAGCTGAAGGGTGAATAATCTACACTGTTTTCCTTGGATTTGAGAGGAGATGGCGTGCACCCTCTTTGTTGTTTTCAAAAGGATGCTCTTGATTTGTTATTCTCCAAACTCTTTCTACTCTGTTTTCATGGCAAGCAGGCATCTTGCCGCTCTGATTTTTTTTTTTTCTTCCTCCTGCTAGCTGCAAGTTAGAGGCCTTTGTTTCTTTTTCGGATGCGTTTGGATCGAGCTCTGTGCAGGCCTGCCCTGTACCAGGTCCTCTCCAAGCCTCACAGACAGGGTGTCGCCCAGACAGGAGCTGAGCTCAAAGCACACTTGAGTCCATCCAGGTGACAGCGCAGAAATTTCCGGATTCTATTTGTCAACTTTGGTTTTTTGCAGAAATGCTGGGAAATCGATACATCAGTCCCTGTCTGTTTGTACCGGTTTGTGCAGCACTCCTTGATCCTCCCTGCAGGAAGAACAATAATCTCTCTAATTGACCCACTGGGGAGGTTGGTGGAGGAAAAATCGCCAGGCCAGACTGTACATCTGTTTGGGGCACTGTTATGCTAATGTATAAGCTGTAAAATGAAGAGCCAGTACCCGACAGCAATCTCCACCAGAGAATTAGGAATTAATAATAATAATAATAATAATAATAACTTTCAGTAAAGAGGGAAAATCTCCCTGGGTGTTAAAACTCTTATACAATGCAAAGACCAGAACAGTTACTCATGAAATTGCCCAAGAAGAAAACAGAGTGTGTTAAAGGATAATTTCCATTGTCATCCTGATTTTACAAATAACAAATTCAATTCCACAAAATTTAATTTTCATAAATATTTCGTTATTGTACAGGGCCAGAAGAGGGGAATTTAATCTTTAAAACAGATTTGTTTTCTGTATTAATCACCAGCTAGTAAAAATAAATTGCTCCTGTAATAATGTTGGAATTTTTTTCCCCAACATCAAATCAGACAATTCTTGTGGTGGCATTCGAAAAATATTGGGGGGGGGGAGCATTTGCATTTAAAAAATAAACCTCAGGTTGCATTCACAGACCTAGGCAAGCACAACTAGCTTATCAGTATTCTCCACCCCTCCCAGTCCCAAGGCCTCAGCTAAAAACAAAACAAAACAACAACAGCGACAATCTCAGGTCCGCGCCTGCTTTCAACGAAAAGTGTCTCCCATCCTCCTATTTCTCCCGGCCGCCGCTCTCCTCCCAGCACGCTTCAAATCAAGTAAAACAAAGAACTGAGCTGGCTAGTGGTGAAGGTTGTGGGGGCGGAAACCCAACCAACTAAACTTGGGGTGCGTGGCTGAACCGCACGCCCAGGCCCCTGTCCTCCGGCGGCCGGGCAGCGCCGGGCGACTCACCGTGGCATTTGATGTCGCCCTGGGAGTCCTCCCTCTTGTCCAGCTTGCTCTTGCTGTCCTCCTGCTCCAGCTTCGGCCGGAAGCTGTCGTGCGCCGCGGCACCCTCCTGCTTCGGCGTGTGGTGGGGAGAGGAGACGCTGGTGCTGTAGGGCGCGCAGGCCGCCAGCGGTTTGCTGTCCCCCAAGATGTCCTTAATCAGAAAGGAGGAGGTGGAAGTCCGGGGGGCCGAGGCGGCCGAGCCCAGCTGCTGAGCCGCGGGCGGCGGCTGCGGAGGCGAAGGCTGCAGGCTCTGCGCGGGGGCCGCGGCCGGCGGCGGCGGGTGGCCGTGGTGCAGGTGGTGGTGGTGCGGGCCGTCCGTCCCGAGGTGCGGCTCCGGGGCCTCCAAGGTGACCGAGATGGGGGACGAGGGCGCCGTGCCCACGGTGTCGATCTCCGAGCAGGGGGAGGGGGTGGCCTGGCTCCGAAAATCCGTGCCCCTCGCCTCTCCGAGGGAGCGGAAATCTCCGTTCATCACGCCGGGGCTGCCCGAAGCGGCGCCGGACAGGATCGTGTCTATTCCGAAACTCGAGCCGCTGGCCCCTTCCATCGCCGTCATTTCACCATGAGGTCCGCGCCACTCCGCGGGTCAGCCGCCGCCGGCACCCGGCAAGGCGAAGGTGCCGAGCGGAAAAACAAAACACCGAAAAAAATAAAAACTAAAAAATAAAAAAACAAAACGTTGACACCCACCGCTTTAAAAAGAAAAAAAGAAAAAGAAAAAAGAGAAGCCAGCGGCGGAGGCGGCGGAGAACAGGAGCTGGCGATTCGTGCACTCGCGACTCAACTTTTCCCTCTCCCGCGAAGGGGAGAGAGCGGGCGACGGGGGCCGCGGCAGGAGCGGGGTGCGCCCCGCTGGCCCGCGCGGGCGGCGGCGGCGGGCGGCCCCGAGCAGAGCGCGCCGGCCCGGGAGCGACCCCGCCGCCGCCCCCGCCGCCGCGGCCGGGGGATGCCCGCTGCCCGCCGCCCGCTGCCCGCTGGCCGCTCCCGGGCGAGCCCCGACGTGGCCGGCCGCCCCGGAGCCGAGCGAGTTTCCCCAACTTTGCGGGGAAGTTGCCGTCCCTCGCGGGGCCCCGGGACGCGGCGGGCGCGGGGAGCGGGGCGCGCAGGAGGACGGCGGACAGGCGGCGCCCGGCGACTCCCGCCGCCGCCCCGCGCCTCGGCTTGTCATCCGCCGGCTCGCGGGCGGCGCCGACCCCCTCCCGTGACGTCACGGCCCCCCGCGCCCCGCCGCCCGCCCTCCCCGCCCTCCCCCGCGCCCCATTGGCCGCTCGGCCCCGGCGAGGGACGCCGGCGTGCGGGGGAGCCAATGGGCGCGCGCCGGGCCGGCCGGTCCGCCGCGCGCCCCGAACCCCGCTGCTCTTTTGAGGACCCGAGCCTCCGCGCGCCCGCAGCCCCGAGCCCGCCGCCTCCTCCGGGGGTCCGAGGGGGGCCGCGGCCGCTGGACGGGGTGGCCGACGGAGGGCGGGGGGAGGAGGACGCAGGGGGGACGCCGGGGCGGGCGGCGGGTCGTGGGGACCGACCGTCCCAGCCCGCGTGAAGTAGGGGTGCAGGCGCGCGAGGGGCCTGAGCCCCCCGCGGCTCCGCTCGGCTCCCCCGGCCCGCGGCGCGCCGCCACCGTCCCCAAGCACGCCCGAGCGGAGCGGGAGCACGGGGAGCCGGGGAGGAGCGCCCGGGGACCCCGCGGGAAAGCGCGGACCCTCCGAGCCAGGGCTGCGCGCAGGGCCGCCGGGCGCCCCGGGAGCTCGTGCGCTCCGCCCGGCCCGGCTCTCCCGCCCCGGCCCGCCGTCGGGGGCCCCGGCCCGCGGCCCCGCACCCCGCCGGGGCTCCGGTCCGCGCCGGGGCGGCTCCGGGCGGCCCTCGTTTCTCCCGAGCCGGGGAAGCGCCCGGGCCCGGCGTTCTGCCGAGACGCGGGCGGCCGCGGCTCCCTGCGCCGCTGCGGGGACTGCGGGGGCCGTGGGGGCCGCAGGGGCCGGGCCCCAGCCTGCGCCCGCCTCGCTCGCTCGCCCGCCCCCTCCCCGCTGGGCCACGCCGCGGGCTGGGAAGGAGACCGTTCCTGCGGCTCGGTTTGGGACCCGGGGCGCACGGGGCACCCGCTCGCGGTCCTCCTTAGGACGTCTCCTGCCTCTTGTTGAATGTCAGAGTGATGGGAAGCGCCGGTGACAGGACGGGCGCATTACTCCTGATTAAGTGCCGTGTCAACCTAATTAGCGGAGTAATTATAAGGTGCTAATGAATGATTCAAAGTTCTCTGAGTTACATTTTACTCCAAATTACCATTTTTAAGAACCTTATGAATCTGCGCGCTTGGCATCGTTTCTGTGACGGTGGAGAATGTCAGGAAAGGGTTGGGCTCAGCTGCGGCTGTGTGCGCTTTCCTTTTCCTCCCTCTCTTACTCCTTCCTTCCTTCCTTCCTTCCTTCCTTCCTTCCTTTCTCCCTCCCTCCCTTGTTTCTTTCCTTCCTTCCTTCCTTCTTCTCTCCCTTGTTTGCTCCTTCCCTTCCTTCCTCCCTCCCTCGTTTCCTTCCTCTCTTCCTCCTTCCCTTCCTTCCTTCCTTCCTTCCTTCCTTCCTTCCTTCCTTCCTTCCTTCCTTCCTCCCTCCCTCCTCTCCCTTCTTTCTCTCTCTCTCTCTCTCTCTCTCTCTCTTTCTCCCTTTCTCCCTCCTTCCCTCCTGTCTCTCTCTTCTTCTCTCTGCCTCCTGAGATCTTGCTTCCTCCGGTTGGAAAGTGTGTGAGTCCCAGGTCGGAAGGTGGTAGCGGCGGTCCCTTCTCAGGACGCCTAGACCTTTGATCCGGCTGGGGGAGGGGCTGCGTGATTCCTAGAGAGTGCTGAGCTCTTTCCTACCCTCCCAGTGTCGTTTTTCTCGTTGTACGGTCTCTGCAAACAGACCGAGGTTCCACCTAGACAGCTCTCTCCTGTCTCCGAAGGGAGCAGACACGCACCGGGGAACTGGTGCCAGAGAGCTGAAGCCAGGACGCGTGGCGGGCAGAGCCTGGAGGCCCGAGGGGTCCAGGACCCGCTTGCACACGTGGCTGGGCCCGCACTGGGGACGGGGCGGTCTGGGCTGAAGCCTCAGAGCTCCTGGACAGCGGCCTTGGGCGCAAGAACGGGGTGGCCGCCCCGCACAGCCTCCCAGGAGCTGTTGGTCAGGCTAGGCCTTCCGGCAGAGCATGCCAGCAAGGGCCGGGCCTGCTCCCACTGAGGCACGTCGCTGGCTCTGGGGCCCGGGTGGGCGGCCTGGCACCCTGAGCCTCCTCCGGCAAAGCTGACCCTGCAGACAGGATCCGTCCTTCCCCGTCAGCTCTTCTCAGGGTTCCCAGTGCGACACCCCCCAACAATATCCCAAATGAAGCTCCTTCTGGCCGGGGGGGCCCAGTTCACAGTCAGCTCGGGGAAAGGAAGGAAGGGAAGAAAACATTTAAAACCCAGCACCGACAGCGCTGCACAAATCAATTATTCTCGACCTTGATAAATAATTCATTTAAGCCTGTTTTTGTTTTGTTCCAATGCCTACAATGACTCAAAGGCTGGTGGCCCAGCTTGTGAGGGGCGGGTCGCCGGCGTGTTTTTCTTGGAATAATTCGCAACATTGGCAGGGGAGACGGTGGGGAGACGACCCTAGGAAAAGATGGAATCTGAAGAGGAAGGAAGAGAGGGTGTGTGTGTGTATGCGCGCGCGCGCGCGCGTGTAGGGCTGGGGGTTCCTGTTTCAGGGACGCTAAAGCCAATTCAGTAGGCCCCACCTTGTGAATGGCTCTGAGTATATTTTTAAGGGAAAGTGAACAGATTTTCTTTGGTTGGGGGCCTTAGCGCTTAGGCTTGGGAAGCGATTGCAGTGAAGAGAATGCACGCCCCTGAATCGGGTCCCAGCAAACGGGACTGATGTCCTCAAAAAATCAAAGGAGACAAACCTACTGATGTCCTCAAAAAATCAAAGGAGACAAACCTAATGGCCCAGGGCCTCCGAGCTGGGTCTCCTCTACCTTTTCTCGGTTCCTCCCCACCACAGACACATTTCTCTTCTGCTGTCGTTTCTTGAGAAAGGCGTTTCGTAGCTCACTTCCCATCTTTGTTTTTAAATTCACAGTCAGGGGGGCGTCGCCTTTAACCCCAGGACCCTGGAAGCAGAGGCAGGCCTCAGAGTTCAAGGCCAGCCTGGTCTACCTTGTTAGTTTCCAGGCCCCCCCGGCGTATGTAGAGAGAGCCGGTCTAAAAAGAAGAAGAAAAGGAAAAGGAAAATAGGCCAAATATTTTCAAGCGAATTTGTTGAATTTTAGCCTCAGATTCCCCCCCACACACCGGATTTATAATACAAGAAAAGCATGTCCTAAATTAACATAAATTTAGAGATAATCTCCCAATTCCAGACCCGCACTGTCTTTCTTTTTCTTCTTCTTTTTCTTCTTTTAAGATAATTCTTGAATTGGGAGAGATTTTTAAATTTGTTGTTCAGGAAACAGTTTATTTGCTAACTGTGCGGAACGGCGAACCCACTTTCTTCCTGACTGTGCAGGGCCCATCAATGCTAATCGACTGCGAAGCCTCCCCCAACACCCAAAGACCCACCCAGACACAAAGCTTCGGCTGTGTGCGCAGTCCGTCCTCCATGGTCCGCGCTTGCTGTCTAACTGAGCTTCTTCTAAACCGAAGCATCAGATTTGAAATGGATTTTAATTTTGATGAAATTCGCCGCCAAGTTGCGGTGAACTTGAAACTGTTGTTTCTGCTCCCGCTGGAACACGGCTGGTCCTTCCGGCTGGAGCTCGATGCAGCGCGCCCTCTCTCCACTGGGCGGCGCCAAGACCCCCAAACCTGCTATTGTTTCTTTCTGTAAAAGATGCTAGAGACACAAATAGGCCCTCCACGATCTAAGGCTGATTCCGAAACCGTGGCGTGACCTTGCCGGCTCGTGATTGGACCCTTGCGGGAGGCTGCGGTCTCTTTTTATACTCTATTAATAATCTCCAGTAGCTTAAGATTTTGATGTGTATTTGCTCAGAAAAATAATCAAAGAGAAAAATACGAAAACAACAAAACTGAGTCTTCTCTTCAGTCTGGGCCTCAGACTGAAACAGGGAGGGTGGACGCTGGGAGCAGAGGGACAAAGGTAAAAATGAAAAGAAAAAGTGACAAAGTTATTCTGACAGAAAAAGAGTTAAAGTGGTACCCTGTGAGAGCGGAAGTTTGGGGAGGTAGTTCTGGCATCCTAAAATCTGCAGAAGTTATTGCTTTGCCGAAACATTAAAGCCGCAAGCGGGGAAAGACGCTTATGCGTGTCCCAGAAGGTGGCTGTCTGTGTGGCCCACGAGGCATTCGGAGAAAAAGCTCAGGCGGGAGAGGAGCAAGTCTGGCCTGTTTTGCCGGCTTGCAGCGCCCCTTGGCAAGGCTTTGAACCTTTCCTACCACCGAGGCCCAGTTCTTTTTAGCTGTGTTCCGTCCGCACCGGCCATTCTTTCTAGTTTCTTACCCGCTCCACTCCACGCACATCAGTTAACAAACAATACCGGCCGAGCGGTCTGTGGCAGGGGCTCCGTGTCCTGGAAACTGTCTTAATGAACTTGGGACCTCCGGCGCGTCACAGAAGGCGGGAAGTCTCACCTGGGGGAGGCGTTGGGTACAGCGGGAAGATTTCTACTGCAGAAACAGGCACAGACCCCGAGTCGCAGGCTACGGAAAGATTTCTACGGTAGCTAAAGGTAAGGTCGAGCAAAGGCCCCCACGGATTGACGGAGGCTGGCCGGCCCATGCCGAGAGATCTCGCCCCAAGCGAGCGAGGAGAGCTGCCAGACCCGGAACCAGGCCGCCGGAGCCCCGCAAGCTGGAAACTAAGGCAGGGTGCACCGGACACCGCCGGGCAACCCCCAAAAGAACAGTCTACCCCCTTTCCTCGCCCTCCCTCTGCTTCTCTCCCCTTTTTAGATTGCCAAATTCTGGAAGACTGGGGGATCTTAGCAGGCCTAGGAAACCTTTCCTTCTAATTCAAGGGCGAAGGAAGAAAGGGTGACGATGTGAAAACAGGAGGAAAAACTAGGGAGAAATATTAAAAACTGCGGAGAGATATTAATTTCACTCCAAACTGAACCGTAGTCCACTGAAGACCAGCCCCTGGAGGAGTTAAGCCATCCCGCTTCTACGAGGAGCTCAGTTCCTGAGGTTAAAGGAATCCGGGAGGCCTGTGCAGAGATGCCAGTCAGAGAGGGGAAATTCATTTACGATGTTAATTAACAAGCGACTAATTAAAACGGCACTTTGAGCGCTAATCAATCGCCTTATTAAGCGAGAGCCATCACCGGAACAAATTGGAAGCTCCCGCCCCGTCTCCAGCCTAGGTGCAGGCGGGGTTGGGGGCGGCCCTCCCAGCCCTCCTCGCCCGGCCTCGCGTGGACGCCTGCGGAGCGGCTGCCCGCGCCCCGGGGACTGGACAAGGGTGGAGAAGGCATCTGTGGTACAATCGCTCCCACTGGAGAGTAAGGGATCGGTGGCATAGGAGAAAAAAATAAAAACAAAAGCTAAAAACAAGACCCGCTTCGGGCTGCAGGGACAGCCGGGTGGGCTGGGGAAGCGGGCGTCGCGGCCTGGGAGAGGGCACCCCCAGCGGGCCCACCACCCCGAGAGGGAAACCCAGGGCCTGCCCCGGGTCTGTCCCAAAACGGGAAAAGAGGGGCCTGCTTTAAGAACAAGACACGGCCACCTCCTCCGCGCTGCCTCCCGGAGCTCCGGGGAGAGGGTGAGTGCTCCCTGAGTGCTGACCCCTGTAGCCAGGACACACACACACACACACACACACACACACACACACACACACACGGACACGCCTCCCACCCGGCTCCTCCACGGACAGGCCCTGCTAACTCTAAGGATGAAGGCTCCGACTCCCTTCTTGAGCAGCCTCCCGCTCCCTAATTGTTGACTGCCCGTTTTTCACCAGAATCCCGAGAGGAAAACACTGGGTACCGAGGAGGGGGCTGTGAATTTGGACGCTCACGGAGCGCCCCCCGCCGGACCTCAGGCTGGTTTGCCTCTGCTTAGCCTCATTTGGGGTGTGTATGGGGGGGAGAACACACTTGGGAGAGGGTCTTGGTGGGTGGAGTGGCCCGAGGAGGGCTTGCGTGCTGGGAGGGACTCAGGCGGGAGTGAGTTGGGCCTGGGTTCGCCTTTCCCCCCCAGGGGCGCCCGATCGCAGATGCTCTCGGAGCTGAGCCTGCTTGGGGTGTCCCGGGAGAACCAGGAGAACTGCTCCCCTGTGCAAAGTTCAAAAACATTAATATTTTCACCGTATCACCATTATTCAATATAATAATATTTGCTCGGTTAGCGGCACTAATTAGGCCACATTAAAACCGTAGTGTCTCCCTAATGGTGTGTGATGCGCCACACTCACATCCTTCTCTCTGAGGATAGGCGCCTGGCAGGCTTGGAGGGGAGATCCGCAAGGAGAGGGCTGGTTTAGGGTGTGAAGCTTCCTCACCCCAACACACACAGGCACACACAGGCACACACACACAGGCGCAACCACACACATATACACATATACACACACACACACACACACAGAGACACACGCACATGCACACACACAGGCACACATACACGGGTGCGCGCGCACACACAGGCTCACACACACAGGCGCACCCACACATACACACACACACACACA
Source organism: Meriones unguiculatus (assembly GCF_030254825.1). Taxonomy (NCBI): domain Eukaryota; kingdom Metazoa; phylum Chordata; class Mammalia; order Rodentia; family Muridae; genus Meriones; species Meriones unguiculatus. The sequence goes on from NC_083351.1 coordinate 177,262,246, forward strand.
CACACACACACACAAACACACACGCGGCTGGACCTCTGCGGGGCGTGGGTGCCCTCGCCCAGCAGCAGGCAGCCTCCTCCCCCGGCCGAGCGCTTTGAACTCCCCTCATTGATTTTCGTTGCCCTTCCTCCATTTGTGTGTGTATTTCCAATTGGTCGGGGTTTTAATGTTTGGGAGTTCCCGAGTGAAAGAATTAGAATAAGCGGGGTCCTCTGGGCCGGCGGAGCTGGGGGTCCTGCCCCTCCCCAACCCGAAGCTCCTGGGATCCCTGACCCCGACCCCACCCCCCACCCTGGGCCTCCGTTCTGAGGTTCCGCGGTGGGAGCGTGAAGGACGTTCCCGCGGCGGGTTCGGGTATTCGCGTGTGCTTGGGTGTGGGCCGCCCTCTCCGGCAGCCCTGGGCGAGGGTGTGGGGCTCGGAGCCGCGCCCCTCCCGCCGGAGCCCCTCGCTCTGAATATGCATCGCGCGTGTGAGCCGCGGAGGTGTGAGGCAGGGCAGGGGGAGGCGGATCCGGCGAGGGCAGCGGGCAGCCGGCCCCCCGCCGGAGCGTCCCTTTATTCAAAGCTGCCGCGTGACACTTACACGGAGCCGCCGCCCGCCTGCTCCAAGCCGGGCGGAAACCGCCGCCCCGCGGCTGCGTGCCCGCCGTGCCCGGGGTGCCCACGGCTGGCCGCCCAGGCTCGGAGGCCCGGGCGCCCGGAGTCCTGGCCGGGGCCTCACCCCCGGCCCCTGGTCAACAGCCGGGCTCAGCGAGGCCGAGGGGTCTTCGCGGCCTGGGAGGTGCCAGCTTGGTCCGCCCACCTCCTCCAACAACCCGGCCACTTCCTTTGGTCGGATGCCCGCTCCCCATCCGGTGTGAGCACGCGGCCAGAGCAGCTCGAGAGAGCGGGGGGGGGGGCACACTGATTTCAGCTTGTTCCGTCCGCAGACGGGCCCTGACAAGGTTGTTAGAACCGTCGGAGAGGTCTATACAATCACTTAATTACCAAAACTGTCAGTCAGGCGGGCTGCGCTCCGCGTCCCGGGCCGCGCCGGGCATTCCAGCGTTAGGCCGCGAGCGTGATTGATTGGTGCTGATAGCATTGCAAAATAATCACGGCCAGTTTTCTGATGTGTGATTTCTGTCCCGGGTTCATGCCTCAGAGAGGTAATCGGAGGATGAGAAGGGTCGGTGCCATTTCGGATTACCTGGAGTCCCCTAGGAAGGGTGAGACCCCGGGGGTTGCGCTCTGCGGAAGAGGGGGAGACAGGGGGAAACCCGGAGGGGGGGGGAGAGGAGGAAAGAGAGCGAGTTATGGATTGCTGGAGGGACTGGAAACAATTCGTCAAAGTGGGCAAGAGCTTTCCTTCAGAGCCAGCACATGGCAGATTGATTTTGTCCGGCGTCTGTTTAGCCACATTTAAAGTGATCCAGTTATTACTGCGATTGGCTTAGGAGCTGACAGGCAGTTGGAGGCGCGAGGAGGAGAGAGCCTGTTTACCGGAGCCGTGCTCCGAACTGCTGTCAGGGACAGTTAAGTAAATATCATTAGGAGAGAGCTCTGTTAGGAGAAACGCCAATCCGGGAAATCCGCCTTTCCTTCCCCTCCCTCGGCGCGGCCGCCTCCCCTCCCGCAGGCCCGGTTCTGCCCCTCTGCAGCTTCGGTGAGATGTCCGGGGCAGGCCGCGGACACCCCGCGCCCGAAGCACCCCGCTCGGGCCTGGGGCGAGCAGGGGGGGAGGGGGTGCAGGCGTCAGCGCTGTGCGCCCAGGCCCGGTGCCCCCTTCCTTCAGGGAGCTGGTGCCGCCGCCCCGGCAGGCAGCTTCGCGGCCCAGCAGCCAGAGGGCAGCGGGGCCTGCGCCCGGGCTGCCTTCAGCCAGCTCTTCGCCTGGCACCGCCGGGCAGAGAAGCCGTTTCTTTCCGACTAGCTAGGCGACTCCCTGTGGGTCGGCCAGGGCGGGCCTGGCCTCTCGGGCTTGGCGGGAAGGTGGGACTTGGCCGGTCGGTAGTGGCAGATCCGGGATTTCCCACCCAGACCTAGCATCCTGGAATGTCCACACGCCGGTCTGACCCCGCTCGGGTCTCTGTTGTGCAGGGAACAAGAGCAGCCGAGCCATGGACCGCAGAAACCAGGGAGTTTCGGAAGACGACCTCTCTCGGGCCTTAGTCCTGTGAAGGCCGATCTCTGAGCCTCCTCCTCAAGACGGTTCTCCATCGCATTTGGAGCACAGAGGGGTCCACTCGCCTTCAGCCAAGGCCTCTCCTTTCGCTTGAGCCAAAGAAGACCTTTCATATCCTTCCTAGAGAAACAGGAGGGAGGAAGAGGAAACTGGCAGCTTGTGCTCCCCAGAAGGCCTCTGGGGTTCTTCGCAGCCCCCAAAGTCTTCACTGGGTATCTGCCCACGGAGACAAGGCCTAAAGATTTTAGTTAAAGGAGACCATAGCACGTTTATACCCGTGTGCCCAGGAGGGAAAAGTAACCCGGAAGGGAAGGAGACGGTGGGGTCAAAACGTGGGAAGGATTCCCCCCCCCCGGGGGGGGGAGGTAGGAGGGCATCCTAGATTATAATCTGGTCAAAGGAGAAAGTGACTGTCCCCGGGGCCAGGTCATCCGCCTTCCCAGGGAACCTGCCGCTTTCTTCTGCAGAGAAAAACACACAGGCAGCCTCATCAGCGGCCGGGATGTAGAACCCCGTCTATTTGAAAGAGCCGCAGCATTTTAAAGTCAAACATCAGCCATGTATGTGGCGAATCAAGTAGGTAAACAGCTTACATATGGCGGCTGCACTTGGAAGGAGCCGTCCCCTCTCAGGCACAGCAAATTGAAGAAACAATGGCATTAATGAGCCTTGCAAAATGCAACTGTGGATAATGAAAGACAACACTGCATTTTGCAACAGAAAGAATAAAGGTGAAGTAATCAGCCAGCAAAGAGGGAAGGAAAGCGGGCAATGAGTAAAAGATCAAAAGCTGGCAGAGTGAATTCAATGTCACTGCCAGGCGCAGCCATCTACCCACAAGTGAAAGTTAGGTTTCAAGCATGGTGTAATTATAGCCGGGGTTGTCAGTTTGACATTAATGCAGCCAGCAGAAATTTCCTAATTGGCCTCAGAGGAGAAAGTGAACCAGAAAATATATTAACATTTTAAAAAAGCATATTTTGCCTAATCCTTTCACTTTCCAACAATATTTGAAGACCAAAATGCCCCAGGCATAAGAATTTAAATGAGCAATTTTGTTTTTGAAGGGAACGGCCAATGAGACAGAAAATAGACTAAAGGGAAATCATTAGTGGATGAGAGCTCCTGACAGGCCTGCCTTGCTGACTGGCTGGCCTGTCACTTGCGGTCTGTGTTCTTTAGTTCCACGCTATGAGCTAAGTTGATAACATGAAAAGACTCATAAACGTGCAGCCAGGAGTCACAGCCCATTATCTGGAAATTCAAATGTAAGGGGAGGGGTGGGGAGGGGAGGCACCGGAGGGGCTGGGAGGGAGGAGAGCGGGGGAGGAGGGGGGAGGAGGGGCCCTTCTCCTTCCCCACAAAACCTATCATATCAGAGAACAATAATAAGCCATTATCTGACATACGTGTGCCGGACTGCCAGAAAATATAGTCTGGAATCGACAACATTGTTCAGTCTGAAGATAGCAACAAAATGCTTCAAGTTGCGCTGTAATTTCTCCGGCGGCGCGGCTGATGCGCTCTGACCGCGTCGGGAGACAAAGCTCGGCGCAGTCAGGGTCCGTTAGCACGCGGGCTTTTGATGGAGCAGCTGAGCCGCGCGTCGCCCGTGGCGTGGGCTCCAGGCCCCACCGCGCGCGACCGAGGCTCTGGCCCTTTGAAAGGAAATAGGGACGGGAGGACCTCGCCGGGCGCAGGGTCGGGAGCACGGCAGGGGGATGCAGGCGAGGGGCTGCGGCGGCCGTGAGCTGGCGCGCGCCAGAACCCAAGGGGGAGACGAAAAAATACGAAATAATAATAATAATAAATGAACCTTCTTAGGAGCCTTGTCCGGGGAAGGGGGCGGAGAGGCCCCCCGGGGTGAAAGCGCGAGGACATTTAATACGGTGACCGCAGGCGTCGGTAAAAACAGGCCTACAAGTGTGTGCGCGTGCGGGCACGTACGCACCGAGGTCCCCGACGCGGGAGGCGGGGAGGGGAGGGGGCGGGGGACCCAGGCCCCGGGCTGAGACCCCCGCGGGCTCGGCGGCCGAGGGTTCGGGTCCCCGGCCCGGCTGAGCTGCAGGGGGCGCCAGGGGGGGGGCGCGGGCCCCGCTCCCCTTGGCTCGGGCACCCGAGCGTCTCCCCGGGTCCCCGTCCCGGCGGAGTGGGGAGGGGAGCCGGCCGGATCCGCCAGGGTACCGCTGCGCGCCGGGCCGGCGGCTGACACCAAACCAGCGGCGCCCGTGTAAGGAGCCCGGGAAGGGCTGTCGGACACGCCGGCCGCGGCGGGGGGCGGGATCTGCGCCGTCGGGGGGGACGTGCTCGGGGGCGGGGGAGGGGGGCGCGGATACTCGACGCCCCCGACGGGCGCGCGGAGGGCCGCCCGCGCCTCCGCTCATCAATACAGCCCGGCTTTTTGTCAGTAATTTGCACTAAGTGTCTGGCGCGTTCCTGCAGGGACCCAGAAATCATTACCGGCCGCGGGCCCGCGCGGGGCCCTAATTGGAAGCGTTGGGCCTTATCAGCCGAGGATTTCCTCGGACCTTTGACAGATACCAATACTGAAACCGCTGTTCGCTTGTCAATTTAAAAGACCATTAGAGCAGCTTATTTTGGTTTTAATTGGAACCGCCTCCCTTCCAACGCCAGGCTTAGGGGAGCGTGGAAAAAAAAGAAAAACAGGGGAGAAAAACACGCCCCCAACCCGGGAGCGCGCGCGCGCGCACACACACACACACGCACACGCGCGCACAAACACGCACGCGCGCGCCGGTATGTAGGTCACTCTGGAGGGAGGCGCTGGCCCCGCCGCCACCGCGGCCCCGACCGCCCAGATGTGCCAAGGCGGCGGCCCAGCTCCATCGCTCCCAAGGGCCAAGCCAGGGGAGCACCCGGGGAGACGCTCGTGTGCCCGGGCCTCGGGGAGCGGGGCCCGCGCTTCCTAAAAGATCCACCCCCCACCCCACCCAAAAAGCAGTGCCCTCCCCCCCGGTGCACACCCAGTCCCTCTCCCCAGCCTGGCCCGACCAGCGCGGACGCGGAACACGCCCGCGACCCCGGCGCCCACTAACTTTCCCCCGCGCGCGCGCGCGGCCGCCCCCACGCTGGCAGGTGCAGCCAAACCAGTCTGTGCTGTGTAAACGCTTTAAAGCAACAATCTGCTTACACTTCCGCGGCTGGGGGTGGAGGGGGGAGCACGAGAAGGCGCTGGGCAGGCGAGGGAAACCGAATTGTTTTGACACCGCGTTGAATAGCGAAGCCTGGTGGATAATCATTTCATAGGATAATTGTGGGCAAGTTAAAAAAAAAAAAAAACAAAAAAACGAGAAGAACCTACCCACTTCCTCCACCCGCCTCACTCACCTTCCCCCGTCGGAGCGAGCCGTGAGTTCTCCTCATTATTTCTGCCTTGCTCATAACATCACTGTGGCTCTTCTAAATGAAATAGATTTAATGATAATACCAGAAGGTAAACGGGACCGGAATAATATTTACTGTATATCATCGGGGCTCTGTTGAGCTCAGCGCTTCTCCTTATCCCGAGAATCTCAGTAATTGCTTCCAATCTGAAAGTGACCAGGCGCACTCATTTTGCTGGAAGGTTCCCTGCACCTAATGTTTAAAAAGCACATGTGTGTTTTGGTTTTAAAAGCTCGTTTCTCTGCAGTCTCCTCCCCTCCCTTCCGATTGTAAGGAGCTGATGTTTTGCTTGGCTCCAGCTTTATTTGCTGTCAAAAGGAATTTGATGCAAAAAATCATTTAGGCATGTATACAACCCATGGAGGGACTCATTTGACCTCATTATACTGCAATAAAGAAGGGATCCAGTTTGTTAAATATCACCGAACCACGTGCTCTTCACATCAGATCACAAGAGCAATGCTTCAAAAGATTACCCCAGAAAGTGCCTGGCAAGATGGAACGGGTTAACGTTACTTGCCGGAAGGTGTTCTGACAAACACAGGAAAAGAGAGATGTGTGCAGCCCCCTTTAAGAGCAGAGCAACTGAAGAAAAAAGAGATTTATGCTTTTAATTAATGGCAATTAAACCATGCCTGTTGGCTTGGCCTATGGCAAGTGTTCCCTGTAAAAGGAGGCCGAGCTGGTGACAAGCATTTGAATCCGCTAAGTTCTGTCAAGGGAGCTGACTCTGCAGGCATCAAAACCAAACTAAATCAATAAAAGAATTAAACTTTTATAAATTGCATTTTGACAAGTATCAGATGCCGTTAAGCTTTGATATTATGAATTCCTTGGAGGTGACGCAAACAAGAAGGGCCGCAGTTAGAGAGCCAAACAATCAAAGGGGCTTGTTAACATGCGCTGTCAAATGCGTCAGTGCCATTAATTACTACAAATTAATGTGACTCTCTCTTCGTCTGCTGGTCGGAATAATAATCAGCCTGATTTGTGGAATGAGCGGAGAGGACATATGCAGCCCTGACAAAAAGAATAAGTTTACAAAACAGTGGGTGTTCGCGGCCTTTGTGTTCAAAGCCTGGCCGGGTTGCTTGCTGCCAGTCCTGACCTCACCTTACCCACCTTCCTGATGCCCGGCTGGCCATGTGCTGCTCCTGTGAAATGACAGAAGGAGGCATCAGGCTCTTGCCAGTGATTATTGGAGCATAAAATAAAATCTTTATCGTGCTTCATTGAGGTGTGGGGGAAAGACAGTCCTAGCCACACAGATTTTTTCCCTGGGCAATGAAACCAGAACTCCCACAATTTGGCTACTTGCTAATAGGAAGACTTAGTACAAGGCTGACAATCACCTCTGCGGTGACGAGCAGGCGGAGCCCGTGGGGGAAGCGGGAACCTCAGCTACATGCAGGGAGGACGCAAAATACCCAGCATGGTTCTAGCAGAAGGCCCCTCAGCACGGAGGGCCAATGCACATGCAGAAGCAACCAACACCAAACTGTCCTCATTTTAAAACAGCTTGTGATTTCCGTTTTAACAACCGGACAGATCTAGAGTCTGCGTCTTGTATCTGTCCGGTGTAATGACACAATAGAGCAGAGCTGAACCAGTACTTGCACCATTAAATGTGATTCAAGCTCTAAAATAATTTCAAAACCAAACACATCACGAATTAATTCGTAGTGACGTATCCTTGTGCTCTCTAACACAGTATTTTTCTCATTAATTTTGGGGGGACATGTTATTACTCTTCTTTTCTCAGAGTCTGTTTTTTCTTTCCGTTCTTCACAAAATGTTGTGAACTGCCAGACACCGGTTTCTCACATCCAAAGAGTTTCCAAACGTTTGTGCTGCGTTTCTAGTTAACTGAAGAATGAAGCATCGCCACAGAATATGATGACTTAAAATTTAGGGAGAGAGGGCTCAGTGAGTAAAGGGGCTTGTAGGAAACCCCAGTGATGTCAGTTTGATCTGAGAGATGGTGGAGGAAAAAAAAAATGAGTCCTACGACTGTCCTCTGCTCTGCCTCCCCCGACAAATAAGTGAACAAATGTGAAAAATAGGGAACCCCTAAGAGAACAAAAACTGAGCAGTAAATGTTGGAGCTGATGCTCTTTCAGCTTAGAGAGTCGGGGTGGAGGTGGGGATGGTGCAGAGTTGCCCAGATCCTGGAACACGGGGCTGCCTTCCTGCTGCCTGGTCTGAGCCACAGCTGGACACCCATTCCCTCCCAGCTCTGTCAGTGGTGGGCGAAGCGTCAGCCGGAGACCACCTCACCTGGGGAGGCGCAGACGCCCTGACCATGGATCCCTAACTGCCAGGAGGAACGGTGCCAGGTGCGGGTGGTACTTGGACTAATGACTTAATTTTGACTGCCGACCATATCTAAGTGTGTTTTTAACACGGAGGGGAATTACCTTGACACCATCTGGCAGCAGTTTTTCATGTCTGACAAAATTTAAAACTTACTTTGAAGCCTGGCCAGTGAGAAATATGCTCCAGGTTCCCTGCCATGTTGGCTGACCTCTGACCTTCTGCGTAATAGGGGATTTGTCTCAAACCATGGTTACAGTGTTTTATTGAGGTGCCTAATCTGTTACTCAGGAGCCAAGAGTTTTCTGGCTTGGGTGGTGATGGGGACGTTTGGTATTTTTTTTTTCTTCTTTATCATTGTCAAGGAGTGGATCCAGGCTCAGAGACTGGATCTAAATGAAGGTTTCCCACTTCCAGGGCTTCTCAAGATCTGTTTAGGGACAGCATCGACGGGCAGGAAACCCAGAGACAAATGCTTATAACAGCCCCACAAAAAAAATGCCTGTGCTCACCCACTTAGCCATTACAGAAGGAATTTATCATTGGAAATATGTGTGGGGCTTTTTCTCTGATGACAGCACAGTGCTGTTTGGGCTGGAGCTCTCTGCACCTCAGAATCCTGGCTCTTCTGTAAGCAGGCTCCCTCCAGTTGTCATGCCATAAGGAATATGATGAACCACGTGAAGGCACTTCTCTAGGTCTGTCATTTACTTCTAAAGATGTGTTTTTATCACTTTCAAGTTAGGAGTCTGTGTGGGTATGTGCACATGAGTGCAGTTGCCCCTGGAGGCCAGCAGGGGGCATCAGATCCTCCCAGCACTGGAGTTACAGGAGGTTGTGTGGGCACTGGGGACAGAACTCTGGTTCTCTGAAGAGCAGTATGTGCTTAGACCCTGCACCGTCTCTCCAATCCCACCTAGTCTTGCTTGCTTGCTTATTTTGGTACGATCGTGTGTGTGTGTGTGTGTGTGTACATGTGTGTGCGGGCGTGCCCGTGTGTGAATGTGCCACGGCACTGTGTGGTGGTCAGAGGACAACTTGCAGAAGTTGGTTTTCTCTCTTTTCCCACAAGAGCACTGGGATCAAACCCAGGGCATCAGATTTGACGGCAAGCGCCTTTGTCTTCTGAACCATCTCTCTGGACCTCGTCATTTTTCATAACAATGTAACTTCTAAGAGTGGTGCACACTTGTGAAGCTTGGAATGTAGTATGTAAGTGCGTCCTAACCCTCATGAAAGCTTTAACACTTTAATAAGTCGATGAGCACCCGGCAAAGGCTAGACAGAGTGTTTGCCTGAAGTTTTATGTCCTTTCGAGTCAAATTTGCCAGCGTTCAATTTTCAACACTGCTTTTCATTTTTGTTAAAATTAAAGTTAACAAATACCTTCTAAAATTGAAAATGTGCATTGATCTGAACAACTGGCATCCCAGGTAGAAATACGATCTAAAGTGCTCATGTTGATAGAAAATGTAACTGTCTTTTTCTGGAGAGTTCATTTGCAATGAGTTTGCATTTACCACCTTTTCCACCATCACTCTGAGGGTCTCTCATGTATGAATCTTCTGATGCTCACGGATGAATGTATTTTTATTGTGAGATTTGTTTCCCCTACTTTGCCTTCTTTCACACTTTCTTTTCTTTTCTGAACTTGGATATTTTCAAAAAACTTGGATTGTTAGCTTGATTCTCAACTTAGAATCATCACTTCGATAACAATCGTGTTTATACATCCTCATAAATTTTAAGTATGTCACAATTTAAGAAGTGCTACCTCACATCCTGTCTCATAAGAAGAAGTGGGTGGTGGTGGGGCAGGGATCCAAAATTTCACCTGCAGGTAGAAATACAGACACATAGTCAAAGACAGTTACTCATGTAACTCATACATGTTACTCATACATGTATAACAATATAATCTACGGCTATTGATTCCCAGAAAAATATGTCTTCATTTGAGCGGTGAGTTATCTCTTTTCACTTCACTCAAGAAGAAAATGGCAGATGAATGCTCACTCCTCACTATTCTTCACTGTGGGGAGTGATGGATGAGCAACACTTTAATTTAGCCCTTGTTTTTTCACATGACTCAAGACTTGGGCTGTTTCTTTTATTATAGTGCTCCAGATACAATGATGTTTCATAGACTTTGTTCAACTCATAATGAGACAAATTGCAGATGCAGTTGATAATTTTCTCTATTTATGACACTGAAAATTGCCTCAGGAAGAGATTTGTAGGAAAGACACTAGATGATTCATTGATGAATTAGTAACTAATGAAATACACATAAGCGCGCGTGCACACACACACACACACAGCAGTATTGGTTTCAATCTGAGAAATAGTTGCTAAAGCCAATCATGCATCTTCCCTGTCTGACATGTGTGTGTGTGTGTGACGATTGTTCTGCTGCACTTTGCTAGCCCATGGTAGTTTCTTAGGCAGAGGAGGACAGAACTAGACTGTATAGCTAAACTTGGCTTATGTATTTCGGGGTACTACTTTCACATCAGTAGAAACAACAGCAACTGTCAAATTCATTTCTAAAGTGCAAAGAAGACTTCCGCAGATATATCAATGATTAAGGTTTGTGGATGTGTCTGCAGTATAATCTTGAGGTTTCTTTCAGTTGCACACACAGAAAAAAAAAAAAAAAAACCCACTTATGGTCTGGCCTCTCCATGATCTGAATCGTAAGACGTGGGCCCTGCGCTTGCTAAGCAGCTGCCCTCGCGGACGAGGAAAAGGCCACCTCTGCTACGCCGCCTCCAAGGAGCACTGCTCTTTTCCTCACCTCGTGCTTTGGCTGGATGTTTAGTGAATTCTGCTCTATCAACCCTAAGAGTGTCAGTGAATCCATTCAGGGATGGCAGCTCACTATCCTCCTCCCTGCTCGGAAGTGGGAAAAGCCATAGCGTGAGGTGTGTGGTGCATCTTGGGAAGATGGGAGATGAGCGTGGTGCCTGTCCCCACTCACCTCCTGAGATCCTGGGAAAGCCGTTAGGTCAGTGGGGTCCTGTTGGCTGATAGAAAACAAGGACATTATGCTTCACGTGAAGCCTGAATGAGACGTCGTTATGTTCCTAGGGATATTGTCACGAGAAAATGGGGAAAGCCCTGGATTCTCAGACCTTATGAGCTACAGAAAATGAAAAAAAAAAATTTACAAGGGAGTTGACTAGTGTAATGGTTGTGGTGCTACACAGAGCCTTGGGCGCCGCGGAGGGAACCCGAACACAGTCTCGCTCTGCAGGAGGGTGGGGAAGGGCATCCTGAATCAGTAATTGCTGAGGCAGGAGCCAAGGGATGAGTGGAAAGGCAAGGGATGCAGAGGAAAGCCAGGGAAGGGCAGGAGGCAAGGGGGGAGAAGGAATTTGCTAGAGAAAGAGGGTGGGGAAGGAGCAGAGGGGAGGGGGTTCTGAGGAGGAAAGCCTTAATTTAAAGACCAGAAAATGCATGTTTTTATTTAAAAAAAAATCAAAGGATGATCAGTGGGGCACACCTGTAATCCCAGCACTCTGGATCCCGAGGCAGCAGGGTCATGAGTTTGAGGCATAATGACCACTCCACCTCCCTTTCCCCCAAGCCAGAGGATAAAAGTAATTTATATTGCCTGGACCACAAAGCTGAGGAAGACTTCACATATAAGAAAAATAATTTATAATACTAGAGCATAATGCTAATCACAATACTAATCCTGGTGGCCTTGGGTGCTGTGTCCCTGTTTCCTTCTCAGATGTTGGTTGACTCGGTAGCTTTCATAGTAGATCCGTATGATTATATAGGTTCAAAAAAGCCGAGGGGAAGTAAAGTCCACCATTCTCTTTTTGTTTACTGATTCCCTCATGTGTGTGTAGTGTGAGCTGTCTCAAACTATTCCCAGTACATTGGCTCTTGGAATCCTGAAAACAATCCTGTGAGCTCGGATGTCAAGCCTAAGGCTCACATAGTTCTGGAGACTCAGTCACAGGAACAAGACAATAACTAACATCTGGAGTGAACTTTTAAAACAAATCAGGGGCATAAGAGGCAGTTTGGTTTGGGTTTTGTTTTCTACAAAAATAGAAACTAAAATCTGTTCCATTGTGCTCACTACCTTAGCTTTGAAATCTTTTCTCCATTCTTGAAATAAAGGTCTTCCCACTTTCACTTGAATTGTGAGTTACAAGGATGAGAGCTTTTTTAAAGTGGGATAAAGCCTTCCACCCTTCGGGCTGGGGAGATGGCCCGGTGGGTAAACTGATTGCTGTACATGCATGAGGCCCCGAATCTCTGGCACCCACAGAAAAGCAAGATGTGGCTGTGTTCATTTCTAACCGCAGTGCTGCAAGCGGAGTGGATCCCAGAACTCACTGGCCAGCCAGGCCAGCAGCATACACCAACTCAACATCATGGCAAGACCCTGCGGCAAGGAGGGCGGGATGGTGCACACCTCCAGGCAGGCAGAGCTCTGTGAGTTCAAGGCCAGCCTGCTCTTCATAATGAGTTCCAGGACAGCCAAGGCTCTAGAGAAACCTTGTCTCAAAATAATGTTTTAAGAGGGAAGAAAGAAAGAAAGAAAGAGAAAGAAAGAAAGAAAGAAAGAAAGAAAGAAAGAAAGAAAGAAAGGAAAGAGAGAGAGAGAGAGAGAAAGAAAGAAAGAAAGAATAAAAGCACGAGAAAGAGCCTGATGAAAAAAAATAAGGTAATACGGATAGAGACGATACCAGACATCAATCTCTGCCCCCTCACGTAAACACATGCATGTGTGCATACACACACACTCACATACCTTGTGCACACATGCACACGGTCACACGCATATGCCCACACACAAACCAGAACACACATGCGCTTGAGCACACATGCAAACTGCCATCCCCTTCTTTTGATCAGTCCAGGCATTCCCAGTTCTGCTCCTCCCAGGTGCCTCCTAGGCACAGTGAGCCCGTAAAAGCTCGGATTTGACATCAGGCCCCAGTCACTGCCTGCAAAAGCTTCCTAATCTTCAACCTGCTCAAAGGTTAAAAAAACAAAAAACAAAAGAACTCGGTGATTAAAGTCAGACAGTCGGGAAATGTACCTAGCACGAGACACAATAGGCGTTAAATAAGAGCAACATCGTAGCATCGTTGTCATTAATGGCCTTGGCCGTCCTCCCAAAGCGCTCTGGTCTGTCAGCATGAGTTCAATAACTAGTGAGCTCCGCTGACGCTCCCCTTCGGCAGAAGAGAGGAGCCTGCCCATACAGTGAACAAACCGCATGTGCGGATGCCATGATTAGATTCAGGTGTGCACATAGAAATCTGATTTTCTAACTTTGAACATGTTGTTTTAGGGACTCACTTCCGACGGTGACGTAAGCCTCGACAGGCTTGAGGTGTACTTACAAAGCCACATGAGTTCTCCCACCAAATGTGAGCAAAAGCCTTGCTTACACCATCAAGGCCCGTCTCTCGGTCCAGCCGTGGGGGTTCCCCAGCAACAGAATTGAGTGCTGAGACCCAGAAGGGGGAGCGCTGGAAGGCCTGAGTCTGTAATCTCATTATCAATAGCCGGTATATTACAGTCATTGTGGCCTACTGTTTTAATATCATGGCACACTAGGCTGTTTTTCAAGCACATTGTCTTCAGCCTGGAATTACCTATTGGAAAAATTCATAGGTCTTGCTACTGTTATGATGCTATTCTATAGACTGAAACCTCTTTCTTTACACAGCTAGGAGCCCACACAAATAAAAATCAATAGTGCTCCTGTTTCTCTCTGCCCATCCTCGAGAAAGGGAAACAGATGCGTGTGCCCATCTTCAGAGGTTCCTGTGCTAGCAGGGGTGAATGAAAGGAAAGGGCATGTCGTGAGAGGAGTAGATGGACTCAGAGATGAAGGGGTGGAAAAGGAAAGAACAGGAGAATGATAGATGGTGTCTGGACTTCTGATGAACAAATGATGGGTAGACAGACAGACAGTAGATAAATAGGATAGACAGATAGATGGATAGATGATAGACAGACAGATAGATGTTAGACAGGTAGATGATAGGTAGATACATAGATAGATAGATAGATAGATAGATAGATAGATAGATAGATAGATAGATAGATAGATAGATAGATAGATACATAGATGATAGGATAGGCAGACAGACAGACAGACAGATGGGTAGATGGCCAGACAGACAGATAGATAAATAGGTAGGTATGTAGATGGACAGATAGACAGATGGTTGGCAAGCAGTGCTCTCTTTCTGTTTATAAGGAAAGCATGTCAGACAGGCTGTGATGTTGTTGAGTTCCATTCCTGATTCTCCTGTTAATTTGTTCATGACACTTACTAGTCCTTAGGACTCTTCGAGCTGCTGCAGGAGAGAGGCGTGTTTCCAGGCAGCAAGCTGGATCACCTTGATAGGGTCTCAGCCCAGGGCTCATTCTGCACACCCATGTCCCCTCGCCTCCTTGCCCCGCCTCCCCGTCCCATGCTGCCAGGATCCTCCGTGCGGGTGGCACTGGCATCGCCTGCCAACCATGCTGTCAGGGATGCCCATGCTTCTGGTGACCGAGAAATGGTTTGACGTGTTTGGGACAGCTAGCTTTCTTTCTGCTAAGTTCTGTTCCACTCTCACAGAGACAGCGTCTCACACATGGCGGCTCATCATGCATGATGCAGTGGTGATCGTCTGTGTGAAAGTCACGCCACCTAAAACCTGAGGGGCATGCCTGCCTTTCTCTGGTCCAACAGAAGGTACCAAATCTTAGGCACAAGGCAAAAATCACACTATAGTTTCAGTTCTCCCACAAACAGCTTCCTCCTCCTCCTCTTCCTCATCTTCCTAGTCAGGAGACAGGATCCTAATATGTTGCTCAGACTGTCTTTGAACGCCTGGACCCCATGATCTCCCTGAGTTAGCCACCAGAGAGGCCAAGACAAAATGCGCATGGTACTGGGTCCAGGCTTATCTTTCTGTGCTGTATCCTTCCACCGGACAAGAGACACTGTCACTTTTTAACATACTGTAAAACGTCTGATAATTGGTAAGTTTGTACATATTCCTGCATGGTTAAGGTGGGAAGGGGCTTGGGAACTTACAGGAGTGCTTCAGGCCAATCTCACCACATCCTCCTCTAGCCAGAAACTACCCATCCCGGACTCTCCTTCCCCGATGCTCCTGGTCAGAGTGAGGTGTCTGGCCTTAAGCGACCTCCCCACAGGAAGGGAAGGGTGAAGACAGACTGTTATCTCTGGATGGAGTTATAGCTGGGGTGTGGGAGACAGGAGCTGGTCGGAGGCGCCCACAGTTGGCAGCAGCTTTCAGGCACACTCAGGAGAATCGCCTGTCTTAGCAGGTTAGCTCGCTTCACCTTGGTCTCCTTTTTCATAAAGTGAGGGCCATCTCAGAGCCTATCTCGGGGCTTTCTAAAAGGATTTAATGAGATGAAGGTCGCCAATCATCCTTCCCGTTAGGACTGAAAGTTGGTTATCTCTGGCTGTCACTATGAGGGCCCCAGTCTGTGTTCTGAGCATGCATGCAGGGTCCCAGCCGCCCCTCAGAGCACCTGCCCTGGAGAGAGAGAGAGAGGCTCACACTTTGAGCTGACTTCCCTACCATGAGGAGAAAGCCTGGCTCTCAGCTCCTGGCTGCTCTGGCAGCTTTGAGCACAGCCTGAAGGGGTTCTTTCATGGGTTTGCATCTCAACTTCCCTCCTTGCTCCTTCCCAAACCAGACATCAGGACAATGAAGGGACAGGACGATTGTCCCCTGTGAAATACAAGCACACTCTTCATTAGTGATCATTCCAGGGGTTAATGAATCGGAAAACTAATTACACCAACCACAAGTCATGCACATTAAGGTGTCACTGTAATTGTGCACTTTTAAATGTTGCTCACCCTCTTGTTAAAGATTGTTGGCCGTCAGAGAGAAAGTGGGGAGGCATGTGTGTGCTCTCCTGCTGGGTATGAGAAAGGGGAAGGTGTGTGAAACCCTCCTGGGCCGCTCACAGGCCTGCCTCCTGACTTCCTGTGACTCTCCAGCCCCAGGGAGGGAGGGCCCGGCCTGGCTGAGGGAATGGCTGGCCTGGCTCCACTTCTTTTCGCCTGTCTGGAGGACCTGATCCTAACGGCTGGCTGAGGGCCCATGGCAAGAGGGCGAGCAGAGGCATGTGGATCGTGTGTCTAAATATTTAGAAGTTATGAATAAGGGTAAAGACTGTTAAATTATGTTCCTTCTTTTTACCTTGACAAATAAACATTCATCATAACACCGAGGAGATACACATGAAGCTATGTTTTGTGTGTGACTGACAGTCAGCAAAATATCAAAGATGACGGCATTAATCATTATTGTACAAGTCTGAGGGCTCTGGTGACAAGCTGCTGACACATGATGTGTAGCAGGCATTCATAATTCATTAGCTATCATATGTTTATTACAGAAAATTAACTTGTCTTACTTTTTAAAAAATCAGAATTTCTAATTGCATTTGCTAGGGCCAAGATTTTTGCCTGTGTCCTACTGACCTAAATGACAATCAGTGTCTTCGGTTGATATGTATCGTATATGCCTATATAGTTAATTTCAATCTGGAAAAAAAAAAGCATTTTGCTTAGGAATGAGCAAGTAACATTTTTATAAGTTTTTTAAGAGATTAATTTCTTTTTATTGTACTGTTTGACTGTTCTGCCCTTGTGTCTGTGTGTGCACCGCAGACACGCCTGGTGCTCAAGGAAGCCGTCAGAGGACAAGGGATCCCTGGACTTAGAGTGAACAGCTGTGACCCGCCAAGTGTGTGTGAGAGCCAACCCCGTCCTCTGCGAGGGCAGCAAGTGCTCGCGAGCACTGAGCATCTTCAGCCTCAGAAACCGGAGAGTCAGGAAAATTCTTTCTTAAAGATGAATTTGGAAGTGGTTTTAATTTTTTTTTAAATGAAATGTATTTGGTATGTGTTTCTATGCTTGTGTGTATGTGTGTCTCTATGTGTGTGTATGTGTGTAGGGGTTTGTGTGAATACCTGTCTATGTCTATTTCTATGTGTGTGTCTGTATATCTGTGTCTCTGTGTGTCTGTGTGTATCTGTGTGTCTCTGTATTTGTATGTGTTTGTGTGTACAGTCTGTGTGTGTGTCTGTGTTTCTGTCTGTGTGTATATACGATTGTGCATGTCTGTGGTGTGTATGTGAGTCTGTGTGTGTCTGTATCTCTGTGTGAGCTGTGTGTATGTGTGTATATGTCTCTATGTGCGTGTCTGTGTGTGTCTCTCTGTGTGTATATGTGTATCTCTGTATGTCTCTGTGCATGTCTGTGTTTGTGTGTGTGTGTGCCTATGGTTAGGCATGTACTACATATGCATAGAGGTAGGAGACAACCTCAAATGCTGGTCCTGAGGAACTTCCCATCGTTTCCTGCAGCCTGGGCTCCTCACTGGCTGACCGTGTAGGCTAAGCTAGCTGGCCTGCGAGCACCCAGAGGGCCCCTCTCTACCCCCTGACCCTCCAGCCAGGGCTTACAGGAGCTCACTGCTGTCCGAGCTCTTTAAGTAGGTTCTGGGGCTCCAGTCAAGCCCCCCTGCTTGAGAGGCAAATAGCTGTTGCCTGAGCTCTTTCCAGCCCTTCATGTCTTATACACTGTTACAATTCTTATCACTATGTTAAAGGAAGATCTAAATACATAAGATGTTTCTTATATCTTTGTTTCAAACTTTCCAATGCTGTATTGTTATAAAGAAAGCAAGCATCACTAGAATGTGATTAATTTGTTTAAATCCCTCTTCAAAAGCTGTCAGCCAGGAGATGGTGGCTCATGCCTTGAATCCCAGCACTCAGGAGGCAGAGACAGGCAGATCTCTGAGTTCAAGGCCAGCCTGGTCTACAGAGAGAGTTCCAGGACAGCCAGGACTACACAGAAAAACCCTGTCTCAATAAACAAACAAACAAAAACAACAACAAAGAACTCTAACCCGCCTGAGCATGGTGGTACCCAGCACCCAGGTAGGAAGATGCCATGTTTAAGGCCAGCTTGAGCTAGAAAGTGCGGCTTGTCTCAAAGGCGAGGCGGGGGAGGGGAAACACCTGTAATTTGCACTGGCCCTAAAATGGACTTCACTTAACCTTAGAAATCACTGGGAACTATTTATACATAATTAGCTCCTTGACAGCCTGGTGAATATTTTCCTAATATCTCTCTACGTATCGGACTATTAATTGCAGATTAGTTTTGTTAATGTTGGTATATATCATTTTGGTGGATTGGCTAAGGCAGTCTGGCCCCATTTACAGGCCAGAACTCACCAGGTAACCCACTGTCTCCTGGAGCTCACGGCAGTCCCCTTGCTCCCGCCTACACAAGTCTGAGGCTAGGGACTGAGCTATTCTGCCTGGCTTGTTGAATAGTTCACAACAGATTTCTTTTTTTATAGATAGTTTGTCTGAACATAAACAAGCTCTTTTGCTAAGTTTTTAATAATGTTTTCTCATGGCCGGGCCTGGTGGCACAGGCCTGTAATCTTAGGGACTCAAGTCTGAGGCAGGAGTATCGGAACTTCAAGGTCTGGAAACCCTTTCCCCAGAACAAGCCGGGAGGCAGAGGTTCAGGTGTTCGACACCAGCCCCTGCCATAGAGTGTGAGAACTGCCTGGCTTCTGTGAGGCACTGCCTTAACAATGAACAGTAAAAAATAAAAAGGGGGGGTGGGGAGGAGGCGGGGGAGGGGGACACGAGCTGAGTGTCAGCAAGAGTTAAACTCAGTCCACAGTGGTCCCTACAGAAGAACAGAGCAACACCAACAAACCCAGAACAATTGCCTAAATTACTTTAAAAATGAACTAGCCAAAGTTTCTGTCAGCATGTTTAATTAACTTTGGGCAGCTCCATTAGTGACAAGCCAGTGTTCCGGTTGAGAAGCTCTGGGCAGCATGAACAGCACACAGAATTTCCCTCACAGCTCTGACTCACGCTCTCCCCTCGTTGCCGTTAACTTGGGTGGTCTCTGTTGTCAGTTTCGGGGCAGATTAAATTAACGGCGTTTAGACAGCATTTCCACCAGGCGTCCAAAAAACGATTTTAAAATTATCACCTCGTTTCCCCTTCATCTCCAGGAAGAGATGGAGGGTGCTTGCAATCTTTGAAATGTTATCAGCACAAACAGTTGACACCATCTTACCTAATAACAAAGTCAAATGCACCCCGGACACGATAAACACAACATCTGGGGGGCAGAGGGCAGAGGGTGGCCAGGCCTCGGGACAGTAAATCTTTATCTTCATCCTTATTAACTCTTAGACGGCCTTTAAATCATCTGCACATGGCTGGACATGATTGTAAGCTTCGCAACTTTGAATTATCTTTTATTAACCGTTTTCATGGAGCTGAACCTCTGCGCCAGTGCCAGCATTCAGAGTGTGCTCAGCCAGCAATGCTCCTGGAGTTGCCAGGCCTCCGGGCGTGCAAGCCCTCAGCAGGACCAGGAGCTATGGAGCAGCCCTCTCTTCCTCGTGCTACTGTATGGACTCGGGTAGGAGGTAGGCCTGCTGTGGGGACCAAACTCAAAGAGAACCAAGGAGACGCTTGGCGCGTGGGAAACGGTACCTCACTATGTGAAAAAGCCTACATACACTACCTGAGAGGGAGGCTGCCACACGGGGTTTGTGTTTGTCCTACTTGAAAGGTGCTTCTGCCTCTCAAATCCCCCCAACACTCCAGGGCACTGCCTGTTTCTTAGGCAGAGAGGGCTGCAAACCTCACAAACCTTCCTTGATTTAGCTGTGTGGCTACTAAAAGGAGGTAACTATTTTTCTGGGTCTTGAACTGTGTTTGTCACACACACGCACACACAGACACGTCACTGCTGACTATCTCCCTGGGGTGTCTGTGTCTTTAATCCATGTGTGCTTGTGATGCATGGCACTCTGCCAACAAGCCTCCTTCCATCCACCCATGAAGGCCTACTCCTCCCCTGGGTGCTGACTGTACCTCAGCAGGTCACACGACCCTGGGCTTTTGTGTGTGATGGCCACAGGTTTCATCTTGCGTTCCCCCCACCTCAAACCTCCCAATAGTGTGGGGTCTTTGAACCTTCACTGGACAAAATTCACAGCTTGAGAAAGGTCTCAAATCTCCACTGCTAACACCTCCCCGTTCCCCCTCGGCTGATAAAGGTTCTGTTGAAATTGTTTGCCTGTTTCTCCATTACGGAAGGTTTTGCTGGCTAGACAGGGAGATGTCTGCCTTTATTAGAGGCACAGAACGAATTCACTTTCTGATTCTCAATTTTTTTTTTAAATTTTTGAATTCACCATCATGATGCCGTGAATCAGGGTGCCGAGAATCTAGCCATCTCCATGGAGTACAAGGTGACAGCTGAACAACATTGGATGTGCTTATTCGGAGTGACCTACGTGAGGAAAGTTCTTAGAAAAACTGATGCTCACTGCAAGTCACAGTTCACATTCTTAAATAATTGTACACACGTGTGTGCGTGTGGGTGATGTTGGGGGGAGGAAGAGTGCCAGGGCCGCCTACATGAAGGCGAGAGAACGGCTCTGTGAGACGTTTCTCCGCTTCTAGCTTCATGTGGGTCAAGCTCACCGCAATCACCTTTTGCCCACCGAGCTGCTGTCTGCGCACAGGTTAGCTGCTGTCGTCAGGATGGCATTCTATGTTCAAGAACATGGGCGTGGATTTCTAGGTCTGGTGTACGCCCCCGGGAATCTTCTCGTGTGATAATTTTAGTGATATTTGTGGGGTAAGCAGCTTCCTCCCTTCATGGGTGGAAAACTTGAAGGGCAGGTGGTTGGCCACCAGACATAGCCAAACTTGGCCATGGTGGATGAAAACCCAAGTCTTCAAATTCTCTTTTTTTAATTAATTAATAATTTATTTATTCACTTTACATCCTAATAGCACCCGTCCACTCCTCCCAGTCCCCCTCATAGGCCCCTACCCTCATTCTCCCCTCTCCTTCTTCTCAGAGAAGGGGGAGGTCCCCCATGGGTACCAATCTGCCCTGGGACATTAAGTCATGGCAGGGCTAGACGCATCCTCTCCCACTGAGGCCAGACAAGGCCTGGTTAGGAGAATGAGATCCTAAGAGTCAGAGAGGTCCCCGCTCCAGTTCCTGGGGGACCCACATGAAGCCCAAGCTACACATCTGCTACATACGTGTAGGAGGCCTAGGTCCCGCCCATGCATGCTCTTGGTTGATGGTTCAGTCTCCGTGAGCTCCCACGGACCCAGGTTAGTTCACTCTGTAAGTCTTCTTGTGGTGTCCTTGACCCCTCCGACTCCCTCAGTCCTTCCTCCCTCTCCTCCATAAGACTCCCTGAGCTTCACCTATTGTTTGGCTGTGGGTCTCTGCATCTGTTTTCATCAGCTGCTCTCAGAGGAGTTATGTTAGGCTCCTGTCTGCAGACATGAAGGTTCTCAAATTCTTCGTGGCCAAATGGAAGAAGTGAAATCTTTTGTCCAAAAACAGTAAAATAACATTTTGTTTTCTTTCTTTTTTTTCTTCTTCCTTTTTCCATTTTCAACCAAAGTAAGTTCCAAAATATTCTCCGAGTGAAAAAACATTGTAATGTAACCTATACCCATGGCTTAGGGAGCCCTTCAAAGTCCCCATATGGAGTGTGATGAAGCTGAATTTTGCAGAATACAAGGTTTCCTGTTCTAGGAAGTGTGGGGCAGAGCTATGGCTCCCACTTGAAGGCAATGTCCACCAGATTTTTCACCTAAGCAGAATGCTTCTGGTAGAAGTCTTTCAAATCAAGCATGCCATGAGGCCCCTACTGCCTGCCTCTTATCCCCTCAGGACACAGCTGCTCCAACGTCTTCACAGGTTTTGTCTTCATGTTCGTGGTCATTTTCACTTGGACAGAAAAGCCTCCTTCTAGAGTCACTCCTGCCTTGTGTTGGTCCGTGCTGTGTTGCTGTAACAAATATCCAGAGCATCCTGGGGAGAAATGATGTCAGGTGGCTGTGATTCTGGTGGCTGGAGAGGTCAGTGAGGCGGCAGTGTCCACTGTGCGGGATCGAAACCGTCTGCCTCAAGAACTAGCCTGCTACTACGGAATCATGTGGTCGCTCCTGAGGGTTGTGTCGTGGGACCTATTCCTGCGTGTCCATCTCATATATACCTGCCACAACTCAGTGTGTCCACACCACACAAACCTCCGGAAGACACACTCAGATCGGAACACATACTCAGATCGTATCCAGACCGTCTCATTCCCAGAGCACCCCTCTCCCCCTGCTCAGCACACAATCCTTCCTTCCTATGTACCTTTGTATCTAGTCCATGGATTTTCCACAAATTAAAAGCAAAGTTTTTGTTGTTGTTGTTTGTTTTTTAAATATGACCTCTTCATACTTATTTTTGTTATTGGAGAATGAACCGGGCCTAAACTCCAACCTTCCTAAAACATTATTTTTAGACAGATTCTCACTATGTTGCTATGATGGGTGCAAACGTAACATCCTTCTAAGTACCGAAGAGAGCACATATGCCACCATGCCCACCCAAAACTCCTAAAAACTATTGATATTCCAAATATGCTTGCTTAGACTGGTCCCAGCTATTAACACTAGCATACTTGAAAATGAAAAAGAAAAAGGCATAAAATATCAAAGCAAAACAGACTATGTTTACTATTTCAGCATAAACACAAAAAACCTATGTAGTCTCAAAATTAGAATTTACCAAACAGTGCTGGGTAGAGAGTTTCTCTTAGCCCAGTATAACTGAAGATTTCTCTGTGCAGAAAGTGCTGTCAGTCCTTTCCTAATGGCAAAGGTAAGTTGCAGGAAACACATTGCTGGACAATGTTATCCACCATGACTGCTGTAGAATCGAGCATCTGAGGGTCAAGGTCCCCGACTGTCATGGCGGAGGGCATGGTGGCATTTAGACAGGTGGGGCTGGGGCAGTGGCTGAGCCCTCACACCTGACCTACAAGCAGGAGGCAGAGGGGGTTAACTGGGAATGGTGAGGACTTTTAAAACCTCAAAGCTTCCCCCTCCAAGCAACACACCTCCTCCAACGAGGCCACCCTGCCTAATCCTTCCCAAACACTTCCACCACCTGGGGACTAAGTGCTGAAACATGGAAACCACGGGGCGTTCTCACTCAAATCACCACACTCTCAGGAAAGGCCTCGCAGACACACCCAGGCTACCTTTCTGGTGACTCTATATCCGTGTGACACGTTCAAGGACCCAAGCTCAACCTCAGAACCAAAACTGTCATCTAAGCACCAGTGAGACACTAGTCCAAATCACGCAAACTTAAAACAAACGTGAAAATAAGTTCAGATTATTTACAGTCTTCTTTCTTGGGAGAGAGGCCATCGCAGGGAAAGTGGCGTTAGTCTGTGTCCTCTGTGAAGCTGACACAGAGCGGTGGCTCACATGGGACAGTCATGGCGATTACTCCATGATGGACAGAATCCTCTTCCAATCTCAGCAGGGTCAGGCGGAGCTGGAAGGCTCTGTCCCTGAGGTCACGGCTGCCACAGAGTTCCTGACTCACGCTGGCCTCTCAAACCTTCACTGCTCAGCCCGTGGCAATGCTGCCCTGAGAGCTAAGTGCTCAGTACAGACAGCAGACAGCATGTTTGTCTCGTCTGTGTGCTGGGCTGTGGCCCCTCGTCCTTGTTTTAGAGTCCACATTGACTTGTCAAGACTTCTGTGAGGCTGGGTGCTGTCACAGCCCAGAAGCCCCTATGTCTCCGTAGTCAGCAGAGGCCATGTCAGGATTTTTGCCTCCATCATCGAGATTTGTGTAAGCGTGGCCTATGATGTCCGTACGATCACCAGATCACCGGTGGCTCATTTCTCAGCATGTGTCCCCGTCCTTCAGTGGCACACGCTATGTCTGGTTCTGCCCTTCCTGAGCCCCTACTTCTTCACTATTTCTTCTCAGTCAGGGCACTGTTCAGCAGTTGTTACAGTATCAGAGTGAGCTCAAATAGACTGTTGATGCCAACAGTAGCATGAACACATGTGGGGAAAGGCTTGTGTGTCTGTGTTTCCGGGAGGCACAGCGAGCTTGAAGGAATTCAGAATTCGGAAGACACTGAATTCAAGGTCGACTTGAGACTTCATAATTTTTGATGTTGGCCTATTTTGTTTCGTTTTAAATCACAGTGTCTACCCTTTGACACTTTGCTAATATTTGGATGATTCAGAAGTAAGGCCGCAATGTACTTGGGGCACCTCAGACAGCAGACAGGTCCTCAGTCCCAGATCGAAGGCCACCTGAAGGCAGGGGTGAGAAGGCTTCACCACTGTTTGTTATGGCGTTGACTGACCTTCACATCAGTGTTCATTTTTCAGGAGGTGAGGGGAGAGGCCAGCCCTAGCTGATCTGGAACTTTCTGAGCAGACTAGTCTGGCCTGCAACCCACAGAGATTCTCCTGCCTCTGTGTTCTGAGGGCTGGGATTAAAGCTGTGTCACCACGCTGGCCCAGTGGTTCTGTGCCTGAGAAGGTAGCTAGAAAGAAGACAGGGGTGCCTGAGGGCTTTGTGCTCAGGAGAAACCAGACGGGGAGCCTGAGGTAGCCAGGAAGAGCACAGGCTAGGTCCAGCCTAAGGTAGCTGTGAAGGGCACCAGCTAGGGCCCCCTCTGAGGTAGCCAGGAAGGGCACAGGCTAGGTCCAGCCTGAGGTAGCCAGGAAAGGCACTGGTTAGGGCCCACCTGTTTGGTTGGAGCCTGGCGCAGACACTGAGAAACTGACAAGATGTTTACCTCTCTGGTCTTGTTTACTCATCTGCAGGTGAGGGAAATGGCAGCACAAGCTTGATGGAGTTGTGACAGTTCAGTGTTTGAGTCCATGTGGGGTCCTTAGAACAGAGTCCAGTATGTGACAAGTATTTTGTTGTGGTTTGGACGTAAAGTGTCCCTGAGCAATGATTGGACTGTGAGGGCTCTGAGCCAGCATCGGATTGATTCGCTGGCATCATTCAGGCTCTCACGGCATGGCTGGGGGTTGACAGAAGCCTTAGGAAGTCAGAGCTCTCACTCTGGAGGATGTCTGGGCCCACATCCTACCATAGCTCCTTTCCAGTCTGCTCGGCAGCTTCCTGACTGTCACATGGTACATGGCTCAGCCACATTGCACCACGACGCTCTGCCTTAGCAACCAGGGGCTGAGGCCTCTGAAACCAGGAACCAAACTGGAGCCTCTCTTCTTTAGAAAATTGTTTTCCCATAGTGACAAAATAAACACACGGAGTTTCCTTCCATGACCAGACATTTGAGTTCTGACCTCAGACAGTACTTGCCTAGGTTTACACCCCACCCCAGGATCCTACCCGACTTTGATCACTCTGACTAGAAAAAGCATCTTCCCCAGTCTCAGCCTTTGTCTTGGTTATATGGGGACCCTGGGTTAAACGAGTCATGGTCCAGCTAAGCTTTGCTGTTCTCAGTCTGAAAACGTTCCTGCGGGGGCCTGTTGTTTTCCCTGCTTCATTGGAAAGAATTCAAATTCTCACCCCAAGTCCCAGCCGTTCCCCTGCAAGCCTCAGATCCCCCAAGCCTCATCTGAGTCTCTGAGAGAAAGGGGAGCATCCGGAAAGAGGGACCACAGCTCGGAGGCACAGCGCAAAGCAGGAACACAGCTGCCATCTGCATACAGAAACCAGAACCAGCTCTTCAGTCTGCAAACCAACTTCACAGCCACAATGTAGGATGGTGCTTGGGAGTATTCTGCGTTTGCAATGCTCTCCAAAGCCTCCCGAGTGTGTTTACAGTGTTTCCTTCACAGGGAGCAGGATTAAGGCTCCGGCGGTTTAGGGAACAAATGCACACACGGGGAAGCCAGCAAGCAAATTATTTAATGATTATTTTTTTAAAAACATGTCAGTGTTCGGGAAAGTGTTTGGAGAGGCGGTCGAGGCCCGTGTCACTGTGTGACGCGTCTTCATTATCACTTCAAGGCAGCGAGTCCAGGGGGTAGGAGCAGAAACTCTTCCGATTCATGTCTTCCATGTAACACTTCATACAAAAATAATGACTGGGGTCCTCAGAGCCCCACCCTGATATTTTAGAAGGTACCATGTCTGTGCCTGAGAGCGGCTGCTTTTCCTACCTCAAACATTTGATGTGCGGTTTGCTCGGCGATAGTGAGAGAACGCTTATTTGCATTTCCTGGTGGTTATCAATCACGCTCTCTCCCTCCTAGCCCACCTCTAAAGCGAGCATCCGCAACAAGACGCAGTGTAAGCACACCCACAGAAAGGTCGTTTCCACTCGGCTATGCCAAGTGAATTTTAAATTTCCCTTTCCGCCGCGCAGGCCTCGCGACGGAGCGGAGGGCGGATTAGTGCGGTTCTGATACTTCATTGTATCAGAACATGGATTTGCCGACAACAGCTGCAGCAAATTCCCCTGACTGAGAAGAACTACAAGTATCATCACCTAGATCATTAAGCCGGGCTCGGAGACTGCGCGGCATCTTCAATCAATTCATCTCAGGGAACTTGAAGCCAGCTGGACCCCCTCAGTGAGAACTTGACTTAATTGGCCAATAAGTGGCTGGAAAAGGTGCATGCTATTTGATCAAATTACCACGTGAGCAAGTGATTACAGTTTGGGCAGCACGGAGGGTGGACGGCAGGTCAGCCCTTTTGGGGAGGGCAAAGTTAATGTCCACTATTAAATGCTGCTGTGAAAAATGGAGGTTTGCGTGGACCTCAGATGGGGAAGGGGTCCAGGTCAGGCTCCAGCTGATGCGGTGGGCAGGAGACACACATTTCTCATCCCTTTGGCCTCATTTCTGCCTTGGTAATAGCCCCACACTAGCACTCTGCCCGTGCCCGGTTCCCCCTCTCCTCCTCATTTTTACTGGCGTAACTGAAAATATTGCCCCGGCCAGTGACTCTATCCAGAACGGAAAATCATTTTTCCCTCGACTGTGTCCCAGGAGCCTTTCCTCAGAAAGGTTCGAGGATCAAGCCTTTGAAGAAAGTCCTGCTTCTACATACGTGTTGATAATTACTCTTTCTCTCCGGCGAGGAGACGGAAGGATTGTTTGCATATTAGATGCCCGCCTCCTACCAACCCCGGCTGAGAGAGCGAGCAAGCCACCGCTAAGCATGCTAAGACTTGGCACAAATTGCTGAAAAAACAGCTCCATGATGAAACAAAGGTTTTTAAGCAGAAGGCTGCTGTGGCATTTGCTCCCTGCCTCCGATCTTTCTAGCCAGTTTACACACATCACACACACACACACACACACACACACACACACACACACACACACACACAGGAAAACCCAGAAAGCTTTTGACAGATTTGGTTCAATATTTCAAGTTAACAGACTCATCACAACACACTGTCACCTGCATTATTGGTGTTAGAGCATAATACGATATTATTTGGGGGAGCAGGCCCCGAGACAAAAATCCCAGGGTGCCGATGACGTGAAAATCGACCTCTTTCCTGAATTGCTATTAAACGATATAATTTTACCAAATAATAATTCACTTTATTTTGTTTCTTTCCAAATTAAGTTTGCTTACTCACTACCTCATGCTTGTGGGGTGAAGCTCGCCAGGCCTGGCGCATGTGCGCAGGTCAGAGGACAACGATCATGAGTAGCTCTGTCCTTCTGCCCCGTGGCTCCTGGGGACCGACCAGGTTGTCAGGCTTAGTGCAAGCACTTGGACCCGCTGAGCCACCCTGGCAGCCCCACGTTTGGGATTTTAAGCAAACGGTAGGTTGGGCACGGCCCACCCCAAAGCCAAGTCTGCAGCAGATGCCATGAAACGCACGCTGAAGCTGCCTAACGCTCTCCAGCTCGGGGCCGCCAGCTGGCACGCCAGGCACGCGCAGACGCGGCACCCCCGCCTGGCTTAGGGTGAGCAGCGGTTCTGAGGGCCCCGTGTTCCTGTGTCATCCTCACCTCGGTGGCAGAGGTCCAAAGGTCCGTGCTGGCGCCAGAGCCTTCTTCTCAAGTGGGAACCGTGCCCTCCCCTTGGAGCCCACTGGTGCCCCCCTCCAGGCAGCAGACCGGCGCTCCTGTCTGCCAGGCAGACCTTTCCACACGCCCTGCGAATCTTTGCCGGTCGTTCCGAGTTTCAGTAAATACGTGTCAAATATTTACGTGTCTGTTTCGTACCCACGCCCCGATCCAGATTTTTCAAATTCAGATTTTTTTTTTCAGCAGGGCGGGGGAGGCACACACCTGCAGAAGCTGAGGCAGAGGCAGGAGGATCTCCGTGAGTTCGAGGCCCGCCTGGTCTACAGAGTGAGTCCAGGACAGCCAGAGCCGCGTAGTGACAGTCTGCCTCAGGAAACAAGGAAAACATGAGTGTGTGTGTGTGTGTGTGTGTGTGTGTGTCTGTGTCTTTGTGTGTTTGTTTCTATGTGTGTCTACGTGTCTGTGTGTGTGTGTGTGTGTGTGTATCTGTCTGTGTCTTTGGGATATCGTTTGTGTTCAATAAACATGAATAACTGAGTGTCACACGGAGGAGACACTACGATACAGCAGACGTGCTGTCTTCGTCTGGCTTTCTGGACACACCAGCACAGGCTCCCGACGGCATTTGCCTGCCTGGTACCTGGGTCAGCTCAAGAGCAGATATTGTAGGATTTCGTTGTGTGAGGCTCATCCCCCCTACCAAGATGCTCCCGTCCTGTGGGTCCCCCCACACCCTGGTATTTCCTTGGAGCCTCTCCCCACTGCCCCAGCGTTCCCAGGCCCCTCGTCTGTCACCCGTAGGCCTTGGCTTGGTCTTCCCTTAGACGTTCTTCATGTCCACACTCTCTCTAACATTTTCTCGTTCCTGTACCATCCTGAGCCACTTCCTGGGAAGCTCACGGAAGGCAAACAGCAGACGCCAGCAACCGCGGTCAGTCTCTCCTCATCCCGTAAGAGGCACAGGACAAACCCTGGTGAAATGGCGGAATCGTGTCTCCTTTTAGACAGAAGCCGTTCATTCTAGAGCAGAAGTGCCAGCACCTGCTCTTCGGGAGGCTGGCTCAGTCAGCGCCTCTCGGGGAAGCAGCCTGCAGGTCCGTGGTGGGCAGGACCAGGCCTCGGTCTCCCGGTGTCTGAGCTCGGTTTTCCTGCGCCTGTGCTGTGTGTGCAGAACACACTGTTGGCTTTGCAGAGACCTGGGCTTTGTTTTGTGTTTTGTTTTTTGTTAATTTAGGCCCTAGATCTTACAAGGACAAACGAAACGGCAGACAATGCTGGGCACGTCTGTATTTTTCCACTGTCTCCCTCTCCTCCTTTCTTCCTCTTTTTTAGACATAACTACAGACTGGCTCCGACTAATGAGAAAGCGTGTTGTTTCCACAACACCGCAGCTTGTAAATCAGCATCTTCTCAAAGTTCGACGCGCATTGATTTTCCGAACCGGAGCCCTCACCTCCGCGCCAGCCTCCTGCTTCTAAAACCTCCTTTCAGCGTGATCTTGATGGAAACCAAGGCAGGGGTGGGAGCCGAGCCCCTCGACGGTTTGATGGCTGCAGTGTCTCCCTCGCTGCGTTTGAAATGGAAATCGCCCTCGGGTGGGGGCGAGCGGTGTGACCCGTCCCCGCCTCTCGTTTATTCCTGGAACCTCTCGATGAAGAGCCGAGTCGGGGAACGAGGGAGCAGCGCACATATTTCTCCCTGAGCCTGAGATCCTGGGGCGAAAGGGCAGCGCTGAATTAAGCATTTAGTGTCTTCAGACTCCGTGACCCGGAGCCGCCGTGTGAAGGCCTCATTGATAACAAGCCCGGAGCGCGCTGGGACAGTCCACCCTGGGAGTGATAATTATCCCACCGGGAAAAGTGTCCCGTGCCCTGCCGTCCTCGCCGCAGGAAGTCCCTCTCTCTCCCGGCTGCACCCTTTCTCCACGGGCCGCTACTTCTCATTGCATTAGAAGCTCTTGATGAAAACGGTCCTTTCGTCATCACTTGTGATTTCTTCACTTAAATGCTTATCCGGCGCAGCCTTTCCCGCTCCCCGTGAGCTGAGGCACAGAGCTGCACACCACAGGGTGTCTGTGTATGGGTGTGGGTGTGTCTGTGTGTGTCTGTGTGTATCTGTGTGTATGTGTGTCTGTGTCTGTGTGTGCGCACACATGAGTTCTCGTGAGTTCTATTCCTTATTTTTGATACGGAATGTCTGGCCAAGCGTGGCCGTGCGCTTAGGTGCGTGACTGTAGAGTGCCGGACGGCACCCGTCTCTGCTTCCTGAGCTTGGGGTCGTGTGCGGTTCACACAGACCCCGGCTTTTCCTGGCCTCTTGGCACCAGACTGAGTTCACGCTGTGCGTTCACCACTGCGCCTCCGCCCCAGCCTGAAACTTTGAGAGGCAGACTCCGACCCCGGCTCTGAGCGAGGCCCAATAGGCGGAGTCCATGGCTAGTTTGCCTCTGCTCTCACCACACAGCCCTGGTTGACCTGGAACTCACTTCAGAGACCAGGCTGGCCTCGAACCCACGGAGATGAGCTGCCTCTGGATGGGAGCGCTGGGATTGAAGGTGCATGTGTCGCCACAGCGGCAGAAGGCTGCGTTTTTAGCTGCCAAGCTGCTCTGTGGCCGCTGGCTCTGACTGCTCAGCACGCAGGCTCTGGGGACAGGGTCAGACCCAGCAGCGACTCCGGGTGTTGGGGAAGGTTTTCTCCCTCCTGCCCTCCTTTCTTAATTTGTCATCATTACATTTCTAAGATTTACTTGGGGAGGAAGTGAGGGGAATGCATGCATGCCAGAGGACAGCCTGTGGGGGCCAGGTCTCTCCCGCTGTCCTGTGGGCTCCTGGGATTGAACTCCAGTCCTGGCAGCAAACACCTTTCCACACCTCACCATCTCAGGGGCAGACCGCCTGGGAGATGAAACCTTTCTCTGGTCGCACACACAGGGCCTGATGTGGGTTGTAAGCAGGGCTGGGCTGGCCAGGACTCGCATGAAGAAGTGTGACACACCTGCCCACTGCTGAGGCTCCAGTGTCACGCTATCAAGACCCTGGCTCCATGGAGAAAGGTAAAATGTTACGTTCTGCAAATTTGCAGCATAAGGAAGTGATGTCTTTGACTCCGCTCTTTGGGATGCATACTGTCCTTTACTCATCTGAACAACGGTTGCTGCCAGGCCTTGTCAACCATGCTTTGAAACACGTCTTCCATTTTAAGAGAAGAGGTCTTGTGTGTCTGCGACATGATGTCATAGAAGCAAGACCGCTCTCTAAAGCACTAGGACATTTGACATCACTTCAAATATCCTGAACTCAGGCACTGCCTTAAAACAGTGTCTGGATGGGATTTGAATTTTCAATACTTTCATAAAAGAAAGAAAAAGAAAGAAAGAAAGAAAGAAAGAAAGAAAGAAAGAAAGAAAGAAAGGAAGGAAGGAAGGAAGGAAGGAAGGAAGGAAGGAAGGAAGGAAGGAAAAGAAAGAAAGAAAGAAAGAAAGAAAGAAAGAAAGAAAGAAAGAAAGAAAGAAAGAAAGAAAAAGGAACAGAAGGGTTGGAGAGATGGCTCAGCAGTAAAGAGCACTGGTTGCTCTTCCATAGGACCTGGGTTCAATTCCCAGTGACTGCATGGCAGCTCACAACTGTCTGTAACTCCAGGATCCAACAACCTCACAGATGTACATGCAGGAAAAACACCAGTGCACATTAAAAAAACAAACAAACAAAAAACAGAATACCTAATGGCAACTATTTCTTCTGTGGATAACTGATGTTTCTGAGCCTCGCTGCCCTTTCTTAGCGTGACTGACAGTGAAGGCATGAGTCACAGCGTGTTAACACAGGCCTCTGTCACCCTGCAGAGCCTCACCAAGCGCCTTTCCTCACCTGTAAAACGGGCCCAACTGCACGGTTTAAGGAGACTCTGTAAGTGAACTAACACACGAAAGGATCCAGGGCTATAGCAAACCGTAGAGTTACCCCTTCTCTCCAGAGCTGGAGGGACTGGGGTGTCCTTACACGGAGCCTTCTGCAATTTTCCCTGTGTGGGGCCCTGTGTGCAGGCTCTCACATGGAAGCGTGCTAACCTCCCAAGGGAATGAATGAGCCCTTCCCCATTAAATTAGGGCATGACATTCATTTGATCACAATTCCCCCAATCGATTTCCTGCGCTAACATGTATAAAATGAAATGAAGTTCGCCGTCCTGAACCAGCCGGGTGTTGGTGAAGACATCCACACTTTCCCGCCATCCCTTTCCTACGCCTCCTCATCTCGCACAGCCGAGAGCTGACTCCAGCTAGACAGCAGCTTTCCACCCTCCTCTCCTCTCCATGCCGCCCTCTCCTCTCTGACTCCTGAAGAGTGTTTACTTCACTGACGTGAAACCCTGCGGCGTTTGTCTTTTTGTGACGGCTTATTTTATCACACAAGCTTCACCCACACGGCAGCCTCCGTTAGAATTTCCCTCCTCCTTGAGTCTGAAGAGTGTCCCCGAGATCCTGCTTTACCTCACATTTCTCTCACGCACTCATCTGTTGATGGACCCAGGTTTCTTGCTCATTTTAATTGTGCTGTACAGAGCTGCTGTGGGCACGGGTACTCAAATACCTGTTTGGGACCCTGGATGGGGCCTTCTGAAAACTCTCCCATGAGAAAATGGCTGGGTGATGGGGAAGAGGGGGAACTTACTGGGGTCCATGCTAAGCGCCGTCCCAGCCGCCCGGGCCCAGCTCCCCGAGAAGGGAACTAGCTCTGAGGGCTGGGCGTAGAGTTGGAGCATGCTCATTAACTTTAGCCCATGATTTTAAAACAGTTTCATAAAGAGCTCTAAAGCGGCTCAGTGAAGGGAACAGCGCCCACATCTGGCCCTACCCTCCAGGGCACCCAAAAGACACCAATGTCAGAACGGCCTGGATGTCTCGATGCTCTGGAGCCCACAGGACAGCACTGGGCCAGCCGCTCGCCGCCTGCTGCAGGCCTGGGTCCCCGGGGGAAAGGCTTGGTACACAGGACATGGCTCAGGGAATGCACAGTCTTTGCCCACTGAACAGAACTGCCTGTTCTCCTCACTCCAGCCCATCTCTCCTTGGTGTTTTGAAGCGCTTCATGTCAGGGAAGCTGCACAGCACTTGCTCTTCCTGACTGGCTGTCTTACTGCATGACCCTTGATGAAGGGTCATCCACGCTTTAGCACTGGTCTGTGGGGTGTGAGGCATGCAGGAGGAAGGCCTCACCCAACCCCCTGACCACAGACTGCAGCCGCTGGGTTGTCCTGCCCCGAGGCAAGGGGCAGCAGACGCAGGAGGGGTAGGGCAGAGGCTTTGCCCACCCTCAGAGCTGCCAGCAGGGACGGAGAAGGAATGGACCAGGAGACTGCAGTGGCCTGGCATCCTCTCCAGGCCAGGTCAGGGTTCCAGGTTAGAAGCAGCAGGGTAGGGACACCTCCTGAGATGCTTCAAGCTTGTTTTGCCCGCTGCTTGTCTGACAAATTATAGCGTGGAGACAGAGACAAGGACTGGAGAGAAATGGGCCTTGTGGTCGCTCAGCTCGGTGGCAGCGGCCCAGAAGCTCCCATAATCCCAAAGCACGGCACTTGGGGCCTCTCGTTTGCAACCCTGGGATTTTCAGTTTTTTGTTTTTTGTTTTTTTTAATTTCCCTATGCAAAGGGGTGAAGAAAAGGGAGGCAGAAAATAGTTTAAGAAGCACATTACCAGGAAACTGTCTCTACCATGTTTACGACTGTTCTTAATGTTTTATGAATATGCTAAAAAAAAAAATGCCCGGGCATATTTCCTTGGGCTCTCTAGTTAATTACTTATTCTGCGTGCTCGACTCCACTCCTTTGGAAGTGTGTTGTGCATTAATTCTGATTATGTACAAAAACCCACCTGCAAGGAAAAACTCTGAATCAGTAATGCTGGTAAAATGAGCAGCCTCCTGGGGCTCCAGTGAGAGAGAGGGTACTGGACAGCATTAGAAGCTGTAGCTAAGGCTCTTCATAATGTCATTAACATAAAGGCAATTAAATGGGTTTTTAACCTACAACCCTTTATTGTTATTAATGAACATTAGAAAAACACAGGAGATAAAATTGGTAATTATCTCTGCACCGAGCAATGCAATAATGTGTTTAAATATAAAAACAAAACGAATGATTGTTGTTAGTATTTTCAGTAGCGGAAGCCCCAGGAGCAGCTCCGTCATCTTTAATCACACCAGCCCACACCAAGAGGGTTAATTAAAAGAAGGCTTTACCTTCCACGAGCCCGGTTGTTCACTTTAATACAGAATCAACAAACATAGATGTAAATTTGCAAAAAAAAAAAAAAAAAAAAAAAAAAAAATGTCCCAAGCAGTGGTTTCTGCCTGCAGGTTAACCACCTTCACAGAAACGCACAGGGATTCCTTCTCCTGACACACCACAGCCCGTGGCTCCAGAATCAAGGTTTCCCTTTCAGGAAGAAAGAAAGCAGAATGCTTGTGCCACGCTCCCAAAGCCCATGCCCGGGACACGCGAACACACCCAGGCTCATTGCCTGCGCTTGCTGGTCGGTAACTGAAGCCTGTGAAGAAGACACACGGACCCTCACTGCAGCGGCAAATGGCGTCTCCATGCTGCTCCATGGTCGAGGAGCCAGCAGCTCGTTCTTTTCCCTTTATGCACACTGCAGCATCTTCTAAACAAGCCACGGCCTGCGTGTGAGCACGCGACAGCCAAGGGATGGCAAAAGCCTGCGTCTAATAATAGTTCCCACTAATTAATTCACTTTGTATCTCTCACCATAGCAAGTGTGGTTACTGTGGCTCTTGTAATTCGCTCCAGACCAGCGTTGTTCCTGAAGCCCGTTTTGAAGTGACACACACCTCTAATTTGCCTTTGCAGTGGACAAACGGTACCGCACAAACACAGCTCTCGGAAGCAGGTTTTTAACCAGCTGCCTTGTGGCACAGCCTTTCGTTTTCATTAGATTTTTCTCACAAATGAAATCTCTCACAAAGGTATTTTATAAGATGAAATAACGGTAGCAACACTGCCTGTGTTTATATATTTCTCAACAAAACACTCCTATCAAGAAGACTAAAATCACTCCACCTCAGGTGCTTCATAGGCGGACTTGAACGGTTGAGGACAGGCACTGGGGTTCCCTACTCACTGAAAACCGATTCTGGGGTCAACAAGAGTAACCGAGCGCCAGGACGAGCATTTAGTCATAGGAAACAAGGCATTGGCAGTTTTCCTTCCTCTGCTGTGGACCATAGCCCTCGAAGCTGCCGGGACTCAGAATTTAGGCCCAGAATGACTGAGTCTCACACAGCCGGGCACTGACAGGATTAGACGGATGGTGTTAGCAGGGGCTGACACTGAAGAGGTGTGAGCCCCCAAGTCTCCCCCAAGCAGCATTTAGAGGGAGGGCACCAGCAGTGTGTGAGGAGGACAGGCAATGTGTGAGGAGGACAGGCAGTGAGGAGGACAGGCAGTGTGTGAGGAGGACAGGCAGTGTGTGAAGAGAACAGGCAGTGTGTGAGGAGGACAGGCAGTGTGTGAGGAGGACAGGCAGTGTGTGAGGAGGACACCAACAGTGTGTGAGGAGGACAGGCAGTGTGTGAGGAGGACAGGCAGTGTGTGAGGAGGACAGGCAGTGTGTGAGGAGGACAGGCAGTGTGTAAGGAGGACAGGCAGTGTGTGAGGAGGACAGGCAGTAAGGAGGACAGGCAGTGAGGAGGGCAGGCAGTGTGTGAGGGAGCAGGCCAAGAGCAGGCAGTCCCGAAAGGCCAGCCCCTTGCATGCAGTTTTGTGTTCTGTTGTAGTCACTGGACGAATGCAGAGGAGAGCCGGGGACAGACCAGCCTCGCACAAAGCTGACCAAAGAGGGCCATGGCCACGGGCCCAGTCCCTTCTGAGCACCAGACTCTGGTTGCCAGCGCCTCTCTGTACACAGTCACCTCAGCCACCGCTGTGAGCAGGAATTAAGCCTTAGGACACAACCCTTCTCCACCATTCGGGACTGCCGTGTGGGCAGGGTGGGCCTCTGTGGGTGGCTGTGCACACGAGCAACAGACTTCAGAGAGAGAAGCAGGGGACCTGTCTGCCGTGGACCAGTGTGGGGCTGAGTGTGAGAGAAGACATGTTCATTAAATGCATCTGCACTTTCAAGTTCTGTTGTTCCTGATCCCTCAGGACATGCGGCCGGCTGGGGCCTCGGCCATGTGGCAGACGGAAGTTCAAGGTCAACCTCCGGCTGTTAGCCAAACAATTGGGAACCACACACACCTCTTTCTTGTCACCCTCCCTGGCTATTAACCACCCCTAGGGCGCCCTCAGGGGCTGCAAATTTTCTCCTGGCACCTCTTCTGACTTGTGAGAATTCTAGGGGCCTATGAAGGGGCTGTTTGGCAAGGACAGGCCATATGCAGGGTCTTTGTGAGCTGCCAGGCAGTGGAGCGAGGGGAGGCCGAGGCCGCTCTGCTGTGGCCGCCGTCACTTCCTTCTGCCCTTCCCAGGCTGCTGCCAGCGGGACCCGCACAGAGAAGGGCCCAAACAGCTGGAGCAGCGTTTCTTTAAGACCTCCAGGATGTGGCAGTTGGCCCTGTGAGCTGATGTTGTGATGCTGTGATGTTGTGAGCTGATGTACCGGCAGTGTGCAGCAGTCTGGGCCAGGGCAAGACTCTCCAGACCCCCTCGGCAGGACGGCAGGCAGGGGCCGGAAGCCTCCTGTCCACCTGCATTCCTGCCTGCACCCCAGAAGGAAAGGCTGGGCCCCCCCTCCAAGCCCTACACGTGCAAGGATTGTGTAGACTTCACTAGCCGGTCCGTTTCTTCCCCCCCACCCCCACCGCTACTCTCAGACAGACAGATGTCTGTCAGGTCCCCGCAGGGAAGCTGGGCACCCTGAAGTGACTCGCAAATGCTCCTCCTGGACAGCATCGCTGGGCTGTTTTTCTAATCCTGGGAACGCCGGCTGGGGAGTCGGCCCAGGCTGAGAGCACTGGCTGCTCTAGCCAGTTCCAGCACCTGCACTGCGGTTCACAACTGTGTTGTCACGCTAGGCCCGGGGACACTCTTTTCTGACCTCCGTAGGTACCAGGTACATGCGTGGTGCACACACATAGATGAGGGTAAAACACTCATACACATAAAATAACAAAATTAACAAATCTCTTTAAAAATAAAGTAACTTTAAAAAAAAAAGATGAAAGTTGGATGTGGTGGTGCGCTCCTTTAATCCCAGCACTCTGGAGGCAGACGCCCGAGGATCTCTGAGTTCGAGGCCAGCCTGCTCTACAGAGAAAGTAGCAGAAGAGCCAGGGCTACACAGAGAAACCCTGCCTCGGGTGGGGAAAAGCCGAAAGTCGGGGATGGTACCACATTCTCCACTGAGGTGGCCGAGGCAGGACGATCGTAATTCCAGTTCATCTTCAGCCTCACAGACGGTCTGAGGCCACTTGGGGCCACGTGAGATTCTGTCTCAAAAACAAACACAAAATAAGCAAAACAGGAAGCAACAATAAAACCCTAGTTAAATACTGCTTGAGTCTGTAGAGTCTGGCCTAGGTGAACTGGCTATGGCTAAGGACGGGCGCTTGGTGGTGAAGGCACATCTTCCGGAGGAGCGAGCTCGGTTTGGTTCCCTGCGGCCACATCAGGCAGCTCACACCTCCCCGTGACTCCAGCTGCCGTGCCACCGGGGTCCCCGGCTGCTGTGGGTACCTGCACCCACGGGCACTTAATTTAGAAGAATAAAGACACATCTCTTGAAAACCAACAGCAGTGAGGACAATACTTAGAATGAGCATATGTCTTGCCACCCTCGTCATGCCAATGTTCAGAGTAAAGGGCAGAGGTTAAGGGTGAACGCCAGATGCAGCATCGCCGTGGGTGAACTTGCTCAGACCAGGCCCACAAGGCCCTTTCACAGCAAAGAGAAAAAGGTGGAGAGGTGAAACGCCTTCTCAATACCTGAAGACCAGTCTGCTCAGCCTTAAAGGGGGAACCTGGTTGCAGTGGGCCCTCGCCCCACGGACAGAACACAGAGAGCGTCTGCTCTCCAGGGACTGTGAGGCGTGTGTGTGTGTGTGTGTGTGTGTGTGTGTGTGTGTGTACGGGAGGAAGTGAAGGGTGGAGGGGAGAGTGCAGTGAGGAGGCTCTTCCTAAGGAAAGGATGGACGCTCGACTGGAGAAGCCAGCACAGGAACAGGCAGAACAGAGCCGCCTCACGGGGCTTCAGCACAAGTGACAAGACCTATCCAAGCTCATCCTGGCTAAGACAGCAGCTCTCGCTCTCTGTCTCTGTCTCTCTCTCTGTCTCTCTCTGTCTCTCTCTCTCTTCTCTCTCTCTCTCTCTCTCTCTCTCTCTCTCGTTGTCCTCCTTACACGGGAGTTTTCGGAGCGGGGAGATGAAGCATGGTGTCATCACAGAGGCGGCCAATGGGCTGTGTCCTTGTGTATTCCCTCACCCATGGTCTTGTTTTTCATGGCTTCAGTTAACTACAGTGATCTGGAATACTAAACAAAAGTCTGGAGATAGTCAGCGGTTTATCTCCTGTGGGGAGAGTCTATGCGGCCCTCTGTGGCCCCTGCTCTGTGTCCAGCTATGAGGAGTTACCCACTCTTTTTCCTCAGAAGCAGGGATCACCATCAGACAGACTGGTGTCATGGTGCAGGCAAACCCCTACTTGACTTATCGAGCGCTTCCTAAGCCCAAGAGTAACGATGGCTTCCGCAGTCTAGATACACTAATACAGGAAAAGCTGGAAGAAGGGAAGAAACGGGGAAACGACACGCCAGGGTTGCTGAGTTCCACCCGGAGCTCAGCTGCCACCCACGACACTGCAAAGAAGGTGCCAGTGGAGGAGTTTGTGGCAACCCCTTAGATCACAGGGAGGGGCTACTGAACCGAGTTTAGGTTTCCTCTGCTTTCATACCTAACGCAGTAAACGCATAAACCTGCAGGGAAAGCGCTGAGTCCTCAATAATTGTTGAGCGTGTAAAGGGTATGGAGACCAAAACATTAACAAGCCCTGGACAGAGGTGACTCAGAGGCACCTCCCTGAGTGGTGACCTGCCGCTCAGAAACTCTCCACCTTGCCCAGGTCTGGTGGCAAAGTCTGCTCTGCGCCTGACCACCTCACTTCTCCCCAGACTTACAGTCAGCTCCTACTGGTGCCTGATGGACCTTATTTTGCTTATTTCAACACCACCACCATCTAAGAAGGGCTCTTTCAATGTCTCCGCAGTTTTATGCATCCTGAGTGTGAGCCTGTGTCCTCAGTTGAGGCCCCAGAACTCGCTCAGCACTCTTTTAAATTCTCCACAGTGCTGAAGTGAATGCTTTTACGTCTCATTTTAAAAATATTTTATTTCAACTATGTGCCTGCGTGTGTGCCTGTGTGTGGCAGTGTGCATGCGAGAGTGAGTGTCCACAGAGGCCCCAGGGTCAGATCGCCTGGAGCTGGAGTGACAGCGGGTGTGGGTGCTGGGAAGCAAACGCAGGTCCTCTGCAAGACCACAGGCCTCTTCCCTCCCGAGCCATCTCCTGGGCCCGAAAGCGTTACTTACTTCAATCAGACCTTACTAGCCTTCGAACCCAGATCTTCTGGAAGAAGAGCTAAGAAAGAGCCTCCTAACTGCTGAGCCATCTCTCCAGCACCCTTCCTTTGCATTTTCAGTCCATAAATATTTCACTTTTCGTTTAGATGTGCCCATGTATGATAGACGTGTGTGTTCGCATTTAGTATTTTATCCATCATCTCTGTGTTCAGAGATGAGTGATGTCTTTGAACATGCTTAGCCCATCATGCCGACCTACAGGACTAAGCCATCAGCTTCATGAAGAAGCCAAGGGATGTATTTGCTAAAACCCGAAATACCAAAGCAGACCCAAAATGCAAAATACTAATTAGATTTTGTTAAAGATCCTAAATTAGAGCTAAGCAATGCTGAGATTGGATTGGTTGTTGTAAATTAAACACAACTATTTCATTTAAGTTTATGGTCATGTAGGTTAATTAAAATTTTCTCTCTAGAAATATAGCTTCCAAGACTCTATGTAATTTAATAGGCTCTATGTTCACGCTGAGTGAGAATGGCAGCTTCAATATTTAATTCTTGCTTCATAAACTTTGAAGTCTAAAAACACATCCTTTCTAACTTGTGAATGTTCTTTATGTCAGAAACAACTCGCCAAAGGAAACTCAGAGTTGCTAGGTAACTTGAGGCCCTGGGAAGCATCTGATAAAAATGTATTTAAATCAGATTTCTGGAGCAGATGGGAAAACTGAAGTGGAAAATAAATTCAAATGCTCTGATACTGGCTTTTCATGCCAAAACTAAAATCTCCTTGCAGCGAAGGCATCCATGGCAAGGAGTGGGGGCTTAGGCAGCCTTGCTGCAGAGGGCATCACGTCTCGTCTCGTTCTCCACAGCACGAAGCCACCTCAGATTCCTCAGGTAAATGCCTCTTCAGTGACAGGAAATCTCCATGAAGAATGAGCCCTGAGCGGAGAAGATGGTAGCTCACAAGTCTTGGAAAATAGAAAGGCTATGGATTTGTACAGAGAATGGACATTCTGCCATGCAGCTAGCAACATAACAAACACAGCTAAACATCACCTGAGCTCATACAGATTGAAAATGAATAGTCCTCTCTTGATAGCTTTTGCATGTGATCAGAGATACCAGGGGCTAGGACAGAGGTGATGGGTCAAAGAACTCAAAGTCTTTCTGAAGAAGAGAGGTAAGTTTCTGCAACGCTTACTTCTTCACTGAATTCTCTGTAACCTTTCAGAGTCAATAAATTTGCACAAAACTATTCAAAAATCTTAACTGAATGTGTGGCTGAGGCAGGAGGATTGCCTGAGCCCGGGAGCTTCAGGCAGCCTGGGAAACTCAATGATGACTCCCTACTGCAACAAACAAGACACAAATGGCAGCTGGTAGTTAGCTGAGCTCAGCAGGCAAGGCAAACATCCCTGGCACTGCCAGGCCTCTCTGAAACATTGGGATGAGGGCAGACAGCTATGGGAGGCAGATGGAGTCAGCGATGGTGTGTCCGGGACCTGCCGGCATAGGGGTGGCCTGCCCTCGGGTCTTCACCTACATTGTTTTCCTGAATCATTGCATCAAACCTACCTAGAAAGGTTTAGATTTTCTTTCTTCCACTTTGTAGGTGAGAACACTGAAGCGCCAAGGGGCCTCGTAACTCAGGAGCGAGATTGCGACATAGCTGTCACTCAGTGCAAAGCTTCGGCCGCCACTTCATCAGGTGCTTCCACGAGAGTGGTCCAAAACTGCTCTCATTTATTGCTAAGTGAAACACACGTTGGTTAAGATTTTACCGATATCCGTCAAAAGGTTAAGTGCAGATGCCTCAACAAAAGCATATTTGTAATAGAGCAAAACTTGGAAAGAAGCATCTATTTAGTAAGGAGAGGGCTGGACAGTTTATGGAAAACTGCAGAACAGGATACTATTTACTCACTAAAAAGAATGAGAGAAATCTGTTTGGACATATGAAAAACACTCTTCATCTTGCTCAACCAAAAAGTGAGTTATAAAAGGTAAGTTGCAGAGAGGGCGCACGCTTGAGAGCCGTGTGGAAGGATACGATCCTCTCATGGAAAGACAGACGTAATTTGTTGCCGTCCGTGGTAGACCTCGGAGAGGAGGAGGAAGTTCTTGATAGAACTTGCATTTTGCACTTTGTCCTGTTCTCAGCTCTCTGATTTTTCCCTAATAAGAAAGCATGACTTTTGTAATAAAAGGAAGCATTCTCAAGAAAGCCCTTTGAACTTAAAAAGAATAATGGAGGGGTTTTCTAACACAAAGATGAAGTGGGTCAGGCTCGGAAGGGAAGGCAGTTGATGATTACGGAGCTAATGACGACCAAAGGTCATCTATGTCTTCCTGCTAATTGCCAGGACAGCTTCCCAAAGAACTTGAGCATTGGAGAGAGTGCACCTTGAAGGCACAGGACCAGAGAGGAAACTCTCCCTGGTGTTTTGGATAACTTGTCAAACCAGCACCCAAGAGCTTTGGTCTCTTCTCGACTCTTCCCTGCCTGAGGTACCAGGGTCTTCCCCATGGATGTCGGGTTCACACGAAGCTCAGGAAGGAAGAGAAGCACCACCACCCCCCCCCCAAAAAAAAAAACTTGGCTGTTGGAAGCCGTTCAACTCTATGGCAGCATGGAGGTTCTCAGCGACAGCTGTAGCCCTTTCCACACGGAAATATCCTCCCTCTGCTATGGAGGCAGATTGCGTTCGCTGGCTAATACACTGGAGAAGCCAGCAAAGGCCCGAGCCATCCATATGTGCTATGGATTCTAGCAGAGGAGCCTACCAGGGAGTCCAGCGTGTTCGTTTGTTTGCCCTTGCTGCTTCCGGTACCATCAACATGGCCGCTATTATCTGCTGAATTTCCTCAAACGCCATCCCGGAGCCAAAGCGTGCCACCTGTTAGAGCAGTCACCGGTGGAACCCAGGCATGAATAGGCCAGGCTGGGTGTGAATCTACCGTGCTCTGAAGGCCGAGCTTCCCCAATAACCTGATGAGGTGTCCACGGGAATTTGCTTAATAGCGTGTGCCCACATGTTCAAGACAGCCAGTACCCTTTGGACAACCCTTGACTAATAAGGAAAGAAGCTGATGGGGACTGTTCTTGTCTTTCATCCCTTGGAGGAAAAATTTTGTTTGTGTTCAAAATGCCCACGTCTCTGATAAACTTGAAAATGTCCGTTCTTACAGGTTTCCTCTGAGGGAAGCTGTGGTGGGACACACAAGCACCTTTACCAGGGTTAGGCACGGCGGAGAAGACTTCCTGAGCCTCCAGTTAGCGCCCACGAGCAGGCTGGAGTGACTCACTAGTGCATCTCCAAGCAAGAATGGTTTGTCATCCGGTGGCTGGAGGGCTCTTTCCGTGACTGCCCCAGGGTTTGCGTTATTGACTCTGGACAGGTTTGATCATGATGACAAGGAGAGAGAGACCTAGGCACAGACATAATATGCAACAGGTGGGACCAGACACCAACAGATGAAAATGGGCTTGGTCCCTTTCGCATTGTTACCAACGACTTATTTGTGAAGCCTTTATTAGGACAATTGGCTTTGGTTTCTGGGAGGAGCTAAGGCAGCTACTATAAAATGGAAAGCCCAGTGGTGTGTGTGTGTGTGTGTGTGTGTGTGTGAGTATGTGTGCACACACACCTGGCGGGGGTAGAAGATGCCCTCGGATACCCCTCTTCATTCATTTTTCCTCTCTTGGCCTGGAGCTTCACCAAATAGGCTAGGCTAGCTGACAAATGAGCCTCACGGAGCCTCCTGTCTCTGCCTCCCCTCCCCCGTCTTGCCACTGCAAGAGAAGCACCACACTTGGCTTTGTCTGTGGGTTCCAGACAGCTAAGCTGGTCAGACTTGTGAGGCAGACATTTTACAGACTGAGTCATCTCCCAGCCCTCAGTGGAACGACTTTTTGGTGACTACTTCCATGTCCAATAAGAATTGTAAATGGGCAAGGAACCGTTTGCAGAGATGGAGAATGGACCTCACTGCACGAACCTTCTCTTCCTAAGGGCCGAGGCATATTGAAGAAGTGCGAATCAGCATGAGGAGACAGAGGATATCTGGCTTGGATGTCTATCTGCAAAGACTCATGCTGACCTGTCTACAAAGAGTCGTGCCCTGCCTCTGTGGTGTTTGCACATAAAACTAAATGGAAGCCACACAGGGGTGTGGAGTCAGATTGTACAGAAAGAAAGCATTGAGCGCGGAGGTTCTGAGGCAGAATCATGTTTACGGAGTTGAAGCCTCAGGTGGCCTGAGGGGTGTGTGCCAAGGACAGTCAGGTAGAGACAGGGGCCTAACCAGGAAGGACTTGCTCCCAGAGGACCCTGAGTCCCATTCCTGTGGAGCCGGGTGTCACCCACGGGTTCTGAGAAAAGGGTGTGATACAGTTTGTGTTGTGTAGCCATCCCTGTCACTCTGGGGAGTGGCTATAGGAGATGGAGAATGAGAGACCACTGAACAGTGTTAGCGGCCCTGATGGCGTAAAGGTCAGAGCCTTACATTTGGACCAGGCTTTCCCCAGGGCCGGTGCTCTTGGCCAGAACCCCCACCAGGGTGAACTCTGCCAAACAGTTACGTTCTCTGCTGGCCTTGACTTACATTTGTGATTTTTTTTTTCCAGGGTTTTCTAGGAAAAAAGAATAGTGTTAACAGGTGTACCAGCCATAACAGCCGGGAAGGAAGCAAAGACGGCAATGAGCCAATGTGTTTATTAAGGTGTCCGAAGTCCCACAGCCCTTCTGCTCTGAAGGTCCTCAGGGCTGGAGGCGCGAGCGGGTGGGCACATCACGCCGAGCTCGTTTGATGATGCCTGTGGTTCTGAGCTCCTCTGATGATGTCTGCGGCGGCTCTCCCGCTGCGTGACCCCGGCTCACAATTCTTGGCACTGCCTTAGCCCTGCTTTCAAGTCATTAGCTTAGCCGCCTCTCGGAAGAAGGGGAGCAGCCGCTGTGTGCTCTGCCCGTGAGCTCAAGCTGTAGGCCCCACGCAAGCTCGGCCCTTTCTTGTGCTCGCCGTGAGCCCGTCCTCACGCTGGGCAAGAACAGCTCATTACTGCTGGGGTAGGCAAGACACAGGGCTGGGGACAGGAGGCAGGAACGGGAGGCCCAGGGAACCCACCAGAGTGTGCTCGGAAAAGCCTGGGCTGGGCTTTTGCTCAGGTCTCCACAACCG
Organism: Meriones unguiculatus; assembly: GCF_030254825.1. Lineage (NCBI taxonomy): Eukaryota > Metazoa > Chordata > Mammalia > Rodentia > Muridae > Meriones > Meriones unguiculatus. Next base: position 177,306,731 of record NC_083351.1, read on the forward strand.
CTTCCTAAGGCCTATTTCCCAGTGGAATTGTGTGGGCACAGGTTTTGTGTGGACACAGGCTTTATGTGGGCGCAGGTGACTCCTGTGGGCTGGCGCATTGCCCATTGGTGTCAAGAGACAAAAGTCATGGGCCTGGTGAACATACAGAGCAATGCACACAAAAGTCGCAGACACAGGGCTGAGGGGACGGCTCAGGTGGCCACCCTGTCTCAACAAATACAGTGGAGAGCAACTGAGGAAGACACCCAGTATTGACTTCTGATTGCCTTCTGGCCTCTACACACACACACACACACACACACACACACACACACACTCATGGCAGCACTCACTCCACACTGCTCATGCCTTTCATATCTGCTTATTCGGCAGCTCTGTAGAAGCACAGCGGAGTACCCACACCTCAGAAACTCTGTCAAGCTTTGGACCCACCCCCCTCACAGTTTTCCACTTCAGTCTTCTTGGCCGCCTTGCTGTTTGCCTTGACCAACTTCTGCCACTGGGGCTGGTGTGCCCAGTGTGCTTGGCATTTCTGCCCGGATTTCCCTGGGTGACTGGCATCCTTGCCTAGATTAGTGTGGCATGACATATGGCACAAACGGGCCATCCTTGGGTCTCAGAACCAGACCGAACTGTCTGCCGGGCTGCCGGCTGCTTTGGCATGAGGCCCGCAGGCAGCCCCAGTGCTGGAGGAGGTGGGCAGTGCTGTCGGGGAGCCGTGCAGAACGTTCATGTGCAAAACCAGAATCCGACTTTCCACATTCCTCATCTCTCCCTCCCCACTGGTACCAGAGCTCCAGAAAGACCCGTGACAGAAGGAGAAAAGAGACAACCAAAAGCTGTCCTCTCACGTCCACACAGGCAGCACCGCGTGTGCACTAGCCCCCCCCCACACACAAAATAAATAACTGTAAAAAAAATGTTTAAAAAGAGAAATGCTTGCATTCATTGAATGTCTCTGTCCTGGCTCGGCTTGTTGTGCTTTTTCCAACACTGTTGCATCTGGGCCTCGTAAAAGCCCTACTGCAGCAGTTCTCAACGGCTCTGTGGGAGTTGAACAACCCTTTCATGGGGGGGGGGGATAAGATCATCAGAAAATGCAGATATTTACAATAGTGTTATAACAGCAGCAAAGTGACAGTTATGAAGAAGCGACAGAAATAATGTTCTGGTCGCCACAGCATGAGGAACTGTATTGAAGGGTCACAGCATTAGAAGGTTGAGAACCAGCATCCTGGGGCTGGAGAGACAGCTCAGCGGTGAAGAGCACTGGCTGCTCTTCCAGAGGTCCTGAGTTCAATTCCCAGCACCCACCTGGCAGCTCACAACCATCTATAAAGGGACCTGACACCCTCTTCCTTCCTGCAGGCACACGTGCAGGCAGAGCATACACACACTACATCCATCTTTTGAGAGAGAGGCTCAGAGACTTTTTGAACACACCAACGCCACGTGGAAAATAACCAGCCAAAGCCACATCTGTCTGACTGTTCAAAAGCCATTTCACTCTGGTAAGTGTAGACATCAGCTGTGTAAGCAGAGGCGGACACAGTGAGTCCACGCCCTCCCTGGGATTACGGAGCTGGCAGGAAGTCGCAGGAGCCGCTTTGGCAGACTGTGCTGAGAGCTGTCAGGGAGCGGTGCACTGCAGTCCCGGCCAGGCAGGAGTGGAGTTTTCTGCTAAATCAGCAGCCTTTGAGCTAGCCACGTGCCTGAGCCAGCCCTCACCCTGCTCCTGTCCTCCCTCTTCCTGCCAGTACCTCCAATCCACTCTTCCGTCACCAAGCTGGGTGCAATCATTTCTTTAGCCTCTCCTTCTGGGCTGGGAAGGAATGGTCTCCCTGGGAAACGTCCTATGTCAGTGGTGGTTAGCAGCTGCCGTGGACAGACCACCCTAGCTGGCTGCTCACTCGCCTTCCCTCCTACTTTTCAAGAATCTTGCCTTCAGAATATTTCCCAGTTATCTGCTCCTCAAACAAAATTCTTTGCCTTCTTCAAAGTACCCAAGAAATCTGCAAATTAGTCTTGTCCACTGATGGCTTCTCACTTCAAATTCCTTACAAGGGAATAGTACAACTGTCACTCAAATGATTTCCTCGTTCTCTTAACCAGGTGACGGATAATCTGGTTGAAGGCTCACAGGGCTGCAGAGATCCTCCGCAAGGACTGAGCTTTGTTCCTGTCTCTGCTCTCCAGGTCTATTCCAGGGCACTCTCTGGCCAGCTCCTCTTGCTTCCATCTGCACCTCCCAGAAATACGCTTATAAGCCTGTGTTCTTTAACACGCTGCATTAGCAAGTGTGAAAACCTCAACTTATATTAGCAACCATGTAAGTGATACTACAACTAGCATTTTTTTTTTTTCCATCCTAAGACATTGTCTTACTATGCAAGAGCTTAATAGGCTGACCTCAAACTCATGGTCCTCCTGCCTCGGCTTCCTAAATGCTGCGATTACAAGCACGTGCTCCCTGTTGCCTAGGCTGAGTACTTCATGTATGTTTTTCACTGACTCATCCTGCATCGTTGTGAGATGTGTGCTCCTGTTACACACAACTTACTAATGGGGAAACTGAGGCCACGAAAGTGAAGGAGCACAGCCGACTGCGCACGCGTGCTGCGGCAGACTCAGGTGGCCTGGTGCCAGGCTCAAGCTCTTGGCTGCCGCGTGTGCTCAAGTGACTCGCTAAGTGGCTCCTATCTACACGTGTCCTACATGATGGGTAGGAGCAGATGAAGCCTCGGGGCCAGGGGAAAGACCGTGCTCTTGGGGAGCAAATCCTGGCTTTAAAACTTACTAGCGGTGCGAACTCCATCTCCTTACTGGGAAGAACGTGGAACCATGGATGCCCGTGGGCTTGCAGAGGGTAGCAATGTTGGAGAATAAGTTTGGGAAGCAACTGGCATAGAAGAAAGACGTAAAAAGGGCAATTACCCATGTCTTGGGTGATGCCAGAGGGATATGGGGTGTGGGCCCCGGCAGAGCTTGAACCTGCTACCTAGGCTAGGGTAGACGACCTCTGCTCCTCCTGCCTCCACCTCCCAAGGGCCACCATGACGGGCCTGCAGCAGGAGACTCTGCTGCTTCCTAGTGCCTTGGCCTCCGGGTTGGCTTCTGACACTCCTGTCCCTGACTCACTAAGAGCCAGGTTACAGGTGTGCAGCCCACTGCGCCTCACCACTGCGTTCTTAGTGTTTTCACAACACTTGCACCTTCAATCACATGTCATGCTGTCCTAATTCCCTGTCTGTTGCTCTGATAGAACGCCGTAACCAAGAGCAACTGTAGGTAGGAAAGAGCTGGTTTGTCTTCATGGCCAGTACAGCACTGAAGGAAATCAGGGCAGGAACCCAAGGCAGGAACTATGGTGGAGCGCTGCCTGCCGGCTCATTCAGGCTGGCTCGGCTAGCTTCTTCATATTCAGCCCAGGGCCACCTGCCCAGAGAATGGTGCCCACAGAGAGCTGGTCCTTCCTGCAGCAATCCTCAGTCTAGACCAGTCTGTTACTCAGGTAAGACTCCATTTCCAGCAGAGGCTGGGCTGCGTCAGGCTGACGGTCAGTGTTAACACAGCCTTACTACACTTGTTTTCATTGTCTGACTCCTCTTACAGAGCGACCACGCCGGACACAAGGCTCTTTGACTTCTTTCCTGGCGCTTTCCGGACACTTAGAACCGCACTTAGCACATGGGAAACACGAGCGTTGGTTTGCAGGGACAATTTAGCAAGGGTACCGAGGCAAGATGGCAGAAAGCAAGTCCAGAGCTTGTGTTTTTGTCCTGCCAGACCTGTTATCTTTCTACCGGATGATAGTTTTAACAACAGAGAGGCTGGCGTCGTGGCTGTTGGAGAATCCAGATAAAACTGGGAACAGTTGCTCACAGACACGGTAACTGAAGCACAGAAGTGACAGGAAAAGGTGGGAGGCGGGCGCAGATGTGGGTGGTTGTGCTGAGTTTTTTCAAGTTTTTGTTTAAGTATCCGAGACTGCTGTCAGTTTATCTCGTGGAATAAGATCGTGATCAATGTGCGGAGACGGAGATTTCAGACCTCATTATATACAAACTGAAGATTATTCCTCGCTGTCAGTGCAGCATTTGACACGCCAGCGGAAACAAAAGGAAATCTGTCTCGGGTGCCCCTTTAGTTCTGAAAGATGTGGAGAGGTGTGGGTGCCGGTGTTAATTTTTGGTTGGATGTTAAAGTCTGAGCGTGTCCGGAGACACGCGGCTGGAGGCTGGAGAAAACCAGTGCCCCATTCACAGTGTTGGGCGGCAACTCAGTGACGGTGAGTTCCCGGTGACACTTCCTGCTTCCATCTGCCTTTCCTAGTCTTATCTGGGAACAAAGGAAGCCCCCGGCCTTTCCCTAGGGTCACTTCCTCCCGATGTTCCTCCTGTCGCTTGCTCTCTCTTGCTCGAGGCCATCTATCTCTCTCCACCTATGCAGGGGTGCTCAGGTCTCCCCAGGCTGGTGAGACTCAGCACAAACCTCCCAGCAGTGGCTGGAGTCAGTTCGATGCTGGCTGCTGCACCCCCAAAAGCTGTGTGCTTTGACTGCTCACAAGCCCGTGGATTTGTCCACAGCTGTAGCTCAGAAAGAATAGCTGGAAGGGCCATACAGTCTTACGCCTTGTGCTGGGGGGTGGGGGGGAAGGGCTGGCTTGGGAGAGAACAGTTGGTCATTTATTGACTTCCAAAAACGCTCGGGATGAGAGAGGTCTACAGACATTAGCCTGGCTCACATGATCGCAATGCAACCAGAAGCACTGCGGAGGCAGTCAGTGCCTATATGACAGGCAAGGACCATCTCAATGAGGACAATCAGCCCAGTGTTAGTGATGGCGACCTGGATGGCTGAGCCATTGAGGCCTGATTAACTAGCGTGTGATCTCAGACTTCTTTGCTCACGGTGAACAGGTAGGGGTGGGGGGAGAAAGGGAGGAAAGGAGAGAGGGAACGAAAAGGAGAGAGGAGGAGGAAGGAGAAGAGCAGAAAGGAAAGGAGAGGGAGAAGACAGAGAGGATGAGGGAGAGAAGGGGGAGGAAGATCAGCGTTGCAAGCAGTGCAGTGCGCTCCGGGCCCTGAAGCTTCTCTATAGATACCAGTGGGCCCTGGCCGAGAGGACCCTTAGCTGCCTCTGCTTTCGCCTACTTCCTTCATCCAGTCGCTCCACACCCAGAGCGAACTCATCTCACTCCTTCTCTTCACTCCTGAACAATATCTCGCATATTAAAGACACTCACGTTGGGCAGGTGTGGCCACACCCTCCCTGATGCTCCTCCCACTCTGCCCCCCTCCCCATGCTCTTTGGCTGCCTGACTCCTCTCACGCTCATTAATGAGGCTGGCGTCCTGACGTTTCTTTCCTCTCGCCCTCTGCCTCCCTCTTTCTGCCTAACGTCTTCTGGAATTCAGACCTGTCAGGTGGACGCGGCTGTCTACCTGTGTCATTATTCTACCCCGTGTCCATCCTGCCAGATGTTGCCATGGGCTGCTCCTCAAACGCATGTCAAAACCAAAGCGGAATATCTTTTTCCAAAATAGGACTCTGCCTTTCTGTTTTCTGAGTGCAGTTTTGTGATTCATCCAGCTAGACACTGAAAATTATCCTTCGCTCCCTTTGCTCCGGGCAGACCCAGCCCTGAAGAGCAGGTCCTGTCAATTACACACCCTGACTTTCTCTCGGGCTGCCTTCGCTGTTGCCCGAGCTCTCGTCTCATCCTCTGTTGCTCGCTCTGATGCCAGAGCCTTTCAGCTGCTCCCCGTGGCCCTGTTCTGCAGCCAGAAATCTTTCTGAAACATAACCAGCTGTTAGCCCTCTGCCTTGTATAGTCCCCCCCCCCATTTCTGCCAGGATGCGATCTAGATGCTTCGCATTCAGAATCACCGGTTGTGCAGGAAAGGAAATGCACACTGTCTCATTTAAGGAAGAGAAGAGGACACACAAAGACAGAGGGGCCTCAGAAGTTCAGCCAGGGAGCCAGGGGCTGTCTGGGACTAAAGCTCAGGCTCACTGGCTCATCTCCCACTGCTTCCAGGGCGTCCTGCTTCCTTCTGAAACTTTGCCCTGTTTCCTGCAAATTCCCCTCCTCCAGCTCGGTCCCCACACCCATCAGGAAACTTGGTCCCCACAGGCTACCTAACTTGGAGAATAGTCGCTGGGAAAGAGGACTCTAACTTGGTTAATGGTGGATCAAATGCTCCACCAGCTGTGATCACAAGAAGGATGAGGTGACGCAGACAGAGCAGGACCGTCTGGGGTTCGTGCCTTCTGGGGGAGGGGAGCAGTCTTCTCCATCAGCAAGAAGAGCCCGCACCGTCCGTTAGTGTGGGGCATAGTGACTGTCAGCCCATGGCCAGCAGCTCTCTTGCTGAGATGCGTTATTCACTCGGCCCCCGAGGCGCTCCATCTTCTCATCCCACAGCCCAGGCTGGCCTCAGACTCACCGTTCAGCTGAGGACCTTGACTGTCTAGTCCTCTAGCACACGCACACGCATACGCACACACACATACACACACGCAGACACACACGCTCACACACGCGCCCACGCATGCACAGTGCGAGGACTACAGGTGTGCCCGGCTGTGCCCGGCAGTACCGGGTCAACACTCTGACCTGAGTCACACCCCGAGCTCTGTACACCTCCCGTTCCCAGCACCCACAAGGGCTTCACTTCCTAGAGACGGCCGGCTGTCGTCATTTATTCTTCACGGGGTCCCACAGTAGCCCAGCGTGGCCTGATGGCTGAGGCCTTGGCGGCCTTCCTTCCTCCTTGCTCCTCCATTCTGAACGAGTACTGTCATGCTCACGGCCCTCCTTGTTCTCCGTCACCTGGCTGGGCGTCCCGTCCTCTGTGAAGGCTGCCCTTGTGCCCGTGCAGATGCTCGGCACTTTCCACAGAGCTCTGTGAGGCGGGTATCACAATCCACTAGACTTTCCTTCCCTTTGCCAGGTTACACTTATTGATTTATATAGGCAGGCACAGCTGAAGAAAGGAGCAGGACGTAGGGATCACTGGGCGTGTCTGTATACCCCTGCTGCTTGGGGAAGGGTGTTTTCCTACTCCGGGGAAACACTAGAACACTAGAGGAAGCCACCAAGGGAAGCGGCCACTCAGATCCCAGCTTGGCAGAGAGGTTCTGGCCAGCTCACCGCAGGGGACAGCCACACCCTGTTGGGATGGGGACCAGGGAGAACAGGCTCAGGCACAGCACAGTTGTGCTGGGTCCAGATGCTGACAGCAACATAGTCCCTGGGGCTGTGTGGGCAGTGCCTGGCTGTGGGCACAGAGGGTGGTGGAAGGCCAAGGCGGCTCGAGGCTGAAGGGAGGCCTGTACGCCCGGTGTCGGAGCCCCGCAGGAAGGTGAGGGGCAGGCAAGGCCAAACTGAGGGCAGGGTACTCCTTGAACACTTACAAGCCGGGTGTGTTTCTGTATGCAGATGAGGAAGATTCGTCAATATTAGTGAAGCGATGGCGTCCCCTGCCTTGTGCACTCACCCAGCTGCGCACTCACCCCGCCGCCCACTCACCCGACACAGCAGTGTTTGCTCTGAGGTTTCTTTCTCGTTAGGAACCGAGTGTCTTGCTTCCTCACAGGCTAATCTTCCACTTCAACCTTGAGAGCCAAGTGGTTCTACCCTTTTCTGTTTTGCAGAAACTTCTTTAGAAAGCGGGAAGCTCGTCTTAGGTGGCTTAGTTTAAGTGACATTTTCTATAATCAAATCGCCCGCCGTGGAGCACACAGCCCCCCGTCCAGCCCCCCTTGCTCAGTGCACCGCAGCACAGCACACAGAGCGGTGGACCCAGCCTCGGGGGAGCCAGAGGGGGCAGGAAGGGAGGGCGGGCGTGTGTTGGTGAAGGTGCTGTGGGAAAGGACCCATTTGGTGTTAGACATTCTTAGGCTGTAAGCCCCAGGCAAGGGTAATTTACTCTACATGTATGTATGTATGTATATATGTATGTATGTGTATGTATTTATGTGTGTGTCAGCGTGTGTGTCTGCGTGTAAGTGTGTGCATATGTGTAAGTGTGTCTGTTCATGGGTCCTCACACACCACAGTGAGTATGTGGAGGTCAGAGGATCCCCTCCTCCACGGTGTCACCTGGCTTAAGCTCAGGTTATCAGGCGTGGTGGTAAGCGTCCTTAAGCGCTGAGCCATCTTGCTGACTCTTCCACTCTGTTTTTCTGTGGTTGTGTCACACAGCCACACTAACCTTCCCTTTAAGGCTCACAGTTGGCAATCTGAAAAGCAATCGCAAATGTCACTTTCCAAAGGAGGGTGCACTCCTACCGAGCCTGTTCTCTGTGAATGTGAAAAGGAGTGTTTAAAACTCTTAGCATGCAGCGGTGTGGTATGTGGAAGCCCGGGCCTTTCCTCCCTCACCGGTGAAGGGCCAAGGGTTTGAGAACACATCTGGCCCTGGCTGCTCAGCTCGAGCCTGACAGTCTGGATCTGTTTCCTCCTCGGAGGCAGCGCTTCCTCCGGGCGTCTGGAGCGGGAGTGGCCCAGGGCCAGGCTGATTTGAGGGACAGCACGGGCAGCTGTTGTGATCTGAGTGGGCCCCACACAATGGGACACTTAGCCCTCCACTGCTCCCCAAGGAGGCTGAGGAAGCGCTATGCCTCACTGTGGCTCGCTCAGGTGGCGGGTCCCTGGGGGCTGGGCCTCACGTCCCTGCCGCTCTGCTTTCTGATCTTGATTCAATGTCACCAGCCCCCTCACACCCCTGCTGCCCCACCCCACAGTGGACTGTAGCCCCCATGACTGTGAGACAAACCAGCCGTTCTCCCTGCCACGGCTGCTTCTCTGCTGTTTGGTCACGACGGCGAGAGAAGCAGGGAATACAGTGCTTAAGCCAGGTTCTTCCGTGGAAGGAGAGAACCAACTCCTGCGAGCTGTCATCTGACTTCCACGTGCTCACTGTGGTGTTTGAGGACCCACACAGACACACTGTCACACATACATGCTTCCACACACAGAGACACTTCCACACAGACACACTTCCACACATACATGCTTATACACACACATAAACACACACAGGTCCTACACCCAGGGCAGGACTGGCAAGCTTGTCCGAGGAGGGCACGAGGGTGGCGCGTCAGGAGGCAGCGGGAAGGGGCAGCCCCTTGCACAGACAGACGCAGCGTCAGAACTGATCGGGACGCTCCACTGCCTTTTCCTGGCTTTCCTCCTCAACCTCCGGAAAGGACAGCCAGCAGCCAGCGTACCACGGGGCTGTGCGGCGGCTGTGTGGAGCGTGTTCCCAGGGCCTCAGTGCAAAGTCCCCAGGCCACATCCTTTGCATGCCTCCTAACAGGAATGCAGGACCCAGCGGGAGGACGCAGCCCCCCCCCGTCACGTGACAGACCAGCATTCGCTTGTTCTTTTCATTTGATCGGAAGATCAGGCAATTAAGGCTTGAAAGTGAATCAGAAGGAAACCAGGACAGAGTCAAACGCCGCCGCCATGCAAATGCCGCGTGACCTCACACGCGCCGCAGCCATTGGCCGTGCCAGCGGGAGGATGCCCAGAGAGCCTCATTAAAACTGTCCTGCCATCGCGTGCCGCCCACGACACACCGCTGCCTTTTCCTTTCCCTGTGAAGTTCCCCCACTTGGCTCGGAAGGCAAACCCTCAGATAAACTACACGAGAGTCCAATTAACAGCCTCGCTGCCTCAGTTTCCTGCTTTGTTGCACACCTCAATGAACTCTCGCCGTGCTGAGGATTCACTTGGTGAGGGTTCCCCAGCCCCTCTCCTCCTGCTCGCTCTGCCCTCTCTCCTCTCTGAGGCAGCCAGCAGAAGCATCCTAGGGAACGAAATCTGTTTGAGGTTTGTCAAGACCCCTCCGGGGTGCTGACTCCCGGTGGCCTGGTAATGTGTGCTGTCGGAACATGGCCACCCCATCCGTGAAACCAAGGGATAAGTGTCTTATCCCAAAGTAAACTGCAGTCGGTGGGCCTGGAGGTCCTAACGTTGGAAGAAGCTAGAGAGAGAGAGACAGAGACCGAGACGGAGCTGCAGGGACTGTGAACGCAGGTAGTGACCTCATCGGCTCGAGGGCCCTGTCCTCTCCTCCATGCTGATTAACTGTAGCCGGCTTTCTGTGCTGTGGCACATTGCTGTTCTCTTCCCCAACTCCTTCCGTTTGGCACCCTCCTCTCCTCACTAATTAACGAGGGTGCCAGCCAGGCCCCCTGCACAGGCGAGTGGTCTTGACCCCAGTGCACCTAAAACAGCCGACATTCCCCAGCATGCAGCCCTCTCCAGGGCGCTGTGAGAACACCCTCAGCTCACTTGCCTTCCTGTTTGAGGTGAGCTGTGTCTTCCAGAAGCTTTGTGTAAAGCAAACGCTCCTTCTGGATGCATTTTCTGGGATTAAAAATCTGTATTAGCAGTGAGTATCAGAACATTGTCGGAGGGGCTGACTGAGGGTGTCCAGACCTGGGCAGCTGCATTTTGTTAACCCCAGTTAGAATGTTAAGCAGATTTTCAGACTTGATTGACAGAACCCTTTCAGCGTGACCTGGAAAACTGCTGGGAGGGGAGAGTCCCAGGGAAGCGCTCTGCCTGTGATGAGCTCACCGCAGACCAGTGCTGACCTCATGCCACTGCCAGGGTGGCTAGCCATGTGGTCCCAGGGTCACCTGCCCGTCCATGACGGTGCATCCTGACTGTGGTGGAAACAACGCCAGACCAAGAGGATATCCTCAGGGGTGAAGCCTGAGTGGCAAAACCCTGGACCCCACCCCCAAGGGATTCTCATTCCCACAATTCCTTTAATGTGAGGAGGAGGAAGAACAGCAAGAGGCAGAGAAGGAAACAGGACCCTGAAGGGCCAGAGGCTGAATACAAGCAGGCTCCACGACAGGCTTTCTTTTCTTCCACTCTGCCTGATGCTGCAAATCAACCTTTCCACAGCTACTCAGTCAGTGGCCCAAATCAGGAAATGCATTCCTTAACCTTCTGCACCTTCGCTGTCTCCTTCTTCCTCTTCTTCTTTTTCTTATTCCTCCTCCTTCTCTTCCTTCCTCCTCTTCCTCCTTCCAGATGTGTTTTTTTCTATTTAACGCATATGAGTGTTTTGCCGTACACGCATGCCTGTGTGCCTCTCACAAGCCGGGTGCTGGTGGAGACCAGACCTTGGGGGTCACCTCTGCTAGGTGCTGGAGCCACAGATGGTTGTGAGCTGCCATGTGGGTTCTGAGGCTCGAAACCAGGTCCTCTGGAAGAGTAGACCGAGTTCTTAACTGCTATGCCATCTCTCCAGTGCTCTGCCCCATTCTCATTCCATGCAAACAGCACTAGTTCTGATGAGCAACAACCGTAGCATGTGAACATCGGCCCCACACCACTTCTGCATCAGAAAGGTACAGCAATTGGTAGCAATACTGGCTGATGCCCTGGACCCACCGAGAGAAGCCCTCTCCTGGGGTCCCGGGTGTGTTAGGAAGACAGTGGCTGCTCTCTTCTGAATTCCCAAACTGCAAGTACCTGTCCAGGAAATCAGATAGCAAACGTTCATTTTTTCTGTTTTTAACACTTTATTGAATCAATAGCATGTAAAAGTAGTATGTGTTTGCTGCAAGAGACAAGCTATAAATGGCCATTAAAACTAATGCTATTGTTTAGGGATACGAACTGAAACAAAAATGCTTTCAGATCACATACCCTGTGGCGGAGACAGCTTTTTATCACTCAGCAAAATGCTAGGAATGTTTTTCCGTGTCAGTAAATGCTGATCTGCATATCCATGGCACTTATTAAAGCTACAAATTATTACCATGTCATCATTGTTTTAATTAATCTTCTGCTGAACACTGAGGTCTCTGTGGCGCCCTTTGTTTCTCTTTTTGAAATAATACAGTAAGATCGCATACACCAACGAGCCTTGAACCTCAGGTGACAAAAGGTCACCAGAGCATCTTAAGGCGCAGATGCAGGTCTCCCGTGTTGTGACCCTGCTCTAGTAAGCGAGGCCGAAAGCCGGGCGCCTGCCCTCTGGCCTCACTGACAACACTGGCAGCCCTTGATCCTCACTGCTTAGGGAAATAAATATTTTGTAAACTTGTCTGGCGATTCCTTTTGGACAAGGCCTAAGCTGTGCATTTCAACAGTCTAGCGTGTTTACACCTTTTTATTTGTTTTAGTTTTAAAGTGGAAGATTGGCTCCTGCAGATAGGTAAATGTTCGAAGGACAGACATGTGTTTTTAAAGCAAACAGAGAAACAAGTTAAGCCCGATACGGGGCTCCAGACGAGGAGGCCGTATTTCCCAGGTCTTCTTTAATAACACCAGGTTCGCCAAGGCTCTGAGAAGTGGGGGTGAAGCTGGGAGTGTGGCTCTGTGCATAGGGTGTCTGCCTATGCTGAAGGAACCTCTAGGTTTGAGCCTCAGCTGCTCCGTCAACCAAGCACGCTGCTCACACCTGTAATCCCGGCAAGGTGGGGGGGAGAGGATCAGAAGTTTGAGATCGTCCCCAGATACTTAGCGAGTTCGAGAACAGCCAGAGATCCATGAGATTGTCTCAAGAAGGAAAGGAAAAAAGTGACGACAGCAGAATGTAAGTATTTCTCCATATCCCAGATGTGGGCACGCTTGCGTGAGAGCACATACCAACCCGAACAAACAACACAGACACAGATTGCCCGGCTCACAGGCTCCACACTCCAAAAGCTACAAGTGTCACTGAAGAACAAGGTTGCAAGAGATGACAAAATAAGGAAACTGAACGAGTGGCCTCTTTTAAAAACAACTGTTCCTTTCTTTTGGTAATCATCATTGAAGTATGAGCTCCATGTATAGGAAACTGTCCAGACTGTAAATGTGCAAACTCAGTAAATTTCCACAAAGTGAGGACACTAGTATCCTGGCGCCTGCGAGGAGCTGTAGATCCTGGGGCCACCCAGAGCCTGTGTGCAGTCCCTGTTCTACCCCAGGGTGACCACGGTCCCGACGGCCAACAGCTTGCCTTCGTGTGAAATTGTGAAATGTGAGTTCCTGAATTTTACAGACCACTAGCTTGACTCTTCATACCCTGTACAGACACGTCCCCACAGGGAAGCGAAGCTGCTCCCACAAAAGAAATTGAAGAGCGTCTACTCTAAATAAGAGTGTGTCCATCTGTGCCTTTTAGACGAGGTGGCGTTCCCGGTGCTGAGCCCAGCACAGCCTCTGGGGCACAAGTCTCTCCCCAGTAAGATGCTAAGGCTGCTCCGTGCACACAGCAGACAGCTCCAGAGGCTCCCACACACAGCAGGACCAAGCTGAGCGCCGCCACTGTACATGACTGTGTTCAAACAGCCGTCCCCTCTCAGTAGCCACGCTGCCGTCCCGTGTGGGCGGAGCCCTCGTGTCCTCGCAGGGCTGGGTTCCTCCCGTGCCCACGAGACAGGGCAACCGCCCACTGAGCTGCTTAAGCACTGAGATCGCAGATGCTAAGTCCTTGCATAGAACAGGTTGCCAGTCACATTTATTTTCCTTTTTATCCTTCAGACTAAACCTGAATTACCCTTTAGGTCAGCCCGCACAACACACCCTAAATATCTTTTCGATGGTAACTAGTGGGTTTGTAATAATTTGGGAGTGGTTTGTAAAGTGAGAAAATTTAAATCTGTTAACAGTGGCCTTCCGAGTCAAGGGAAGCCACCTGTCATTCTTTGTGGACTAGAATGGCTTCGTGTTCTTCACGTGTTCTACCAGGCCAGCCTGGCTCTCACTTTTTAATGATTTCCATCATGAAACCACTGTCATCTCAGCGTCCTGTGATAGTCCAAGAACACATGACATTATCCTTTCCAAAGCCTCCGAACCCGGCGCCTCCCCAGACATCAGCGCGTTCCTCAGCCATTGTGCCCGCCCCAGGGCCTTTTCGGTTAGGTAGGGGTGTGCTTTCCAAACAATCATGTCCCGTCCACATTTTCACCAGGGTCCGTATTAAAAGCTCTGACAGATTGCTAATGAGCTGATGTTGGAATTACGGAGGAGTCTGTTATCATATGTCCGTTCACAGTTTCCTCAGCAGCCCATCTGTCCTTGAAAGGACCGCCACGGAGCGCGCAGGCTGGGACAGTTTCTCCATTTACACCTTTGCCTTCCGAGGCTGCTGGGAAAGCCTGTCCCTAATTAAAGATCTTAACAAACATATTGCCAGCGCGGTTATTAAACTGCTCTCTTTTGTTAGGGAAGGTGCTGTTTGTCAGCAGTTTGTAGATTTAGATATTAACGTGTGTTTCTGTAGCCCGGCAAAATATTTGTGTTTTTAGAATAATTCAATTAGAATGTTGTGCAGCACAAAAACACATGGGCACATGCTACGAAAACCCCTTGGAATTATCTGGACTCATGACAAAGAAACATGGCTTACTCTTACGGGCAGACAAATTTTATAACATAAGTTATACTTGAATGCTCAGAACTATAAAGACCAAATGACCAGGTTGAGATCATGACTCATTTTGTGAACCAGGCAAAGTCTCTGCCTCCTGAAATATGTGTATCATTAAGGCACACTGAAAAGGAGTCTGGTTGTGCTGGCAGGAGGGGCTCGGTCAAGAGGACAGATGTTCCCTTCTCTAAAGGTCTAACCGTTAGGACCAGTGAGAACCAGTCTGGCTGAGATAGGTGGGGCTGGGGACACGAGTCTGCAGCTGTCGCTACCCACATGCCCCTTCCTTTCTTACCCCCACGTCAGAGTTGAACTCTCCACCCATACAGCAGAGGATCGAGGCATGGGGTGATGGCTCCCCTGAGTCCTTAGTGGCCCAGAAACAGCTCAGACCCTTCGTCTTGGAAACAATGTCTTCAGATGGCCACAGTGAGGAGACTGAGGCGGGAGAGCTCAGTGAGAAGCCACAGAAGCTCTGCTGGACCACAGTGAAGCCCTCAGCAATGCCAAGAGCCTGGGACCTTCACCATCAATCCAGGAACAACAGCTCCAGGCTCAGTCACTGAGGACACGAGAAGGCGCCCCAAAAGCTGCTTTCCGGTTTCTGCCACCTGGCCAGCAGCACCGGGCTGTTCGCACATTCTCATGTGGCGGCCGCTCGCTGCGCCGAAGCGTCGGTACGGGCTGACGTCTTCATTCTGTTAAATACCGGCAAATCTGAGGAACACTGCCCAGAGCATCAACAGCCAGCATGATTCAGGAAAAGCACCTGCCCCCGCTAAGGCCACGGGAAGCCTGGGCTAATTGCCATGAGGTGGCCACAGCTGCAGCATCCTCCAAGGCCAGAGACAGAGCGAGAAAGGAAGGTCTCGCCGAGGAGGCAGAGCCAACACTGTTAAAACAGGGCTGACAAGATGGCGCAGGGGCTCAGGGTGACCTGAGGTCCACATGGAACCCAGGCAGTAGAAGTAGAAAAGCGACCTCCAAAAGTTGTCCCCTGACATCCGTACGTGTGTTATAATGTGTGCGTGTAAAAAAAAAATCAGAATTTTTATTTTGAGACAGGGTTTCTCCATGTACCCGTGGGTGTCCTGGAATTTTCTCTGTAGACAAGGATGATCTCAAAACTCAGGGATCTGCCTGTCTCCACCTCCCGAATGCTGGGGTTAAAGAGTTAAATGTGTGCCACCGCATCAAGCACAGACCTTTTTAATTGTTAAAATATGTCAGACATGGTTGAGCAAAGCATAAAGATGTTGAAGCTGGGAAGGCACAAGAGGAAATGAGAGCTGTACGGAGCAGGCTGCTCCGACCAGGGCAGAGCCGTGCCAGCGAGGGAGAAAGGCTGTCTCCGCACGAGTCTGCTTTGATTTTACTGTTAACAGTTTAGTTTCGTTTTCTCCTTTTAAAACAGATGCACTTTTCAGTCCTCCTAAGGTAACAGAAACACTGAGCGGAAGGCACAGAGAAGCCTGTGATGCTCCTGGCGGCACATCACCTCCTGTGGGCACGGAGGCTGCAGAGGTACGTCGGTGCCACCGTCAGTTCGTCGGGCCGCAGGCCGGGATCCAGACACTCAGATTCCTCACAGATGCCGGATGAGATGGACCCACCATTACGGTATCAAACTGAAGAGCTTCCCAGCCCTGAACCCCTCCCGGCTCCCGAGTCACCCCTACCTGTGAGGACCACCAACCCTCCCCACACCGACAGACTGCCCCAGGGTGTCCATGGCTGACGTCATACAGGGCAGACTTCCCGAATTTATTGAGTCACGTGTGTTCAGTTTCCTCCATGACACTTCGTGGTACGATAGCTCATCTCTTCTTCAACACTGAATAAATTTTTTGCTTAGTTGCCTTGTCTTCCAGTGCTGGGGATTGAACCCAGGGCCTTGCATACAACAGGCTAGTGCCCTACTGCTGAGCTACACTCCCAGCCTTTACTTCTGGGGCAGTCTTGCTGTGCAGGTCAGACTGGCCTTGCACTTACCGCACACTTGCTGGTCGAAGCTTCGCATTCAGTTACTCGTCTACTCAAAGGTGACGTCCAAGCTTTAGCGATTATGAATTGTTAGCACTATAAATATCCATATGCAAAATTGTGTGAACATAATTTTTGCCTCCTTTGGGTAATGCAGTGAACACAATTGCTGTGTCACATGGCATCTGTACCTTTAGTCTTGTAAACAAGTCACCAAGCCATCTGCTGGGTGGCCACGGCGTTTTGCTTCCTCGTCGGCAGCAAATGACAGAGCTTGTTCCGTGGGCTGCAGAGCATTTGGTGCTGTTGGTGTTTCCGACTTGGCCTCTCTCAGATGGACATTTAAATGTGTACTCGCTGATCACAGAGACAACTAGGCTATGTCACAAATAACCACAGAGAGGGAAGCTTTAGCCAGGACAAACATTGCAGGAACTTTAGAGCTCTAAATTTTTTTGTTGTGTTGCTTTGTTTTACCAGTGCTGGAGTTTGAACCCAGGGCCTTGCGTACTGCAGGCTAGCACTCTACAGCTGAGCTACACTGCCAACCACTATTTCTGAGACAGCCTTGCTATGTAGGTCAGACTGGCCTTGCACTTACTATGTAGCCCAGGCTGGCCTCAGGCTCTCAAGTTCTGTGATTAAATCCTTACTTGGTAAGAGAGTCTTTCATATCTAGGTCTGTAAGTTAATTTCTGACAAGGGTACAAGATTTATGTCTATATTGCTTTCATGTTAAAAATGTTGATTTCCAGTTGTTTGCAAAAAGTTGTTTGCTAAATGGACAGAGATCCCCATGCTCATGAACAGGAAAAATAATGTGAAAATGTCATTTCTTCCTGATATTGTCAATTTGGTCAAAATTCTAGCAATTTACTTTTTGTGACTGTCAACAGAGTCTACAGTTTTGTGGGAAGCAAAACTCCCCATAAAGTGCTGTCTTTGTCTTAGACTAGAGGTCAGTTGGCTGTGTACCCAACAGGGTCCCTTCCAGCCTCTGCTCTGTCCCATTTCTCCATTTGTCTTCTCTTTTTGATAACACCAAATTGTAGCTCTACAGTAGTGCTGAATTAGGGGAGGCTCTGTCTTCCAGTTTTGTTCTTCTGCAGTCTTTGTGCTGCAACTTCTGGATCCTTAGCTTCTCATAAAACTGTGGGATCTGTTGACAGTCACAAAAAATTAATCGGCAGAAGTTTGACCAAATTGACAATCTCAGGAAGAAATGACATTTTAACAATATTTTTCCTATTCACTAGCATGGTAATCTCTGTCCATTTCACTAGTTCTTTTTTTTAAAAGCTTATTTATTTATTCACTTTACATAATGAAAGAAGCTACCTCCCTCCTTTCTTCCCAGTCCCACCCTTTTCATTAGTTCTTGCTGGTATCTTTCATCGAAGTTTGCCATTTTCCTCACATAGAGCTTGTATGTGTTTTGTCTTATTTATACCTGAGCATTTCATCTTCAGAGAACCTAGTAGGTATTGATCTTTTAATTTCAAAATCAGTCCTACTTCTTATAGAAAAGTGATAGCTTTTGTTGCATTAACATTGTATCCTGTAAACAAGCTCAAAAGTTATTTCCTCCACCCAGGCACTGTCCATCCTTCTTTAAGTGCCAGACTCCAGACATGCTCTATTGGGTGAGAGGGGTTAGAGCAAACTGGAGTCTTAGTGATGAGGTAGGGAGAGGAAAGAAATCACTCTGCTCCTCAATTATGACCTTCTCGAGGGACCCTGAGAAGTTTTTCTCCCTGCGTGATGCGGGACATGGTACCTGGAAGGGGCAGTTACGTTTATTTCCTGTCTGACTCTTCAGGGATTCTGTCCTTTTGTTTCCTCCCATGGGCATGAAGACAAGGAGCCTGGACCGGCGCCCTCCCTGACTGCGTCCTGTTGACGGCGCAGCCAGAACGCCGGGAGGGTGACCTGCTGTTCCTGGAGATGTGTCCAGTTAAGAACAAGCCTGTTTTAAGCGTCACCACTTTTCCTCTTCCTGGGATGGCAGCATGAAGAGACACTGCCAGACCTCACTCTGGCTCCTTGTAAGCTTTTTTTGCTTGCCAGATAGGAAACCGTGAGATCTCTTTCGGGCAGTAAAGTTACTGAGAAATGGGTAGCGTGTGGGTAGTTTTAGGTGCCAACCTCACTGGCTTGAAGGACACTGTGGTGCTCTGAGTGAGAATGTCCTCCACAGGGTCAACGTTTGAATGCGGGGTTGCCAGCTGCTGGTGGCGTTTGGCCGGATGTGCAGCCTTGCTGGAAACGTACGTCACTGGGGGCAGGCTCTGAGGTTTCCAAGCCACACTCCACTTCTAGGCCGCTCTTCTCTACTTCCTGCTCGCCATTCTGGCTTCTGTTTGAGCGCCGTGGCTGCTGCTTCCCGCCCATGACAGACTCTTACCGTCTGGAACCACAAACAAAATAAGCCCCTCTTCAGCAGGTTGCCTTGGTCCTAGTGCCTAGCCACATGGAGAGGACACTAACTAGTACGGATGCGAGGTGGCTGCTAAGCCTGTTTCTTGGCCTGTGTTGGTTCCAGAGTAGGTCGTCTTGAGCCAGTAACAAAGTGTGGACCATCCATCCTCAGTGTGGATCCTCTAGCAAGCACCTTTCCATCAGCCAGATGGAATGACAAGTGGAAGAAAGGGAGGTTCTCTCTGCCTTCTCCCCAGAGCAGGATGCTCTCGACTATGAGAATTCCGAGTTCTCAATATTGGAGTCTTTGGAGTTCTTCTGCCTTTGGTGTCCGTACTATCAGCAGCCTCCTAGGCCCTGAGGCCTCTGGGCCTCAGACTTCCTCTGTCCTAAGGCTTCTGTGTCTGAGCTGAACCAGGCCAGGTCCCATACTCTGCAGCTCATAGACAGTCCAGCATGGAACTTCTTGGCCTCTCTAATTGTGCAAGCCATCCCATCACAGATCTTCTCCTATTTATTTATTCTGATTACCTTTTTGTCGGCTTGACATACGCTAGGGTCATCTGGAAAGAAGCTACCTCAACTGAGAAAACGGCTCCACCAGTCTGGCCCTTAGCCAGGTGTGTGGGGCTATTTTCTTGATTGCTGACGGTGTGAGAGGGTCCAGCCCGCTGAGGGCAGTGTGGCCTCTAGTTGGGTGATCCTGATCCGGACATATATAAAATGCAAGCTGAATGAGCCACGGAGAGCTGGTGAGCAGCATGCTGCCATGGCCCCTGCTTCAGTTCCTGCTCCCGGTCCCGGCCTCCCCTTGACAATTAACTGTGACCTGTGAGACACGATTAACTCCATAGCTGCTCGTGGAACAGGAAAAGCAAACGAGAACAACCTATGACTACTCTATTGGTTACATCTCTCTGGGGGAGTCTAATATGAGCAGTCTGTTGGCTGGGTGTGGGCTTGGTGGTAACAGAAAGATGACTGCATTAGGAATCCCTGTGTAATGGACTTGGAGCCTAGATACGTGGGAAGCTCCTGGCTGTTCCCACAAGTTTGGAGACTGATCATATGTGACCAAGCATGGAACAAATAAAGTAACTTAGGTCCTCCAACACCCTGTCTGCGCCTGTGTTTCTTCATGCCCCTGAGAGGGAACAAAAGTACAAACAGAAACTAGCAGGGAACTCTTTAAGCTTGTTTATACAGCTTCTGCTAGAATGTTGTTCTTCAAATCAAACACATGGCTGAGTTCAGGCGCGAAGGTGGGACGGACTCCTCCTCATAAAGAAACTCGTTACACAACAAAGGGCAAGGACTTAGGAAGGGGTCCTGGCTCGTTTTTCATCAGCTTGGCACAAGCTAGCATCGCTGGAGAGCAGGGAGCCTCAACTGAGAAAATGCCTCCATACGATCAGGCTGCGGCACACCTGCAGGGCATTTTCTTAATTGGAGATTGATGGAGAGGCCCAGCCCATTGTGGGTGGGGCCATCCCTGGGCTGGTGGTCCTGGGTTCTGTAATAACGCAGCTGAGCAAGCCGTGGGGAGCAGTCCAGGAAGCAGCACCCTCCGTGGACTCTGCATCAGCTCCTGCCTCCAGGTTCCCGTCCTGCTTGGGGTCCTGTCCTGATTGTCTTTCTTCTATGATAAACAATGATGCAGAAGTATAAGCCAAATAAACCCTTTCCTCCCCAAGTTGCTTTTGGTCACGGTGTTTCTTCGCAGCAGTGGTATCCTACCTAAGACAAAGGGGCAAGGAGTTGGGGGCCATCACTGCAATTGGTCCCCACCCTCGTCCCAGATCGCCTAGGATATGACTATTGGCAAGGTGCCTAGAAGTTGCCATTGGAAAGTGCACACCTCATTGCATGGTTGTTTGATCAAATAGAATGGCCTGTAAGACGCTTGGCATAGTGCCCAGCCCATGTAGGAAATGACAGGCCACAGGCACCATGCTGGAGGAAGAAGATGAATTGAGTAATTTGGCACTGCGGGTCTGCATTGGAGCGATGCTGGTGAAAACTCACTCTCCCGTAACAGGTGCCCAAAGGCCTGGGTAATTAAGATAATGGCGACCCCGCTGACGGAGCATCGGGAGGGTCGGCGCTCAGGCAGATGACTTGCCTAGCACTTCTGGACTTGAGGCCTTTCCCTGAGAATTTTTTGTAAGGGATGTTCAATGTGAGTGTGTTCAGTGGCGTTTCCCAGCACCGCACAAAAAGCTGTTTAGTTATCATGCAAGCCAAAGTTTTCACTTGGAAAACCTGTGGTTGCTTGCCATTTCTTCTGTATGGACAATGACCATCCCAGTGAACGCAGAGAGGAACACTCTCCTGATTTCCTACAGAGACACCCACCATCTAGGAATGAAGACTGGCACACTTTGCCACAACCACAGAGGAGAGGTAAGTTTCCTAGTCCCAGTAGAACGTGGGTTACAAGGCGCCAAAGGTCAGGGCGATGGAGGACCACCCTCATCCTGTCTTTATGCACCAACTGTGAGTCTCACTTGCACTAAAGCCATCACAAGACAGAAACCAGGGAACATTCTCATGATCCATTAGCACAAGCAACTGCCAACCAAACAAAACAGCAGATTCCCCGTGTACAGTGATTTAGTGCAGTGAGACTAGGATAAGTAATGAAGGTATTTGTTTGTGCCTACGTACGACATTCCTTGTAGGCAAAAGGGAAGAAAACAGCAATCTACGCCTGCAAAGGCGGCAGTGCGGGCTCATCAAAAAATACGCGTGTGCTTTTGTAGTCAAAGAATGTGAGTTTGCTCTGCTTCACCTCCTGGCCTGGGCTGCTCTGGAATCCATGTAATTTAAATGAGAACGTTGTTCGAGGAAGCCAGCACATTTCAAAGAAGTGACCCTTTTTGAATATTGAAAGAATCCCCAGTGTTTGAGCTCACTCCTGGGTGAGGCAGTGTCACAGAGTTCTTGGGACGCCATCCAGAGAAAAAACGACCTTGGAGAGTCGCCAAAAGAAGTTGTTTACCTTGTCTTTTTGCTTGTTGTGCAAATGGGTCTCGGCTTTGGTGAGAAAACAGGCACATTTCAATCTCTGTGGAAGTCAAAATTTCCTACTGCTGTCAAACCTTGACAAAAGAGTCTGTTGTCATTCTCGGAGTGCCCTGACTTGCTTGATGAACTTGTAGGGAAGATTCTTTCCAAACTGACCCCAAGTTGGCACGCTTAGCTTCAGGGGCAGCTGGGCACTTGATTCTACTGCTTCTCCTGAAGGACTAGTTTCTCTGAGTTGATTTATTTATTTACACAGATCCGACCTCCCAGTCTCCAACACATACACACACACACACACACACACACACACACACACACCCAACCCACTATGTCTGCCACTTTCACACAGCAGAACTGACATGCAGATGGAATGCTCCATCCCCAAAGTTCTCCCTTTTCTGTCCTATAAGAGCCCAAGCTCCTGAGCCACGTGCGCATAGTCTCCGCTCATCTCAAAGTAAACAAACAGTAAGTGGATGGTTCCTGAGGAGAGGCAGGAGAGCTGAGCCTCTGCACTTACACACACACACACACACACACACACACACACACACACACACACGAGTCACCACACAAACACACACGCACAGACTCACACTCAAGAGATTTATTTAGTGTACATTAAGTCCCATAGTACCTTTAAGAAGCAAGTACGATTATTCCCTCATAGCCAGCCCAGAGAGGGGAAAAAAAGAGTGTGTCCATCTTGTGGCCACTTGTTTCTCTGCTGAGGCCTGTACCCCCGGGCCTTATACATTGCTAAACTTTGACAATCGCTATGCAAAAAGCCTGGGGTAAGCAAGTCTATGTTATAAACAGAAAATCAAGGTCAGACACAGATTTGAGCAGACTAATGAGTAGCTCTATTCCAGGCTCATTTCTATTGGATCACAGCGCCCAGGATCACCTCGGCAGCCTGGCACTGTCCCCAAGCTTTCATCATTCCATTATCCATTTTTTCAGACTATAGATTTGTGGTTTTTATTATGTGTCAAACACTGTGTTGAAAGCATATCTTTTAGAAAGAAAGAATCAGAGCCCAGAAAGGTGGCTTAGTGAGTACTGGCATTTGAGATCAATTCCCCAGGACCATTTTGATAACTTAAGAATGCTGACTCCCAAAGCGGTATGTTCATCCCTGTCCATACGCATGCATACCTGTGTACATAAATGAACACAATAAAAAACCTGAAAGAAGAACGTAGTCATAGAACTTGCCCTCTGTAGGATTCTCTTGTGTCTGTGTGGAAGCATCACTTGTCAGCCTACAGCTGAGTCAGAAAATAGAAGGTGGACATCCAGCAGGCAGAAAGGATTCTGGGATAGATGCAAGAGATTCATCCCGCAAGATGTGAGGAGAACAGACACATGGTACCTGAGCACAGATAACCAGCCATGTATGTAGAATGTAGACTACAATAAATGGTTATTTTAAGTTATGAGCTAGTCAGAGAGGAGTCTAGCTATATGGCCTAGGTATTTGTAAATAATATTTTGAGTCTCATGAGTCTTTATCTGGTGCTTGGGGCTGGGAAGAAAACCACAGTATCCCTCAAACTGTGTCATGTAAAGGGACAAGGCTGGAAGAAAGGCGATTCTATCTAGGTCAGAAAAACAATTGTGGTCATTTCAAAAGTACAGCTGATGGTAACTGAAACTTGAAGGGAGTTAGTGTTCCTGCATGCTTGCTGAATGTGTACAGGAGACCTAGTCACTAGGCTGATGTCTGAACTCCAGCATATCACCAAAACCCCAGAGGTTCCTGTATCTGTGGAAATCCAAAGCATGGTTCTGCAAAGGGAAAGTTTGTAAAGGGAGTTTGAGTCAAATTCATCATAGCTTACCAAAGAGTTGATGAAGCTTACTCTTGATAAAACCTGAGATATGGAACGGGATGACAGAATTGTCAACATTTTGAAGTTCTTGATAAAATACTAGATTTAATCTATGAGAGATAACCACAAAAGCATGACAGCCAAATCAAGAGTGAAGGAACAAATCAATGGCCAAAAAAGGCACGCATGTTCTACAGAGGACCCGAGTTCAGTTCCCAGCACCCATGCTGGGCAGCGTGCCCCTCCTGTAACTCAGGGGAAACCAAAGCCTCCACAGCCACCTGCATTCATGTATATACAACCTCTCCCAGGTCAAGATAAAATAAATTGTAAAAAAAAATTAATTATAACTCTATTTGTAATTTCTAGGATAATAACAAAAGTAATAGTCATTTCCTAAAACACACACACACCAAAAACTCTGTTTAAAACCATTCTTTTATATGCTTTAGGAAAACAGGCTATTTTTGCAGTAGTCATTTTTAATCTTTTTAGAGAAAAATCCCATAATAAAAAAAAAAAAAAGCCAGGCACAGTGACACACACCTGTGATCCTAGCACTCTGGGAGGCAGAGGCAGGCAGATATCTGTGAGTTCAAGGCCAGCATGGTCTACACAGAGAGACCCTGTCTTGAAGAAAGAGAGACAGAGGGAAAGAGACACAGAGAGAGAGACAGAGACAGAGACAGACAGAGAGACACAGAGAGAGAGACAGAGAGAGCCTTTGGTTTGGGTGACAGCCCTGGCTAGCAGCCCGTGCTCACAGCACAGGAGCTGCACTCCTCAGCAGCATGCCTGGTTTCCTTGAACACTGGAGGGTAATGTTACCAAGGGCTCCTCTCTAATAAGAACGTGCTGTCGTAACCACCATCCTTGTGATAAATCTGGACATCTTCTCTTTGTTAGGTTAGTGCTTTTCCACAGGATAATTTAACCAGTTCTCTAAAAAGCAATCAAATGCCATCAGGCCCCAATATAGTAATATGGTGGGGTTTTTTTTATTATTATTATTATTTTGTTTTGGAGTCTCCTTTAAACAAATCCCATCCAGACAAATGCTCCATTTTTTGCTGGCACAAGCTTGTGCTGCTCTCGGTAATCAAGCCCCCAGCTGGCTAAATAACATATATCTTCCTGATTTCATTTGAGCAAAATTTATCATCCGCAAGCAAAGACAGAAAATGTGTGAATGTCTAAAACTTATGTAAATTAAGAGGCCATGCACGCTGGTCCTAAAAATAGTAGATAATTATAGGCATTTCTTCCCCATACAATAATTATGGGCCTCCTGTCATCTTTCCTATTCTGTATAAGGTCACAGCAGTATTATACAAAATTTACAGTATATTACAAGTTAAAAACACAATAATTAGCAACTGTGCATCTTCAGCACTTGTGATGAATGTTCACAGTAAAAGTTTAAAAAAAGAGCATTATTTGTTTTATGTGGACAGTACACGCTTAAATTTAATCATCAAGTCCTGGTACCCGATAGGCAATATTCTCTTAGTATTATAATGCTATTTGCCAAGTTCACAGTACACCCTTGGGTGGAATTCATCCTTAGCAAAGTGACAGAAACCCAGATCGCTCACCGTGTCTCAACCAGGTGCGCCATATTACACTGAATTTAATAATTCTGTTGAGCATCTTGAATGATAATGAGCAAGGTAAAAGAAAGTACTGAGTCCAATTTTGACCATTATGATCAGCGTCTGATTCAGGAAAAAGAAAAAAAATCATCTCACCAAATAGTGTGGGTAATTCAGCAGTTTGCTTGGTATGAAATTTCTCTCCAAACCCTTCCTTCGTTATTTTCTTTATGTAATTCACTGAGGGGCGAGAGAGAAGGCAGAATTCACAGACAGGAGGATTTCTCTTCAACTTCTCAGCTACTCTCATGAACAGGGACAAAGAGTCATGGATAATAAACAGCGAAGGATGGGCCATCATTTCTAGTTTCCTGAAGGAAAGAGTCACAGAACTAGACACACTCATTCCATCCCTACCCGCTCTGCCATGCTGTGAGGAACGGGACAGGAGACAGTGGTAGGGTCTAGAAACCCATCTGTTCACACTGATGGCTATAGAGGTGTTTTCCCTACTGGCCATCCTGGAATTCCAGACAACCGCTATGAACAGGCACTTTCACTGCACCTGCTCAGAAGTAAAACAACCTTGAAGACCAGCATTTCTAGGGCAACCAGGAATTAAGCACAACCAATTGTTTGACTTTGTGTCTCAAGGCAACTAACTGACCAAGAGGCCAGCTTTGCCATTTACCTCCTAAAACATTTACCTCCCCACGCTGGGGAGATGTCTCAGCCAACAAATGCGAGACCCTGAGTCTAGACCCGAGCACTCACACAAAAGCTGTGTTGCTGTGAATCTAGTCCTGGGGGGGAGGGGAACAGGAGGATCCCTGGGCCAGCCAGTGTAGCTGACAGAGAAAGCCCCAGTGTCAGTTAGAGACACTGATACAAAATATGGGGTGGACAGCAACTGAGAAAGACATTGGACATTAAGCTCGCCCTCCCCAATTGTGTACACGCAGAAAGAGAGAGAGAGAAAGACAGAGACAGAGAGGGCATTATGGGAACTGGCTCATGAGACTACAGGGTGGTTTCTCGTATGAAAGATGGACACACGTGAACAGCAGGAGTATAATTCGCATATTTAATATGAAGCCTGGAGTCCAGGTCCACAGACTTGAGAAACACAGACACCAACGTTCCCCAAAACTAAAAGTGCAAATGTGTAAGGGCAGGAAAAGACAGACACTTCATCTCCAAGACTGAATTCACCCTCCCTCTGCCTTCTTATTTTAACCAGTGCTTCAGGAGACTGGGTGACGCCTGCCTGTCCTGGTGGGGACAACATTTGTTGATTTTAACTTGATCTGCTAATTCATATGCTTCTCTCATCACAGACAGCTCCACAGACCCAGCTATGTCTTATCTGCTCTTTGGGCATCTCCTTGGTCCTGCCAAGTTGACATAAAAAAAAAAAAAAAAGAAAAGAAAAAGAAAGCATCCTTTCTAAGCAGAGTGTCCCAAGCCTGGGCTAGTTCTGGGTCTCCAGAGGCAAAAGGGAACCCAGAAACTAAGTACACTGAGCGCCTTGAAGAAAAACCCAAGTCTCCAGTGGAACCAGAGCGAGTGCCCAGTGTGAGAGGTTTCTTGGAAAGGTCTGGACACAGCAGTGCCATTTAAAGAATCTGGGAGAACCAGGAAGCACAACGCTTTGGAGAAAGTGCTTGGTGATCGCAAAGCTTACACCCGAGAGTGACCAGCCCTCGCTCTTCTCTGTGAAGTCACCTCAGCGTGTGAATACTGAGGGGTTGAGGGCTCACACATGAGAGCCTGCCTGCCACACAGGAGGCCCTGGGTTGACCTCCAGCATGATCTGTTGATAAAGTCAGGACGGGCATCATCCCTGGGGAGTCTTGCCCAGTCTGAAAGTCTCAGCATGACTCCTGTTCGGTGTGTCGGTTAAACGATGGATTTGTTATCTGAAGCTGAGTGTTGCACTGAGAATTTTACCTGTAGTCTCTTGTTGCTTTCATCCTCACACTCCCAAAACGACCTTGCACATCTTAGACATGAGAAGACTGAGGCTTCCATTCTCTTTCACTCCAACACTTGATCTCATCTTTTCTAGCATTTTCTAATTTATGATTAACAACTATTTAAAAAAACACAAACATGTTTATTTACAAACCTAAGGTATGGTCCAAATTCAACCATCACTTTAAATAGCATTCTTTTTTCTTCCTATACCACTCCTCACTCTGAACCAATGCTCCACATACTAAGTTCAGACCCTTTTAAGTTATTCTGCCATCAACAGTAATTTTTAAAAACTCCTCTCTCAAGATTTAAAACATAACCTCCTGTTTTCAAACTGCTCTCATTATTGCTGTCACAAGTGACAACGCAATGTGGCTTAGCACTGCCTCAGTTAGGTCACTATCGCTATGATGAAACACCATGACAAAAATCGGCCTGGGGAGGCAAGGGTTTATTTGGCTTGCACATCCTGAACCACAGTCCATGGAGGGAAGACAATTTAGGAACTCAAATGGGTAAGGAACCTGGAGGCAGGAGCTGATGAAGAAGCCGTGGAGGGCACTACTTCCTGGCTTGCTCCTATGGCTTGTTCAGCCTGCTGTCTTATAGAACCCAGGACTTTGGGGACATTTCCTTAGTTATTGCCATGAGGGGCCCTAGCCCATTGCTGTACCCTCTCCTCTCAGATGATTCTAGTTTGTATCGAGCCGACATAAAAACTAGCCAGGACAGTCATTACACGCATTTTTAATAGCATCAGTTCCACCACTAATTAATTCATCCAAAAAGTTTTTGCTGTGTACCAGGTGCCATCCAGCTGCTGACTGGCACTTCTGGCCTCACGCTGATGGGCACGGCACCTAGTAATAGAACAGCCAAGTGCATTCATGTGGAGGACATGCTCTCTGTGATCAGATCTTCCCGTCTGTCTGACGTCCTCACCAGACAAGCTCTCGTACGGAGCAAGCACTTGCTGTATTTTATACCCTTTTGCCTGGGCCTAGAACAGTGCCTACTATGTTTTCGTTGCTGCTAAACATTTATTTGCTGATAAATGAGTGGATGGATTCTGTGATCTGATAAAGCAATTAGATGGGAATTGAGTGTTTGAAAAATATATACAAGTATAAACTAAACTCCACACCGTTTAGCTTCCTCTATAGCCCTCTCGGTACTTAAAGTATCTGAGAACAGACCATGAGTGTGCCGACAGCCCTGGAAAAACTGGCATTTGAGGCTTACAGGCCGCATTCTCTCAGGCAGGTCCTGGCCAGCTGGCTTCTGCGGAGCGTTTTCTCTTGAGCCACAAGCCCTCGTTCATACTGAAAGCAAGAGCTATCTCCTAAAGTCAACCTACATGAGACAAATATGTTCTTTTGACTTAATGATATAACATTTTAACAGCACATAAAAAATGAAATATGTGTTCATTTGCTGCTTGAGGCGCTCTTCTGACTGTGAGCAGGAACTATGTCAGCTGCTAACTGGGGATCCTTTTTCTGACACCAATTCCCAAGAGGATTGCATATATAAACCCGCTCTACTAGAACAAGACCACTGACAGCAAAATGGCGTGCTGGTCTCTAAAGAGACCATAATAATGTGCGCCAAGGGAGAGGCCCACAGTCTGACAGAGGGTTTTTTCCCCCATTGTAAACCATAAAACCTATTTCAGTAACCAGAATAGAGCAGTTTAAAGTGCAGCCCTAGTTAATTACATTCAAAGAGTAATAATAAAATCATCTATTAAATTTTAGAACTTCCTCTTTAAAATATTAAATATTTGGTAACCACAATGCAGTTAAATTTCTCTCGGAACAATGCTTTTCCTACTCAGGCTGGCTTATAAGAACACTCATGGAATTCTTTCAGTGTGTGTGGAAGCATGTTTGTCTTGTGAAGAAATATTTAAGTAAACGGTTTCTGCCAGATGTCTGAGGCCTGTTAAATAGCCAAAAGAGCAGTAGCCACATTTTTGTGATAAGAATATACAGCTGAGCCACAAATACTCTATAGTAATTGACAGTGTACGATAAAATCCATGAAAAACTCAAGCCAAATGTTTGCTGAGCCCTGGCCCTGTGTTTGGAGCCTTTACTGTGCCTGGCGCACCCTCTGGCCTTACAGTTCTGCAGTTGATCATGTCGGTCCACACCAATGGCGAGCACACACGGCTCACTGACACACGCTCCTCTTGGGCAGACGGAAGAGCTGCTTCCATGGACACATCCAGGATGACACGTGCTTCCCCTGGCCAGGACGGAAGAGCTGCTTCCACAGAGACATCCAGGAAACACCGATGGGGCTCTGGGCATGTGGCTTACTCAGGCAGAACTCTGCTGCCTTCGATAGTTTTCCTTTCAGGGGGAAGGATTAATCTGCCTGTGGAGGAGAATTCAGAATGTTATCTTTCAAGGCTGAAGACAGTGGCTGCCATTTATCTGCCCCGGTGTGATCCATCTCACCTCGTTCTCAGTTGAAGATTCAGCTCTCTGTGTCCACAAGTAAAATGGAGCAAGAGCTCGTTCCTCATGTGGCATGGAGGTCACACCTGCAGGCGCCTCTGGGACCCCAGAATGGAATGGAGAACACGATATTGTCTTTGAAGGTGAACGTTCAACTCTGTGGACACTTCTCTGGGTAGATTAAGGAAATGGTAGTGGCTAAAACGCATTTAAAAAACAAATAGAGCTGATAACAGCCTGAACTTACACCAGAAGGATGTTCATGTGAAAACATCTTCAGCAAATAGAAGCGCAGCCTGCCAGAAGAGGGTGTGCTGCAGTGACGTCATGGTATAGTTCACTGGCACTGGGCAAGTTTCCAGTGATCCACCAAGGCCAGGTGCAAATAAATATCAGAGCATTCTCCTGAGAAAAAAGGGGAGGGGCTGGTGTGAGTGTGGGTGTCCACTGCATCTTCCTCCCCAACACTGAGAATAGGACGAGGGGCATTTCTAAGGACATACAGTGAAACCAAGTGTCCCTGTCATATTTCCCTGTGGGGCCACACGATGACTACGCAGCCCAAACCGGACTCATAATTGCACCTTACTTTACCAAGACAGTAACTGAGGCGATACTCTACCCAGGACAGTTTGTGGGGAAAGAGAGGAGGGGAATTTTCCCGGAGCAGCCTTAGACCAAATCCTCACTTAAACATGAAGAGCACACCAGATGGCTGGTGTGAGGCGCACTGAAGAAAGAGGCGTAGAAAGGAAACTCTGCTTTCCGTGCATACTGTCATCTAGGTGTGTCCATAAATAAATGCTCTTCCTATTTGCCAGGTCCTCTAACAAGGATAAATCCAGAAGATTCAGGAGAGGCGCGCACCTTGACTCCGCTCACGGAAACATCGCCCAGACTTCCCTGGAGTAGACATGTTACAAAGGTAGGATGCAACGGAGCAGTGCTACAGGAAGAAACAGGCTAGGCAAGGTACAGATGCAAACATCTCAATTGTGGCACACCTGGAGTAGGCTGGCTACGGCTGGGGCGCGTCTGGGGAGGCTTTGTGAGAGTGCTGAAGTTGAGTCACAGCAGGCCTGGGTATTCTAGGCTAAGTCGTTTGGACTTGGTCCTGTCAGTATCAAAGAAGGGCTTTAGCTAGGTCAGACAGAGCCTTGGCTAGCTCATTAGGATGCTGGTCTCAGGATGAACGGGCCTACAGGCGGCCAGAGCTGGGGACATAGTGAGTTGGGAGCTCGTCGTCGTTCAGTCAGCCCGTTCTGTTTTGAACACTAGTGAACACGGGGTGCGCTGAGAACTGCACCGAGGCAATTTCTGTGTGATTATGGTGGCGAGGATTAAAGTGATTAAAGTGAGGAAGACGTAAGAAAACCCACAGAACCTCGCCCGCCTAAGCAGCTGAGTATGCAAGCGCGCTCGGTACAATGTTTGAACTCAGAGGCACGGTTCCTACCCATCTGTTTTCATTCTTGTGTAACAAAACTTGCTCATAAGGGGGGCTGATGGACTCTGTTACTGGGTTCCTGTCCCGGGAGCCTTGAGTCTCTGCTGTAGACCCTCAGGACGGTGAGCATGAGCACCCACCACCTGAGAAGCTTTCTGCTGCCCCTCACTGGATTCAAGGCACAGGAGTGAGTGACGGTTGTGACTTCTGCGTCCTCACTCCCTTTCAGGTCCCACTAGATAAAACACACCTGAACTTGCTTCGGGCACCAATATCCTTCTTTCAGCCCTGGCACCAACAAGTCCCTTGAGGTCAACACGGGTGTTCCCGTCTGCCTTTGCCCCGTCTCCAGAGTGCTGCTCTGACCAGCTTCCGCAACGCTTCTTCACCCCAGTCCTGCTGCTGCTGCTGCTGCTGCCTCTGCTCTCTTGAGGGCCATTAGCTCCCCACTGCCGGGTCCCATCACCAACCCAGGGTTCTGAACAGGTGAAAACATCGTCCCTTTTCTGTCTCATCCCTTAATGGGTCTGTCCGTTTGTGACAAAATGGGCAAGCTATGGTCCTGCCCATGTCTAGTCCGCTGGGTTACAATGAGATGTCTGTGAATGGCCTTCAGTGGCTGAGAATGGCACTGCCACCACCAGCGGCCCTCCCCAGCTTACTCCTGGAAGGAGCTGGTAAGTCCTCTCCGGCTGTGTTCCCACTCTGTGTTCCTGCTCCCTTTGCCCGTCCACATCCTGGCCCACACCTCAGCTGCTCTCCACAAATGGTCCTCAGCCCCAGCCTAGCCTTTCTCTACAAGTCCTGACTCCAGCGTTGATCTGTTACCCAAAAGACTGGACTCTGAGCCCCCTTTCCTGTTTCTCACGGTTCAGAGGCCTTCTCTGTTTTCCCATTTCTCCTGAAGACACCATCCTTCTCCTGCTTGTGTATCTACAATGCTGGCAACCAAATAGTTTATGCTATCTGGGTTTCCACAGATATTAAACAAGGAAATTGTCTGGTCTATCAGTTACCTATTGTCCTTTTCCAAAGGACCTTGAAACTTGTGGTTTAATTTAATAGCTATTTCGTTCAGTCCTGTTCATCCTATATGTCATCCCTTGAAGGTCTCAGACACTACAGCAAATTCTCATAAGCTCATCTTTTCCCCAAATACGTAGGCTTAGCCCAGGATTTAACGCAGCCCAAGTCAGGCCCAGAGGTGGTTCCATAGTCAGCTGCTGGCAATCCAGGTGCTCTGCTCTTAGGTTTGACAGAC
This sequence comes from Meriones unguiculatus, assembly GCF_030254825.1. Taxonomy (NCBI): domain Eukaryota; kingdom Metazoa; phylum Chordata; class Mammalia; order Rodentia; family Muridae; genus Meriones; species Meriones unguiculatus. The sequence continues at coordinate 177,339,131 of NC_083351.1, forward strand.
CATTGACTGGGGAAGGAAGACAACAAGCTAAATAACAGAATCCCCATGGCCGGCCTTGGCTCATTCAACACCCTGTCCAAGGTTTCAAGAGCAAATGAGTAAAGCCCAGGTACCAAAGGATTTATTTTGTTCAAGTCTTTGCCCAAAATATCTCTGCTTCTGTCTTACTGATTAAACTGGCTCCTCCGGCCAAGTTCAGCTTTGGGGTGGGGAAACCACTGCACTGTATGGGTCTAACGCAAAGAAGGAGAGAAAAAGTGGGCACGTGTTCAGTGACTGCGATTAGCCAAACGGGCTGGTGCGTAATCCACGTGATTTTCAATTTGTCGGTGGGACGCTCCATGGAAAACCTGCGCTGGCCATTTGCCTAGAAACTCCACTCGAGTCTCTGTGTCAGTCAATGACCCAGGAGAGCTGAGGGCTAGCGGATGCGTGGTCTAAGTCCTGGGCACAGCAGGCGGGGACTGCTACTCTATCCGTCACTGGGCAAAGAAAACCCTTCCTTGGCCTTTTTGTTCTAAGCAGCTTCCAGTAGATTGGCTGGGAAAGACTGACAGTCACCTCCTGGCATTCCTTCATAGCAGGTTACAAACGTTTAATGCTGCACAAGCCAGACATAAAGCCTTGGAGACACAGAGCCAGCCTCTCACGAAGACAGTTTTTGTCTCCAAATACAAAGACTCAGCCCAGGGCTCATTCCACTGTAAAGCCAGCAAGGGGCACTGAGGTACTACAAAGTCATACAGACCTGGCTTTTCAGGGACTGATCTGTGCCTCACACTGTTACACGCATTATTTGGTGTGTCTCCTCTGTCACTGTGGAGTCGACGGGAGACAAGATAGAGGCAGTGCCGGAAAAAGACCTAATGTCTATTTCAGATGAGGGTACATTTTAGAATGTATTTGGGAGCAAATCTGTCCAGTCCTGGTGTACCAATGGCAACTTGCCAAGAAGAATAGTTATTTCCATGTAGAAGACCAAAGCAAAAGGTTGGTGAGGTGGTGCAGTGAGGGAGGCACTTACCGACAAGCTTGAAGACCCGGGTTCAATTCCTGGAACCTACATTCTGCAATAGAAAATTTGAGACTTTTTTTTTCCTGATTATTTAGGAGTACATACTTTTTTTTTTTTTTTTTTTTTTTTTTTGAGACAGGGTTTCTCTGTGAAGCCCTGGACATCCTGGACTTACTTTGTAGACCAGGCTGTCCTGAATTCAGAGATCCGCCCACCTCTGCCTCCCTAAGTGTTAGGATTACAGGCGTGCACTGCTGCACCTAGCTAAGGAGTAAATTCTTGATCTTCCATTAAATCTCTTTAAATGCAGTACAGAGATTACTGTGAAACTGAGAGGAATGAGACATTTTTGATCATTCTGTAGTCAATCTGATGTGACACTAAGTCACCTGTTCAACACCAGACCAGTAACAGACAAACTTTAATGTCCTCATCAGCATACACAGACTAACCTCCTCTTGGTGTCACTACCCCAGAAATCAGGATGATATCCGCTTATCATTAATGTTTTTCCTGTGCATGAGTGCTGTCTTCCTGTACACCTGCAGCTCAGAAGAGGGCATCAGATCCCTTATAGATGGCTGGGAGCCACCATGTGGGTGCTAGGAATTGAACTCAGGACCTGTGGAAGAGCAGCCAGTGTAACCACTGAGCACCTGCACTGGGCCCTAATTTCCATTCTGATCAAGGGAAATGGAAGGTTAAGCAACTTCCCAAGCTGCTCTCTCAGTAAGAGACAAAATTTGAACCCATGTCTCCTACTTCAAAGCCTCTTTTTTTTTTTTCCAGTAGAAGAATATTTAGTACAACAAAGGGAAAACAGGTTTATCCTCTTTAAAGAATCCGAATCAGGGGATCAAAATGTTATGTGTTTGTTCTATTGAGAGGATCAGAATTTGAGGCTGGGGGGGGGGCTTTGATCCCAGCTTGGGAGGCAGAGGCAGGCTGTGCTGGCTCTCCTGGGTTCATGACAGCCTGGCCCACAGAGGGAGCATCAGGACAGACAGGGTCACACAGTTGAAAAAAAAATCTGAGTTTGAAACTCTGTCTCAAAAAACTAAAAAGTAAACCAAAATTTTGGAGTACAGGCTGATGAGTCTTGACATTTCCTTAATGTAACAAGTTAAGTCTTATTTAAAGGCTAGAAAAACTAGCAGTTTTCTTCCATTGGTGGGCTAGACAGATAATAAAAGTGATAGCAAAGGTTATTAAAATTTATGTGGAGACTAGCACAGATTGGAAGAACTACAAAGTGAATTCTTTAAGCACAAGAGAACGATGTTTTTTTTTTTTTTAAGCACAATATGAAAGAAAACTCCTTTACTCCCAGATGCCTAAATATGCCATCAAAAGACTGCCTGATTCTCAAAGGCCAGGTTTTTTTCTGATTCCTCTAGAACTTACTCTTTCTGTGGAATATCAAAGCCAGCGGGATAGTGGGTGCCCCAAAATGTCTTAATTCAGAGAATTAGTGTTAACTGAGCCTGATTAGCTCCATTTATCTCTAATTAATTACCTTTATCTAATTAGACACCGTGTTTCCAGTAGACTCTGAGTCAAGTGGACTAGATTATTAGTGTCGTCATTGCGCCTCTACAAAATCCAGAAATTAATGGAACGTGCAAAAGAGTCTGCAGTTCTAATTGCACAGGTGTTGCCTTATGGCAGAGCTTTATCATCTGATTACACCGGGGGTTATTAGTGACTTTTATATAGAGGATGAGCCTATGAGATGTACCTTAGCAACAGCTCATTAGTTTAGGGTTGTTACTGTATTATTTATTACATTCCGCCTTCCCCATTATCTAGATTGATTCATGGACCTATATATTTTTCCTCTCCTCTGTGCAAAAAAAAAAAAAAAAATAAAACAAAATAAACCATCATTACGAAGAGTCCAGATGCAATGTTGAAAAATGCAGAACTGCATTTGTTCCTGGGCTACAGTTCTTTAAGACAAAAATCTCTAAAGTTACATGGCATGTGATCAGAATCAAGTTCATGGCTGCTTTCTATGGAACAGAAACCAATTTAAAATTATTGAGTAATATGGAAGAACCTTTCCAAAAAGGATTGATAAGACACAATCTCTATATGTGTGCGTCACAATATTTATAAACATCCATCTGTTCCACATTTTTGTTTCTTATGAATATATTTGATGACAGATGGGAAAAACTAACAAATTGTATAATCTGGTTTAGCTGAGAAAAAGCAAGATTTCAGTGCCTGTTTATAAACAGGGAAAGTGGGTTTTCATGACAAAGTTGGGTATACACAAATGACTTCCACATCTCAGCTTTCAGATCTGAGTGTTTTCCTCATAACTCTTGGAAGAAAACCGTTTTTCACCATCATGGGGTAATTAAGCAGCCAGAAGCAAATCCTGCCACGATCCCATCCCAACATACAAACATGTTTATTGATGACACAGTAATTCCTTTAAATAATTTGTCAGCATAAGCATGTCAGATGACGTTTTAAAATCACTTCTCTTCCAGTTGCCCAGCCCCCCAAAAATCCTCTACGGCTTTGAGCCATATCCTGCCCGCCATTCATGTATTGCTGAATGTAAACCCGTGAGATGATAAGGGGTAAGTGTTATGTGGAGCATGACAGCTAATTTGAGTAGTAATAATGAATATTTAATGATCCTCCTTTCAAGCATGAACATAAAACTTTTCATGTGTGCCTTACTTAAATTATAACCATTAATCTAAAAATTATTGTTGTGACTGAAATAATAGGCAAGAATTATAGATTATAGCCAAGTCCGAATACTGCATAAACATCCTATACAAACACAGACATCCACACATAGACGGTTACAGCCTTCTGTTCTCATGAGTCCAGGTCCTCTCCCTGAAAAGTATGAAGTTCTGTGATTGGCAGATACCCAAATCTGGATACAAAAGGGTGTCAAGAAATAACTATAATTGCCAATGCCATCTCCATTCCTCCGTATGTTTTGTTTAGACATTCAGACTGTCTAAATAAAGATAACACGTAGATAAAAATGCGGCTCTTAGAAAGAAAGCATTTGTAGGATATTCTACCTAAATCAGAGAAAGGGCAAACTAAATTTATGAGAAAGGTAGAAATCTTAAACCTTCAATTCCTTTAAGACTAGGTGTGGGCAGCTCTGTCCAGGATGACTCTGTAGAAGCGCAGCATGGCTTTGGGGAGCGGAGAGCCTGCCAAATGCATGAAGCTCTTAAAAATGGGCTTCAGGCATTGACGGACTTTTTAAATTACACTTCTACGCCACAATTGTTCCTGGCATCTCCATATGATTTGAGTAATTTCATACGCCTGAAATATTTCGGAGAAGCACATCCATCTCCCTCGATGGCTGGAGCTGCTTCCATTGTTATGGGGAAGGGAAAACCAGTGCCGCTGTGGTTGCAAACATGCGAGTCTACAGTGAATCCTGGTGCGTTATTTAACGTTTTTTTAAAGCGTGTGCTTATAAAATCCAAGTGGGAAATGGCTTAAGAATGTGGAAGACAGTGCCGAGGAAAGCCTGAAGTTTCTCCTGTTCTGGTCTCTTCAACAGACGTAGAATGTCTAACGGGATGGTACACGCCTTTAATTCCAGTGCCCATGCTGGGACTGAAGGAGGCAAAGAGAGTTCAAGGCCAGCCCGGGCTACACAGCAGCACCTTGGCAAGGGGAATGAGGAGATGGTGAGGGAGTGGCGGGAAGGAGAGAAGTAAGCTCAGGCCAGATGGATGGGTCCCTGCGGGCTTCTAACCACCAACCTCACGAGCGAGCTTCCACCTCTTCAAGACTCCAGTTGGAAGGCCAAAGGCAAGTGTGCGGGGCACGGTCTCCAAGTGTGCACAGTCACTGAACACGCCCCTAACAGAGCAGGTGTCTTAGCTAAAGGCAGGCCGAGGCAAACGGGAAAAGCAGGTCCATGTGTCCTTGCACAGACAAGGATCCCTGTGTGCGGCCCCCTGGGGCAGCCCCACCTCAGCGGCCTTGCTCTTGCTCCTCTCGGATGCTGCCTCAGTCACCACCGCCTTTGTCTCTTTGCACGTCTCTGATCGGCCGTGCTAGGTTTCTTTTGATAGAAGACACGGAGAAAGGAATCTACACCAATTAATTACCAATCACCTGAACCAAACAAGTGAATTCTGTTACACACACACACACACACACACACACACACACACACACACACACACAATACCTGGTAGTGAACAAATGCTCAAATCCTGGGAACTTTATCTTTTCATTTACTGGGTCTAGTGGCCACTTTATCACATCAAATTTCGGTCAGGGAGCTTTGGAGTGAATTCCTCAGCACCAAGGAGTTCTGAACTAACGTGGCGCATGGAGGAAGGACCAGGAAGAATGACAGGAGTGCCAGGGGACAGTGGGAGAGTGGAACGGGGGGTTCTGTTTCTTTAGGGATGGGGACGCGC